>NC_066864.1:3650463-4378427 GCF_025177605.1 Cucumis melo | reverse complement strand
GGAAAAGGAAATAATAATAATTATTATTATTGTTATTATTTGGGTCTATAAATAGATTGGAATGCTTAAGTTGGAAAATAAAGGAAAAAGAAAAAGGTTCTTCATCTTCTTCTCTAAGATAACCCTCTGCTGTCGCCGCCTCAGTTGAAGTTAAGATTGGTCTCTTTGGAAGCTTGAGAATTTAAAGTGATGAATTTTTCATCAAGGATAAGAGGATTTTCCAACCTTCATTTGAGTAACCTTGGTAAGCCAAAGAAATTAAATTAATATTTTATTAATTTAATTTTGGATCTATTTGGGGTTTCTGTAAAGGTTCAATTGGCTAAACTTTTTTTAAGATCTAAATCTTGGATTTTTCCCAATCAAGGTTGAATTGGTTTCAACCCAATTTTTAGAAAGTTAATTAATTTGGGAGAATTTTTGGATGTTAGCCAATTGCTAATTTCATTAATTAAGATACTAAGTTTTCCTTTTATGATTAGGATCAAGTTAATTGGAGAATTTTACTGTCAACTAGGGAGTACCTTTGTTTGGCTAAAATCTCCAGGTAAGAGATTCTCCTACTAGACCTTCGAACTGAATTCAAGAGACCGCATGTAATTATGATTATGCATTGATGGTAGCTAAAATGCATAATTTGATGATAATGATTATACTGAGATTATGATGATAGTTGATGTTGATGATGATGACTGAGATTATTATGTTGATGATTGATGATGATGACTGATGTTATGTTAATGACCGGTAGTATGTTGTTGATGACTGTTGATGATTGTTAATGCATGATATATTAATCACATGATTAAGGACGTTAAGATTAATACTCATGCCATGTTATGATGTTATGTTATGCTACATGCTATGGATAGGGTGTTCTGTTAACTTTGTCTATTAGAGTCGTACCTGCATGGGTGTCCTTCGGGATCACCACCTATTTAGGACTGTGTGGTCCGACGGGACGCCAGTCTAGCATGGATATAGATATGATTCGAGTGATTCGACGGGGTCCTCGCATCCCGATCGTCTTAGTGTTACCCCCGGGTTCACTACAGACCAGCATGTCCTAGGTGCTCCCCCGGGACACCGAAGACCAGATTTTCGTTCCTACGGGAGCGCATGTTGCACGTGTTCGGGAACGTGCCAGAGATTGGGTACCATTTTCAGGACTCTAATGGGAAGTTAACAGACACCTAGTGGGACTAGTAGTAGGTCCCTTACTGAGTATATGTTTATACTCACTCTTTCTATGTTTAATATTTCAGGCGAAGGTAAAGGTAGAGGAAAGCTGGCGAGCGACAGAGAAGGATCCGTGACATGCCATATGGGGACTCAATTTTGCTTCCGCGTTTATGTTTCAGTGTTTTAATATTCCATTTTTAATGAAAATTTATTCTTCCCTCGTTTCAAAAAGTGTCTCTTGTCATTGTTCCGTTTCAGTAACGACCTCAGCTTAGTATAAAGAGTTGGGTCGTTACAGTTGGTATCAGAGCGTCAGCTTTTAGGTTCTGTAGACTAACTTACGATGTGAGTCTCTGATTTTGTCTCTATATATGGCTATTACGGTCCTTCGTCACTCGCCAGGTATGTATTTTATGATACATGATTATGAATATGCACGTGACCTTGCCTGTATTAAACTAGAACTGCATGAATGTTATGATTTAATGGTGATGGCTTTGGTGGTAAAGTTTTAAGAAAAATGTTGGCACGTAAAGATGCTCAAAGGGGTGATTGAGTAGGCAAAAGAGTTGGACGTGTTCAGCGTGATGAACTGTTTTGTGACTGGATATCTAAGAAATAAGTTATGTTGGTGGTTTTAAAGGGAACTAAAGGCATGGTTAAGTTCAAGTATATCAAGCACATTTGATTGTGTTTAGAATGGAGTTGCTGGAGAAGGAACAAAGCAAACTTTAGTGCATAGTTATTTTGGTGAGACTTCAAGAAACTGTTTTTGAGTTTACCATGAAGGATAAGTTACAGCTAGTTCAAAGTACAAGTGATGAAATAACGAACTCCTTTAGAATAACTAGCTAAGTTGATGTCATTAAAGAAAGCCAATAGTTGGACAAAAGTTTGAACTTTATCAAACAAGAAAAGAGAAATTAGTGAGTTCTAAAGATTGCTAAATGGTGGAGAATGCCTTACTAAGGGTGGAAGTCCGAAGTTGGAAAATAGAATGTAGTTTTTGAAGAGTTATGAATTAAGTTTCACTTAGATAAGTGTAAAGGAAAGAAAAGTGTTTGAGAAAAGTAATATTTTGTCAAGAGAAGCGAAGCTTTGCGCAACATGAGAGTTGCACTTAGGAAAATTTTATGGCAGAGTTACCAAGTTGAGAAGGCTACTTAGGAACAAGAGTATGACAAGGGAGCTCGATACTCGAAATTGTTCAAGGACTAAAACTTTCGAGGACGAAAGTTTCTTAGCGAGGGAAGATTGTAACACCCAATAAATTTAAGGAACTTATTATGGGTATTACATTAAGTGGACTTCAAAGTTAAGGAATATATTCGGTTGTTTTGTGTTGGATTAATTAAATATATATACATGGGTGTGTATATTTAATTAAAGATTTTGGAATTTGGTAGAATTTGTTATTAATTAAGACGTGAGAGCCAAGTATCCCAAGCTGTTCAAAGATTAGAACTTTCGAGGACGAAAGTTGTTAAAGGAGGGAAGATTGTAACGCCCCAAAAATTAAGATAATTTATTGGGCGTTATTTTGAATCCATTTAATGAGAATTATTTGATTTAGGTGGGAATTGAAATTAATTAAATATTTCTTGGATGAATATTTAATTAATTAGAGGTTTTGGCATGTGGTGTTTGTTAAGTTTTTGATTAGATGGTAAGTTAAGACAATTAAGTAAAGTTGTGGATTTTTAGTGTTGTTGAAGTTGAATTTAATTAAATAATTGTGGATGTTATTTAATTAAATTGTCGGGTAGAAAGTTTGTTGGAGATTCAATAATTATATGTATATGTGGAAATATATATATAATTATTATGTTAAAGGAAAAGATAATTATATTTGTTGAAATATAATTATTTAAGGAAAAGAGATGTGTTTTGGAGAAAGGATATTTATTAAAGGAGAAAAAGTAAAATAATTATATTTTGGGAAAATATAATTATTTGTAAAAGGATAATTACTTTGGAGAAAGATAAACAATAATTAATTATTTGTAAAAGGATAATTAATTACTTTGGAGAAGATAAATAATAATTAATTATTGTGGAAGATAATTAATTATTTTGGAGAAAGATAAACAATAATTAATTATTGTGGAAGATAATTAATAATTATTTTTGGAGAAAGATAAATAATAATTAATTATTGTGGAAGATAATTAATTATTTTGGAAGAAAGGTAAATAATAATTAATTATTTTGAAGAAAGATAAATAATAATTAGTTATTGTGGAAGATAATTAATTATTATGTAGAAAGATAAATATTGTTTATGGAGTGAAGTTGTTATGGTTGAGTTAAGATAATTCATGTTGGAAGTTATGAGTGATTTATTGGAAAAGATTTGATTGATTTAAATAAATTGAGGATTTAAGTAAATTTGAGATTTTGGAGGGAAAAGTTAGTTTTGGTGGAATTGTAATTAATTGAGTATATATATATGGATATATATATTCAATTAATAATATGGAAAAGTGAAGTTAATTATATGATGGAATATAATTATATTTGTTTGGAAAAGAAGATAATCCATAAGGAGAGAGATGGTTGATTTGATTGGACAAAAAGATATATATTTATTTGCAAGAGAGAATAATGGTTTAAATAAATATATATTTATTGTAGATTTTGGTGAGAGAAAAATAATAATAATAAAGAAGTATTATTATTATTACTAATAGTTATAAATGTCTAAGATTAAGGCATTGATTTAGGAAAGATAATGGGAATAAAGATATATGTATATTTTTTGGTATTATATATATATCCTAAAAGGAAAAGGAAAAGAAAATAATAATAATAAATATTATTGTTATTATATATATCCTAAAAGGAAAAGGAAAAGGAAATAATAATAATTATTATTATTGTTATTATTTGGGTCTATAAATAGATTGGAATGCTTAAGTTGGAAAATAAAGGAAAAAGAAAAAGGTTCTTCATCTTCTTCTCTAAGATAACCCTCTGCTGTCGCCGCCTCAGTTGAAGTTAAGATTGGTCTCTTTGGAAGCTTGAGAATTTAAAGTGATGAATTTTTCATCAAGGATAAGAGGATTTTCCAACCTTCATTTGAGTAACCTTGGTAAGCCAAAGAAATTAAATTAATATTTTATTAATTTAATTTTGGATCTATTTGGGGTTTCTGTAAAGGTTCAATTGGCTAAACTTTTTTTAAGATCTAAATCTTGGATTTTTCCCAATCAAGGTTGAATTGGTTTCAACCCAATTTTTAGAAAGTTAATTAATTTGGGAGAATTTTTGGATGTTAGCCAATTGCTAATTTCATTAATTAAGATACTAAGTTTTCCTTTTATGATTAGGATCAAGTTAATTGGAGAATTTTACTGTCAACTAGGGAGTACCTTTGTTTGGCTAAAATCTCCAGGTAAGAGATTCTCCTACTAGACCTTCGAACTGAATTCAAGAGACCGCATGTAATTATGATTATGCATTGATGGTAGCTAAAATGCATAATTTGATGATAATGATTATACTGAGATTATGATGATAGTTGATGTTGATGATGATGACTGAGATTATTATGTTGATGATTGATGATGATGACTGATGTTATGTTAATGACCGGTAGTATGTTGTTGATGACTGTTGATGATTGTTAATGCATGATATATTAATCACATGATTAAGGACGTTAAGATTAATACTCATGCCATGTTATGATGTTATGTTATGCTACATGCTATGGATAGGGTGTTCTGTTAACTTTGTCTATTAGAGTCGTACCTGCATGGGTGTCCTTCGGGATCACCACCTATTTAGGACTGTGTGGTCCGACGGGACGCCAGTCTAGCATGGATATAGATATGATTCGAGTGATTCGACGGGGTCCTCGCATCCCGATCGTCTTAGTGTTACCCCCGGGTTCACTACAGACCAGCATGTCCTAGGTGCTCCCCCGGGACACCGAAGACCAGATTTTCGTTCCTACGGGAGCGCATGTTGCACGTGTTCGGGAACGTGCCAGAGATTGGGTACCATTTTCAGGACTCTAATGGGAAGTTAACAGACACCTAGTGGGACTAGTAGTAGGTCCCTTACTGAGTATATGTTTATACTCACTCTTTCTATGTTTAATATTTCAGGCGAAGGTAAAGGTAGAGGAAAGCTGGCGAGCGACAGAGAAGGATCCGTGACATGCCATATGGGGACTCAATTTTGCTTCCGCGTTTATGTTTCAGTGTTTTAATATTCCATTTTTAATGAAAATTTATTCTTCCCTCGTTTCAAAAAGTGTCTCTTGTCATTGTTCCGTTTCAGTAACGACCTCAGCTTAGTATAAAGAGTTGGGTCGTTACAGTTGGTATCAGAGCGTCAGCTTTTAGGTTCTGTAGACTAACTTACGATGTGAGTCTCTGATTTTGTCTCTATATATGGCTATTACGGTCCTTCGTCACTCGCCAGGTATGTATTTTATGATACATGATTATGAATATGCACGTGACCTTGCCTGTATTAAACTAGAACTGCATGAATGTTATGATTTAATGGTGATGGCTTTGGTGGTAAAGTTTTAAGAAAAATGTTGGCACGTAAAGATGCTCAAAGGGGTGATTGAGTAGGCAAAAGAGTTGGACGTGTTCAGCGTGATGAACTGTTTTGTGACTGGATATCTAAGAAATAAGTTATGTTGGTGGTTTTAAAGGGAACTAAAGGCATGGTTAAGTTCAAGTATATCAAGCACATTTGATTGTGTTTAGAATGGAGTTGCTGGAGAAGGAACAAAGCAAACTTTAGTGCATAGTTATTTTGGTGAGACTTCAAGAAACTGTTTTTGAGTTTACCATGAAGGATAAGTTACAGCTAGTTCAAAGTACAAGTGATGAAATAACGAACTCCTTTAGAATAACTAGCTAAGTTGATGTCATTAAAGAAAGCCAATAGTTGGACAAAAGTTTGAACTTTATCAAACAAGAAAAGAGAAATTAGTGAGTTCTAAAGATTGCTAAATGGTGGAGAATGCCTTACTAAGGGTGGAAGTCCGAAGTTGGAAAATAGAATGTAGTTTTTGAAGAGTTATGAATTAAGTTTCACTTAGATAAGTGTAAAGGAAAGAAAAGTGTTTGAGAAAAGTAATATTTTGTCAAGAGAAGCGAAGCTTTGCGCAACATGAGAGTTGCACTTAGGAAAATTTTATGGCAGAGTTACCAAGTTGAGAAGGCTACTTAGGAACAAGAGTATGACAAGGGAGCTCGATACTCGAAATTGTTCAAGGACTAAAACTTTCGAGGACGAAAGTTTCTTAGCGAGGGAAGATTGTAACACCCAATAAATTTAAGGAACTTATTATGGGTATTACATTAAGTGGACTTCAAAGTTAAGGAATATATTCGGTTGTTTTGTGTTGGATTAATTAAATATATATACATGGGTGTGTATATTTAATTAAAGATTTTGGAATTTGGTAGAATTTGTTATTAATTAAGACGTGAGAGCCAAGTATCCCAAGCTGTTCAAAGATTAGAACTTTCGAGGACGAAAGTTGTTAAAGGAGGGAAGATTGTAACGCCCCAAAAATTAAGATAATTTATTGGGCGTTATTTTGAATCCATTTAATGAGAATTATTTGATTTAGGTGGGAATTGAAATTAATTAAATATTTCTTGGATGAATATTTAATTAATTAGAGGTTTTGGCATGTGGTGTTTGTTAAGTTTTTGATTAGATGGTAAGTTAAGACAATTAAGTAAAGTTGTGGATTTTTAGTGTTGTTGAAGTTGAATTTAATTAAATAATTGTGGATGTTATTTAATTAAATTGTCGGGTAGAAAGTTTGTTGGAGATTCAATAATTATATGTATATGTGGAAATATATATATAATTATTATGTTAAAGGAAAAGATAATTATATTTGTTGAAATATAATTATTTAAGGAAAAGAGATGTGTTTTGGAGAAAGGATATTTATTAAAGGAGAAAAAGTAAAATAATTATATTTTGGGAAAATATAATTATTTGTAAAAGGATAATTACTTTGGAGAAAGATAAACAATAATTAATTATTTGTAAAAGGATAATTAATTACTTTGGAGAAGATAAATAATAATTAATTATTGTGGAAGATAATTAATTATTTTGGAGAAAGATAAACAATAATTAATTATTGTGGAAGATAATTAATAATTATTTTTGGAGAAAGATAAATAATAATTAATTATTGTGGAAGATAATTAATTATTTTGGAAGAAAGGTAAATAATAATTAATTATTTTGAAGAAAGATAAATAATAATTAGTTATTGTGGAAGATAATTAATTATTATGTAGAAAGATAAATATTGTTTATGGAGTGAAGTTGTTATGGTTGAGTTAAGATAATTCATGTTGGAAGTTATGAGTGATTTATTGGAAAAGATTTGATTGATTTAAATAAATTGAGGATTTAAGTAAATTTGAGATTTTGGAGGGAAAAGTTAGTTTTGGTGGAATTGTAATTAATTGAGTATATATATATGGATATATATATTCAATTAATAATATGGAAAAGTGAAGTTAATTATATGATGGAATATAATTATATTTGTTTGGAAAAGAAGATAATCCATAAGGAGAGAGATGGTTGATTTGATTGGACAAAAAAGATATATATTTATTTGCAAGAGAGAATAATGGTTTAAATAAATATATATTTATTGTAGATTTTGGTGAGAGAAAAATAATAATAATAAAGAAGTATTATTATTATTACTAATAGTTATAAATGTCTAAGATTAAGGCATTGATTTAGGAAAGATAATGGGAATAAAGATATATGTATATTTTTTGGTATTATATATATATCCTAAAAGGAAAAGGAAAAGAAAATAATAATAATAAATATTATTGTTATTATATATATCCTAAAAGGAAAAGGAAAAGGAAATAATAATAATTATTATTATTGTTATTATTTGGGTCTATAAATAGATTGGAATGCTTAAGTTGGAAAATAAAGGAAAAAGAAAAAGGTTCTTCATCTTCTTCTCTAAGATAACCCTCTGCTGTCGCCGCCTCAGTTGAAGTTAAGATTGGTCTCTTTGGAAGCTTGAGAATTTAAAGTGATGAATTTTTCATCAAGGATAAGAGGATTTTCCAACCTTCATTTGAGTAACCTTGGTAAGCCAAAGAAATTAAATTAATATTTTATTAATTTAATTTTGGATCTATTTGGGGTTTCTGTAAAGGTTCAATTGGCTAAACTTTTTTTAAGATCTAAATCTTGGATTTTTCCCAATCAAGGTTGAATTGGTTTCAACCCAATTTTTAGAAAGTTAATTAATTTGGGAGAATTTTTGGATGTTAGCCAATTGCTAATTTCATTAATTAAGATACTAAGTTTTCCTTTTATGATTAGGATCAAGTTAATTGGAGAATTTTACTGTCAACTAGGGAGTACCTTTGTTTGGCTAAAATCTCCAGGTAAGAGATTCTCCTACTAGACCTTCGAACTGAATTCAAGAGACCGCATGTAATTATGATTATGCATTGATGGTAGCTAAAATGCATAATTTGATGATAATGATTATACTGAGATTATGATGATAGTTGATGTTGATGATGATGACTGAGATTATTATGTTGATGATTGATGATGATGACTGATGTTATGTTAATGACCGGTAGTATGTTGTTGATGACTGTTGATGATTGTTAATGCATGATATATTAATCACATGATTAAGGACGTTAAGATTAATACTCATGCCATGTTATGATGTTATGTTATGCTACATGCTATGGATAGGGTGTTCTGTTAACTTTGTCTATTAGAGTCGTACCTGCATGGGTGTCCTTCGGGATCACCACCTATTTAGGACTGTGTGGTCCGACGGGACGCCAGTCTAGCATGGATATAGATATGATTCGAGTGATTCGACGGGGTCCTCGCATCCCGATCGTCTTAGTGTTACCCCCGGGTTCACTACAGACCAGCATGTCCTAGGTGCTCCCCCGGGACACCGAAGACCAGATTTTCGTTCCTACGGGAGCGCATGTTGCACGTGTTCGGGAACGTGCCAGAGATTGGGTACCATTTTCAGGACTCTAATGGGAAGTTAACAGACACCTAGTGGGACTAGTAGTAGGTCCCTTACTGAGTATATGTTTATACTCACTCTTTCTATGTTTAATATTTCAGGCGAAGGTAAAGGTAGAGGAAAGCTGGCGAGCGACAGAGAAGGATCCGTGACATGCCATATGGGGACTCAATTTTGCTTCCGCGTTTATGTTTCAGTGTTTTAATATTCCATTTTTAATGAAAATTTATTCTTCCCTCGTTTCAAAAAGTGTCTCTTGTCATTGTTCCGTTTCAGTAACGACCTCAGCTTAGTATAAAGAGTTGGGTCGTTACAGTTGGTATCAGAGCGTCAGCTTTTAGGTTCTGTAGACTAACTTACGATGTGAGTCTCTGATTTTGTCTCTATATATGGCTATTACGGTCCTTCGTCACTCGCCAGGTATGTATTTTATGATACATGATTATGAATATGCACGTGACCTTGCCTGTATTAAACTAGAACTGCATGAATGTTATGATTTAATGGTGATGGCTTTGGTGGTAAAGTTTTAAGAAAAATGTTGGCACGTAAAGATGCTCAAAGGGGTGATTGAGTAGGCAAAAGAGTTGGACGTGTTCAGCGTGATGAACTGTTTTGTGACTGGATATCTAAGAAATAAGTTATGTTGGTGGTTTTAAAGGGAACTAAAGGCATGGTTAAGTTCAAGTATATCAAGCACATTTGATTGTGTTTAGAATGGAGTTGCTGGAGAAGGAACAAAGCAAACTTTAGTGCATAGTTATTTTGGTGAGACTTCAAGAAACTGTTTTTGAGTTTACCATGAAGGATAAGTTACAGCTAGTTCAAAGTACAAGTGATGAAATAACGAACTCCTTTAGAATAACTAGCTAAGTTGATGTCATTAAAGAAAGCCAATAGTTGGACAAAAGTTTGAACTTTATCAAACAAGAAAAGAGAAATTAGTGAGTTCTAAAGATTGCTAAATGGTGGAGAATGCCTTACTAAGGGTGGAAGTCCGAAGTTGGAAAATAGAATGTAGTTTTTGAAGAGTTATGAATTAAGTTTCACTTAGATAAGTGTAAAGGAAAGAAAAGTGTTTGAGAAAAGTAATATTTTGTCAAGAGAAGCGAAGCTTTGCGCAACATGAGAGTTGCACTTAGGAAAATTTTATGGCAGAGTTACCAAGTTGAGAAGGCTACTTAGGAACAAGAGTATGACAAGGGAGCTCGATACTCGAAATTGTTCAAGGACTAAAACTTTCGAGGACGAAAGTTTCTTAGCGAGGGAAGATTGTAACACCCAATAAATTTAAGGAACTTATTATGGGTATTACATTAAGTGGACTTCAAAGTTAAGGAATATATTCGGTTGTTTTGTGTTGGATTAATTAAATATATATACATGGGTGTGTATATTTAATTAAAGATTTTGGAATTTGGTAGAATTTGTTATTAATTAAGACGTGAGAGCCAAGTATCCCAAGCTGTTCAAAGATTAGAACTTTCGAGGACGAAAGTTGTTAAAGGAGGGAAGATTGTAACGCCCCAAAAATTAAGATAATTTATTGGGCGTTATTTTGAATCCATTTAATGAGAATTATTTGATTTAGGTGGGAATTGAAATTAATTAAATATTTCTTGGATGAATATTTAATTAATTAGAGGTTTTGGCATGTGGTGTTTGTTAAGTTTTTGATTAGATGGTAAGTTAAGACAATTAAGTAAAGTTGTGGATTTTTAGTGTTGTTGAAGTTGAATTTAATTAAATAATTGTGGATGTTATTTAATTAAATTGTCGGGTAGAAAGTTTGTTGGAGATTCAATAATTATATGTATATGTGGAAATATATATATAATTATTATGTTAAAGGAAAAGATAATTATATTTGTTGAAATATAATTATTTAAGGAAAAGAGATGTGTTTTGGAGAAAGGATATTTATTAAAGGAGAAAAAGTAAAATAATTATATTTTGGGAAAATATAATTATTTGTAAAAGGATAATTACTTTGGAGAAAGATAAACAATAATTAATTATTTGTAAAAGGATAATTAATTACTTTGGAGAAGATAAATAATAATTAATTATTGTGGAAGATAATTAATTATTTTGGAGAAAGATAAACAATAATTAATTATTGTGGAAGATAATTAATAATTATTTTTGGAGAAAGATAAATAATAATTAATTATTGTGGAAGATAATTAATTATTTTGGAAGAAAGGTAAATAATAATTAATTATTTTGAAGAAAGATAAATAATAATTAGTTATTGTGGAAGATAATTAATTATTATGTAGAAAGATAAATATTGTTTATGGAGTGAAGTTGTTATGGTTGAGTTAAGATAATTCATGTTGGAAGTTATGAGTGATTTATTGGAAAAGATTTGATTGATTTAAATAAATTGAGGATTTAAGTAAATTTGAGATTTTGGAGGGAAAAGTTAGTTTTGGTGGAATTGTAATTAATTGAGTATATATATATGGATATATATATTCAATTAATAATATGGAAAAGTGAAGTTAATTATATGATGGAATATAATTATATTTGTTTGGAAAAGAAGATAATCCATAAGGAGAGAGATGGTTGATTTGATTGGACAAAAAAGATATATATTTATTTGCAAGAGAGAATAATGGTTTAAATAAATATATATTTATTGTAGATTTTGGTGAGAGAAAAATAATAATAATAAAGAAGTATTATTATTATTACTAATAGTTATAAATGTCTAAGATTAAGGCATTGATTTAGGAAAGATAATGGGAATAAAGATATATGTATATTTTTTGGTATTATATATATATCCTAAAAGGAAAAGGAAAAGAAAATAATAATAATAAATATTATTGTTATTATATATATCCTAAAAGGAAAAGGAAAAGGAAATAATAATAATTATTATTATTGTTATTATTTGGGTCTATAAATAGATTGGAATGCTTAAGTTGGAAAATAAAGGAAAAAGAAAAAGGTTCTTCATCTTCTTCTCTAAGATAACCCTCTGCTGTCGCCGCCTCAGTTGAAGTTAAGATTGGTCTCTTTGGAAGCTTGAGAATTTAAAGTGATGAATTTTTCATCAAGGATAAGAGGATTTTCCAACCTTCATTTGAGTAACCTTGGTAAGCCAAAGAAATTAAATTAATATTTTATTAATTTAATTTTGGATCTATTTGGGGTTTCTGTAAAGGTTCAATTGGCTAAACTTTTTTTAAGATCTAAATCTTGGATTTTTCCCAATCAAGGTTGAATTGGTTTCAACCCAATTTTTAGAAAGTTAATTAATTTGGGAGAATTTTTGGATGTTAGCCAATTGCTAATTTCATTAATTAAGATACTAAGTTTTCCTTTTATGATTAGGATCAAGTTAATTGGAGAATTTTACTGTCAACTAGGGAGTACCTTTGTTTGGCTAAAATCTCCAGGTAAGAGATTCTCCTACTAGACCTTCGAACTGAATTCAAGAGACCGCATGTAATTATGATTATGCATTGATGGTAGCTAAAATGCATAATTTGATGATAATGATTATACTGAGATTATGATGATAGTTGATGTTGATGATGATGACTGAGATTATTATGTTGATGATTGATGATGATGACTGATGTTATGTTAATGACCGGTAGTATGTTGTTGATGACTGTTGATGATTGTTAATGCATGATATATTAATCACATGATTAAGGACGTTAAGATTAATACTCATGCCATGTTATGATGTTATGTTATGCTACATGCTATGGATAGGGTGTTCTGTTAACTTTGTCTATTAGAGTCGTACCTGCATGGGTGTCCTTCGGGATCACCACCTATTTAGGACTGTGTGGTCCGACGGGACGCCAGTCTAGCATGGATATAGATATGATTCGAGTGATTCGACGGGGTCCTCGCATCCCGATCGTCTTAGTGTTACCCCCGGGTTCACTACAGACCAGCATGTCCTAGGTGCTCCCCCGGGACACCGAAGACCAGATTTTCGTTCCTACGGGAGCGCATGTTGCACGTGTTCGGGAACGTGCCAGAGATTGGGTACCATTTTCAGGACTCTAATGGGAAGTTAACAGACACCTAGTGGGACTAGTAGTAGGTCCCTTACTGAGTATATGTTTATACTCACTCTTTCTATGTTTAATATTTCAGGCGAAGGTAAAGGTAGAGGAAAGCTGGCGAGCGACAGAGAAGGATCCGTGACATGCCATATGGGGACTCAATTTTGCTTCCGCGTTTATGTTTCAGTGTTTTAATATTCCATTTTTAATGAAAATTTATTCTTCCCTCGTTTCAAAAAGTGTCTCTTGTCATTGTTCCGTTTCAGTAACGACCTCAGCTTAGTATAAAGAGTTGGGTCGTTACAAAAGTAAACAAGGTCTTATTTTTTTTTCATATGAATCAAGTTATTTTTTTAAAGAATTGTTCATATGATAATGTTGGTTTTCTTTGACCAAACTTAAAAGAAGTCCAAATCTTCCCATTCCAAATTTGTGTACTTAAAAGAAATTGGTTTGGTTTATTAGTTAAAGCACACAACCAAATGGATAAAAATAGTTTCATTATTTTTTCCACTTTTAAAATCAAACCTAAATCAATGTCGCATAAAACACCTTTGCCAACCTTATTTATTTGGTCGGGTTTAGTTTCGCTGGTCTCTTTAATGGAATTTTATGAACTAAATCCATATCCCATACCATTTCTGTGAAAAGAATGGTATAGAAATGTATAAAGAATATATCCAAAACACTAACTTTAAAAAAGATAATGTATGCCAATTAATGTGAAACTAGAATATTATATTACTTTAACTTATTTTTTTTTTCTTTTAACAATGTGAGATAACAAACTTCTAACATCTTAAGAGAGAATAAATGTTAATTACTAGATATTTATTTGACTACTATATTTATTAAATTGATGAAAAATATAATAATAATTTCTTCGATGAATATGGGGTGAAATAGGTTTTTTAATTGACATCTTTTTTTTTTTGGCTCGAATAAAACGCCAAAGCCATTAACCACTAATTTGTTGTTTAATTGTTTACAACACATAAATTGAGATCCCATAGATCTCTAATTAATGCTCTTAAAACTAATAAGAAACGGATAAAAATAATAAAGTTTATAAAGGTAAAGGAGAGGCAACTGCTTCCAGCTCTCTCATAAAGGTATATTGGACGTCATAGAGAAATTAGATTACATTTCACCCCAATAATTGCCTCACAACATATAAAAATAGGCTTCACATCCTTTTAAACAAATATATAATGAATCTTCCCCTTTTCGTATGTATCGTAATATCATTTAAAACGACAACTGTGTAACCGTATATAAACTTAAACCATAGAAATTAATTAAAACTTAGTAGATGGACATAATAGACATTTCACAGTTTCATTATAAAGTTCATAAATTGTGTCACCTCGTGAATAAAGGCCTAAGTTTGTTTTTACACATTATTTCCAAAAGAGAAAGTAATAAATTAAAAACACTGTTTAATAGAATATAGAATAAATAGTGTAATTGGCCCCATGCATCTCGAATTTTCAAGCGGATTTGCTAAAAAAGAAAATGATTCTTTGTTATAAATACTCCATATATATATAAACAAGAGGAAATGGAAAAAGAAAAGAAAAGAAAAGAAAAAAAAAAAGCTTAATTAATTAAGCATATAGCCATTACTAATAAAGCTAGTCTCGCCGAACTTCTTTTACACACTATTAGTTGCTTCAAAAATAGCGTAAAAACCCCACCAATAATATATATAATTATATATTTTTCCCAAGCAGCTTTTTTTTTTTAGTTTACAAAGAAGAGGGAGAAAGAGGAGGAGAGAGAGAGAGAGAGAGAAATTGGTTGTTGATCTTATAATATAGTGTTGATTGTGTTTAGCAATTAATAAGGTTGTTGTTGTTGTTATTAAGGATATATTGAGATTGAGATTGGGAGATTGTTGGAGGTTTTTCAAAGGCGTTGTAACCCAATTGTCGTTGGTATTGCCGGAAAATTAATAGTTGTCGGCTGCACATTAGTTTCCGCCTCAGAATTGTGTGTTCTGTCTGCAGATGGTCGTTTTCTGTCCGTACACGGTTCACTTCATATATCGTGAACCGCAACCGGTTCGATAGCTCCCGGTTTTCTACTTTCAGCTTGTTCACCAAGTTCCTTAAATTTTCTAAGTGCTTCTGTTTACGCAAACGGGACCGCCTTGCTGACTCCCGGTTAGACTCCATACGCCGTCGTTTTCTCTCGTCTACCACCTCAACTTTCCGGTCCGGTTCACATGGACCGGGATCCAACGCTTCCGGTTCATCTCGGTTTTCGGAGCTCGAGCTCGATATCACTGGGTTTGGTGACTGGAGAACGTCCAATAATTCGGGTTGTTCCGGCATCTGGAAAAAACCGGGCAAGAAGCCGTGGTTGTGATAATCATGGCATTCCCACGGCGTGGAAGCGGCCGGAAATGGGTTTTCGAGCATGGACTCGTACGGAGAACCGGTCGGAGAAGCGGACAGCATGACGACAGGATAAAGAATTTTCAGAACAAGATAAAGGAGGAGAGAAGGAGGAGAAAAGGGAAGAATTGCAGCGTAGAGGGCTTCTATTTAAAACCGAACACATGAGGACATTTTCGTAAATCAAGGCTAAGAGTTGAGGGTAATTTAGTAATTGAAACGAAATTAGATATCTAAGTGGCATAGTAGTGGAAGTGTGTAAGCGCGCTTTTCTTTTGGCGGGACAGATGGGTGATATAAGCCAGTGGGACCCTGACATTGGTGCATGGGGTGATATTAGCTTCGTAGTGAAGAAACAAAGTTTTGTGGGTTCCACACAATACTACACGTGGCAAACATTAATTCGATCTTAACGTCACAGCCAATTCTTTTTTAAATATTTCTGTTTCTACACTAAACATCTCTATGAATTAAAATATTGTAAAAATCATCATTTCAGATTTTTTTTCTCTCTCTTTTCCTATTAAAATATTTAATTAGAATATTAATAACAAACGAGGCTCGGTCGTACTTGTTACTTCGGCTGCGCCGCCGATGACTAGCAGGGCGGCTAAGGATTCGTCCACTTGAAAGAAATGGCATCCCATACCATCCACCCCTAAATTATGTAAAAAGGTGCAAACTCAGAGGGTTAAGTAGTCATTTTAGATATTGAAGATTATTAGTTTATTGCGAAATAAGTTTAGCATAAAGTTTTGACTTTATTGTTTCATTTTTAATTATTAAGCCATTATTAATATTCTGACCGTCTGCGTGAGTGAAAGAAAAAATCTTAGAGGAGATTCGTATACTGTACATGGGGTTAGTATTGTGTATAACAACCGAAGAGCTCTAGAAGAGCCGGACTCTTAGTTTAAGCTTCTCATGTAAGGAGTTGTAATTAATAGTGTGTTCAAGCGTACGTTTCTTTCTTCCAGATCTGATGAACGAGGCACACCAAATGCAGACCCTAGTCCATTTGACCCAAGAGTTAACCTAAACACAACATTGGTGTGCAAATCTTTACATCTTGCAAGTCATACTTTTTTTTCACCAAATTATAAATTTTCTAATATTTTCATGTGAAGTTCATATATGTGTTTTTTCCCATCCAAATTTGGCCATGGACGACGCATATAATTACCATGGGAATGATAATTTAGAATAGGCACTTGCAAGAGAAAGGAACCAAATAAAGGTTGGAGAAGAGAAAAAATTGAAAGAGGAAAAGGAGGAAAAACGAGTAAACAAAAAAGAAAGGCGTCAGTTGAGAAAAATTTGGGAGACATGAAGCCGTCCAAATAAAAAAGCAAACCTTAATTATTCTACAGAAATGATAGAGAGAGAGAGAGAGAGAGAGAACTGGTATGAATTTAAAAACCACCAAAATTCCTAACTTTAAAAAGAGTAGAATATTTGCTCAATCTAAAAGCTGATTGACTAAAACTGGGAGTTTACTTGTTAAATACTCCATGCACATAACAAACAATTAAACTAATTATATAAATTTTGGTGTTTAAAATTAAATTTGTGAAAAAGGAAAGAAAGAAAAAAAGCTGCAGGGAGGGGGAGTTGGAGTTGAACAACCTTAAAAAGATTCGGGTGTGTTATTCAGAAATTTTAAAAAAGGAGTGGTTGGGAGTTGAGAGGAAAGGCACAAAATAAGTTTGGGCAATCATCTCATCTCCACAAATTCCCTCTCTCTATCTCTCTAAAACACACACTTAGTAGGCCTCATGTGGAACGACACTTCTTTTTGCCCATAAAGATGTTTTTTTACTTAATTTAGTTAATTCCAACTTTAAATGTAACTAAAGCATCCTTTCTTCTGTTTGCTCTTATATATAACTTCAACCTTAATTAACTCTAATATCATTACCTATTCTACTTCTATATTATTTATATAAAGTTTAACTAACCAAAATAATTAAACCAATCATTATACAGCAGGTGTAACCTAAGCTATACAAAATCTCATATGCCTTCTACTTCTTTACGCATAATGAAAATTTATATAATATATATATATAATCATTTTAGAAAAATGTTATTATATTTACGTGACGCATTTCTATTCGGTGCTATCTGGAATGCACAAAATTGGATAGGTCCAAATAGTTTTGTTTTTTTACATATATTATAATAAAACAATTATATTTTGTATGTATGTATAAATCAAGAAATAATAATATCACGATACATATAAATTTATAATAATTTTGGTTTCATCCATAAAACATCATGTTGTGAGTGAATTTTGACCTAATAATATAGGGTATAAAAATGAGAGAAAGTAATGGAAGATAAATACAGGATAAAGTGGAGGCCAGTTTAAATAAGTCACGTTGTTGGTTAATCATTTATTGAATTAAATATAAAAGAAAAAAGTAACTAAACTCTCTAATATTTTTCCTACGTAGGAGGAGGTATATCAAATATGGATGGTAGTATGAAATTCAAACTTTTGTTTTCCATTATTGAATCCTCATTTCTTGGTATCAAAGTTTTTTTTTTTTTTTTTTTTACCGAAGTTCTATACTCTAAATTACAAATTTAGAATTGAGGCTCATTTGTCCATGTCCATATTTTGGCATCTAAAGACATCACGTACGTAAAGATATTGTGTTCTTTTCAACATATATGGTTGCATAAAGCTTTATGTTTATATTATATCCCTAACAAAAAACCTTACTTTCACATAATAGAATCGTATATGTGAAATTTTCATCTTATACAATTTTGCATTCATTCGACAATTTTGTCTCTCGTTTGCTTGCAACATTTAAGAGAAATCTTGCCAGCATGAACATATATAGCTCAAGTGCTAAAATCCAACTTATTCATTCTGTTTTGAGACTGAATTAAGGTTTTCAGTTCTCAATACATGGAAGGACACAACAGACATGGACAGGGAGTTCATTAAAAGGAGATTGAAGTTGGGAAGGTGGGAAGTTAACACAGTTATCGAAAGTAGAGAAAAGAAGAAGAAGAAAAAGGAAGGGAAGATGACTTTAACTTTAAACTCCAGAGAAAGAGGAAGAGAGGTGGGGGGGTTTATTTTGGACATAAGCACATGTGAAAGTATGCAGTTAAGAAAATGGAGGACAAAAGCTTTTGTGGTGCACACACACACACACATAAACTGAAAAAGAGGGAATTCCATTAGGGCGCAACTGGGAGTTATATAGTACAATATGTATTTCAAAATTTTGAACGAGGAAAGCCTAAAAAGGGATCGGAGAGTAATGTAGGGTTTCAGTTGAGTTGGGCTTTAGAGGACCAATCTTTGATTGATTGGTGATTAATACTATATGGTGATTGTCTTTGTTTTACCACTTTAATTTTTTCACTGTTCATTTGTACCTTCATCTTGCTTTTTTATACCCATCTTTACACATGCTTCCTCCTCTTTATATCTTTTTCTCCCATTTCAATTCCCAAACCATGAAGAGCTTGTCGTGTGGAGAGATTGCCCTAGATTTTCTTGGATATATATCTTTTCTTTTTAGTCTTTCAACATTTTAGTGGTCACAATACTAACAATATATTACACCTTTATTGAATAGATATCAAATGTAGAATTTGAATACCATGATTTATATGGTAAGTTGTGGTGGAAAACAATTCTCTCGCTTCTTCTGCTACAATAAAAAAAAAAAAATCAATTATTGAGAAACTTAAATATCACGATAAAACAAAAATCAACGCACCTAAGAAATTCTATTAATTATGTGAAAACACGACGTAAAAGTTTGGAATGTATTTTTATTACATCTGTCAGTGGATATTGCAAATTTGGTGGGTTGGCTTCTTTTTTCCTATAGAGACTATCTATTTCTTCCTCCAAATTTCAAAAGCTTTTGATAAGTTTTAATCTATGGCAGTTTTTAACAAAAATAAAATAAAAACATTAAACATGATTTGCGTATATGTAATTTTTTTCGTTGCCCAAATTAATTCAAATAGTTGTTTAGTTTGGTGTCATGATTTCATTTTTGATAAATTTAAAAAGAATGAAATATCACTAAACGAGACCTAAGTTAGTCTTGTTTTAAAAGATCATGTAGTCAACGTAACATTCCAATACAATCTCTAACATGAATTATTCAATAATTAAATTAAGTTAATTTAAGAAAAGGAAACAAAATGGATCACAACCACTCAACAAAATCCTCATTAATATTTGTTTAGTAATTAGTGAAAATGTGAGATCAAACCCATTGATGGTGTAATAATGAAATCATATTTCTTTGTCCTTTACATAAACCATATGATCAAACGGCTCGGCTTAAATGGGCCGATGACATAATCAAAACCTGATGAGACTATGGTTTTATAATTAGGAACTGATTATAATAATTAAGAAAACAATGTTAGGATTAGTATATTGCAATTCCTTTCAAGAAAATGATGGGGAAAATGACATTATTATTAATTAACATTCATAATCCATTTGTCCTCTTGGAATTCGACAACGTACAAATAGTTCACTCCAACCATTAATTAGGCTAAGCATACATTTGGGTGTTGATTATTGCGTCTTCGTCCTATTTAAACTTAAAAAAATTACATCACTTTATTAGGTAAATTACATTAATTAGGGAACCTTAATTAAGGTTAACAAAACTACATGTGTCATCCCATTTTCAACTGCTTCTATGATTGTTACTTTGGATATCGATTCTTTATTATTATTGTTATTATTTATTTCTATCGATAGTGATTTGTATTTGGACTTTTTAAAAGCCTATTTAATTTATTGAAAGAAAAACATCAAAAAGGAAAAAAAATTTGAGGATTAAACAAATAAAAACTAAAATATCGATACACTATGGTATTGTTTTTCATTTAAAAAAACAGAAATTAAAAATTAAAATTATGAAGGTAATCTTAATTATTCCTCCATAGAAAGAATGCTCTCTATATTATAATTTTCGTTTTTATGTTTAATGAAGTAAGTTAATAATAAAGGAGAAGAAAAGAAAAAAAAACCCAACGGTTCTGTTCCTATCAGGAGGAAAAAGAAAAGGGTTTTGTACGGAACTTTAAAAAGTATGAAAAGGAAAAAAAGAAAAGATGGGTTTTCTTGAAAGTTGAAAGAAAGAGAATTAAATATAAAGAAACAAACTATATACCAATATCTTATATTTTATATTTAAAAAATAAAGTAAGGTTTATTAAGAGGAAATTTAAGTTAATTAAATAGAGAGTGAGTTTTTTCTTGCTCAAGTTGAAAGAGAGCATTACCAGTGTGATTTGTGCGATATGAAGTAAGCAAAATCAAATGCATAAAGTAATCGAGAGTATTAAAAAATAATTTACAGGTTAAAAGTTAAATATGTATATTTAATTCATTCAATTGAAATTTTCAAATTGAATTCAAACATCAACTTGGACGATGGTGATTCATTTACAAATTTAACTTTTATAGTCAACAAACAACGTAATCAAGTGCAATTTGGCAAACGCTTTAGTTTTTGTATGAGAAAGATTTCTTGATTTCTTTCTTTACAGTTTTCTTTTGTTAAATCTATGAGTAGTTATACCGAAAATTAATTAATCTTGTATCTTGCTGAGGTAATTGCTATTGTATGTTTGATGTTCCTGTAGAAGGAATAATCCGTCTTTAAGACAACTTTTATTAAAAGCCTACCTTGATTACCTATATATATATATCAACTTTTTTTATTTTGCTTACTTTTGAACATTATTATTGTATCTAAAACATACATAGGTTCAAGGGTATTAGAAAAGATAATCCATTTTTACTCTAAAATTTCCTATCATGTTTTTAAAAAATGGGATTCAAATAATTCGGATAAAAACTTTCAATTATAATTGAACAATTTAGTATAAAGAAAAATATCGATACTACATACAATGCATCGTATTTTCATAAATTTCATCAAATTGGACTCTAAATTTAGATTAAGTTATCGATTGTATGAATCATTTCACATATTAATTTAACATTTATTTTACAAAAAATTTCAATAAAATAAAGTTTTACACAATTAAATTTGATCCGTTTGAAAAATTTTGTTAAAATTGAAAAGTTTCAAGACATAAATTAAGCTTAATTTTTGTCTTATGTAAACTCAATTTATCAATTTTCAAGAAAAGAAATTTGATAGATTGTATGCTTTGTACCATTTAAGGTTAAAAATTACAATATATATATATATATATATATATATATATATATATATATATATATATATATATATATATATTTGAGGTACTCTCGATAAAATATAAAACTGACTACGCAAAATATATAATAGATTTTAATAAAATTTATTATATTTGTAATATTTTTAAAATATTGATTTATTGACTGAGACTATTTTTTTGTTTAATATAAATTAGTGAATGGATGGTTATCCGATACTAAGGTATGTGTTAGAGCCCATCGTGAAACGAAACCCAATAAAAGAGGCTAATGCTATTTAGAGTTTGGATGGGTGATCCAAACACAGAACACCCTCCTTTATTAAATCACACAACGTCTGGTGTTTGAAAGAAGTCCTTAATCTACTCTTTCAACTTCATCATCAAATTCATTAATATGTTGAACCAGAATATGATTAATATACAACTTCCAAATTAAATACGCTTTGGAGAAGCCTTTATACATATATATTCTCCAACCACAAATTTAAAATGAAAACAAAACAGACAGAGAAATTAAATGAAGAGGAAGAAAAACTCTCTCTTTTTTTTAATATTATTTGTACACATATTTCTTCATATTTGCATGAATATTGTCCAGTTTTATCTTCATTCTTTATCATTCATCACTTTACTTAACCAAATTTTTTTTTTTATATGAATTGATGAACAACCATCTTTGCACAAAAGATAAAAGCAATGAATATGAATACTACCATAGCTTTTGTTGATCACAAAATTTGGTCAAGAAATTATCTAACCTTTACATATATCACCTGCTATAATTTGTATTTTGGAGAAAAAGTCTCCTACCAAACAATTAGAATACAACAACAATATTGATGTAACATTTTAGGAAAGAAGATGAACTCGATCAACATGAAATTATCTTGTTTTATACTGGAGTTAAAACAGGAGTATCCTCAATTCCATGGTGAATAGAACTCCAAAAGGCTGAATCTTAGCTAGCACAAGAGGAATACTTTGGGCGGGCCTTTTAGGCCAAAGGGCCCATTATTCACCTCATCCACACTCTTTAGTCGTGTGTGCCTTTTCGAAGCATGTTTGCTAACACCATCATGTGTCAACTCAAACTTTGATTTCATTCTCTACCCTATTGTTTCTCTCATCGGTGTAAAGTAAACTAGAACTGATAATACCTTTAACGTGAAGAACTAAGTTATAACAAAAAGTAGTTTACACATTATAATTGGAATTGCATGGGGGCTAAGCTGAGGCGGGGAGTAGGGGATAAAATTACAAGACCCATATCATATCCATATATTATTGCTTCTGTCTGCATGTTGTAGGTCAAATGCGCACTCAGCCCCTTTTGGAATCATATGATTATTAACCCAACATTTTCTCCAAAAAAACTTTGACAAAAAGAAAAGTTTCTTAGGAAATTCTGTCATCTTATGCAACACATTTTCTCTCCTGGATCCCACAATAATATGCTTCCAAATCTCACACGGAATGTGAAAATAAAAAAACATCACTAATCCATGTTGAATCTGTACACATTACACACAAACACTGACACCTTTAATTCTGTTTGTGTTTGTTTTTCTTTAAAATAAGAAATCCAAGTTTTGCTCTAATCAGTATTTTGTTTTGGGTTTATTGTTTACAACAATAAAGGAAAAGAAAGACTTGAACAACCGAATAATAATTTTGTCGGATTTGTTGTATTTCACTGGGAGAAACATTATATATTTGAAATTAGTGTGATGTATTTTTTACATCATCAAAAGATTTAATCAGACAAAGTGAGGGCAGAGGCATATCTTGTTCTTGAAGCAAATTACGATATTATTGATTCTTTATGTTTCTCTTTCCTTTGCCTTCTTTCTTCACCTTTTAATTTAATTTTTAATTGTTTTTCTACTTTAATTTATTTTAATTATTATTACAGCTTTGATCACAAAAAGAGAGATTTCATATTGACTGCGGCCGCAGTTATAACGGTTTCAAAGAAAAGGATCTTTGAAATTTAATTTTTTGTTCTATACATCTCAACTTTTGATTCATGTAAACAAATATGCTTCACTCTTTGAATTTTTATTTTCCTAACAAAGAAAATAAAATAAATAAACAAATAAATCTTTTATCCTTAGTCGATATAGTCAAGTTAGATGTAGTCTCGGGACAAACAAAAACATTACTTCAACTAACTTCAAGTATGTATAATAAATATAACTCGTTGGATTTATTTTTATTTTCGTTCGTTAAACTTTATCACTCTAATTTATCCAACATTTGTCACACTATTGTTCTTAAAGGGTAGATTTCAAACTATCAATCTTTAAACAAAAAAATGCAGCAAACCCTCCACCAAGTTCCAATTAGGTTAATGTTTTAACTAATTGCATTCACACTTATGTAGAGTAATCACAATTAGTTAGTATTCTAAATTTTTGAAAACTTGCGTTTTTTTTTTTCAGATTAAAGCTATAGTTTAACCTAACGAATTTAATTAATGAGACAAGTATATTTTATTTATGAATCGGTGTATATTCCCTGCCTACACTTACCTTCTTAAGATTTTCACACATAAACACCTTTGTCCCACGCATTTGTTGGTCACACATTTATATAATAAATAGTAATTTTGTTGTTTCTTTTGAAGGATACAAAAAAACAGGAGTCTGAAAATATTAGTAATTAGAGAATATTTTAGAATGTAAAGTTGTTATAATTATTAAAGGTTGGCTGGTGGTGCACTGCTCATGACAAGCCCCACTAGCTATTTCATACACAATCTATTCAACCAAATAAATCCACTAAAATTTTCAACATATCCCTTTTTCTATTTTTTTTTTTTTAACTCCTTTCTCTTTTGACTAAATGAATAGATTTCAGAAAGATCATTATTATATAGTTAGGAGATCTATTTTTCTCCCCTCATCTTCAAGAATGCATGATGTGAAATTCATTTCCATATATATGGTTTCTTGGAGCTTGGAACCCTACTCTGCACACCTAAAATAGGAGTTGATGAAAGTAATGGATAGAGTATCGATAAAAAGTTTTAAAGTATATTTATATTAATATACAACTATTTTTATGGTTGGTTAAACTACTTAAAGATATTTATTATGTTTTAACCTCCGATGTCGATATATCATGTACTGGCCCAAAAAAGATAAATTATGTGTATTAATATCAATAAAAATGTCAACAAGTTGATAAAGAATCTATACTATAATTTTAGTAATAGGGACAAAAATATCGAAAAATAATAAATTGGAAAATGCAACATCATTTTTCAATTAGCAATACTTGTCTCCTATGTGAGTGGATCAATTTTTGCAACACCAATTCAGCCACAAATCGAATAAAATGCCAAAAAGATGTTGAAAAATGAAAAGTTTGCCACAATTATAACATATGGTTGAGCCACTAAGATAGACCAAAAAATGGATGCAACTTTAAGAATGTTCGGTGTACCTATTGATTCCAATCATATATTTTTCTAAAAACAAAAGTTGCTAAGATTAATGTTCATATTTGATTGGTCAAATAAAAGAAGTTTTGCTATTTTACTTGGTGTGAGTAGTCAATGAAATTAAAGGACCTCTCTCCTTAATAGAATGTTAAAAATTCCATCACACTGCCTTGAAAATTGAAGGGTTGATTTTCTTCTTCTTCTTCTTCATAATTTTAATGATGGGCATGTCACCTTATTCCTCAAATTCAAATAGACCAAAATCAATTATATTTTTCAATACTTAATTTGTATATGTCATCATGACTTAAAACAAGCCTCAGCATGTAGATATATAGAGCCAATAAAATCTAGAAAATAAGAATTAGAATTTTATTTTCCACCTTTGATAAATTTGAAAATTCATTAGATTTGTCCAAGTGAAGATACAGTTAGCTTCGTATAGTATAGGGACCATATACACAATTTACTATAAATAAATTGTTATGTGTATTTTTATGAATAATGAATAATAATAATCACAAAATATTCCTTTACCATCTAAAGAGCCTCTCGCTTATATTTGTGCATTACCCCAAATATAAATATCATGACTTTATTACGAAATTGATAAATAAAAATAAATAGAAAAATATAAACAATAAAGAAAAATATAACATAAAGATTCAAAGTTTACTGACCGTTGTATTAAATACATCCACAAATAAAAAGATAAGCAATGATCAATTGATCATGTAAAATTAGAGAGTTTATATAATACATTTCTCAAAACTCTAAACTCAGACATATAAATAATATAACTATGATAATTATATGTTGAGGACGTGACTTCATATTTGACCAATTATAAATTCTAGACATTTCAATAATAAACTTCCAACTGCACGGATCAATAATAAAAGTTTTAAGTAATTAAAGATGAAAAATTGTAACTTAAAATTAATTACCACCATATAAGAGTATCTGTCTTCAATTATGTGTAGAGATTACGTCTATAATAATTCTGTTTAAGATGATCAGGATTTTGACCTTTCGGTTATGCTTTATCTCCAAAATCTTGACCACCAATAATCAATAAATCTCTATATGTTTTTTTCCAATCCTAGTGGGCTTAAACTCACTCCCTAAACCGTAGATTAAAAGAATATCCCAAAATCAAAATATATGTTAAAGAAAAGGGTAGTTTTTCGATATCAAACCTCTGATATCCCTTCACTGGGAGCCTCATACGAGGAAGAAGAAGAATGGTTAATTAAAAGTGATTAGACCAAATCGATTCGATTAGGCATATTTGATTCAATTAGGCATATTTGGTTCAACTTAGGACTCGTTTTGATTGAACTAAAAAAATATATTTAAAAAAAAAAAAAAAAAAAAAACTCGCATTTTATTTCAGTAAAATGGTTTAAGATGTATCGAGGTTCGTCGAATATTTCAAAAAAAATTTAAATAATTTATTTTTAGGATAATCACTGAAATTAAAGTATTTCAAACGCACCAATTAATTGATTCTAATGTTTAGATTTATGAGTTGTTCCAGCACTCGACCCAAAAAAAGGAAAAAATCTGAAAAAGAAACCACAATTTAGGGATAAACTATAACTGTTATTAAAATTAATCAAATAGCCAAATCTAACAAAACCAAAATTAGAATATATATTTAATTTCGGTGCTAGCTTTTTCCTTTTTTTAATTTTATGAAATTTAGTCTGATATATAATTATTAATTAATTAGTAATAGACAAATAATATTTTTATGGAAATGTCAACTTTCACGTCCACCCTTCATTCTTCTTTTTATTGTGCTCGTTGTGATGTTTGATATAAATTCCATTTATATAAATTTTGGTCCACGATCTGCTGCTACTACTTCTACCAAAGTCTAAGGCAGCACCTTCTCAAGTTCACACCCAATCTTCTCCTTTTTCCTCTCTTATTTATACCAACTTCTTTCATTACCCTCTCTTTACCGTTTCATTTTATCCAACTAATCAAATCCACTATATACTCATGCCTTCTAAATTCTTCTCCTTTCTCTTCATCCTCCTCCTCCTCCTCCACCTCTACCGCCCGCTCGCTTATGCTGCTCGCCCGGCTCCCGCAGCCCCCACAGCAATCCCGAGTCAGGTAATTAAACTTATCCTAATCTATCAGGTTTTCGATAATAATTTAGTCTGATCATATACAACTTACCTATTGTAGGGTGGTGTTTTCAAACAAAATTGAATACGGTGTTGTTTATTTTGGTTTTTAGGGGTTGGCCGGGGAATCAAAACAAAGTGATGGTGAGATGACGGACGAGAATTGCGATGGAGTTGGCGAAGAAGAGTGTTTGATGAGAAGAACTCTAGCTGCTCACTTAGATTATGTGTATACACAAAAGCATAAGCCATAATTTTGAAGTTAATCGATTAATCAATCATATATTCTCTTTGTTTTATTTTTAAAGATATTGGACGAATGAGTTAGCTTTGATTTTTTATTTCTTTCTCAAATTAAAGTTGTATATATGAAATGTGTGTGAAAAGGGAATTTAATCATTTAGGGGAAGCTAGCTAGGACCATGCAGGCAATTATTATAAAGTTAGGGTTTGGAAAGGGAGAATTAATAGGGAGAAGGGCCGTAGAGGAGAAGAAATTAAAGTAAAGATGGTCCCTTGGGGCCGCAAATCTTTCTTATAGAAATTAAAATCCAAAGTTGATGTGATATTAAAAAAGGGATCATATATATAAAAAGCAATTAAAACATGAGAGTATGAATAAAGGCAAATATGGGAGGGGGCCTGCTTTGACCATCATTCAACGTAACTCCCACCCATGACCTATGTCTCTCGGTGCGCCAACCTTTATCCATAACTACTTTCCTAAATTCCTATTTTCAAATTCAAAATTACACTACACTACTCAAATTTTAATCCAAGCTGTTTTGTAATTTATAATACTACGAAAATATGTTCAAACTAAAAAAAAATTCTTCATAAGTACTCTTAACTACGCAAGGACCCACACCATATTTACAGCTTGTTAATATGACAATTAAAATAAATAGATATGGTATGAACAAAAATTTATACAACTCAAGTATTAGAAATTTTCTTAAACCATTTGTTACATTTGAATTCTTAAACTAAATAAAAAAGAATATTATGTATTAGTTAATTCTAGTTTTCAAAAATTCAAAAATTAAGTATATTAAAACAATGAAATAAAATCTAAATGTTATCAATCCAAACTTAAATTGTTATCCAATGGATTATGGCCGTCCAATGTGTCTGTCATGTGTGTATGCATTTGACAAGGTGCAAAACTATAAACTAGAAAAAAAAAATTCAAGATCTCTTTAAATAAATAAATTGGAACACAGCAAAATCCAACGAATATCCATCGTGCTAATCAAGAACTCTTGGCCGACTAATCCCAATATAACATTATAATTGATATAGTTTAGTTTTTCATGGTTGGAACACAATTTAGTTCCAATTTTCTATAAATTAACTATATGGTATATGGACATGTTGATTGAAAATTTGGTTGCCTTTATGGAATTTGGGGGGTTTTTTTTATGTGGAAAAACATATGGAAATTGGATGATTAAGCAATTAATCCCAAAACCTTATATATTTAATATAAATTTCATGTAATGCCCTTGTACCTAACCAAAGCCACAATCCCAAGTGCAACAAAAAGGTGTCTCCACATTCCATACACAAGTCAACCCAGTTTCCTAAGTTGCTCAATATTTTAATATATTTGGAGCACATTAATTAATTAATTCAAAGTTTGTTTTCTTAATTAATTAATTTAAAATATCAACATATCTTAGACCACTCTTTCCTACCCTATGTTTGAGATTTGGACAATTAATTAACATATATATATATATACGTGTTTTAAGGCTCTTTCTGCCTTATGGTGTTAGTTAGAATATGACATTAAATTTACTTGTGCTTATCAAATTAAATTTTTAGGTTAATCCAAGAACACATTGAATATTACAAACGTTTTAGAAAACAATTTTTTAAAGTTTAAATTAATTAAAAACATTACAAAATATTCTTTATTTATTTAATTTTGCTGTCTAATTTCTTTTTTCTTAAAAAATTTTTTGATTAGGGAACTACGTACTTTAACTTTGAAATTTTGATTAGAATTAGAAATTTTCTTTTTTTTAAAAAAAAAAAAGGAAATCAAGTTGGAAAGAAGCCGTACAACGTTGAAATGTTGACTTTTCCGCCGGAAAAATTAATGTGGTGATTTTGATTATGTTTATCTTCTTGAAAAATAGTAGTTAACATCGTCATGGATTTCTGCATGACATAATTTTAACAATAAAAGCTTCATTCAATGCAGCTCTTTGAATAAGAATTTTAATGTGTGTAGAAGAAAATTAAAAAAAATTAAATATAGAACGTCGGACCCTTAACGACATGTCGCCAACCACAAAATTTGGCACCCAATAGTTTTGTTTTGTTACTTGGGAATTGGTCATATCGCATGGTTTTTTGTGATCATCATCACCTTGACCTAAAATCTAATTTTTCATGTCGGTTGGCGTACAAATTAAAGTACATATGGTGAAGGAAGGAGGAGCTCTTTTATAAAGCATTAAATCCAATTTAATGGAGTTGATTGTGTGTTCTCATTGTGGTAAATTACAGATTATACTGTTTACTTCGGGAATAATAATAATATTGGAATTCGTATATCAATTCGGACTTCTTTTGGAATGGAAAATAAAAAGGTTAGGGGGTGGGGGCATTTAAAATCCACCTAAAACTTCGTTTTAATTAAGTTGTATTATCTTTTGAGTTTTTTTCTCTCATAATTTTGATGATTTAAGTAGGTGTTACCGAGATTAATGGGTAGTTAGTGGTTGACTACTTCCACTGCACAACAAACACATACAAAAGTTAACACAAAAAGAAAAGACAAAAAATACAATTAGTTGAAAGAAATAAATAATTAAATTTTTCTTCAAATTTTTTTTCATGAGTTTCCATTTTAAAATTTCAATTTTATGATCCCTTCAAATTCTAGCATCAAAAAGTAACTTTGCAAAGATTGAAAGAAAAAGTTGGACATCGACAAAAGAAACATCCATTTTGAGTATTCGACGAACTTCCCATCCTTTTCTATACGCGTGATGGACTAGTAATAGTGAGAGATCTATGTTAGGTAAGGAATTGAAAAAAATGAAAGAAATTCACCTTTCACTAGTTCACCTCATCGTCCAAAATACTCTTCCACCAAATGAAAAAAATAATAATAATACAAAAACTCGAAAATATCATTAATATGATTTAAATTTGACTCAAAATAATACAAGCAAATATCATTCCTCTCTCTATACTTCAAACACCCAGGAACTCAATTTTTATTTACCATTTTGAAATAACGATAGCATATTATTGGTGTATACATATACATGTACCGATTTGAAATAGAAATCTTAACAATCAAATGTCCCAACTTAACTCAAACAAAAACCATAGATTGAATTAAACTTTTGTTCAAATTAGTGAAATTTGACAAATTTTCAACGCACAATTTGTACATCAATCAAAACTTAATTTTTTTTTAATTTTTTTAAGAAAAGACAAATTTATAACTTCGTAAGGGCTAAATTTGATAGGTAAAGAATAGCAAAGAATTTGACGTGAGAAGGAAATTTTGCTACCCACGTAACCAATCATGCATTTGTCCCTAGAGTTTTTTTTGGCCAAATTGTTGCTTGTTTTTGCATTACTTATTGTTACTGTTAGTTGGCCAAATAATCAAAATTAAATACTAGCTCAAATTTTAAAATTTATACATCTAAAATCATTTCAATTATATTTAAATTTTATATACGGTTTTTTTTTTCAAGAATAAAAAAAATACAAATTATTTACGCTTTAACAAAAAAAAGAAAAATCACTAAAGAACACAAACTCATTAAATTTGGTTCTTCCATAAAACATAAATAGTTTATTCATTTTACCGTTTTCAATAATTCTCCTTTTATATTATATATGATTAACATATATACAATTTATGCATGAGTAAAAATTAAATACGTCACAAATAACATGTTGATTATTTTTAAAATAATAAAAAAAATGACTATATAAAAAACTGTTTTGAATATTAAAATTTTAAAAATATTTTATGAATATAACAAAATTTTAATGACGATCTATTCCGTAAATTTATACTATATTTATAAATAAATTTGTTCATTGCTTATTTGAAAGTATCCCTTGAAAAATCAAATTAGTTAATGATATTTAATTGTATTCCAAACAAAATGATATAACCTTTTTTGTCTGTTTGTTTGTTCCTCCTTGTTCTTTTTTAAGTTAAAAAAAGAAAAAGAAAAAAAGGAAAGCATTATTTTGCATTCAAATTGGACGCTGAAGTAAATGAAATAATGATTACTCTGTTCAAAAAATTCAAAACTGCCATTTATGAATTCTCTTTCAATTCATGTATTATTTAAAGGCTTAGTTTTGTGGCTTACATAAACTTATTATAGGTAACTATGTTGCTACTTACCAAACAATTCCATTGTTATTTACGTTGCTACTTATCCACTTGTCAAATTTTAGTGTTCTAATTAGCTACATTTTTCATTTGTGGGATTTAATTTTCAATATGCATGATTATTTTCTTATTGAAATTTCAACGGCATTAATATGCAATTATAACGTAATAAACAGTATAAGCCACATAATAAAATCCAAGCAAACAAAAAACAAAAAAATTGACATACAACACAACAAGGCAGAGGTAAAAGTGAAAAGGGTTGAAGACCATATAAAAACTTCAATTTGCTTACTTTGACTCTGACTCAACAGTCAGACATATAGTTCCCATACATTAAAAAGAACCACGCCCAAAAGAAGAAAAAAAATCCACACTATGTACAGATAATTCAACAAATGGATAAAACCCATTTTCCAAAAATAAAAAACCTGAAATCCAAACAGCAATTTCAGGCCAAAAGAAAAGAAAAGAAAGAAAGAAAGAAAGAATCTAATATGCCAGCAAGAACCATGAACTTGTTGTGTCAAGAACATGGAAGCATAAGGAGAGACAAATAGTAGCAATTACAGAGGTTTTTGAAGCTACATACCTTACAATTTCCAGCCCTCTCTCAATCACTTCCTCATTCACTATATCCACACTTCGTTTCATTCCTTCATATATCTTCTCCAACAATACTTCTATAAACGATCTCACCATTTCAAATGTCATCCTCCCCGTCAAATTCACTATCACTTTCTCGTTCTTCCCCCACCCGGACCCTCCATTTCTGGGCCGTTTTCCAATTTCCATTTTGGGCTTATGGCCCATTTCCATATCCTCAAACTCCTCTACTTTTTTACCTGGGCCTTGGCCCAATAGCACTTGATGGGATGTTCTAATCAATGTCTTCACTGCACCGTTGGAAATAGAAACCAACATCTCTCTCATTTCTTTTTCGTGCTTCGGATTTGTTAGCCCCGAGAATATTTGATCGAACGTGTTGATTTCCATTGTCTTCTCAAGATAAACCGATATCGCCGAGCTCACGAACATTCTAATTAACTCCCCGATTAATTCCCGGCCTTTTTCATCGAATACCACTCCCATCATCCATCTCTCCACTAAACTACTCCCAGATTTACTCCCCTCCATTAACGCCATCACTAAATTTCTAGCGAAACTCCCAACTACAACAGAAACAAACCCACACCCAGGTTCACTGCAAAGCTTCTCCACAATTCTATCCGTAAAATCACTCGATTTCTCATTCTCATTCTCCTTCTCCTTCTCCTTCTCCTTCTCCTTCTCCTTCTCGCCGCCTCGGGAGTACTGGTCGTAACCTCGCAAAACTCCCACAGTTATGGCCTTGGAGAGACGAGTTAAAGAATCGGAGATCTCGTCAGATCGGGCGAGTTTAGAGATTTGCTTTAAACTCTGAGGGATTTCGTCGGAATCGGAATGAAGAAACTCCTTTAAATCTTTAGAAACAGTAGCGACACAGTCAGCGGAATCGGAAAATGCTGTGGCAGCAGAAGATAAAGCCGCGAAAAATTTGGAAATCTTAGCTCTCTTTCGAGCGATTGAAGGTAGGTGATAAACCGTGTAAGCAGAGTAGCCGGTAAATCCAAGAGCTGCCATTAGAAGAATCCAATTAGTCCTCCGACGGGAAACTTTAAAATCCTTATCCATATCCCTCATCGGAAGAAATTCAATCCATTTGATGGGAGTTGAGTCGATGAAGGGAAGGCGTTGTTAAGGTTTAAGATGAATAAGAAGAAATGAAATGTAAACTATATCCATAAGTGTAGAGGTGGACATGACACGTGACAAGTTGACCGGGTAAATGGATAATAAACTAATTACTCATTTAATGTTAGTAGTAAGAGAAAAAGAGAAAGTTAAAGTTAAAGTTAGTTATTAGTGAAGTAATTAAAGTGGGGAGGGAAGTGGAGAAGCACCGCCCTAAGAAGAGGGGGAAACAAAAAAGTGTGATTGAGTTAGATATTATTATTAATTATGGCAGTATGGTGCCACGTGGAAGTATGGGCTTGGTTTCACGATGGGCCAAGTTTAGTGGGCCTTTGATTGCGACTTATCTTCTACTACTACTATTTACTCGATTCTTCTCTTCTGACATTTCTTTTATTATTTTTCATTTATGATGACAATATTATTAACTTCTTTTTTTCCTTTTTTTTTTATTAATATAATATTACCGTTTTTGTTATTTACGCGTTATTTTATATTTGTTTTCTTCTTTTTATGATGATATGAATGCATGAGGAGTGATGAAGATTCAATTTTCAATCTTCCTGGATACTCTCTATATAAATATAATTCTAAAGTCGGTCCAAAATTCAATGTGTGATGGATCAGAGTGAATCTATTTATTACTTTTTTTTTCTTTTTTTATAACGAAGAGATAATTTAGTTTTTCATTCAATTGAATGTACACATCTCCCATTCATTTTGGGATAGATATATCTTGAGATGTGAAGATCTAAACTCCAGCTAGCTCTAGGATGTTGACTTCGTTAGGGGGTGATCCAACCTTTAATAGCTCAATCCATGGACTAACTTATGGACTTCTATTCTTCATATGAAATTTAGACTATGGTAAATCTAAATACATTTTGAAAGGAAGTTTTTTAAAAAGAATTGTTTCATTTTATATATGAAAGTTATCCTATTGGTCCAATAGATAAGCAAAATAGTCTGGCCCGATGAACAATCCAAATGTGACGCAAATGAGGAAGCTCAAGGGCCATTCCAACTATCAAAAGGTTCTTTCGTATTCAATCTAATGGGAAAGGGGATGGATGGAATTGGGTCACACTTTGATCTAAGATGAGTTAACCCATTGTTACATTGTGTATTTTATTTCATTAAAATTTGTTTGCACTTATAAAAAAGATAGCCAGGTGAAAAATAATCTTTTCTTACTATTTTTATCATTTGTTTTCTTCTTTTCGTGGTGAAGATTTTTTATTTTTTTATTTTTTAAGGGTTTAGAAACAGTATGTATGTATCTGTGTGTATCGTATGGGTTTTTTTTCTTCAACATAAATGACTTCAAACAATAAATAATATCATGTTTATTTTCGTTTATTTAAAGTTAATTAAACCTAATTTATAAATTTAAAATAAATATAAAAGTGTAAATATGCATAAAACTTGCAATAATATTTGATAAAAGAAGGTTTGCATATATATATATATATAACTTATGACTTACCTGCAGTGGTGGGTTTAGAAACTTTGTTAAGGGGAGTTTTTTAATTTGATAAGAATAACTTGAAAAAAAAAAATAGCATATGTTGAATCTAGTTTTTTGAAATACAAATGGTACCATTGGACTAACTTTTAATATTTGTATTAACCGTTGATGATTGTTTATATATTAAACAATTAAAATTAAATTATTAAAAAGCAAATCGGATCACAAGTTTTATTTTAAAAAATTGTAATCAATGAATTAAAGTTTAGATGATACTGAGGTCAGTAAATGTGGGTGTTTCAAAGTGCATATAAGAACCTATGAAATATTATGATTATGCCTTAAATATAGGCAAGTGTTTGATAAAATAGATATCCAAGAGTTGCTAATTTTACCCACCCAACTTCAACCTCCAAAACTCAAAACTTTACTGTTTTCAATGATTCGTGAATAATAATATTATTTTTTATTTAATTTTTTTAAAAATAATATATTAGACAATAATTTAATTCAACTGACATGAATTTATGTCGAAATCCAAGAAATTGTAGGTTCAAATCTATATCTTAAACTAAAAAGAGAAAGAAAAAAGAAATTGAAATCCAATCTTGTTCGGATATATTACAAAACACCGACGAATTTACTTAGGGGTCAGCGGGGCACGTGTCCCATCACATTATCGGTTATTTTATTTTAATATTAATTCTGAAGTGTCATATTACAATATATATTAAATAATGTTTTATTTTAAACATAGTATGTTTGTAGTGCTATGCTTGTGTTCCACTCTTACAACCCTTTGGTCGTGGCTTCTTTATTATTATTCATTTTTTCTTTAATTTTTTCTAATACAATTTTTAAATTCACATTTACATTACTTATGTATATATTTATTTTATTTAATTTCAAAATTAAAGACTATAGGACAATTTGTTCATCGTTAGAATATACGTATCATATCAATGAATTCTTTTCAATTTTTTTAGTTTTTATATTTTTCAGTATATGTGATAAATCATAATACTTATATTGTTTAACACTAATTTTGTAAAGTAAACATATCAATATAGAGAAATATATACTTGATTCTTATAGATCTTATTAAGAAATCAATCCAAAAGATAGTAAATTTATTATGAATGGATTTCAAAACATGAAAGCTCGTATAGAACAATTGTAATACATATTAAATTAATTATTCTCGGAAGTTATTAATATTTTTTTAAAACATTTTTTCAATTTACTTATTACATAACATAGAGCCACTGTTACAAATATTACTTACACAATTCTGTTTTTGTTTGAATCTCACGTTTTCAGAATGATGTATGAAATGAAGAATAGATAGAAAGAATAGAAGTGGAAAGATAGAAGTCATTTGATTGAAAATGAATGTAAAGAAGAAAAAGAGGATATGGATATTCATAAACATTTTTGTTTGTTAAGAAAGGCCAACTCAGCATTGAATCAAATAGATATGCCAAAGAAGTTTCCATCTTGAGTTTGACTTCCGATTGCTGTAAGAGGCGGCGAAGCGTGCAACAATATATGATTAAGACCACGCCAACCCAACAACAACTTCTAATTATTGGATAAACCATTACTTAGGACCCCCACAGAAACATTATATCTATCCTACACTCAATCCTTTCAACCATACACCAACTATTTCAATTTCCTTCCATCTATTTCTAAATTCAAGCATTTGATTTTGGTATCAATCATCAATTTGTATCAATTTCTATGGCATCTATTTGATTTATAAGAAATGCAAAAATTTATATTATACAACTTTTTTTATGTCATTTTCTAAGATTGTTGTTGTGGATTTCGTATTGTACAATTAGAAAGAAAAAGAAAAGACTTTTTCAACGATATATGGAGCAACAAATTATTAAAGTATTAAAATTATAAAATTTATCTTCATTCTAAATACAATTTGATGAATTGAAAATTAAGGATTAATATTGATACACCTGGATTAGATTAGTTTAGGAAGGCAAAATTAATTAATTTTTTCCCCTAAGTTAACTCAATATTACAAATTTCATTAAATTGGAGGTGGAGAAGAGAACGGTGGAAGAGAGAATGAATCTAAAAACTATTTGTATGAATCGTATTTTTAGATCCATAGAAAATGAAACGATTTAATTTGAAGCCGTCCGATAGCTTAGGTACGAAGGAAAATACCAAATTCCAAACACACATCCTTCCTTCCTTCCTTCCTTCCTTCCTTTCTTGCTTTTCCATTTTGTTATGACGGACACGTGGCAACCTTTTCCTCCAGGCAGCCGCCGCCATTGGACAGCATGGAAACCACCCACCCTCTTCCGCCACGCCTTTGCCGACGTGGCAACCCGCCAATGAAACTACTTCTTCACGTTTTCAATTTTCTTCTACTTCTTCTTCTTCTTCTTCTTTTCTTTTTTTAAACCTTATCAAACTCAAAAGCAGCTGCTCCATCTATCTTACATTATACAACTGCCCTCAATTCTGTTGCCGCCAAAACTATTTTCCCTTTCTTCTTTCTATTCATAGTAACCAAAAAAAATACCCTTCTCGTCTTCTCTCTTTCTTCTGTTCATTTCGTTTTACTTTCGTTCGTCCATCGCCATTCCATAAATGCCTTCCATCTCCATCTATAAAACATCTCTCTGTTTTTTAAAGTGAAAAAACAGAGGATATGGAAACTATGTATTATCAGCCTTATTATGTGGATCCCCAGTTGGAATTACTCATTGAAAGAATTTACCCTCCCAGGTTTAAATAAAAACACACACACGTCAATCTTTCATCTTTTTTCATTTCTTTACCCACCCGTCTTTGCTTCTAAATTTTCTCTCAATTGGGGTTTTTCTTTTTTCTTTCTTTTTTTTGCCTTTTTGCAGAGTTTGCATTGATAATGATACCTTTCAAGATTGTACCCTTGTGAAGGTTCAGTCCTTTTCTTCTCAATTTCTTCTTTTAATTTATGTTGATCATATTCTTCCCTTTCCATTGCTGCTATTTAATATATATCTCATCTATAACAGAGATAGAATTTTAGGATCACCCTTTTGAATTCATTCATTCATTCATTGTCTTTTAGCTAAGACTTTGAAAAGTTTTAATCTTTAAGTTAAGAATTTTAGGGGTTTTGTTTGTTTTATTTTTATTTGACAGGTTGATAGTGCAAACAAACATGGAATTCTACTTGAGATGGTTCAGGTTTTGACGGATCTTGACCTTGTTATCTCCAAATCTTACATTTCTTCAGATGGAGGGTGGTTAATGGACGGTCAGTACCTATTCACATTAATACAATCTTATCCCACTTAATTATACTTGTTTTATGTTCTAATTGGTTGATTAAAACTATTATTAACCAAAAGCAAATATATAATAATTCCTGCACTAAGATGAATGGAATCTGACTTATCAGATAACAACTTCTATAGTACTATTTAGAGGAAGGAGACTCGAAATTTCCCAAAAAGATGAAATGATTATTAATGTGATTTTATTATAATGGAAGCTGATTTGTAATGGGTTGTGGTTATACATATGTATGGTGCTGCAGTTTTCCACGTGACAGATCAGTTTGGAAATAAACTCACGGATGAAAGTCTTATCCATTACATCAAGCAGGTCTCTTTTTAGTGTTTCTTTTGAACTTCCTAAACTATGCTTAATTAATAGAGAAATTATAATGTATACTCAAACACTATGCACTTACAGGCATTATGTGCAAGTAGGAAAGAAGGGTCATCAAGAAAAGTGAGAATGTGCAATACAGGAAAAGAATTGTTGTCATCAGAGCACACGGCAGCGGAGATCACCGGAATTGATAGGCCAGGTCTCTTGTCGGAGATATTCGCCGTACTGGTTGAATTGGGCTGTAACGTCACAGCGGCCGTGGCATGGACCCACCATAAAAAGGCAGCCTCCATTATCTACATGGAAGAAGGTTGGAATGGTGGAATGATAAAGGATCCAAAACGGCTGGCCCATGTGCAAGAGCAACTTGAGAACGTGGTTGACGCCCATAATGGGCAGGGGGAAACAAGTAGCGTGAAGTTGACAGCTCCATCGGCTGGACAGACCCATCCCGAGCGGCGGCTCCACCAGCTGATGTATGCCAATGGCGACTACGAGCAGTGTCGGTGTCACGAAGATAGCAAACCGTGTAAAATGAGTTGCACTCATACACATGTAAGGATAGAGAGTTGTAAGGAGAAAGGATATTCGATTATCAATATCAAAAGTCGTGATCGTCCGAAGCTGTTGTTCGACACGATCTGTGCTCTCACCGACTTACAGTACGTGGTGTTTCATGCTGCAGTGAGTTCAAATGGAACTGTGGCTGATCAGGTGCGATTTTTGTCTTTCTGTTTGTAATGCTCTAGAATATGTGAATGTTGCAACTAGTTGTGCATATTGAGATTACTTTGTGCTTCCCTAAGTTCATATGCCATTTCCAATCCAAGTTGGCTTTTGTTTTGGTCCAAAAATTGTCAAGTTGTGTGCGTGGTGTGGCTGATGCAACTTTGTCTTTGTGTTCAAAATGGCAGGAGTATTTTATTAGGCATAAAGGCGGTTGTATCTTAGATTCAGATAGTGAAAGGAAAAGGCTTTTACAAGCCCTTGTTGCAGCCATAGAAAGAAGGGTTTCACATGTATGCCTCCTTCAAAACTCTTGCTATCACCATCTTATATGTTAGTTTAACATCAACAAAATGGACTACATTACAGGGATTGAGGTTGGAACTCTGCGCTTTAGACCGAGTGGGATTGTTATCAGATATCACACGGGTATTTCGTGAGAACGGTTTTTCGATTTCGACCATCGATGTTGGAACCAATGGCAAGACAGCTATTGGGTCCATTTTCATCACAGATGCATCGGGGCATGATAAAGATGTGGACCCACATATACTGGACTTGGTGCTTAAAGAGATTGGAGGATCAATTGCTGTAGTTCAAGGACCTCCAAATTGGGATGATCGAGCCTCCTCTTCAAGAGCAAATCATGGGACAAAAGTAACTGAAGTTGAAGATAAGCCAAGATTTTCATTAGGCAACTTGTTGTGGTCTCAACTTGAACGCCTTTCAACTAACTTTGGCTCTATTAAATCGTAAGGAGGGAAGGGATTCTTTTTTTGGATGTATGTCTCGTAAAATAAGGTTGTACAGAAAGTGTTGTAAGGTTAATCGCTAGAAAGATTAGTTGTGAACTATATCTGTTTTAGCCGATAGCATAAGTCTATCTTATCTGAATGATATAAGCAAAAATGAAATTGAGGTAGTCACTATAATTTCAAATACCTTGAAAATTGGCAAGCAAATGGGTTGTATGCAAACAAGTAAAAGGAAGGAAAAAATCGGACAATAATAGTAGAACGGTCTTATAAATGGGCTCAACAAATTACAAATACAGAATGACGCAATGGTAATTACTACAAAGCCATCCGTTATTTGCATGTAAATGAATGTTGTGTTTTACAAGTTTTTCTATATACAGAGATATCATGACGTAGTTTCCAAACGCAAAACGCTCAATTCATATAGAGAAAACACATTGATGATATACATTGGAGAGAATGAGATAAAATTCTTTGAAGATAGACGGATTGAAGAGATTAATGGAGTTATTGTCACATTGAATCAATGTCATCGACATTAAGCCAGTCACTTGATTCCTTGCGGGTGCCTACCTGGCTGGATCCAGCATGCTTAGTCTCTACGGTGTTCATGTCCTTGTCTGAATCGCCAGAAGTTCGGCTAAGCTGAACCCAATCTCGGGAATCTTTAGTTGAGGAGTCAGAGCCCGATGTACCCTTCTTATGATATGCCGGCATCTCCTGATCATCGTCCTCAAGATCGCTAAAGGATACATCCTCGTCGTTCCCAATAGGGATGTTAGTTCCACTGTCGCCATCAATCTCAAGAGTCTCCTCTTTCAACCAATCATCTGCATCGTCCACGTCTATGTCATCAAAAACTTTGGAAGGACCAGAATGGGAATGTTCAACACCGGTTTGCAGGGGCATTTCCTCAATGATAGGATTGTCTACAACTTGGATTTCCACGTTCTTAATTGGATGCTTATCGGTCTCAACATCAGTCACTATTGAGGGAGGAGCTGTACTGTCAGGGGATTTCTGAACAATTGGTGGTTCAGATTGATCTCTATATGGAACAGAGAGAAGCTCCTCATTTGATGAATCAGAAGATCCTTTTGAACTAGTAGAGATATTTCTAGATATATGAGGCTCAATATGTTCCTTGGTTCGTTGTTGTAATTCATGAAATTGTGCTCTGGCTTCTAGGACCTATAAATACGGTCAAATAAGTTTAAAGAATTACTGATTAGTTATGCGGAATAAGGAACTGCAACTTTGATTATTCCAGAAACCTCCGATGCATATTTGGGAAAAAAAAATTACTTAAATAGTGCCCAAACCAACACCGATTGCTTCCAACAATGACAAAATACTCGCAAGGGTAAGAAAGCAAATTTTCCAAGTCAGTAAAAATTTACTTCTACAAATAAGGAAAATAAACTACAAATAAAGCAAACATTTCAGCATCATGGCCATTGCTTTCTTCTTTCAACTGAGAAAACTTCAGCCAATTTCGAGGCCAGCAACTTGATGATGAGAAAAACACGTATAATATAAAAATATCCACGTTGGGATAGTGGCTGATGATGATCAAACTATTCTTGCAATAACAATCATTTGACCATTCAACAGACAAAATTATCAACGCTATCTGAGACCCTCGAGAAAGTTCAAAGCAACTTGTTTCCCCTGACAGGTAACAGCTACTAAAGAGACCCATAACAAACTTTCTTAAATTAGAGGCTGTGAACTTATGAGGAAGATGGGCAAAGCTCCTACTCAAAAACTGCCATCTTTCAACTCAAGGACAAGTTGAGGGAGATGATTAAGGTACAGCATCAGTTGTTGTCATCAGGGTTTCATCTCCATTTCAGGTAACACAGTCCCCTCATCAAGAGGACCATACCATGTCTGCTGAAGATGCTAAAAAGTTTTGGACTCTTCGATTATTTACATGGAAGTGGCAAGGGTGACATATATCTAGTGGACCAGCTAGCCTCTTGGCTAAGGGAGTGTGGAGATGAAATTATGCTTGACGTCATCCCTAGTCAGATGACAAAAAAGGAAGAACAACAAAACGGAGCTTTGAAAGATAAGATCTGAAAGCTTAACCCTTTTTTTATGAGAGACATTTAATCATTATTTCATTGATATGATGAAATTAAAAAAGAAAAAAAAGAGCCATGAGAGATTATATATTGCTATTCCATTGAGCTATACGAGTAGTCAGGTTGCGATCACAAAAATATGAAGCATTTACACCAAGACAGAGAAATGTACAAAAGATGGTAAAAAAATAGGCAAAGTCCATTTCTTTAACGTCGAAAGTGCAATGATTCCTTTCGTTCCAAATGTGCAGATCTGACACTTAACCTTGTTTAATTAACAGTGAGAAGCCCTCTAGATTGGGTCATTTATATAATGACGGTCCTGATTGAAATCTTAGAAATCTGGAAATCAGAAGGAAGATCAATGCAGTACGGGACTATATTTTAAAAATAAACCAGATTTAGATTTCTCTAGGATGGGAACCTAAGCTTCAAGTTGAAAATAAAGGGTTGAGTAAATCCATTTAAAGCCTGGATCATACTGTTTAGTCCTCTGGGGATATCATTTGGAGCCGAGGGGAGGGCATCCATATGTTGCGGAAAGGAGTTTCTCTAACTGTTTCAAAGGTAGTGCCTAGTTCCTTCTCCCTAACCTCTCTGTCAGACTATCAATGGGCCTAGTTGCCAGCTTATCAGGCATACATGGGCCAGCCACATATCAGCTTCGGAATAATCCTTGTTTGAGTCTGAGGATTTTGTTGTTGCATGCTTTGAAAAGTATTTGGAACAGGGAATCAATCATGCAATTACAGGAAAGAGGAATCATCCACATGCTCTGTTAAATTGTTGGCCCATCACCTTATATCTGGCCGTCATGCATTAAGTAGAACTTGTTCTCTCAATCCAAGCTAAATAAATTTTCCCGCGGGGGGGGGGGGGGGGGGGGGGGGTAGAAAAATGGTAGGTTGGACACATTTTGGGTTTCACTTTGGGTTTTGCATTTGACTTAGGGGTATATGCATTCAAAAAACAATTTCCACTTTATAATTCCCTGGTGATCTCCGGACAGAAGAATACATATACTTCACTGTCATTGCATCATTGAAATATAGTATATACTCTAAGTCAAATTTTCCAATATCATCCCTATCTAACTTTTTTCTTAATAAGAATCCCTATCTACCATATTAAACTGAAATTCATCTCACACCTACATGTTCAAAAAATAATGAACAACAAGCAATACTTCCTAGCCACAAGGATCAACATCTCCCTTTGTGGATAAAAAACCAAGGATGTTATAGAATATTTGATGGGAATATTTCCATTTCCTAGCCAAGGATCAACGTCTCCATCCGTGGATCAAGTTTAAAAATCCAGAAGAACATTAAATAAAACAGAAGAGGAACATCCCATGCTATTCCCTAGGCTTGAGTCTCTCCCAAAAGGAACTACAAAACACAGTCTTTCTCCTCTACCTCACATACTATAATAGTAAGGTAATCACCGAATTACCAAGAGGGTCCCACCGATCACAGACACAAAATATTCCCTCCCCTGCCCATCATGTACTTAACTATTACACTTAACAAGGCTTTATGGTTAGGTTAAGATGATTTTTGTTTTCTGACTCTTCTTGTCTTAGGCTTTCCCTTTATTGTTTCTCCCTCTCATATTTTTCATTTTTTTCAATGAAAACTAGTTTTGAATATAGACACACAAATAATTTACGGATTTCTTGTACTAAAACTACAACTGTTTCTCTGCGGAATAAGTAATAAGCATCCAAAATTTTGAATTCTTAGAATAGATAATGAAATACGAGGACCACTTTCACCCCATTGACCCCATTGACTGATGACTGTCACACACGGGAATAGTGCAAGGTCCAACGCCACCAAAAGATAATGGTATTTAATAAGAATGCGACCAACTTACTTGAGATGTTGATAAAATTTCAGCATCATGCTTGCTAAGTCTAGGATGCAAGAGCACAAAATAGATCTTCCAAAAGCAATCTTCACTCATGTATTGAGGACAAAGTTCAATCCTCAAAGCAGCCAATCTTGGAACAAGATGCTCAACTGCTAGAGCATGTTCTTGCTGGGCATCAGATAACTCAAGATCTATACACGAGTAATCAGATGAGAAAATTAGTTGGTTTAAAATATATGTGGATCTGCTGATACATGCATCTAAGAGAGATAACTAACAAGATTAACAAGTTAATTGCTGTAAAAGAACAAGAGAAGCTCAAGATATTCTGTCAGAAGCACATCCGTGATCACTCAAAATCTAAACTTACAAAATAAATTGACATAATACCATACTGCGCGTCAAATATTTATATCCAGGAAAAAAAGAAACATTCAATTTGAGCAATGGAGGAAGTATCAGATAGAAAAAACGAGAGGTACCGTCGGAATCGTCGTCATAAGGAAGAGGAAAGTCCAGCCAGGTCTCAGGATGCTGCACAATATTCCTCACAAATATCAAAACCTCCTCTGTCACACCAACCGCGTTCCCCACATCATAATTCTCCAAAGAATCCTCTGATCCAAACTGAAGAAAATTGGAAGCAATCTTGGTGATATCAGAAACGGTCTTGGTGTTGGAAAGCTTCGAGATCCCGGTCTTAAACTTCCCGCTAATTTCCGCGAAATCACTGCGAATTCCAGCAATTAGATCTTCTTCAGACAATTTAGAATCAGATGGATTGTCGGTTGTTGACTTATCAATCGGTTCATTAGGTTTTAGATCAGAGAGTTGAGAATGCGAAGCAGAATGCTCAGGCGGAGGGGCGAGGAAAGAGGCAACGCCCCAGAATTGGCGGGTTAGGGTATTCTTGAGCTCAGACAAATCCTCTTTGACACCTCTGGCAGTGGGAGTCGAAGACGAAGACGACGGCGATGAGGGAGACTCCGTCCGATGGTATTGATTAGATAAGGAATCGGATTTGAGCGGTGATTTGGGGTTGGGAACGGCATTTGGTTCGTCTTCATCGTCATCGTCAAGCTTCAATGAATTTGCAATGGATCTGGCCAACCAGGCCATGGTGTAATGTTGTATGCAGAGAAGGTTAAAGAGTCGTGGAGTAAAGAAGATCGTAGCTTGGAGAGTGGGAAGTGAAGGAAAGGAGCTTCCTCAATCAGAGATATTACTCGATGGTGTTCTTCAGTTTCTTTGTTTCATCCAAAGCCAGGCAGCCAGGCAGCCAGGCAGCCAGCCATTTGGTCTATCATTCATCATTTACTTAGACAAACAACTAATGAAATTAAACGACGCACGTGGGCCAAGTTGGGCTTTACAATTTGTGGGCCTCTCTTATCAACCCAGCCCAAACCAATTGTAACGCCGATCAATAATTTCCCTCTCCTTATGTCGGTTTGATAAGATGTTTAATAATTTGTTTTCTGTTTCGAATTGTGATGCTGTCTTGCAATGGATATTTCCACAAATTGGTATTCTTCGGCGTTTGTTGTTTCCCTGTTTTCTATAAATGAATTTTGGTTAGTTCAATCAAATCAATTGAACTAATTTGCAGCAGCCTAGCCTAAAATTATTTGGAAAACTTGCCACATTTAGGGAAAAATAGATACTCGTATTAATGAGAAGTTGCTTTGAATATAACTCTCTAGTCTCTAATATTCTTTCACGTTGAAGTTTTGATTTAAATTTTGAAAATAGTATTTAATTTTACATACAATTTTATTGTACTGAGTGCATGGTTGCTTTAGATCAAAATGATACTCGGCTTATTTATTAAGAAATGTTTTGGGGGTTAATTTGGAATTGTTGAAAATCCTTTTTTTTTTACATTTTAATTTGAGTATTGATATTCAATAATTTAAAATCAATTTTGATTCAAATTAGTTATTGGTTTAAATTATCAAACACGTGAGTTTTTTAAGTATTTAAATAAATTTTTATAAATAAAAAATGTTTATACATACTTCAAAAAAAATCAATCCAAACAAACGTTAAAACAAATATAGAAAATATGAGCTAAGGCTTAAATATAGATTTGGTGTAAGCTAGAAATACATATTTACTACTAAGTCAACTAGTGCGAATGATATAGCTAGCGTTGATTTTATATATATGTGGACTATGTAGAGAAAATCTTTACATGCCTCTTTTATCCCAATACTTTTTACAAATTCTTATATTACCTTTCATCGAATGGTTGTAATTCTTGAGTAAAATCTTAGGTAATTTCAGTGCATTTGAAGTTAACAAGATGTAACTCTTCAAGATATGATGCATTTTTTCAAGGTGGAGATCCATTTTTTCAATATATACATGAGATAAATGTGTAAAAGAAAAAATATATATATACATGTATTTAAATTCTTAAAAAACAATTTAATTAATGAGGTCAAAATTTTAGAGAAAAACATTTCAAAAAAAAAACAATAGATTCAATTAAACGAAAATAATAATTAACACAATGAAACAATTTATGCTTTTGAGTTTAAAAACATTACAATAAAAAGCATTGCATCATATCTTACAATAGTTGGATATTAACATGTTAATTCAATAATTTAATTACTACGACATTTTTATCACTAGAAATGAGATATTATCTTTTTTTGAAAAGAGGATAATATGATAACATTAAAATAAAAAATATTACATTATCGAACATCTAATTTTATTTATTGTATTTAAAAATTATTATTAAAAAAAACTAATCGAAAGTAGAAGATTCCATATGCATTGCATGTGTTTCTTAACTAATATATACATGAACATGAAGTTAATTAAGGGATTCAAACCCCTTGAGCTGCACTAAATCTGCTTGTGCTAAAATGATTTTTCATAACAAATCAAAGGCAATCATATATGTTTGTTTAAGAGCCACTCTTATCTTTTTGTTTCTAGACCTTAAGGCCAAACATATTAATTACGGTTATCTACCTTTCATCATCTTCAATTGTCTTCTTCATCTTAATGCAATTTAATCATACTTCTCGTTATCTTCTTCTAAATATTCATCTACTCATTTTTTTTCTTATGAAATGTCTAGGTCTATATCATTGATAAGATATAAATAACTTTAAGAGAACCATATTCTACTTTAATTAAAAACAAGATTTGATACACTTTTTACAGATTAAGTTCAACTTCTTTTTTCCACAACGGTGTTCTGGAAGTTTGATGCTAAATAAGAGTACGTATCAATCTTAATAAAGCAAATCGTGCACTATTTTTTACTTTTAAATTAATATTAATATATATTAAGTGTAAGTACGGTAATTATTACACAATAATGTAATTTAAGTTGGGAAAAATATTAAATACACCATCGAATCACCTAATAATTTATTGCTAATATGATCAAATAAAAGGAGATGATTGTGAGCATATAAGTGGTTAAAAAAAATATCATCATTGAAATCAAGTGCTTTTGAATCAAACCAAAAATAAAATTGTGAGATTTTTATTCCCAAATAGATCACAACCTATCATCATAGATTCATAGAGAGATTTGGGGGTAATTATCACTAACATAACCCATATACCTAAAAAAAGAGGGCAAATCTAACCAATTATATATCCAAACCAACTTCCTATTAGGCTTTTTTTTTCTTAAGTTACTATTAATAAAAGGTTATACTATACTATAGCTATAATCTTAAGTGTTTTATCTTTTACTACATTTTACAAGGGACATTTGATAAAATTATAATAAGTTTGTACTGAATAAGAAAGGAAGGAAGAAAAAAAATCATATAAATCATAAATATTCTTTCACAAATATAAATATAGAACCAAATTTGGAGAACCTTATGCCCATGATCTCTCCATGTATTTGTTTGGTTATTTTGATTACATTATTACCAACTTTGAAAATTTAATTTTTCCCTCATCATCCAACAAAAAAAATAGATATATAATAAAATATAATCTAAATTGCATCCAAAATGGCCAGAGTCTCCGGGCTCAAAGCAGGGAAAGAGCACCAATTCTTGTTGAAGGGCGACAAATTGAGCTCAAGAAAGCCGCCACCGTCCACCGCCTCATTCTCCACCTTCAAAAGCGGCGAAGCCTTAAACACCGTGTCTTCCACGGCGGCAGAGCAAGCGTCTTGGCGCCGGGAAATATCAAGCGGTGGTGGCGCCATTTTTTGGAGCCGTGGAGATCGGAGCTCGGCCAAGCCGGTAAGCTTCTGAACCAAACCCCGGAAGTTAATTGGGTCGACTTTGTAAACCCTGGGCCGAGTGGGTGGCAGTGGTGCAATCGCCGGCTTCTTCCACGGCTTCGCCATCGGCTTCCGAACACAATGAATGTTGTTGTTATTATTATTAGAATAAGTCGAAAATTCCCTCTTCACAATTTGATGCTCAGATTGGTCATTTTTTTTAGCCAAGAAGCTGGAAGAAGAGGAAGAGGATGAAGAAGCATAAGCACAAAATGCATCCATATTCTAAAATTAAAATCCAAGTGAAATTATAACCCAAAAAAACAAAAAAAAGTAGCATTTATATAAAGAATTTGAAACTGCCCAAAAAATATAAAAGTCAAATATTCAAATATCTGCCTTTTTGTCAATTTGTCATCTAACGTAGGCGGGGAAATAGGCACTAAGACAGAAAAAAAAAAAGTCTAAGCCATTGGTTTGACTTCAAATTATTGAACAATTGGGAGTTGTGGGCCCTCTCATAATGTACTAATGAAGTGAGTTTAAGTAAAATTGAACAAAACAACATAATAAATCAAAATATAACAAAAATGTTTAGATTATATTAATATTAAATACCGATTATTAATCAATAATTTTTATTAAAATTAAGATAATTTTAGATTAGGGTATGTGAGAGAGAAGGTGAAGGGTGTAGCTGGAGAAGGCTTTATTAACAAAATTAGGGGACCAACTCAGCCGCCTCTCTTTTGTTTTTTTCTTCCATAAAAATTATAATAATAATATTAATATATCCATAACTTCCTTAATTATAAAAAGAACAAATGGGTAAAATAATAAAATAGAATTGGATTTAGAGGTTTGACTATGATTGCAATAACTTTTGGTTGAGATTTATGGAGAATGATCTCGTAAAGATTATGTGATGCAATTTTACTTATAAATAACTTATCTTTAATAGTGGACATTGAATTTGGACTGTTGCCTTTCTTTCTCACCTCTAAATATTTTACTCTTAAAATGTTATTATTTATTATTAATTTAGTCTAATTAAGAATGTTGCAAGTTGAGATTTTTCTTCTTCTTATATTTACTCAACTCCCGACTTTTTGGAATGTTCTGTAAGGATGTAGTTTTTTAATTTAGGATGGTAGGCTAATTAACTGTTAAATACTTAACTTTAGATTAGGATTGTATTTGTAATCATCAAGGATATGTATTTTATTCTTGGCCTATTGAGATTACACTATTCATTAAGTACTTGATAAATTTTCAGAGTAAAAGCAATGTCTTGTACCCAAACAAAATCCATTGATGAGTGTGAATAGAAAAAGAGAGAAAAACAGGATGTTGAATGTGACGGTTTTTCAATGGTGGAAGCAATGAATAAGAAAATATAATTAAAGGAATATATATATCTAAACTATTCTTTTTTAATACAATAGCGGTAGGAGGATTTTAATGACAACCCTATAAGTCGTCAATCGTTAACACATTTTGTATAATAGTTGGATAACACCGATAAAATTAGTATGGATTTAGGGAGCCGAGAGTATAAACCTATAGAGTTGAAAATATGGACCTAGGGAGCTGAGTCTCTCTTCTGTTACCGACAAAGTATTACAAAATTTCATACTTTTAAGCTTTCACGTAAAAGAAAAAAACATGTCCAACCAAATATTAAAAGCTTTGGAACAATATGATAGTGAGTAAATAATTGTGTTTCTATCGTATAATTAAATCCAACGACACATTTTAAATATAATAAAATAAACCAAAATATTTACAAAATATATATTATTAATGTCTATCATTAAAGTTTACCAATATCAATATCCATCGGTGATCAAATATAAATTTTAATATATTTTATAAATATTTTTGATAATTTTATCGTTTATAATAATTTTTTAGACATTAATATAGTTGTTGAACGTAATCACAATATTTTTCAAATTGAAACGTAAGAAAATTGTTAGAATGAGAGAATCTGGTTGTTGGAAACATACTTTAATTCAAATTCAAACCTGCCATAATTAATAAGTGTCCAAAGATAATAACAATAATTAATAAAAATCAAGCCTTAAGAAGAAGCAAAAAACTAGAATTCCTTTCACATTAAATTGTTTTTGAGTCGACAAAATAGAGGAAGTGAAGAGGTTTGATGAAATAATAAGAGAAAGTTGATGGGGCCTTTCTTTTAGTAAAGGTTATTCCGATTTTGGACATTTAGTTCTTTTCTTCTCTTTTTGTCTTCTTTTCCTTCATAAATACACCTTTTTTTATTATTGTTGTTATTTATTGGTTTGGTTTTGAGTGTAGAGACTAATTAAATTTGTTTCAACATTCCAACTTCATTTGAATAATCCAGTTTTAATTAAAAATAAATCAATATCTTGTATGATTGAAGCCTTTGAATAATCCAATAATTTTATACTACATGCGTCATGAGATCGTAAATATCTCAATATAAAAATTATATCAACATTTTATTTTGATCTTTATAGCTTAATTATGTGGAATAAATTTCAAACTTTTATTCTAAAAAATTCCAACATACAGTTTTAACTTGGTTCTAATTTGTGTTTAGGCCTACCTTTCTTTTATTTGTTTATAATTTGATAGTTATTGTTGGATGAGATTTATATTTTCATCTAGAAACTTAGTTTGTCGAAACAAATTTTGAATTTAAATTGATTTTATAATAGTGATAATTATAATATCTAATATAATAGTGATAGTTAGTGTTCAATCTCACTAAGATACTTGAAACTTTTTTTTTTTTCCAATCCTTGAGAAATTATATAAAAATATTGTTCAAAGTTCAATATGTATATATATGACTGACGATGAATATAATGTGGTGGCACAATCTGTGGTGAAGATATCTTTGCCCAGTTGAGATGCAACCGAAGATAGAGGTTAGATAAGATGAGGCCGCTATTTAATATAATAACTAATAGTAACTAATTTTTTCTTCTAAATCAAATCAAATCAAATTAAATCAAATCTGCAAACATCGTTAAAGCAGAATGTTTTTAATAACATAACTAACAAATAAAATAACTAATATAATATTATTTCTCTTGAATTTTGGAATTTATCTATTTCTTTAAAAAAATATTTAATAAGTATTTAAACTTTTAAAGGTCAGTTAGCACTTCATCTTTAATCCTTCTCCAACAATGCTGTAACTAATCTATTAGAAATATAATTAAATTGTCTTGTCTATGAGAGTCAAAAATAATATTTAATTTTAAATGTGGTAAATTAGGTAAATACAACCGTCAAAGTTCATAACTAAATTTATAAGGATTAAAATACTATTTGTTTAGTTTTAGTCATTCTTAATTTTCCAATTTTAGTATTTGTAATTTCAACGTATTACAAATTAAGTCTTTTATGCTTGTTTTTTTTTAAAAAAAAATTAAAAACACATTAACATAGACCAATTTCTTACCTAAAAGTTATTGTTGTTGTTGTTATTCAATCACTTTGGTAAAAGAAGAATTGAGAACTCTTATGGAAAGTACATAGACTCAAATTGAAACTAAAATTGAACCATTTTTTTTTATTTTTTTTTATTTTTAATGGTATTTTAACTGTTTGTTTGTTGAAGACGATCAACCACAAGTTCATTAGCAGAAAAAGGCCCATTAGAGACCGTAATTGGGCCGTGTAACTCGCCACGTAAGACCCAATATTCGTTTGGGCTTCAACCATGGATTCGTGATTATAGCCGAATTTTGTATTTGTTTAAGTTTGTCCTTTTTCTTTCTTTTTTCCTTTTTGGTATATTATCATTATCCCTATAAACTTAAAAAAATCTATACTTACAGCTATGACAATACTAAATGTACGTAACTTGTTGGATATGTTGCAATTGAAGGATTGGCCAAACCATATGAGGTGTATTTGACCGTCTCTTCTTAGGCGATCCACGTACACAATTTTACACACAACAAGATATATACTCGTGAGACAATTTAAGTAATATTTTACAATTTTATTTTTGGTGGTCGTGTGAAATTAAAAAAAACAATCCATTTGAAATGTACAACTTTTAAGAAATCCTCTTCGGCTATTCTTTCAACCCCACCCCAATATATCAAATCACACTCTTAACCAACGATAATGATTAGATGTAATCTACATGTATCATACGTACTTCTCATATCTCAACAATATTAATATAAATAAATAAAAGAAGAAAATTATATTTTTAAAAAACTAAAAATGACCTATTGCATATTTTTATTTAAATAACTTATTATTAACCTCTCTTATTAACTCTCACTAGAAAAATTATCAAAAATAAAAAAAATTGATAAAATATTTACGTTTCATTGAGAAACTAGATATAAAATTTTATCTTTTGACAGTTAAGTGTGTATTTATATTTTTTTTAAAGGAAAAATAACTAATACATTTTTTAACTTTTTTTTTCCTTCCAAAAGATAAAATAAAGAGAAAAAAAACATCTTGGTTCCATCACAACTTCATTGAACTATGTAAGTTTTTTTTTAAAATTTTTTTTCACACATTGCTTTTGTGTAAGTAATTATAATTATATATAAAATAATCCAATTTACAACAATCTATTTCCACAATCAATTTTATAGTAATTTTCCATTTAAAAATAGGATACCGAGGAAAATGCCAAAGTTTGGAGAAACTGTCCAACTGTTTTTGCTTCAAAAGCTTGTGGTTCAATCCATTTGACTATATCTAATTTGGATGATAGCTAACGATTCTCATAACAACTTCCTCTTTTATTTTTTATTTTTAAAATTAAATCCACTGTCAACTTGAATATGCAACACATTACTATGTGTTTCATAAAACTAATATTAAATAGACTGTTTCTTTTAAGGACATGAGTTAACCTAAGATCAAATGCAACAAAAAATATAGAGGTGTCCCTCTTCTAATTTTAAAATTATTTAAACTAAATTTGATATTTCATTTTTCTTTTTCAATAATAGGTGCTTCAATTTTTTTTCCCTTTTTAAGTGTTTTTTTTTTAAATAAAAAACCTATTGTGGTGTAGTTAAATATGAAAAATGTTAGTTTCCAAGTAAAATTTTAAACCTAATTAAGTGAGCTTCTTCCAAATAATTTTTATAAAATAAATCAGCTATTGAATGAATTGAATTAGTACAAATTTTTACATTAAGTTAAAAAGGACATGTATTCATATGAGATGCACAATAACAATTATTTCACTTCGATAAAATTATATTCTAAACCTTAATATACAATAATATATATATATATATATATATATTTATACACCAGTTATCACTTCTATTATCGTTAGTTGAGGAAATGAATAGTTGTTAAATAAATTAAATTAAATCATGCTTATCACACATCAAAACGATATGAATTATATTAATGATGCATTTTGACCAAATTCACGTTGAACTATTCATATATTTAGGCAAACTTAAAATCCAATTATACTAATTTTTTCTATATGAGGTGCTGAAAACTTGTAATTATTAAAATGGAGTTGGAATTATTTGACCAAAGAAAATTTTAATAAATTCAGTTAGCACCGCACCACTTATTAATATGAATCGCTTAACTAATTAATTTATTTTGCAAAGTCTTGCTACTAAACTAACTCTCCAGATTAAATTTTAATTATTGTCCCTAACATTCTTAAACTAGTTAATTAGTAGTTCTTGTATTGTTTTAATTTTAATCTCAAAGCCATTCACTTCATGCATGCCTCACCCTCACCTCACCTCACCTCACAAATTAAATCCAATCCATCATAATTTTAAATAATTTTCAAACCCTTAGTTTTGACCAAATTCAATTGCAGTCTTTAGAAGGCAACCCTTTTCTTAATTATATTCAAGGGCCTGCACTTTGAATCGCTTTTAGCATAATTTAAAATTACATCCATCGTTGAATTGAAAAATAACTACATATACAATTTTTCTTTCATAAAAAAAATATTCTCTCGTAATTATTCACGATCTTTTCTTTTCAATATTGGCATGAATGTAATTGGTTTCGTAATTCATAAACGTATTAAATTTGTATGCAAACTTTTTCATCAATATATTCAAATCTCTAGAGTGGATTTCATAATCAATTTTCTTTAAAATCATGTTAATAGATTTCGCATGTTAAATTATTGTTCTTGAATTCATTCATATGTTTGAAGAAAAATCTATGTAAAATGCATGAAAAGTTAATATGAAATGAGAGGATTATAACTACATATTTCTACATATTTCTTCCTTGTTAGTATATAAAAATCACTTTATGTTATTTAAATTAAATTTACTTCACATATTTGAGTCCTTCAATAGTATTTCTGCAACATAAAACAAAGAGAGAAATTTTATTATTATTATTATTATTGTACTTTTGTTTTTGCCATTCCTTAGGCACTTTGTAGTGGTCGAAATGCAATTTACTTATTTATTTGACAAAACTCCCTTCAAATTCAATCATATAAGGAATTGACCAATTGATTAAATTAAACATATAGTTTAAGTTGGCTTTTGGAAGTTTGAAGTTGACAAATGAAAGAGAGTTTGAGGAAAATTTCAGCACAGTAACGGAAGGGAGTGGCTGATTTTATTAATTATATCTATTTCCAAGTTACCTTCCAAAATATATCCCCATATATTATGATTATATAATAAAATATAATGGTTTAAAATATCTTCTAATCGTATTTAATTTCACTCTCTTCAAATTTCAAACTAAAAAGAGATATCATTTGTCATTTGTCCGTTTTGAGTTTTGACCAAGTCTTCCTTTCAAGTCTCCACCGTACACAAAAATCACAAAAGCCTCTTTTGGAATTTTTCTCTTGTAAGAATTAGGCTTTTGGAGTTTGGACTCAATAATTTATATACATATCTTAAACCTAATGTCTTTGGATACTTTTGATTATGATTTTATTAGTTTATAGTTTTGTATTTTGTAATTAAATGCAGGCATGTAATTATTAAGGTCAAACTTCAGTGGCTTGCAAAATGATAGAAGATCGTTAGGGATCATCTAGGCTAACAATAATAATAATTAATGTCGAATTAAGATTAATGATGAAGTTAGTTAATCAAAAGTAACCAATTTAATTATAACATCTGTTTATTATGTTATTATATTATTGGTTTTTACAATGGCACACGCTCACTTAATCCTATTTCCATATAATATTTCCTTGTAGTCATAAGTGAATAGATTCATTATGAATCATATAATTATCTCTGAATTAATTAACTACAATTTTATTAACCAGAATATTAAATTACAAAATTGTGGTTCACCAATAGGATATAATTTTATATTAGGGATTTTTTAAAAAATATAATAAAACGGCAAAATATTTATATATAACATTCAAAAACAGAAAAAGTCTATAGGCACGTGATAAAAAATACAACACCTAATATATTTGCAGAAATGTCTAGCACTCAAAACCTAATATATTTGATTTGATTGTTTAGATTTTGACTGCAAAAATGATTGTTTAGATTTGATAATATAAATTTGACTAGTCAAAATATAAATATAAACTATTTTTTTAGGATTGTTTAGATTTTGTACTAGTTTAGATTTGGGTAAAGATGACACAAACGATTTTTAACAACAAAATAATTTGAAAAAAGAAATAAAAAATATATATTTTTCAATTTTGAGTAAAATGGGTCTACAAAATTTAAACATTCACATAATTTAGCTTTTCGTAATTCTATATCTATTTAAGCATCACCTTTGTTTCTTATACGACATTTTAAAAGCAACTGCTATGAACTATATTGGTTACAAAACTACTTGTGTCCAATAAACCGTTAGACTTAAATAATAACAACAATGACAACGAGATAACATGACAAGAAACATTTTTCATCTCCGACCTGTTAAGCCTATGAAAAACTTTTCTGTCCTATCTCCTTCTCCTATCTTGGCTTAATTGAATAATACTCATCCCATTAAAAGCAGATGATTTTGGCAAAAAAAGGAAAAAGAAAAAAATACATCTCTACTTATTTACCTCATGGCCTATATAACCCAAGCCCCCTCAAGAGTAACGATAAACTCCGTATTCAAAACTAAACACAAATATCAATTAAAAAAAAAGAAAAGATCAATCATTTTGTGTAGAAAATACGAGGGAGTATCTTTTGTTTACATTATCTCTCTCAGAACTCCAATATGGTATTTGACAAATTCCCCATCCCTCAAACTTCATCTCTCTCTATATATACATAAACATTCAACCACTCCCAAATTCAAACTTCCTCCGAATTCCCACTCCCCGCCGATTTTCAGATTTCCGACATCCACGGGGGCGCGTACGTGGCTAACAAAAAAAAAAAAAGGTAAGCAATCAAATGGAGAATATAAAGAACGTCGTCGATGAAAAGAAGAAGATGAACAAAGGAAGCAAATTGAGCCAACTAGCAAGAGCCTCGAGCCGGCTGTTGTCCAAAGTCCGAGATTTCTACGTAAGAAGCCTGACGGACTGCTCCAACCACCTGGATTACGGGATGGCGCTGAGCGGGCCGGGCGGTCAGGTGCCCACCAATCTGCCCAGGAGTTACAGCGTGGGGTCCAGCGCCGCCTCCAGCCACGGTGGCGACGACTACAGTGAGCTTCTGAGGGCGGCGTCAGTCCGAAGCTTGAGCAAGAAAGTGGAACCCGATTTGGAGGGGAGGAAATCGCCGAAGAACGTGCCGAGGAGCCAGAGCGTGGGAATTGGGAGAATTGACGAAGACAAAACTTATGAATTTGAGGATGAATTCAAGGCGAGTAATCTTAATAATTTATATCCTAGAAGCAAAAGCTACGCTGTTCCTACTCATAGAAGATCATCAAGACGGGCAGTGTATTGAAATTCAAACTTAATTGATTCTATAGTGTGATTAATTTTGGTGTTTTTCATGTTCTTGGAATTAATCCAATTCATTCCATGGTGTCGTTATTAAATATATATTTACATTGAATTAAAGAAATTAATTAGTATATATTATTCTTCTAGCTTCATCTCGTTTTATAATAAAATGTTCAAAATCGATCTATGTATTGGAGAGGCAGAGGGGGTTGAAATTTGGACTTGGCCGGCCGATTATTGCTTATTTTTATCTCCATTGTAATACGCTCCATCCCCATTGAAATAGCAATTGCAAACTCATTCAAATTAAAATTAAAAAAAAAAAATGGTTAATATTAATCTACCTACTTTTTAATAAATTGTAAATTTAATTTTGTTTCTTAATGATTTTTTTAAAATTATTATCTATTAACATTTCACCCTAAATTTTAAAAACATCATTATCTATTTGCCTGAAATTTATTATAATCAGTTCGTCAATTTTGGAAAGATTAAATTTGATAGAGTTATTTGCCTAAAATTTATTAAAACTATACGTTTTTAACTTAATTTATTGTGGTAGTTATTTTTTTTTCGGAAAAAAGATTAAACGCATTCTTTTAATTAAAAAATACGAAGTACTTCTCAAATTTAAAGTATAAGTCAATGAATTTAATTTTTGAAATAATAAAATCATTAATTAAAGGTTTCTTTTAAAAGCATCCACCCATTTATTCATGTTTATTCAGATATAGAAGATCATAAGATAAGATAAAGAATGATTTAAAAAAACAAACAATATATTGAGATAAGAAAAGAAGCAAGTGGTTTTTCTTTTTAAAACTTTCAAAATTTAAGAATGCCAGATTATTAGTGGCAAAATTCTTAATTTGGAAATCTTCATCATAAACTTTGAATCTAGGGGATGCTCATCCATCTATGGTAGTTTTACTTTAAAAAATTATCTCATATGTCATTCGATTTTAAAAAGATGTATTCTAAAGTCAAGTTGTTTTAGGCTATATACGAAATCTAAAGTTATTGAAATTATACAAAGTAAATTTATAGGATGTTCGAATTACATTTTTAAGTGTTTAATTTTAAAAAAATTATTTAAAAAATTTGTTTGGAAGTATTTTTTTCTTAAGTAAATTCAAACGTGTTGTTGCCCTGTTTGTTTAGGGATTTTTTTGACAATGGGTGGGATTGGAGCATTTTATTGAGGATTGAGATGCTATTATTGTTATTATTAATATGTATCTATCACTATCACTATTTTGGTTCTTTTGAGTATAAAGGATTGAATTAATTATAGAAGAGTGTTTGACTTGTTCTTTCATCTAACAAATTATTTTTATCAATTGTTTAGAATTTCGTATGGATTTGAAAATACGCAATCCTAAATTATTCAACGAGTTTCGCAGTTAAAGTTTCTAACTTTCTGAAGAATATTATAAACTTCTGTACTTATTAAGTTGCATTATATCAATTTTTGGTGCCAAGATTTTTTTTAAAAAAATTTAATGGATTAACCAACTTTTTGAATTAAAACTTATTTGAAGTTGACCGTCCATAAATCATATTCTAACTATAATTTCCTTTTGGGTTATTTTGTAGAACAAAGTCCAATCATTACAAGATTATTTTGTTTTTCGAAGATAGTTTTAAAATAATGTATTAATAATATGAGGATGAAAACGCAAATGAGGTATTGATTTTCTAGTTCTCAGTAATATGAATAATAATCATCCAATTTTATTTTGAGAATTAAATTAACGATAGAATCAATAAATTAATTAATATAATTGAATAGTAGAATACCAGACATGTATCAACTTAGATTTTTTTTTTTTCTTTTAACAAATTGATTTTACTAAATAGACATGCAAAGCAAATAATTTAGTTAGTCACAGTAAAAACCCAAAATCAAGGGTGCATAAACATTTAGCTTTTGTGCGCACCATTGTATTCGATTTTGAGTACACTACCGTCACACACCCTATACTTGAGGGCTTGCTGTTGTTGTGTATTGTGTGTGTTCCCTTCATGTGTTCACAAAATTCCACATGTAAGTCCTTGGACAAATGTCTTGGCTAATCTCAAGTCAGTCCTTAAGCGTGCTTCTTGTCCACCCATCACGTCATATATTTTGAGACTCGAAGTCTATCATTATACTTAGTTGATAGGTTGATTGGATTATTAGCTATACAAACATCTTAAATTATAAAGTAGATAAAAATTTTATATTCTAACTTGATACCTTTTAAATATGAGTACTTATACTTTTTTTTTTTTAGGCACAAAACACATAACATTAAACCAAAGGAAAGTTTTTAGGTTTCCCATCTCAACCTCTATGAGATTCGAAGGTCAAATAGGAATTAGAAAACCAAGTACAGGATAGAACTACAATTATTTTTATTATCATTATTATTATTTTTATTTTTGTAAAAACACACAAAATTAAAATGTTCCTTAAAAGTTAATTTAATTTAATTTTTGGAGGGATTTGGAGCAAATGGCATTTAACACAATTACCCTCCAAACGCCAACAATCAGAAAGTGTTTCTTCGAGTTTGCAAAACCCTGAACCCTAACCCTAATTCCTAAACCTCTGTTTTTGCGTCTTTCTCCAATCAACCAAAATTACCAGCATCGGCTCTTACGATGGCGGAGCTGAAGCTGTCGGAGAGCCGCGACCTAACGCGAATTGAGCGCATTGGGGCTCACTCCCACATCCGCGGCCTCGGCCTTGATTCCTCCCTTGAACCACGGGCCGTCTCCGAGGGAATGGTTGGCCAAACCGCCGCTCGTAAGGCCGCTGGTGTCATTCTTCAGATGATCAAAGAAGGAAAAATTGCCGGTCGGGCTGTTCTCCTCGCTGGTCAGCCTGGTACTGGCAAGACTGCTATTGCCATGGGCATGGCTAAGTCCCTTGGTCTTGAAACTCCTTTCGCAATGATTGCTGGCAGTGAGCTCTTTTCTCTGGAAATGTCCAAAACCGAAGCGTTGATGCAGGCCTTCCGTAAATCTATTGGCGTCCGAATAAAGGAAGAAACCGAGATTATTGAAGGAGAGGTCGTTGAGGTTCAAATAGACAGGCCAGCGGTTGCCGGGGCAGCGTCGAAGACTGGGAAACTTACTTTGAAAACAACGGATATGGAAACGGTATATGATTTGGGGGCGAAGATGATTGAAGCTTTGGGAAAGGAAAAGGTGCAGAGCGGGGATGTAATTGCGATTGATAAGGCCTCCGGGAAAATTACTAAGTTAGGGAGGTCTTTCTCTAGGTCTAGGGATTATGATGCAATGGGTCCCCAAACAAAGTTTGTGCAATGCCCCGATGGTGAGTTGCAGAAGCGGAAGGAGGTTGTACATTGTGTCACACTCCATGAGATTGATGTCATCAATAGCAGGTTATTTGATTTTCCTTAAACTTTTCAAATTCATTTTAGTCGAGTTTCGTGGATTTTGTTCTGCTGAGACTGACATGGGAAACAATGTCTTTTATAATAATTGGTGTCTCCAAATTCTATGCACGTGTATAGTGGTTCGATTGAAATATGTTTCAAGGTTCTGTTTGTTTACAGTCAGAAGTAATTGAGAGTCGGGATTGTGGTATCAAATGCCCTTTTGATGATGGTCATGAAACTTCTGTTTGCTATTTGTTACTGAGAGCTGGCAATTTAACTTCCAATGTGACCGGATGTTAACCAACATTGTTTTTATCTTCAACTATATGATCAAAGCCATACTAATATGCCTCAGTCGTATGGTTTTTCATAAAGGTTTTAACTTTATTGTATTTACTTTGCTTCTTCTTTGTGAGGAGGACGTTAGGTTCCATTTCAGGTGCTTTGGCTCGTGTCTGTCACATTCTTTTTTGTTTTGATTCTGCTTTGTACTTGCTAAGTTGACGTAATACTGTCTTTTTAGAATGTTTGATGTATTGGTCTCTGTTTCTATGTAACTAGCTTACCATGCAATGGATGTTATACTCCAGTATGTGGAGTTTCCCCGGGTGCTCTATTTGTATTTCCCAAGAATGCACCTTCCCTTCTTGAACTTCCATAAGTGCATGTACATGTAGCTTAGTGAGCTTACATGGCTTTGAACTATCCGTATGACTTTGACGGTTACTGTCACTAGATAATGTAGTTTGTTCTGTTATTTTGCACTTCCTCAACTTTTGTTAATATAAGGAGATTTGGAGGATTCGATCTCTGTTTCTCAATATATCATATTACACGAAATGGTCTCATTCCTCAATTACATACATATTCTATGTTCACACCATTGATCTTTGGTTTTCCCTTTTGATTTCTCTCTCTCTCTCTCTGTTTTTTTCTTTTTGCTTCCAAGTATGGGAGTAATTGAATTAATTACCCCAGTTTTGTAATACGTAGCATTGTGCAATATTGCACATGACCTCTTACCTCTACTAAAGCATAATATATATTGTCGGTGTTCTCTAAAGAAAATAACTCAACCCAATACTTTGTATGCAATGAAGATGTAAGTTAATAATATATTCTTCAGTTTTACGTCTCATTGGTTATACTCATGTCTCGTGGCCTCTGTCCCATCTAACTCTTGTTCATTTTTTTACTCTGGATTTCTCTGAGAGTTATGTTCTCATTTAATTGTCCTTTATCTTCAGAACGCAAGGTTTCTTAGCTCTATTCACTGGCGACACTGGAGAAATTCGAGCTGAAGTAAGGGAACAAATCGATACCAAAGTGGCCGAGTGGAGGGAAGAAGGCAAGGCCGAGATAGTTCCAGGTGTTCTCTTTATTGATGAGGTTCATATGCTTGATATTGAGTGCTTCTCTTTCCTTAATCGTGCTTTGGAGAATGAGATGGCTCCGATACTAGTTGTTGCTACGAACAGGGGGATTACCACAATCCGGGGAACAAACTACAAATCCCCTCATGGTATTCCTATTGATCTTCTTGATCGCTTACTTATAATTTCTACTCAACCTTATACGGAGGATGAAATCCGAAAGATTTTAGATATCAGATCTCAAGAGGAAGAAGTAGAAATGTCTGAAGAGGCAAAGAGACTTTTGACCACAATTGGTGTAGAAACATCTCTTAGATATGCCATCCATTTAATCACAGCCGCTGCTTTGGCATGTCAAAAGCGAAAGGGGAAGATTGTGGAGATGGAAGACATAAATCGTGTATATCATCTATTCTTAGATGTGAAGAGATCAACTCAGTACTTGATGGAGTACCAAAATCAATACATGTTCAGCGAATTGGGAGATGGTGAAGAAGATGATTCTAATGCTATGAACCCTTGATATCTTTTGTAGAATAATTTTGGAGGCTAAACTGAATTGTGCTGTAGTTACTAGGAATTTGAATTTCATGCAGTCTATATATTACGTGGTTGATTATTTAATGGCTTTCCTGATTCTTCACCAGTGTGTAAGATCTATGTCTAGTCTTCATATGTGATGCTTATTGCTCTTGGTTCTGTTAGACTGCTTAGATATTTATTTTTGTTTAACCCGTGTTATATATGATTTCTCAGAAGAGGGGTTTGATATTACAAATTTAAGTCTGTTAAAATTACTGGTAATCCTGTTATATTGGGAACGGCTGTCCTTCGGTTATTGTTACTATTAGAAATTCTTGTTAAATTTCTTAATTGTCCTTTGCTTAGCTTCGACTTTGTAGAGTTGATGAGCTGATAGAGCTGCTGTGTGGCGGGCTTATAGATGAGAAAGGTAGGGATACGAGAAATTTTCTGTGGCTGCTCTTGAAGAGGAGGCATACACATAGGGTATGTCAATTGAACTATACTCTATTTTAAAGTCTTCTTAAAAGTTTTATTATGTAGTGTAAACCCTGCCAGAACTCTGAAATTGGATTGTTTTCACCATTTCTTTTGTGTAATTTCTCCTCTCTTCAGATAGGGGGTATCCTTTTGTTTAAACCTTGTCCCCTCTTGGTTTAGGTTGTTTTTCCTTTTTATTCATTCGTCAAACGAAATTACCTGGTCTTGTTTCAAATAAAAAAGCTTTTTTGTTTTAAATTCAATGCCTAATATAGAGGCTTTAGATTCTGTCTTACATTTTCCTTCATGGCTAATGCATTTGCGTGCAAATTCCTCTCTTTCACACACACGTTGTCGTAAATGGATCATGGAGTAATTTTCATACCACTAAAATTCATTTTGAACAAGGACATATATAATGATTTTGAATCTAACAAAAAGGGTGTAAACGGTTTTGCAATCATTCATAAATATGTTTTTGTTGTTCTGGTGAATTATGATATCATACGCAAATTCTTTGTCTATTTGATCCTTCAATCTCTCTAAGCCATCACTGAGATATATACATCGTTCTATCATCTTGTTGGTCTCATTCTCTGTTTCTCCTTTGATGACTTATAAATAGAATCCATGGCTTGTGGTTGTACTTTGTTCAAAAACATCAAATACTGGGAATGAATTTCAAAATAGCCCAATAACAAATGAAAATAAATGTTACCCGATGCTTACATTTATGATGACTTTAGTCGACAGTTGTCTTTGTTTAAAAAGGGCCAGAGCATTTATGTCATCCCATGCATTTACAATTATGTATTTAGCTCCATATTTTTTTCTTATTTTTTTAAAAAAGTACAATAATACATTAGCTCGTGGAAGCATAACAGTAACCGACAGTCTAAAAACTGAAATTGAATTATTGCATTACGGTACGATATCCTCCCCCCTTTTCTTCTCTCTTGAATACTTAGACACAAGTATTGTCATTGTCAACGTGGTGATTTAAATTTTCTCCAAACCCAAGTTAAATTGGTGGAAATTTCAAAATATTATAACTAAATTGTTACATGTTCAAATTAATAAATGTGGGGTGGTGTGTTGTCTTTTGACACTGCGCTTGAGACAATTTTGCTTACATGGATGGTGTTGGATGGGCGTTCGGATCACAGGGGTGTGCCTATTGCTACTAGTGATAGGCTTGGGCATACGACGTGTTGTTTTTAGAGATTAGGACAATAGCAGATAAAGTGAGAAGTATTAACTCAAGTTAAATGGGTGGCATGATATTTTGACCATGGAAGTGCAATAAGAATTCATTTTAGGCATAATTTAGAGATCACAAAATATGATAGTTAATGGCTTAGCTTGTTGGATTGTTGAAGTTCCGATCCTACTGTTGGTGGAATTATTTTCTTAGTTGTAATATGACTAACTCCCTTTTCTAAGTGACACGAAATGAAGTGTTATAATATAGCTTTTGTTTAACTATTATACATTATAATTTTCTTTTAATATTATATATGTGTGTGTATTATTCTTCACCTGCTATATTCTAAACAATATGAAGATTGTGTCATAATTATATGTGCAATGATGTTAATGGTTGTACATTAGTCTTGATCTTAAATAATTATAGAGATCCTATGTTTGATTCCTACCCCACGTCCTTGAACTGAAAAAAAAAAGTGCATAAGTTATCCAACTACCTTAATACTTAATTTCAAATCATTAATTAGAACGTAAACGAATAAATTCCCAATTCAACAATAGTAGAATGGGGCTCACAAGAGAAAAGCTAAGATTAAGTCCATTTCAATCATACATCTGATCTAGTAGTAAAAGATCTCAATAATCCAATCAAAATCAATATCATATATTTTTATTTTCTAAGAAAATATGAACTTTCTATCCAATCAAATCCTTAGAAAAATACAATATGTCAGAAATTGAATAGAAGTTAGAGAATCAGAAAGTCAATGTACAATCCAACACAACCTACAAAGATGTGCAATGTAAGTTTAAGACAAATGTCAATAATACCCTATTTAAATCTTGGAATTTATTCATTTTTTTTAATGACTCCTTGTAATATCTTTTAATATAACAAAATAAATCAAGATACTACTTATTTATTTTCACCACTTTTACATCAAGTCCTTTTGGATGTGTTGTCATAGGTATTTCCTGCTTCCAAGGTCACTAGAAATAGTGACATGTTATGGACCATGTCAGTACTCCAAATTAAAATGATCCAATGGTCTCGTTATAATTCAGATGTGTGATAATTTTAATTTCCCAAATTAAAGAAAAAAGTATTCCAAACAAAAGTTAAAGGAAAAAAAAGAAAAAAAAGAGAGTCAATCGGGACTAATTGAAAGGAAGACAATCTCGCATGCACCACCCGGCAATATGATGCTTCCATCATACAAAAGTTGGGTAAAGTAAGAAAAGAATATTATCAATGAATCATATATTTCTTTTTTTTCTAAAATAGAAAGATGAGGGAAAAAAAGAAGAGAAAATAATCCTTCAATCATGCCATGACTTTATGCGGACAATTAATACCATAAGATAAGTCATCGCCATAATTTGCTGAGAAGCAAATTAGGAAATCATCTCCTGCTCTTTGCACTTTCTTCATGACTTTAATTTTGATTGAATTACAAGTTTAATTCCCTATTTTATAATTTTGTCTTTATTTAATTTCTAACTTTAGAAAAGTATTTATTGCTATTATTTCTAACAAATTTGAAAATTTTAAAAATTAATTGATTTATTAGGTATAAATTTAATTTTTATTTAATGAAATCTTAATAACTAATTTGATAACAAGTTGTTTTACCATTTAAGTTTATAAATTAAAAAAAAAACCTAAAATAAAATAATTAATCAATAAGAGTTATATTTAGAAAAATGTGAGAAATCAAATAGACGTTTTGAATATAGAAAAAGAATTGAAATTTAAATTGCTACGAAAGAAATGAAACTTTAAAAATTTAAAAGCACTAGTACTAAATTTGTAATAATAAAAGTTGAAATATAAAATATGAAATTTCATAAAAGAGTTTTTTCAAAAATAAAAAATATTAATAAAATTTATTGGACTTTGATTTGTAAATATTTTGTTAAATGTTCTGTATTTGACGATTTACCAAATTAAATTTGTATGTAACAAATAAAACAAACTGAGATACAAGTTAATCACTTAATTCAATTTGAGGTTAGGTCAAAAGATAATTGGATTGTAGTTCCTTCTGCCTTAACAAAGATAAACAGCAACAATAATAATACACATTACCCTTTTTGTCTTATCTTTGAAAGAAACAGACAAGTTTAACCATTTTCAATAACATCTCAATTTGCATTACCCAAGTTAGCAGCATTTCCTTTATCCTATTCTGAAATCCGTTTTTACCCTTTTCATATGGATGGATTTTGCAAGCACTTCCAAAAAAGAAAAAGAAAGAAAGAAAGAAAGAAAGAAAAACTCTTTCTTTAATCCATTTTTCTATACAACTTCATATAGATGTGCGAATCAAAGATTCCAAAAAAGCACTTCAACCAAACACAAAAAAGAAAATAACATCATTTCCCAAAAGCCACTCAGTAATTCACTGTTTTCCAAGAAGAAGATAGATTACACTTACTTCTCTTTTCTCTAATTCTTACACATACGTACTCCCCCTTCACCTCTCTCTTAAATTTGGCAGATAAATATGACTCCAAATTTGACTAAACCAAGAATTACATACCTCTCAGGCAGGATAATCATAAGGAACTTCAGAGACGGAAGGATCCATCGCATCTGGGTGCACGAAACCATACTTTCTAAGCACTTGGTTATCAGCAAAATTCAAAGCTTTACGCATCCCATCCCAACAAGATCCACCAGAATACATCTGATTGTGATCTCCACTACAAGGCTGACACCCAGTGAAGTGTGTGATAAAAGGCCTTCTCCAACTCCCTTTACCATTTCCAGCTTCTTTCAAATACTTCTCCCTAAACACACCGTATTGCTCGCTCACCTTCTCCGCATGCCGCCTCCGCAGCTCCTGTCCCCCTCTCTCCATTTCCCTGTACTTATCGGTGATGTTGTCGAATGTTGTAACGATCTCTTCCCAATACCCTTCGAAGTAATATTCCCCTTCTAAGTAAATCTTGTTCCCCCATTTCTCTTTCTCCTTGTAAAGAAGATAAACCAGCCCCGTTTGATCGTCTGATTCCGGGAACAGCTTGTCCGGAATCGTCGACTTCAATACTTGTCCCCACTTCTCGTAATTTGGGGTTTGTGGGCCCATGCTGGCCCATACGTCCATGAAGTCCATGGACCATTGGCAGTTTCTCATGAGAAACACGCCGGCGTTCAGTCCTGTCCAGCTTTTCCGTTCGTAAATTAAGTGGGACCAGCCGTGGACGATGAGGTTGTGGTTTTTGTAACGGTCTAATGGAAGCTTGAATTCCATGTCGGTGAACAACGCGTCTGAGTCGACCCACCAGATCCACTCGGCTTCTGGGTGGGCTATCATGGCTGCTCGAACCACCGGTAGTTTCGCCCAGTACGAGAACATTTCCGGCTGGAGTAGCGCGTTGTTGTAGAAAATATCGTAGCCGTGGATACGGCAGTAGTCCACTTTGTTCTTGAAGAATCTCAGTAGCAAGTGGTCGCCGATGGGGTTCCGGCACGGCTTGGGCTGCGAAGCCGTTATCAGAAGCACCCTCTCGGAGGCTCCGGCAGAGAAAGAAGGGTGGTGTTTGAGCCAATGGCGGCGCTTCTCATCCCAATTCTTGATGGGTTTCTGAATGGAGTAGCTGAGTTTGGGGTCATCGTAGAAGGTAATGTCCGGTGGGTCATACGCCAGAGAAGGATACTGATTTTGGGAATTATGGGAAGAAGAGGCAAAATCAGAAGGAGGGTGAAGGGTATCGAAATTAGAAGGGGAAGGAGTAAAGAAAGAGGAAAAGGTCCAGAGGAGAAGAAGAGCGAGGAATGAACCGACGAGGAAACGGAAAACGTCGGCGAGACAGGCAGAAGCCCTGTGGCGGAGAGTGGGTTTAGCCATGGAAGGTGAGGAAGAGTGAGGAGAAAGCATTGTGGGTTTAAAAGTGGGTTTAGGGAAAGAAAATCATGTGATGAGTAATGGTTAGGGGGAAAAGTATGAAAGTAGGTTAGCGGTGGTTTGTGTAAGTAAAGATGGTAAGTTTAGAAGAACAGAACAGAACAGAAAAGAACGGAGAGGAAAGGGAAATGGAATGCGTGAAGAGCGTCAGAAGTGGCGCCCCCTTCCCTCTTTCTACTACCATTCTATTCTCTCTTTCTTTTATGTCATAACCATCAACGGGGTTTCTTTTTTTTTTTTTTCTTTTTCCCCAAAATAATCTTTTTTAAAAATATGCTTTCAACCGCTAGTGTCTCCTTTTTCTTCTCTTTTAACTATACAATTAGATTCATCATTTTTAAAATTTAGGAAGTAGCAAAATTATGTAACACTCTTAAGCTCCCTTTTTGAAGAAACGAAAGAAAAGTAGAGAAGTGGAGCGGATTTCCCGCTTGGAATTTGGGAAGATTGGGAAAATGTTAGGACAAACTCCGTTAAAAAACAACAACCCATAGAAGGGTGCAACGTGTTGTGTGTGAGTGTGACCAAACTTTTTACTATCTTCGTCCCATCCCCTCTCATTTTCCTTTTTCAATCTTTTCTCTTTCTCCATTATATATCCTTTTTTAAATAAACAACTATATATATATATATATATATATATATATATATATATATATTTTACCTTAAGTAACAATGTTACCTACCAATATATTATGGATTAATATTGCTTTGGTTCCTTCTCGGGCTTAGTTAAAAAGTATATATGGGTAGTTTTCCAAAAGAAACCACTAATTTTATTAATTTTATTACCTACCAATAAAGTATATATGTGTGTGTCCCTTTCTTATTTAATTGAATTTTCTGAAAACATATTATTGTTCAATTTTACTATAGAAAAATCAATAATTCTGATAACCAACCGCACCCTAACCAATCTTTCCATTGCACAGAGTCACATCAATGATAGACATTCACCATCACCAAACGCAACGGCCAGTCTACCGTTGTTGCCATTGACCACATCTCCCCACTATTTCTTTTCAATTTTGTTTTTTTAGATGTACATATGTGTTAAGGTCATGTATTGTTCAAAATCATGTAACTTATGTATGTTAAGGTCATGTAACTTGTCTAAATAGTAGACATGCTACTTGTACTACATACTCCATTCATTAACATACCCATTGATAGAGTATACAATTTTTCCGACTTAATTATGTACCATGTTGTTAACTACCCTTCTTTTAAAATTAATAGTGATAGCACTGACAATGTGCTATGTAATCTCGCTTACTTCGGAATCATTTCATAATTGTATGTTTCTAGGTTATTTTATAGGTTTTTAGTAATTCAACAGTAAAATTCGCTATTGATATCATTTTGGTGTTAAGATGAGTGAAAACGAAGTCATAAGGCATCAACCGGAGCAAATTATGAAAAATAAAATATCAAGTCAAATAAGTTTATGTCTTGTTGCTCTATGATGCTATCTATCACACTCCCTCCTAAAGCCCCGTCTCTAACTCCTAACCTAACCCCAAAAACGGGTGCGAGGGTTGACAAGTATCGTCATAATTTGACAACACTTACCAATCAACTAACCTACCTGGCCTAAATACAAGCTTTTGCATGTTAGTCTTAAGACACCTCCTGCTTACCGTTCTTTTAAACTCTGACATGCCTAGACACTTGGAATCTAAACTTTCTCGCAAAAACCCTCACCTAAATCATAAAGCCTAACCCTTAACACACGTACCACACCACCAAATCTTTAACACATGGCATGTCCCTTGGCCGCATGCTACTTGCCACACACCTTCTCGCGTGGCCATTGCCCGTGTGCCTTGCCTTGGCCGCATGGTGCTGCTCACCTCGTATACCCTTTTCGCCTAGCCAAGCTTGCCAACCTAAATGCCTAGCATGTTTTGTCCTTAAAGGTTATTTTTACAACTTGGCCCCCTAGCTTTGGCTCAAAACTCCTAGCTAAAACACTTAAGCCTAATTCCACCTTGCTTAGTCTCGGTTTAATTAGCCACCTATCACCAACACTTAGTAAAAAAAAATCCTTCTCCACGATTACCTTGCTTACAATGACACATAAATCATGACACTTAGGTAACAACCATCTTTTACTGAAATTTATTTCCATCATTTCTACTAACCACGCAATTTCAACTTTAATTTCTCCACAAAAAATTCTCGAAAGATTTAGAGATTCTCAAATCTAGGATTTGAACTATATACGACGTTGTAAGATAAAAGAGTAGAATTTCATGAAAAGCATCAACACCATGTTTTGCTTTGTATTTTTATAAAATTTGAGTGGATAATAATATAAAGATGTGTAAAAGGAAAATTGGTTGATTGAGGTAAAGGATGTATCATTTTGAAGGGTACCCTACGAGAAAATTAAATACGCACCATACCATATCATGTGTTTAAATGATAATGTTTGTGTCTCCATAAAAAGCACTACACCATCTTTGTGCAAACGTCAAAAGACACAACGCCGACACATTTGTAGCAGTAAAAGCATAAGTAGAAGAAGTTGGGAAAAAAAACAAAATAATTAATTGGAGTATTATCTCTACAAAACCAAAGAAATAAGTTCAATTATTTCAATTTTTGCGTAACTTCTTATACATTTTTTATTTAATAAACATAAACTTAACTTTATAAAACCCCAAACTTTCCATTTCTTGTTTATCAAAAGAATTTTTAAAATTAATCATTTGTTAAATTTAATTAGAACCTTTAAGTTTTGTATTTTGTGTTCAATTAGATCTATACATTTTAAGATTAAGTGGACAGTAGAAGGTTTTAGGTTAAATTCCTTTAATCATATTTAGGCATAAAATAAAATTTCATATTTGTCTTCCTTAGAGCTTACGTTTTCTAACTCCTAATAAAAAAAGGCATAGAAGTGACATTTTGCAATTCAATTATCTACCATCTTCGATGAACACTGTATAAATCTCAATATTTTTTCGTTATGTCTGAAAAAACTACTGTCATGTATAAACACTATATAAAGCCTCTTCAAACACACTCTAAGCTGAAAGTGAGTCTTTGATTATCTAAAACAGTCATTCAATTTTTTGATAATTCTCTCCACGATTTGGATTAGTAGTGTCGTTCTATTCAAAACTCCCGTGTTGTTAAACATTAGTATAACTCCACTGCTCAAGCCTCTTAGATTTTCATGCTTGTTGTCTCAAAAGTATAAACCTCCGACCGGCTCCACTTCTAATAATCCCCGCTTTCTCGATCTCCGGTTCTCTCAAACCCCCGTATGTCCTCTCTTCAACCCTACCTCTCGATTCTCCATCTCCAAGTACCCACGTGTAATGTTATCATCATTAACTCCCCACCACCCCAATCCAATGCGACTCCAAATAATACTCCCATTCTAAATAAACCTTGTCGCCCCATTTCTTCATCAAATAAATGAGAGCCGACTGATCGTCCGGAAGTGGAAATTGCTTGTCCTTAAACGTCGATATCAATATTGGGCCCCATTTTTCGTACTCAGATTATCGGGGGCCCATATTGGCCCATGAATCCATTAAGTCCATGGCCCATCGACAGTTTCTTATCAGGAATACTCTAGCATTGAGGCCGGTCCTAATAAACCATATTGAGCCAACCTTGGACCACGAGGTTGTGCTCTTTGTATCAGTCTAATGGGACCTTGAAGTCCATGTCTGTGAACGCAGCGTCAGAGTCCATCCACCAGATCCATTCCACTTATGAATGGGCCAACATTGCGGCCAGGATTATTGGAAGTTTGGCCCAATAAGAGCCCATTTCAGGTTGTAATAAGAATATCTTGTACCTTGTTCTTGAAAAGTCTCGGTAGAAGGTGATCGCCAACTGTGATTGCACGCCTACGGCTGTGATCCGGTGACCAGAAGTATTCGCTTGCTTGCTCCGATCCAGCCATGTCTTCCATTTCTGGTCCCAACCCTCCATTCGTCTCTCTATTGAGTAACCGAGCTGACTAGGGTGGTCGTAGAAAGTCGGATCCGGCGGGTCGATTTCGTCGGATAACTCATTTCCGGCGAAAGATTCACTCTTAAATACGGAAATGTTTGGAGATGGAATTTTTTGTCCAATATTTTTATTATTAATATAGACGGCAATTTGGGAATAAAGATTTGAAAGAAAACTATACATTCCTTAGAAGCTTTCGAAGCTTTCAACTGTACTTGGGTATGGCGGGCTCATCCGTATCTGACAGTGGTATGTTTAATATTTAAATATAATATAAAAAAGATAAAAACATCCATAAATGGTCAAATGATTATGCAATTTTTTTTTCCGCATGCTTTTCACATCCCCAATTAAATTTAAATGGATAGATCAAACCGAAACAACTATAAGACCTCAATGATTATAAATCCAAATGATTCAGTTTGAGATATAATTATTTTCGTTGATCGAGTTCATACCAAATATTACCTGCCATGAATGTGGTAAAAAGTGTGTTTCTTTTGAAGGTTATAGAAAAAGCCTGTACTGAGCATGTGTAGAATTAACGATTCAACATGCTGGGAGTTGAGCATTGATAACGAACGAACACTCAGACTGATCATTGAACCATATTGTATTAAACGATGAAGCAGGTTCTGATCTTACGGCCTGGCCGGTGAAGTGTTGGGACTGGGAGTGAGCTTTCTTTCCAAGTCCGGCTAAATATTACATACATATAGAATATATTCAACTACATTCCATCAAACTAAATTCTTGTAGAAATTCTAATCTAACAACCTTGGAGGTCACGCCACTTGAGATAAAGCAGTCCTGCGCGATAATGAGTATACGCCCCAGCAACTACTAAAATGTGGAATAGTTGGTGGCTGTGGCCAGCAATGTCAAATTTTCCAGGCATCCATCGCTCCGGAATTCTTGCTGCATAAACAAGGGCTCCAAGACCATAAAGTATCCCCATCAGTATCTCATACCCTGTTGTGTGGAGTGCTTCAGGTGAGCCCCAGAACAGGATAAGCTTGTGTAGTATAGGGGCAATCCCACACAAGCCCATGCCAAGAAAGAGGGATGCTCGAAAAGTGCGATATTCGGGACTTTGAAACATTGGCAGCAGAGACACCAAGATAGTTGCAATTCCCAGGAGAGTAATGAACCCCATATAGAGACTGCAAAAGAAGGGGTAGCACATGAAGGAGTAGTAAACTGGGGGGTAGAAGGAGGTAGATATAAGGGCCGCAATTCCGGCATAGTCTAGTCTGAGCATTATGTACGAGACACGCTCGGAGTGGCAGGAAAGAAGGTGGCAAGTGCTGCTGGCAAGCAGGCAAAACATGGCTCCACCCAAGAATGCGAAGAAAGGCCACCGGGTGATTGGTCTCATAGCTAAGGGTGCAATCATGTTGGCAACCTCCTCCTTCATACTTCTCTGGATTAAATCAAGAAGATAAGAACAGAGAAAACAATTAGTAGGAATATAAAATCAGGTTCTTCTCTGGAAAAAGGAAAGAAACTAATGACTAATTCCACAGAATCCAATAAAATAACCTGGGAATCCCAAGATTAGAATTGAGCATACAGCTTACCAGAACACAGTCATCAGTTTGATTTCCATGGGAGAATCGCTGAGGTAAACAATTGTATAGGAGTTCCACAACATGCCAACGAGATAGTGATGAAAGCATGTCCAATGAAGGCAATGCAGTCTTCAACTCCTCCCTGAGCTTCTGCAGATCAGGGAAGTGAGGCAAGGAAGGAAGGCACGTCAAGAGTTCTTCTTGCAATTTGTGCAAATCAGCTTTTTTCAATACGTCAGGCCAATGTTGAAGAGGATGAATGTCGACAACGTCGGGAATCTTTGTTGCAGTGTATATGGTCAAGGAGAGAAAGAGGAAAAATCCAATTAAATGCCTGAAACATACAGTATTCAAATGAAGCAGGAGGCGACATGAAAAGAAGAAAAGATCAGTCTACTGCATAGCAAAGAATAGGCGAAATTCATTGCACAAACTGATGCTGAACATAAGGGCAAAGCACAAAATTCCTTGATGGATAAAGAGGATTATGGCCCGTAGTATAATTTAAAATAAGTTCCAAAAGTTTCCAAAGGAAAGGGTGGAAAAAGAGGGGCAAAATTACCGAACCCACTATAGGACTGAGAGTTTTAAATTGTTAGAAATTATTCAACTAAAGTCTTCAAGACATATGTATAAAGCAACTTCTTTAACAGTGTCATGAACCTGATCTCTACAGCGGAAGCTTACAGATTTAATCAAGCTTTGATTTATACTCCTTGGAGATTTATTCTATTACAAGTCCCATTGCTTTATCAGAAAATATTATTAATTAACTGTTCCTGTCTCTCCAGCTACCGATCTTAAAAGAATTACATCAAAAAATGATGTAGTAGGCACCATGGCCTTCTAGAAACAAAATTTCCATATTGTGCACAACGCTCCACAAATTACAGAACATAATGATCTAACACATTACTGGGTATGTCTAATATAAAGTTTGACAATCCAATTAGTAATTAAATATAAGAACAATGCTGATTCGCAATCTTCATGTTTTTTAGTCTAAGCTTGTACTTTATCGAAATTTTACAACATCGAAGCAAAAAAAAGTACCAGCATATCCTCCTGTCAATCTCATTAAAATGAAAATTTTGCTATTTTATAAAACCCTCAAACAACAGTAGCTAGCAAAATGAAGTGTAAAGCCTTACGTCCAAACATTAAGAGTCTCATTGTGAATGGAAAAGATGCTGAGCAGTGTCTGCTTCATAGGCCAATCAGCACGGTAATGGCCCAGAATGAATTCATTATCCCTCAAGTAGGCTGGTAGAGCGTGGTACTCAACCAGCTGATACTTCACCTTCTTCCAAAGTCTTTTCCCCTTTCCCTCCTTCGAAGAATACTTATGATGACCCTCATTTGTTTCAGCAGAAATTTTAAATTTCTCAGTCACTTCCTCATATGTATCCATATCCATCTCCTGCTCAACCAAACAAACAATACGCAATGAACAATAACCAACCAATATTCTTCTCCAATTCAATCGATTCAAAATAAGAAAAAATTCAAAATTGTCTCAAGCATCATGAACCTCCTATTTTCCCGCCACGATTGACTAACAGAACATAAGTCTTGAAATCGAATAATAGAAAATGCAATATTCCAAAAGATCAAACCCAAAAAAAAAAAAAAAAAACAACAACAACAGCAAAACTATTCTCACGTCCTGTTTTTCCAAAAACACACTCAGATGTAAAATTAGAGGCGAAATACATGTCCACAACTCGGTGAATAAAAGAAGAAAAGAAATCCCCAGAAGAAGAAAACAAAAGAGAAAAAAAAAAATCCCTAGAATTGGAAGAAACCCAGAAAAATATAGAGGGATAGAAGCAAACCCTCGTCCCTCCAGCAGCAAGAAGGGGAAAAAAATGAAAATTTCCGGACAGAATCCTGCAAGAAGGATATTAAGAAGGGAAGCGAAGGAAAATGCATTAAAGTAGGGGAAAAACAAAAAAAGAAATCTGACCACCAAAATTGCGAAGGAGATTGATCAATTCCGACGTCGGAGAGTCCCAGGAGGAGAAGAGGCTTAGATGTTAACGAAAAGGAAGGTTTATATGATATTGGCAGCGATGAAAGAGAGAGAGAGAGAGAGAGAGAGATTCGTTGGCGAGATGCGAAGATGCGATTTGGCAATGTACGAAATTGGCTGGTGGCGCAACTTCAGGTTCCTCCTCAATATAACCGCAGATTTTGATTTTGATGTGTACATTTCTTTCTCTTCCTTTTTTTTTTTTTTTTTTTTTTTTTTTTTTATTTGGCTTACTTAATTGCTGCCTTTTACGTAATTAATTAATTGATTGAGTTGGTGCGTTAACATAAAATCCTTCAAACCGCCATATTTGGTGACCCTTTATTTTCATTTTTCTACTCATTTGTCACTCTCTTTCTCTCTCTCTTTTTGCAACCTTTATTCCTATTCTTAAATCTTTCTTTTATTGCTCTTTATTTTGAATTTTGTTTCAATTTAATTTTTTTATTCAATATTCACTTTTTTTTCTTTATAATAAAATATTTACAAATTAGTATAAACTAACTATAATCCATCCTCTTTTTTTGTCTTTTTACCATAAAGTTTCATTTTATAGTTATTTAAACTTAAATGATACACATATAAATATTTTATGAAATATTGCGTATAGATTTTGAATCTATGAAGTAAGTTGAAATAAAAATCAAATCTAAAATTAATTTTTTCTTAAAATTAAACTCTAAAATTTAATGCTGAAAATTAATTTTTATGGTTTTTAATTAAAAACATCATTTTGTATTTCTAAGCTTTTAAATATTGTATGTATATAGTTATATCTCATAATTATATCAATTTATCTATTTTAGATTTCTTTACTTACTTGATTTATTTATTTGAGAAGTAACGTGTGAGATTAAATTATGTGAATTAGATATCCACATCCCCATAAAGTGGACCTATAAAAATCTCGGATATGACATGTGGTATTGATGTTATTCACATCAGTTATTTAACTTCATGTTGCATTTGGTTTTCTATAAACCAAAACAAACACACAAGGAAATTAGGCACATTATTAATGAAATTTAAAGTTTACAAAATGACAACTTTATGGTTAAACTTTGATATTTTCCAACTTTTAAATTTTCCAAGTCTTGTTTTAATTTATTAACTTTAATAACCCTCAATGCTTCCATAATTAATTATTAAACAAATTATTACTCAATAAGTTGGATTACATCAATCCACATCCATATTAAAAAAGTGGATTTGATAATAGATTTTCATTTTTCCTTTCCCTACTTCTTAAATATTTCATAGGCATTTATGGTATATCCTTTTAGATTTGTTATATAAATTTTAGGTTTTACTTTGTTTAACTAAAAAAAAATACAACTTACACGTATTTTAATTAGTTTTATAAGACAACTCGTTTGATCCTATATATTATATATACGGAGCTTAAAGTAAAATCACTCAAATATTTATTTATTGGTTGAGACTATATAGCTATATGAGTTGGGTAAAGTGTTCGACATCCACACTTATTAATTATTAATTGTCACTAATTAATTACTCTGACCATATGTTTCTACTTTATTTAAAATTGATATTATCATCATTATTATTATTTTTGTATATTATTTGATTTCATTATTCTTAAGCTTATCGACAAATTCAAATCAGAAAGATGTGGTGGTATATGTTATGCTCAATTAATTTTAATTGAAAAAGGATAGTATAAATTATAAAATTTTTATTTGAATGGATAAGGTTTGGGGCTTCCATTATATGACTAAGAGAGGGCGGTTTCGTCTATAATAAATAATAATTCTATTATTGTATTGTTTTGTAATGTAATGGACTTGTTTTTTTTTTTTTTCTTCAAATTAACTATTAATAATTTGTTTGAAATACCCAAAATGTTTGTATGATATATTATTCATGAGAGAGTAAGTTCAGATTAATTAAGTTTATCTTCTATCTCCATTATACTAAAACAACTTGGTTATTATTAATTTATCGTGTATTTTCTAAAGTTTAGATTTATGTCTATGTATCTAAATTTAACATTCAAGAGATCGTTGAATGTGAAATAATTTTTTAAAAAAATATATAAATAAACAAACTAAAAAAGTTTACAAAAATTGGAATCAAATGAAAGTAAAAACTAAACAAGAAATTCCGGCCGATATTGAATTAGTTGGCGGCTAAACATCTCGGACTCTTAACAACGACGAGATGATGGTTGGTTGGGCCAACTGAACCGTACATGGAAATTTTGATTGATAGAGCTCAATTCAATACATGCGGCCCGTATTTAGTTCTACGGCCCAATAACATGCATTCTAAAAGCCCAATCGTAGGTTAACATATATTTACTATGATTACTAATTTTATGAAAAATTATCAAGCATATACTAATATTTTTAACCAATCGTAAATATAATAAGTTTATAAGTAATAGACCAATATTTACTATCTAGTTTACTAGTGATAAATTTTGCTATCTGATTTATTTGCTACCTAGTATATTTTAAAAACGTTGTCATATTAAATCTAATTACTGTGTTTACACTTATCTTTTTGCTAAAGTTATTTCACAAGGAACTCAGTTCAACTAACGTATGATTTCGAAAACAAGAGGCTTTTCTTACAATCTTACTCTCGTTTAAAACTACCTCTTCCTATTGGGGTTTCACATTTTGAATTTATACTTTTATTTTTCTAGTGCCGAATTTATGATTTTCTTAATATCGATACTTTTATTTAAGATCGTCATTTCATACATTTTATGACTTACTTGATTATAAAAAGTGGATTATTTTAATTTTAAGATATAGTATCTTTAGTTAATATGTAATTATGATTTTTGTTTTATTTGTCAATGTCAAAAACTTTTCAACGAAAAAACGCTCTCGTTCATACAACATGTACGAGAAGAAGGAAGGAAAGCTTTGTTTGAGAGAAATTCTTTGTGTTTCTCTATATGTATCGTTTAAAAGGCAACCTGCCCTTTTTGTACACTGCAATTAGGGAACACAATTAAAATACAAAAGAAGAAACAATATCAACAATTGATCTTACACTTGGTTGATGCTAATAGGAGGCAAAATATATTCCCTAAAATAGAATGTTAGCCAACCGATGCTTCTACATTATTTCCTCTCATTTTCTAATCTGTATTTGTAGGGTGAGCCGAGGATCTCTTTTAATTCAGTTTGTCAATTCGAAATTTGTAAGTTCCAATACAAAATCATGTTTTAGGGGATACTTGAGAAATGGGGAGAAAATTGGGTTTAGGACGAAATCTCTTTTAGGGTTTCAAGCAATATAATAGAAGAGAAAAGGAAATCATCCTATTCTTTGTCGAAAGAATAGAAGAAAAAAGGAAATCTACGATATAATATCGTATATATTGGAACAAAGAAATAAAAATGTGGTGAACAAATTGTAACAAACTAGATTTTTCAATACTTGTTCTTCTTTGGTCCAGGTCTCTGACGTGTGAATGGTTGAATTGTTGATTTGGGTATGTACTGACAATGGTTAAATTGTTGACTTTGTGTTGCACGCCTATCATTCTCCCTTACATATTCTATACGTCCCTACAATAATTTTTATTCATTCTACTTCTTATCATATCCATTAACTTGCCTCAAGTGTCTCTCTATCTAATTTATTTCATTCGTTGCATCTATAGGACTTCAAAATAATTTGTAATTATATAAATATATTTGATCCCCAACCTGCCAAATATTAGCTGTGTTTTTTCTTTCATGTAGTTACAAACACAGTAGCTCTTGAAATAATTAAGATATTTTATATAGAGATTTATATATACAGGGCGAACAGTTTGGGCCATACCATGCCCATCCGATAACACTTGCTTGGCATATGATTACAAGGGTTGAAAAGTCAATAAGATCTATGGTTGTATTAAATCCAAATGCATAAATGATGAGAAATGGATCCCATTCATTTTAATGTGAACTGTGATCGATTCAGCTCCTCTCCTCAAAATTTTATCTCTTTTTCTATATCCCTTCAAAATTAATTAGTTTAGAATTTTCCCAACAAACGAAAAGAAATGTACTATTGGTATTCAAAGTCTTCCATGGTGGGACACACCAACAAATTTGTTGATCTAATTTATACCGATAATGTTTAAAAGTGAGTGGGTTAAAGCTGGTTCGTATGTATATATATTTTTTGACGATATAGTAAAAAGTAAAAGAGAGGGGGGAATATGTTTTTGCGTAGGCAGAATAGGTTGGAATCTCCCGTCAAATTAGAGTCACATCCCAAAATTAATTGTCCACGTCAGCATCCCATACTTAGTTTTTTTTTTTTTTAAAAAAAAAAATTGAAATAAATAAATAAATGTTTGCAAAAAGAGCTCGGCCCAAACCGGTCCTTGGGGCCAACTCTGACCGTCCCTGAAACCTGAGGTCAGAAAAACTCAGAATTAAAGACATACAGTGGGTGATGGAAATTCAAGTTTCCAACCTCCTTTTCAGTTTTTCATGATCAACAATATAAAGAAAAATTAAATAACTTTTCTCTCGTCATCGGACAGTTATATTGCTTTTAATAATAAGTTCTAAATTTTAACCCTTAATCATGCTCACTTACTCAAATTAGCAATATAAGTTCTAATTTGGATGAACTTACAATGTTGTTATGGTTCAAATGGGTAGCTTAAATGTTTATAATTAAAAAAGAAACCGTTTCGTTTTTTAAATTTGTGTTGTTGATATTCCAATATTTTCAAATCCTCCCTTCTGAAACGATGAACGATAGATATGTTAAGGGATGTGAGATAGGAGATTAGAAAAATTAATTATATAATAGAGGGTGGGACCCAGCCCTAGGTTAAAAAGGACCCAGTTGGGTTTTGCAGATCTTACACGTTTCGAGCAGATGGGAGCTTTCAGTTCTTACGTTCCTTCTGAACCATTTTATAAGTACCCATTACCCAACTCACCAACTTCATTCCCTCCTTCTTTACCTTCTCTCTCTCTCTCTCTCTCTCAAAAGTTCAGAAAAATATAAAATAAAATCTGAAATTCTTTTTCCTTCTTCCTCTTCCTCTGTCTCTGATTCTGTTTCGTATTATATTTCTTCTTCTTATTGTTTTGTTGGTGTTCTTTAATCGTTTAAGTGTGTGATCTGGAAAACGTCACGTCCTTTTGTTCAGAATTGAGATTCTTGACGTGCATCGTGTAGAGAGCAATCAAAGAAAGGCGTCAGACTTATTTACTCGTGTGTATAGTCTCTGATTAGTTTATTTATATATATATATATATATAGCTTAAAATTAGCCTCTACTTCAAAAACAATTAAAGCCACACTTCGCCAACGCACGCGACCCACACGCGCACTTAGAATTCTTGAGTTGAGAGATTTGGTTTAGCGATAGGGGGGGCTAATGGGGAACTGTCAGGCGGCGGAGGCGGCGACGGTGGTGATTCAACACCCCGGTAATCAAAAGATCGAGAGGATTTATTGGTCTGTAAGTGCACACGAGATCATGAACTCTAACCCTGGTCATTACGTTGCTCTCCTTATCACTTCCTCTACTTTGAAGTCCGAAAATGGAACTCCCATCAAACAGCTCAAGCTCCTCCGCCCTGACGACACGCTTCTCATCGGACACGTCTATCGCCTTATCACTTTCGAAGGTATTTTTCTATTTCTTTATTTTTTAAAATCATATTTATATACACACACACTTACTTCTCGCAATGAAACAATAAAACAAGTACATTGGTTGAATGGTTTTTTTAGTAAATATTGTTAAAGTTAGAAGGAAACAAAAACTTTAGTGCATGTCACAAGCTTTACCCATCTTTTATGCAATCTAGACATTATCGGATAAAAATATGTCATACAGTACTGTACAGTAGGTTTTTTCTAAAGATTTCTTTTATCATGTGTAAAAAAAGATGCAACCATAAGGAAAAAAACTATGCTGCGCCTAACTATTACTCTTAAATTTAAAGGGACATTCATTACTAAATATTATGGAAAATCTCATATAATTCCCCTATCTTTACTTTTTCACCACTCTTACATATCTTTATCTTTTATTCCGACCACGCAGTTGAATTATACTTAAAAACAAGCTATTTTGTTAGAGTTTGAAATATAAATGAATGGTTTTATTTTAAACTTATTATAAAATGGTCCTCTCCTTAATATAATAGAAGGAGATGGTGAGGTCGAACTTCCCAAGTAATATGATATAAGGAGATGGTGAGATCAAACTTCCCAGCTTCAAAGTTAAAAGTGTTTTCTGTTATGGTTGAGTTCGACTTATTTAAACAAAGAAAACGGTTATTAGAGAAACTGGAGTGGGTTGCTAACTACATTTAATGTGCGTTTATGATGATTATTAATATACTCGTTGATGTGTATTGTGTGCTAAATTGGGAATTTTCTTTCATCTTTCAGATGTACTGAAGGAGTTTGCTGCAAAGAAATGTGTGAAATTAGGAAAGTTGCTGAAAGAGGGAGGAGCGCTTTCGGTTGGGATGAAGATAAAGGGTTCAGATTCTGGTTCAAATCCGAACGCTAATTCTAAATCCCAAAATTACATGAAGGTAATCAAATACCCCATAACCCTTAATCATGCTCCAAATCCCAAAAGTGGATTTTTTTTTCTTTTTTAATTTTCTTTAAAAATACATTGGTTGGGGAAAATATCGCGATTTATTGAATTTCGTTCTTCATGATTACACTCTGATTAAAGCCAAGAAATAAAAGAAAAAACAAAAAGTTGTTTTTTCTGAATAAAGAAGCATCTGAAATTGGTTTGCAATTTAAGGCCACAAATATCGAGGGAAAAGGCTTTTTATGGGTCACCTCATGAATCTTGTCAGGAATTGAAGTAGAGCTGTACACACCAGCGGTATTCAATTTTTATATCATCTTCAACTCAAATATATTCACTCAACCCAGTTTTCTTGTTCTTGTTCTTTTTCTTTTTCAAAAATGAAAGACAATTCAATTTCATTATAAATTAAGGATTAAAAAAACAATAATAAATAAAAGGGGAAATTTCTTTTATCAGCTTTTGCAAGCATTCTCTGCATGCTGTCTTATGGATTTAGAAAGGAAGGAAAAAAAAAGTTTGCTTAACTTAAAAGTTGAATTAATTATTCAGGGGACCAAATCATAATGGGGCTTTGCCTGTATATTGAAACTAACTCACTTTCAATTTGAGTTCCATTTCCCACTGACTTAAATTTAGAGGTTTTAACTTCTGAAAACATTTACAAGTGATCCTCTTTAAAAAAAGAAAAACGACAATGATTGAATACAATTTGTTTCGTCAAAAAAAGTCAAAATTTCTTGTTATTTTGAAAAACTGGAGTGTGTAAAAGATAAATGCAACACAACCAACCAACACTCTAATACTTTTTCTTTTCAAAACAACACTTTCTCCTTTCCCCTTTCTCTCTTTTGCTGATATGTATATCAGGAAAAAAAAAAAAAGAAAATCTTAATAACATGGCCTTTTCTTTGATCATAATCATAAAGTTAAAAGATATTTATTTGCTTCCTCTTTACAAAGTCGACAGCCAATATCTTCAAATGAACGTGAACAATTCTACTTTTTCATCATTGGAGTCAAATCGAAACATTATGCTAAAATAATTATATTTTCATCAATAATATTATAGTCTCAGCCGGAGCAGAATGCCGAACACCGCCTCGAAAACAGTGACGCCGGAAGCAGCGGCGGTGGAAGAGGACAGAGAGGTATGGGAAGGCATTATGGTGGTGGAAGTCAATGGAGGCCAGCCTTACAGAGCATTGCAGAAATTGGAATTAATTGAAAAGGAAAAAAAGGGAAAGGGGAAAGGGAAAGGCAATATGAACAAAAAAAAAAAAAGAAAAAAAAAAAAAAAGGCCTTTCGCTTTCATGATCTTCAATGAATAATTGGTAGAAGAAGTTAACGTCAAAAGCCCAATCTTTATCTTTTATATATACGTTTCTTATATTTTTCTCTTTATCATTTAGATACGTCTCTTTGTGTATTTGCAGTAGTACTTTATCACTTCTTTCTATCTAAATTTAAATTAGTGTACGGAACACTTCATTAGTTGAGATGCTTTAGTTTTTTCCTTCCCTCTCTTTTCAATGTAAATTATCGGCAATTACTTTAATGATTGTCTGCGTTAATTAACTTCCTTTCATTTCATTTTCAATTAATTGCATCATATGCCATGTTTGATAATGTGTTCAAGCTGATAACGAAGTGTGACGATATATCATACTAAATTTTATTACCAAGAATGACAGATGTTTGGTGTATTAATATTGATTAAATGTTTGGTGTATTAATTGCATAAATCAAACCGAATTCTTTGGTTTAAAATGAATTTTTTTTTATTTTCTTTTTTTCATTCAAAAGGTCTTCTCTACTATTGAAAATAGTTGTTAATGCGAAATGTTAGCTTTCAATTATATCAACACTTGAAACTTTGGATTGGGGAGTGTTTTGGACTTGTATATTTGGAAGTAGAGGTTGATACTTATGATATTATATTCTAGTTAGAATTATATATATTTTAACCATTTCTATGAGCTTGAGTTTGTCAATACACAATATTTCCCAAAAAATATGTAATCTAAAATAGAAAAGCCAATTAGAGATTTGTTTAATCTCGAAAGATATAATCAATTATTATTCTTTCCAACGACTGTTCATATCCAGATTTATACATAATGTAGTCTAAAAGCATATGGTTTTCAGATCCGAATATGATTATAATAATTGAGCCAATCATTCATACGCATGTTGCATCCCATAAAACAAAAAGGATATACTCCATTATATTATATATTTATGGATTCACTTGAATCATCTCCAAAGATTCTAATTATTCTTTAATCACTCACTGTTTTTATATATATATATATATATTGAAAAGCTATATGTACAAAGGCTTCAATCTAATTCCCATGGCTTCCATTGCCATTTTTCAAAACCTTATCTGTCTTGGTCTATGAAATATAACTTTTCAGAGGTATATACATTTCTCAAATTATCTCACATCAATTATTCTTCAATTTGGCTACGCCAATATTGTCTTCTTTATTATATATGATTTCTTGCTTAAAAATGTGCTATTTCAAGTATCTGAAAACCACCCAATCTGTATATTTAAACAACATGTGATTTTAATTGTCAATTTTTAGTTTATATGTTTTCCATAAATATTAAATAATTTATGTTTAAAAAATGCTTGAATAAGAATTGTCATTTTCTTGCCAAGAAAATAATCGTATTTAAATATATTTAATAAAGATTGTTTTCAAATATAATAAAACTATTGAAAATGTTTAAAGAAATAACAAAGAAAGATTTTAGATTGAAATAGATATTTATTGGTGTCTATCACTAATTAAATGAATGATAGATGTCTATTTGAGTGATAGAAAGTAAAATTTTTTGTATTTGTAAATATAATCGACAGAAGTATCATTTGAAACAATAATGTAAGAAGAATTCTTTTGTTATCTTTGTATACCAAAACTTTAACTAATTTTTATTTCATCCATATAAATTTCAGTAGCTTAGGCTTATTTGTGTGGTTAAATAAAAGTTTTTTTTTCTTTATTTTTTAATCCTTTGAATATATATTTGTAAATGTTTTCAAGGGTGATCTCATTTAAAACAATAATGTATAAAAATATTCTCACAGAGATTTTTTTTCTCTCAAAATACAAAATGTAAATTTAACCAAAACTTTTAATTAATTTCTATTTCATCCATAATTACTTTCGTAGCATAAGCTTAGTTTGTGCTTTTAAATATTAATAAATAAAGGTTTTTCCCTTTATGTTCTTAATCCTTTTGGATAGGCTTCAATGTGAATTGAAAAAGAATAATGTAAAGGAATAAAACTTTGATTTGTGGTTATGAATGGAAGAGCACCCAATTAGTGAAATGATAATAATGGATAATGGATATTCGTTGTTGTTCCACTTCTTCTTTTTAATAAATAAAATAAATAAAAAAAAAGGTACCATTTTCACCTTTTTGTGGTTTCAAATATTTTGTTTGAACATATGTTGGATTCCTACGGCTCTTTAAAAAACTACACACATTACATTATATATGTTTAGCAAAATTAATCCATTTGTTTGGAGGTAGGGGCATATTGTTTTGGAGTGGGTTTCGGTAGTTTCATGTTCATCCATCTTAACTTCTATAGGAAAGTGACCAATTCGCTTTTACGTGTCAAAAAAGAAATGAACACATTCCCTCTATATTTCTATACCATGTTGGGTATTTGATTTTGTCTTCATTTAAAGCATTTTGCCGTCTCTTTTTATTTTTGGGTCCACATCCATTCCCTTTTGTCGTCGTCGTGTGAAAGCTTTTAAGTTTATAGGTTTGAAAACAGTTAAATGGTTGATATATACTCCTCACTTCGCTCTTTTAGATTTCATGTCAAATATGCGAATATGAATATTAACTGTATAGAAAATAATATTATAACAGTTTGAACACATGACCTCACTAAATCAACTTGTTATGATATCATGTTAAATCGTTGAGTGACTCAATAGCTTGAGTTAATGAGTGAATATAAAGTTAATTATATATTATTTAACAAATATATGGACAAGAAATTCAACAAACAATTCTATTTTAGGGTGTATGTTGAATTGGAAAATTTCGCACGTGTGCTGTTATTTGCTGCAGGTTTTTCTTGAATTATTGTCTATTTGATTCCCACCTTTCAGATCTCGTTTTGTAGTTTGAGTTTACTCGCATGAGAGTTACTCACACTAGAATGGTGTTTAATTAATTGAACATACCTGAAACAGTACAAAAACTGATATAGTTCAACCAATTAAGTATAGAAAATAAAGTTAAAGTTCTTGTTTGAAGTTTACTTACTTCCTTCTTTTAGGCGTAGGTTGCCGAATAATTAAGAGAAATAGGGGGAGGGATGGAGAAATAGTGGAGGTTTCATATTAAGGTTTCGAACGACAATTAATAAGTTAAAACTTGAAACACTTTGAATAATAAATTGGATCACGTGCTTTTACATATTAATTAAACCAAAACTAAATATAACACCTAAAAATGCCATAACACATTATCTAACTAGTGGACCTATATTTTAATTTTCCTTTCATTTGATGCTCACGTATATTACGTCGACAATGTTAAAAAGGTTGCAGAGTGTCAAACTTAATTCAACTCAATTATTATTTGGATAAGATACTTGTTTTTGTTCCATTGATTATCACAAATTTGAAAGTTTTTTCACTTTTGGGATGCACTTTCTCCCATATAGCCCTTCCAATTTTCTTAGACTAGAACCCCCTCATTAGCTTACTTGAGTTTCTACAATGTAACATCATAAATAAAAGAGAAAAATCTAACATAATGGTGTTGATTTTTGAACATTGTTATCAAAAACAACGTAACTTAACTAATTATGATAAATATAATCAACTAATATGGTTAGAAATTCAATTTGTCATCTCCACTTTCCCACTAGCCAAGCCATGAATATTAATGTAGGATCAACTAATTTTATTTTATCACTAGTATATTATATTATCATTTATTTGGTTGGAAATTCAAATCTCTATATACACACAAGTCGTAATTGAAAAACAGTTTATAATATCTTTTCGAGGTAATTAGAATGGGTAATAATTTTAAGAATAATATTCAAGTATACAACAATACTTTTTAAAATTTGTAAATATATCAAAAATCGGTTAAAATCTATCCAAAATAGACTTATATCGTGAATAAATTTTACTATATTTATTGCTATATACATGAATTAATTTAAATATAATTATTATATTTGCTATTATACGTAATTTTTGGTAATGCATAGGCATAATTTGGGACTTGGGTGAATGCAAATACCACAAAGTGATGACGTTTGCAAGCCCAATCTACAATATAGCGATAGTTGGGCTTCAATTTCTCTTTTCTCAAATGGCCCATTGGGCTTTCCTCATATTTCGCAAATAATAATGCATTTTCCCCGTTGGATTGAACACTTGGTACTCATGCAGTATCCATAACGTATTGATTGACACAATAGACAGTTGGGAGGTTTAAAATTGTTTGTTCTCCAAAATTGGAGGGTGGGGGGGGGGGGGGGGGGGGGTCAAAAAATAGATAAATTATTATACATATATCAATGCAGTGATCTCGAAGAATGCCCAATAATCCCTTAATCTTAATCCAATCTAAATAGCTCAATACAGTCAAATTTTAATTCAGTCTAGACAGCCAAATTAAAAATACATTACAACCTATAACAATAGTTCAATTCAACACATAAACAGTTTAATTGTACTAGTAAATACCCAACCATCAGTATAGCGAGTCATCAATACATCAAAAACATTTATGCATAATCAGTCGGTCAATCCGATAGTAGAAATCCCTCGCTAAAGCTTTTATTAAAAAATAAAATTTCTAAATGAATATAAAAGATCAGGAGTTAATAATTTTGCCTAAATTTTCTAATTTAGCTTACGTAATCTACTGTAAAAAGTCTCCAATCAGACCCTTTAAGAAAACTCTAAATAGGTTCTAAAACTAATTAACTTTGACACCTGCTGTACAGAACCCATCTAAACCCAAGTCAAAACCGACAAAAAACTTAAACGATTCACAACAAGGCAGAGGCGACGGCTCAGATCTGGGCGTGGCTTGGAGTGGAGAGGATCGGCTCGCGTCACGGCTGGAACAAAACCCACAATGCGGCGGCCGGAAATGGAGCGATGACAACGAAATCGAAGGAGCAAAACAAAGAAACGCCGCGGATGAAACCGAAACTACCGGAGACGCGACGGCGACGTGGAGCTGGTCGATTGGCTGAGGTGGCATGAGACGGAGGAGTTAATCGAAAAGAAAGAAGGAAAAAACGCAGACGGCGGAGGAGTTGGCTGCGGAACGAAGAAGATTGGGGGAAGGTGATGGGGCACGCGTTTCAATTCTCTTTTAAACAAATTAATAATAATAATAATATACTATGTTATTATTAACATTATTATTTTCCTTTTCTTTTCTTGAATAAATAAAATGCTTCCTCCTTTCTCACAAACTCTACCAAAATAATACCCTCGAGAAATACCTCAAATTTTTAACACTATTCTTCCTTAACTTATCCGAACACTATTTCACAAAAAAAAAAAAAAAAAAAAAAAGGAAAAAGTTCGAACAGGTTGTGTAATTTGGTAACTTTTTAACACAAAATCATACAACTTCCATCTCAGTAATTACGAGAATAACAATAATATAATAATAATAATAATAATAATAATAATATTACGTGGTTCTTTTTCTTAATTCCCTTTGTCATTGTTCTCTCTACTTAATCAATTTAACTCATTCCAATGAATTTACTAAATTACCCACGACATTCTAAATTCCTCCACGTGCCCCTTTCTAAACCCAAATGAATATTCCAAGATTGCAAGTCACGTGCCATGGAAACCCCCGCCTCACCCTCATTTCTTCTCAATTTCTTATTACAAAAAAAGTTCAATTGAAAAGTCGAATTAGGAATAAGAATAAGAAAAAGAAAATTCGAATAATATCAATGACTCATTTCTCTTGTCTTTCTCTAAAAATAATTGGCATGTATGTATTAAGACTACTTTTTTTCTTTTTCTTTTTTTATTAAAAAATAATTTCGTTCATGAATGCTGAGGTCATCAGCTTCTCAATTGCCATTGCTCAATTATTTTATAAATATTAACGAATGAGTTCAAAATCGAACCTCACCAACCGATTCCATATATTCTTCTATTTAATCGTCACTCCAAAATTTCTTTGAACATTTTTTTACTCTTTATCACTTCATTTCTTCCCTCCCCACCGTTTCGCCGCGTTCGCCATTCTTCTTCCTCTCTTCTTTCTGCCTTTCTCTGTTTCAGTTTCACAATACACTCCTTGAAAAACCATCTTTTTTTTTCCTGGGTTCTGTTTCACTTCCATTAAACTGGCGGTGATGGCTACTCCGACAACAAGGACTTGGGTTTTTCCTAAGAGTAATCACCGTGAAGATACTTGGTTTGATTTTATGTCGGTGGGTGTGGGACGTGGGTGCAGAAAGAATCTGCGGCGGTGGACGATCAAAGGCCCGATGCGCTGTGAGAGTGGGAGAAGGAAATTGAATACGGGATTGGCGGCGGGGAAAGTCTGCAACCGGGAGGAGGTCAAAACAACCGCCGAGGGGCCGGAAATTGAGACTAAAAATGATGCATATTATAATAAAGTTACTGAAGAAGACAGGAGATTTATTGAAGAATTCAGAGAAGCTTATCCCTATATTTTCTCTCATATAGGCCGTACTTTTGTCGTCGTTATATCGGCCGAAATTGTAGCCAGTCCTCGCCTCCATGCCTTGCTTAAGGTCTCTCTTTCTCTCGTCTCTGTAATAAAAATGCTTCTTTTCAATTCTTTCTATTAGAGGCGGATAATTTATGTACTCTACTTTTAGTTTTGTTTTAGTTAAGTGGGAACTTAACCAAAGCCAAGAGACATAGAGAGAAATTATCAAGTGGGACCCTTTTTTAGATCATCACGAAAAAAGGGTAAAAAAAAAACATCAAATTAATGTCTTCGTCAGTGTCTAATTATTTTAAACTCAAATATCTTTACGTCACACATTATTATTTAAAAAGTCAAAAACATTGGAGTTTGGGACCAAACCCACTCCCAAGTTTTTATCTTTTGATGAAAAGTAGAAAACTTTGGGATTTTGGAAGCGTTTTGAGGTGGGAGTGTTTTGAAGGCCCAAATCAGAAGTGGTTTTACAAGTTGAGTCTAGGATTGAGACAGGGTTTTGTTTTGTCGATCTGTCTTGGCTTGATTCTTGCGTGTCTCATCGGCTCTTCGTTGCTTGAGGGGCTTTATGATAAATGTTAGAAAAAACAGCGAATGACAAAGGCCAAGTGTTGAACTTAGCTTTCAGTCTCATCCCCGCAGTTTCGTTTAGTCGCGTCTTCTTTTCTATTGCACTTTGTTTTCTTCTATTTCCCTGACTCCAAACAAATCTGATAGCGATAGCCACTATCTCTAAAGAATTGGGCTCAGCCCATTAGGTGTTTCGTGGCCCAAAAGGCCCAAGATTCTAACCACCCTTTTCTCCGTGGTCGGCGGCTATGACTTTTATAAGTTGGAAGTTTGTAACCTCCAAAATTCTATTTTGTCACTCTCTCGTCTCGCTTCGTCTGCCATGTCTGCCTCCCTTTCAAGCTCTCAGCTTTATTTACAGACAAGCCGAGGATTTCCTTCTAAAAATGTCCCTTATAGCCGTAGTTTCCAAAATGGGAGGGCAATGTTTAAGTTCAATAAGGTAGAATTGTGGAACAAGGGATTGAAGAAAGTTGGGGAAAACTCGAGAAGGTTCAATGTATTCAACTACGGAAATGGGGACGTGGAGGAAGAGGAAGAGGATTACAATTCTGTGGAGGATAAGCAGTTTGTGCGTTGGTTTAGGGAGGCTTGGCCTTACTTATGGGCACATAGAGGAGGCACTTTCGTTGTGATGATTTCTGGGGAAATTGTTTCTAGCTCTTACTTAGATCTTATTCTAAAGGCAGGTTTTATTATATCTCTGTAATATGTCTTTTTTCGTGTTTATATTGATCAGGGACCCACGTTTTATGATGTACTTCTTTAGTTTTGGTGTTGGTTTCAATTTATCCTGTTGAAGCTATTTATACGTACAGGACATTGCTTTTCTTCACCATCTTGGAATCAGATTCATTCTCGTTCCAGGGACCCACGTTTTAATTGACAAACTTTTGGCGGAGAGAGGTTTGTGATTTTATGTCTTTTGTTTATCATATGCAATATTGTTGAAGCCAAGGACTTGGGCCACTTTATTATTATTCTATTAGGATACTTAAACAAGAATTTGTTCTTTTTTCAGTTCTCTTTCATTCCCATGCTGACCTTGATATGATTCGTAACTTTAAATGTCTGTACTCGTTACAGGAAGCAAGCCGAATTTTGTTGGTCAATACAGAGTTACTGATAACCAATCTCTAGCAGCTGCAATGGAAGCGGCTGGAGGTATCCGGGTGATGATTGAGGCAAAGCTTTCACCCGGACCTTCTATCTGCAATATCCGTAGACATGGAGACAGCAGACGTTGGCATGAAGTTGGTGTAAGCGTTGTTAGTGGCAACTTTCTTGCTGCTAAGGTAGAAATCTTTTTAGTTTGTTAATATGGTATTTTCCTTGAAACGCCTCTGATATATCTGTGGATTTGGGATATTATTTGATTGTAAACTTGTAGAATGAGTGGTTACTCTCCTTTTGCAGAGAAGGGGAGTTGTTGATGGTGTTGATTATGGGGCAACGGGTGAAGTTAAGAAAGTAGACGTAGCTCGCATGCGTGAGAGGCTTGATGGTGGTTGTATAGTTATATTGAGCAACCTTGGTTATTCTAGTTCTGGCGAAGTTCTGAATTGCAAGTATGCAATGAAGCCTGTAGTTATTTGTTGTTAAATCTTGTTTATAGTTTCTTCCTTTATAATTATGATTCTTTTTGTGGGTGTTTGATTTCTTAATCTCTCTCTCACGAGCGTTTCATTATTTCTGAGCTTGTGTAGTTGTTTCCCTTGTATGTCCGAGAAGTAATTTACCGAAGGGAAAGGGATAGTTCAAATATGTTTTCGGTCCCTACAAAATGTAGTGCTTAAATTAAAAGGGTGGATATTTTGTTGAGATCACTAGGAGGAAGAGCCATTACTGATGTTTTTGTCTTTTGGATTTCAGTACATATGAGGTTGCGACAGCTTGTGCCTTGGCTATTGGAGCTGACAAACTTATATGCATTATTGATGGTCCCATTCTAGATGAAGCTGGACGCCATATTAGTTTTCTAACTCTTCAAGAAGCAGACATGTTAATTCGTGAAAGGGCTAAGCAATGTGAGATTGCTGCAAATTATGTGAAAGTTGTTAGTAAGGAAGATTTCACTCGGTATAATGATTCAAATGGGAGTATTCATCTGCAGAATGGAAAGGCTTCTTTGGAAGATTATACTCCATTCCAGAATGGGGTAGGTTTTGGCCCTAATCATATGCCAGTATTTCAAAACGGAGTTGGTTTTGGTCATGGAACCGGGCTTTGGTCCTCTGAACAGGGGTTTCCCATTGGAGGTGAGCGGAATAGCCATATGAATGGTTACCTCTCAGAATTGGCTGCTGCAGCTTTTGTTTGCCGGGTAAAATTTTTATATTCTACCATTCACAAAGTCTGAATATGTAACTACAGAGTGTCTTTTTGTTCTTTTCTTGGTTTTTTGTCTTAAATTTATACTTCACATGAACTTTCTTCATCCTTCTCTCTCTCACACACGGGCATATTTCAGGAACAAGAAAAATGCCTAATCATGTGTTTCATTGAATTGGGGCTTGCTTATTCCTTCTGAAGCTCCTGATCTCTGATCAGCCTGTTGCTTAGTTATTTATCATATTTAAGTTTTTAACTATTTCAAATTGAAGTTTTCTGTTTTAAGTTATCACAGTGGCAAAGTGAAAAAGAACGAAAAAAAGAAGGGGGCAATTGCCCTCCAAATGGTTCATTGTAATTTAAAATATATTCCTTGGTATGTAGCTCATGTTTTCTTAGTCCATTCTTGACAATGTTCCTTGGTTTGTGGCTCAATAGGCGTTCAGCGGTTGGAAAATTACCTGAATTATCCAGATCGTTGTGGAATGAATTATTTTTCAGTTCATGTTGATGACTGTTCTGAATTGAGCTTTATTGAGTTTGCTGTCATTCTTTTAGGGTGGTGTTCAAAGAGTACATTTGCTAGATGGCACTATTGGAGGAGTTTTATTGCTTGAATTGTTTAAGAGAGATGGAATGGGCACTATGGTAGCCAGGCAAGTCTCTTCTCTTATATCTTCATCTCAAACAATGGATATACTTGACAATAAGTTTCACGTAGTACTATTATTTGGGTTTTTTACCCGTTGGTGAAAATTTCTGTTCTTATTCCAAATTTTGTGTTAGATTTTTTGAGGTCAACTAGCACACGTTATAATTATGTGTTGGAAGCAATTTTAGTGATCCATATATTGTTGATGAATGTATTGTTGGTGACTAGACTGTTAAAATCATTTTGGAGAAGTATAAGCAGTAAACTAGTAATGCCCGGGAATTTTATTTATGAGATAATTCGTTTGTAAATACTGTTAACCTTTTGGCTTTTTATTTCTAAGAAATGTGCTTGTTTTCACACCCTTTCTCTATAATAGTATTCCTATTTATCTCTCTTAAAAGAAACAAGTGAACTCTTAGCTAAATTCCAAAACACAAATTCAAGTTTTTAAAGTTCACTTTTTTTTAGTTCTCCAATTTTTTCTTGGTTTCTGAAAACACTCGTGAAATAGAGATTATATAGAAAGAGACTCATAGGTAGAAGTAGTGTTTAATGTTTATATGCTTAATTATAAAAAACTAAATAGTTATCAAATAGGACCTAAAAAATTCATCTTAAAGAAGATTAAAAGCATTCAATGGGCTATTTTTTATCTATTTACTGAAACGCACGATGAACTTTCTGTTTCCAGTGATCTTTATGAGGGAACACGAATGGCCAGAGTGTCTGATCTTCGTGGAATTAGACAAATTATACAACCTTTAGAAATGGCTGGTACCTTAGTTCGTAGAACTGATGAAGAGGTTTGTATTTCAACTTCTATCCTTTCCAGTTTTTTGCGTGAACCACTGTCCAATAAGTTGCTCCAAGTTTTTGGGTAGTGATTTTTATTTTCCTATGGAGCTTAAATGGAGTTTTGTGATAGATTGACTAGAATGTGTGGATCCTGTTTTGTTATGCAGCTACTTAAATCATTGGACTCGTTTGTTGTTGTTGAGAGAGAAGGTCAAATCATTGCATGTGCGGCTCTCTTCCCCTTCTTTGAAGAGAGATGTGGAGAGATTGCTGCCATTGCAGTTTCTGCAGAGTGCCGAGGACAAGGGCAAGGCGACAAATTGCTTGGTATGATAATGAATTGTTGCTTTATCACGTACTCAATGGAAGGAGCGAATTCTGTTCAACTCATTTAGGTCATGGTTTACAATGCCTGTGCATGGTGATATCGATGGACTGTTATGATAACAAATCGTTTGGATTGACCTTTTAAGTACTAAAAGAAAACTTTTTTCACACTTCAAAACAGCCAAACAGCTGGGATATTGGTTAGCTCTCATGATGGCATCTTTGGGATTTTTGTTTGAACCATTCAAAACGAATTTTCACTTTTCACGTTTTAAGTGCTGCGTTCTGTAATGTGGCAAGTAAGTGTACATAATCGTAGATCAAAGCCAACAAATAGTCATGCTAGGTCTCTGTGTGAGATAAAATAGTTAATGTGCATGTTTTCTAAACTGTTCGTTAACGTATGCGTAATTTTGCGTACTGAACTGCAGATTACATGGAAAAGAAGGCCGCCTCACTTGGACTGGATAGGCTCTTTCTGCTGACAACACGAACGGCAGACTGGTTCGATTGCAATCTTTCTTAATTCTGTTGTATCTCTTCCTGCAACAGTTTTTAACTAATATCAAATCTGAATTCTTAGATGGTTCTCGTTAGCTTTTGAATGCAAAACTTTATCTATCTCGAATGGCAATGTAAAATAGGAAAATGTCAACATGTTTGGTTATAGGTTTTCATTAATAATTTAGTTGATTTTGTTGATGGAAGGAAATGATGCCCCAGTTGTTTAACAGGTTTGTGAGGCGTGGTTTCTCAGAATGTTCATTTGAATCAATACCTGAAAAGAGGAGAAGTAAGATAAATCTATCTCGAAAATCGAAGTACTACATGAAGAAGCTGTTGCCAGATAGGAACAGGATTGGTAGCGTCGATAGAGCGTTTGCTTGAGGATTGACGGAGCCTTGAAGAAGCAGTATTTCATTCTATATGTTGGTCAGGGAGGAATAAAATATACCTCGACCATAAGAAAGCAAAATTTCCTCTTGATTCTCACGGTCCTTGTTTTATCCTTATCAATTGTCAGTCGTCACCTTGTCTTACCCGCATGGGTGGTCATATGTATTTGTTTACCAAGACATGTATATATTCTGCTGAAAAATATTTGATTATAGGTCTCCTTATAAAGTTTTGATTGTCTACATCATATTTATATTTTGGCAAAAGAATTATATATATAAGTGCCTTTTTATTAATAAAAAACGGGTGAAAGAGTCGAGAAGGGTTCACATACTGTTCTTTTATTCTCTACGTCCTTGAAGAATGCAATATTAAACTTATCAATATAAACTTTAATTACATTTACATATTATATTATCACATTCTCCCGAATTAACAAAAACTCAAACTGCTGACCCATGAAGGAGAAAATGCGAAAGGCAGTCGGAGTGTTATCTGAAGGAGAAATTTGTCGGTACTACCAAGTTACGGCCGTGCTCGTGATAACATTTTGCACACGGACCATACTTTGTGGACTGTGATATTACTAAAACTTAATCAGCACTGATTTAAACAATGTTGATGGAATCACGCTATACTATTTACTAAAAAATTTCATTCATTGCACAAAACAGTTAACTTATCAATTCCTATGCTCGTCTGTTTCTTGAGACTTTTCATTCGATGGTAACGTAAAGAGAGAACAAAAGTTACAAGGTCAAGTGAGTATACACCACGGTTCTCACTTATTACAACCAACTTCCTCAAAAATAAGCAACGAAATTGACTACGCAAACCCTCCAGTCTGTTTAGCCTCCAATTAGATAAGAAAGGAGTGTCAAACAAGGTCTAAGCCTCCTTGGCTTCAGCAGGAGGGCCCTTCCATTTGAAATTGTCTGCGTACGCCTTCGCCTACAGTCAAAGCAGGGAGTAGTAAGTTTTTTCTGTTTCTTTATTTTGGATGCTCGCATTATTTTACAGATGACATAAAGATTACAAGCAGCATCAAAATTACTTCATCCTTCTCCTCCATCTATCTTAAAAGGAACTCTAACCTGTAGTTAGGAGTAGGAGTTTAAACTACTCTAATAATAACAAATCGAACTTTAAGTCATTTAGGAAACAGAAACAACTACAGGTAGCAAGAGGAAACTGAAGCTGATCTCCCCTAAACTAACCACAAACTATATTGCAAAAGGATCTATAATTACCAAAAAACGCCAGCAAAATTCTAAAAGATGATGAAAGAAGTTGCATTGATCAAATGTGTAACTTCAACAAAAGGGCTAATTCCTTGGAAATAGTTGACGCTTGTAAATAAGACAGAAAGCTCAATGGACGAATCACTCTACTTCAGTGTGGCACTATGGAGGGCATCCAACTAAAAAAGACAGTTAACAAGCTCAGTGAAATCGAAATAATGGGAAAGAATCTCAAACCTTCAAAAGTGGTGTGTGGCGCTTCTTAACCTACAAAAAGAAGGGGAAAAAACAGAAAATCAAGAAACACAATCAACAGGATGATTAGAAGTTAACCCAAATTTTGGAGATGGCATGAATGTAGTCTCATAATTATATGCAGGCCAGAAAAGTATTCCCTCAATCTGAACATTAAAGAAACTTTTTAATCTCTCCGGACAAAGACAGACTGGTAATGCAATGTTAACAGGATGCTAAAATAATAAATATAAATTTTATTTATCTAATGAAAGAAAAACTAACTTCTCCCCCCTCATATTTCTCCTCTCGAAGCTTATGAAGACTAGCTTCAAACTAATACTGGGATATTATATAACTGAATAAATTTCCACTACAAAAATAAGATCTTACTTTTAGAGTCAAAAACACCATGTAATATCCCCCAAAGCAGAAATCATGAATCATATTTGCTATTCTAAATAAACATATTAAACAACCATATCCAATGTCAATTCATTTTAATATTATTTATTTATTCCATATTAGTTTTATGGGAGGGGATTTCCTCAATCCCTGGCCCTTAAGGCTGTCTTTTTGGCTCTTTCGAGTTATTTACTTAGAATCAGAATGCATTGTTCCACTTTCAACCTTGTGCAAAAGCAAAGATCATAGACAAGAATATATTAGAATATGTGCACAATTGATCAACACTACCGACTATAAGTATTACTTATTTGAAGGAAACTGACAGTGGAAAAACAACATAATTAATAACCAACCTAGGATATGATAACTCAAACTACATAAAGGTATTACAAGAAGAAAAATCTTTCTAAATGGTTAAAGCAAGCATTACCACATATTCCCATCCATGTTTCTCAGCGAATGCCTTTGCAGCTTCTTCACTATCAAAAGACAGTGCAGAATCCCCTACATTGGCATAGGGATCCCCAGTAGAAGTCCACCCCATCAATGGGTTCTCCCACCTACAAACATGACAGATAAGCATAAAAAAAAAACATTTGCCCTTCGATATGATATTTTCCTTCTCTAAACGACAAACCACACATTTATGGAAAAAAAAATATATATATATATTACACACAGGCAATAGAAAATGGAATCAATCCACCAGAAAAGGTGCCTGATCAGAGAAACAGGATTTCAAAGAGAAAAAAAAAATTATAAGGGTAAAAAAACTGTAATTGTAGAGAGTAAAAGAACAAGGACCAGTAACTTTTGGGCACTTGAAGTTTGCCCAGTATAACATGTTCTGCACAATATTTCAATCTAGCACCTAGAAATTAGCTAGACCTGAGTTAAAATTGCTGTTAAACAACGAAAGCAACAATTTCTGAATTTTTTTCCTTTAAAATCAAACTCAGAAAAAAATAAAGAAAACAGGCAGATAAGAATTCATACTTTTGTGTTGACACAAAATTGATTTTCCACTTGCCAACCTTGCCTGATCCTTGTTGGGATGCAGTTCTAGCAGGAGAGTAAATTACAACCTGACATAATTACATAAAAGGAAGACAAATGAATCTAGATTGTCAGTATAGAAAACAAATAACATGACAGGAAAATCCGCACCAATGATTAGTGTATTAGAATTACAAGATTAAACCTCAGTACATGTAGAGATCAATTCTGAAATAGTTGAATTTCAAAATAATCTTTTTAAAGAAAATCTCAACATTTGCCTATCATACCTAAACAATAGATGATTGACAATTGGCCCTAATGACTTACAGAAACTGTGAGATAGTCATTGATCAATCCCTATATTAAATCAACTTAAAATAAAACGAGTTTCTGCCTATCAACTGATTAGGATCTTGAGACTGCAACCAATAGCAATATATAGATAGTAGCACATAAGGAGAAACCTCGGGCTCCTCGACATACTTTAACCTCATTTTAATCAATTTTCGGTTATCAACAGCCGGACATTTCCATCTCCTCATGGGAACCGACTACATTTCAACATACTAGTAACAAAGTAACACCTAAGGGGTTTAGCCACTGCAAAACATTCTAATAAGACCAAGTTATAAACAAGAAAGAACACCCAATCAGACGGGTATAAAAAAAAAACCTAATCCCAAAAAACATCAATAACATCCAATAACCCGATCCCTCGAAATTAAACTAAAATGTAAGCAATCGGAAACTCGTTGTTAAAAAGTAAAAAAAAAAAAAAGAATATCTGAGCTATACCCTTCTGGTAAGATGTTCCTCTGGAATTCCAGAAACCATACCGATCTCGCCGGGCTTGACTTGAACCAAAGAATCGGTGGAGAATGACCTGGAAAGAGGAGCCACTGTGCTCCGAAGAGCACGTCCGTGGCTCCAGATTCGCTGCAAGGAGTTAGCCATCGGTCGATGAAGAAAATTCGACGCGAAAACTAGTTTTCCGTCAGCCTCGTCCCCCCGTTACAAACACACTTCCAACTCGATCGAACTTGGAACGACGGAGAATAAGATTAATTTTACGCTGTTGTTTTCTTTAAAACTTATCGAAAATGAAGGCTCGCCTTTAAAATAATACCAAAAAACATAAAATAAGAGAGAGGCCGAACGTAACTCATTAACTCATTTGGCTTACTCATTCTAATATTATCTCTAAGTATGATTATGGAAAGATTATTTAACACTGTCATAACCACCTCATTTACCCTAAAATATTATTTTGCATCTTAACATTAGAGTCTCCATTCCACCATTCTTCATGTCGTAAATATATAAATCAAGACAACAATTACAAATATCTTTATATACTTAGTCTATAAAATTCAATATCTCCTCCAACTTGTAGCTTGGCTTTTACTATAACGTGGAAGTTAGTAATGAGTTTCCCTCCACACTACAAATCATCCTAACAAAGACACCATTAGTGTTAACTTTAAATTTAAAATACCATGACGATGATCATTTAATATCGAACAACATATGTTGGAGAAAAAAACCATAAGATAAAATCTTAGAAAACATACTCGTGAAGCGTTTGAAATTTTCATCTTATAGAATAATCATAACAAAAAGCAATATATTTAAAGAAAATGACTTAACATTGTGATATTACAAAAAGTTTATGGTAGAGCTAGATGTGTCTTGACTAGGAACACTATATTATATAAATGTTGAGATTTTGTTTTAAAGAAAAAGTTATTTTTGAAATAATCGGAAGTTATTCTCTCAAGCCATCTATTTCTGTTTAACTTTTTGAACGCTACAAACCAACTCCATATCCATCTGACATTTCTTCATTTCGATATTTGAAGTTAATCCATTAACTATGGAAAGTTTATTGTTATTTATTTATACAAAGACTCTTAAACATAACTGCTTGGTATTGACATAATTTCTACGTATGATGTAGATAGGTGAGCTAAGTCCAAAGATTTATCTTTTATTTTTTCTTTTCACAACTACGCGAGCGCGGGGAGACTGAAACCGAAGCCCCAAAATTTATAATACAAATGGAGAATTTAAACACTGATTTGTAAATGGTTGTGTAGTTATGGATATTTGATTACATTGATATTTGGAGGCATGGAGTTTTTTTAGCTTCTATTTTATCCGCCATAGTCCGATTGGCAGTGATTTGTGTAATTTGGTTCAAACGAGGGGTGTGGTTGAATTATTATGACAGATGATAAATTCATAGTGTCCCTCCCATTCTCAATTTCCCACTTTTTTCTAAACCCATTTCCTCTTCATTCTTCTTCTCTATCATTTCTTTGTTCCTCCCAAGATTCGTCTACTTTCGATGACGACGTGACCCCTCAATTTCTCCTCTTCCAAATAATTTATCCGATCTTCCCTTCGATCAGCACCGCGCCCACTCGTAAATTGCCGACGACAATCTGAGCCACAGAAAAATGGTTTAAGCCCTGGCCTTTTTTTTTTCTCTTGGAAGTTCAACCCAACTGCCGGATTCTATTGTTGTTCCCTATTTCTTGTAAGGTAAGAAGACACAGAATTTTGTTTCCCTTCTGTTTGTTTAGTTCTTGTTTTTTGCGTTTTTCAGTTTCGATGAATCGTTCGGTGGAAATAGAAGTATTCTTGAGGCACTATAAGCTTGGACCGTTTCGGAGAGAAAATTTGTTATATATGTCTTACAATTTGAATTACTGGGTTGAAATAATCTTACATTTATCTTTATTCGATCACCAACTTTACAACTTCGGTGTTCAATGTGACATAGAGTTGTCAACAATCTCATTGAGGGTGAAATCGTTTTACATGGAAGCATTGATTGGTCCATTTGATCGTTTACCATTTTGTTCTAAAATCGATCGAATTTGTGTGGAAAGCTTCTTGTGAGCAATTTCATGTATTTTTAAAACACTCTATTTCTTGGAAACGATGGAATTACTAATTACTTACTGGCCACTGATTTGTGTTCCTTGAGTTGATTTGATTACTTAACCGGAGTACAGTTCAAAATTTGTTGCAGTGTCGGGCTGGATTTTGCAAATGGGTGCCCCTAAGCAGAAATGGACAGCTGAAGAAGAAGCTGCCCTTAAGGCAGGAGTGATCAAGCATGGAGCAGGAAAATGGCGCACAATACTCACAGATCCTGAATTCAGCTCAATTTTGCATCAACGCTCAAATGTGGATCTCAAGGTGCCTTCCCCCTGCCCACATACTTCTCGTTCACTCACAACAGTAATTAAGTCGCAGAATATAGAAATTGACCAAACATCTTGTTGAGTTTTCTTTCAGTATTCTACTTGGAAACACATTGCTTGGTTTACCGAAACACTTAATGATTTTTCAATGTAATTTTGGCTCTGAACAGGATAAGTGGAGAAATATAAATGTTACTGCAATATGGGGGTCTAGGCAAAAGGCTAAGCTCGCACTTAAGAAGAATTCTATGGCCATAAAACATCATGATAGTCCTGTGCCTGTAAGCACTGTGCTTCCGAATGAGGAGATTGTCGACGCTAAGCCGCTTGCAATTTCAAATGGAACAAGTCGCTCTAATGGTCCAAAAGAGCCACTAGCAAGGTCTTATGGCAGCTAATCATGTGAATCTTTTTTTGTTCCAGGGTGAAATAGTCAGATATTTGTTATGATTATTGCATAACCAATTGTTATTTGGGTTCACATTGTTTCGTTTAAAATATCAAATAACATAGTGCACAGCAAAGCCCTTGACCTTATTGCATTTAGTGACACTCTATTTATTTTCTATTTTTTCATATTATTTTGGAGAAACAAGAGGCCTTTTCTGGCTCTACACCATTACCCTTTGCCTCTAGGGCGATTATCTTGTACTATGAAATGACACATTAGTGATCTTAGTGGTTTCTTAGCTCCATTCAGAATGAGAAAATATAGTTACCACATTGGTTTATATCCATTAGACATGGTTTTAAACACCACGCTTAGAATTAGTCTTTCATTGGAAACTGTAGGTGCTTCATCCTTCCTTTCCTGATTTTGGATTGATTTATAAGACCTCTTTTACATGTTGTAGATTGGACAAACTTATATCAGAGGCAATTAACAACCTAAAGGAGCCAAGGGGTTCTGACCGAGCTGCAATTGCTATGTACATAGAGGTGCTAATGCATAAAATGGCTGAATCTGAATGTTTGACAATTTTATATTTGCAGTAAAGATCTTTCCTCCCGGCGTCTTTAATTATTTCTTATGAATAGAATGCATAGTTAGCGAGACCTTAGTGTTGTTATTGTTATGAGCTGCTGTATTTTGTCTTTCTTTCTGTTGAAGGGATGGCAATCAATCAAACGTCTGCCAAATGTGATTTCTTTATTTGTTTATAACATTACACGGTAATCTCTGTGTGTGAGTGGGAAGTAGGAAATAACTTTCCATTAAAAGAGGAGGAAAGAAACAAAAAAAGTGATAAGACATCTAACAAACAAAACCAAGGAAATTATAAAAATGTTCTCCTGTTTATCAAATTCACTTATTTCATGCAGTTTTATCATCTCGAAGATTTGGGTACTTGGTTATATAACTTTCAGTTTCTGGGTTTTTCTCATTCATAATTTAGATCTCTATCGAATTGTGTACTCTGGCCATTTGAAGGTTTAGATTATAGTAAAACCTCACATATTAAAAAAAAGTATAGATGAATGCAGAAAATTTTATGACACTAGCTTTATGCAATTCTCAGTTCCTTCTTCTACCTTGATGCCTCTACATGATTGTTTTTTGTTGACAGAGTGGTTCTATACAATCTGAAGTTTTCATTTTCTATGTAGGAGCATTACTGGGCCCCGCCAAACCTTAAAAAACTTCTTTCAACAAAATTAAAGCATATGACTGCAAATGGAAAGTTGATAAAGGTAATTCTCCTACTACAATTGAGAAATTATAATATCCAGGGGGGGCCCCATTGGCCCGGGCTTGGGGTCTTTTGGTCATACTAGCTTAGAGGTCCTAAGTTCAAATCTTTGGTGAGTAGCGAGCTTAATGTAAGAAACCCTTGCGAGGAGATTGGCCTATGGAGTTGGAGTTGGGAACTCTACTCCTTGTTTGGTCAAAGGAGTTTGTGGGTCCCATGACTATAAATACTTTATTAATCCCTTAATATGTGGGTTCCACGACTGTGCCACTCTCCAGAATTCGCAACTCCACTCCTTGCTCTGAGCACTTCCTTGATCAGGTTTGGGGCTCCCATGCACCCAAGTATAGGGGCAAAGATCTAACTCCTTGTTTTAAAAAGAATGAAATACAGGAATTATATGGAACAATGATTATTATGAGTTTACAACTGCTCGAGAGTCTTGAGACAGTTGAGCTGCAAAGCTAACTGAATGTTATTGGTAAGCTTGTGCTAAGGTCTTCGGTAGGAGGAAGGTCTGAAGGAGCAGTGGCTTAGGAGATCACAGAATAGGAAGAAAATTTGCAAGGATGTTTTTGAACTTTTATGCATGAGAATGTGTCATTCAATAGTGTTGTGATAGCTAGTAGGAGAGACCAAATCACTCAATTGTGTGACCCCTGCTGTTTGATCAATACACTTGGTAGCCAATTCTTGTAATTGATTGGTTTGGGAAACAAATTCACTGAAGTGAGATTTTATCAATAGGACACAAACCCATGGTTGAGTAGACAGGCCATGCTTGATGATGAGGTGATTTGTTTGTCTTTTTTAATGGCATTTTGGTTTGTGGCCCTAGTCAGGATACATGTGTGCAGCATTGAGATGCATCACCGCATGATCAAAGGCTATATGCTTACTTTCAGTAATATGTATTTGCCTAAATGGAACTGGAGTACCTCAGTCATATGGAGAATATCTTTGATCCGAAGGTACTCAATGGAGCATCAGAGAAGACATGTTTTTTTCTAACACCAAGTCCAAACTAGAGACTGTTAGAAACTAGAATTTGAAATAGAGAATAACAGAAACTAGCTTCAAACTGAAGGAAGATTACAGTTCCCTTAACACGGGTTCACTACTTACTCCTTACACCCCTAACCAACACTGTATATAACCACCATTCATTAACCAACTCTTTATCTAATGATCACTATTCCCTTGATAATCTTAAAAATATTTCGAAAGTTCATTCTAATTATGTTTCTAACAAGAAGCAATGTATGATTTTCTCGGGGTTTTAACTGGGCTGAATGATCCTAACTTTTCATAGAAGCTAATGAGTAGTAAGCGACCTTGTTTTTGAAAGAGGCATATGGCTCGTATATTTTTTCAATCATATCCAACAAAGAGAAGAATTTCCTAGTTTTCTTCGGCAACAGCTTTCACCTGCAAATTGATAATCAGTCCAATTGTAAACAGACCGCTTAGAAGCAGATCCTTGATGCCGCACAGATTGACCAAACCAGTAGATGTGCTGGATGCATTTGGGCCAAAATTGTTCTTACAATTCATACCTTAAAACAACTCCTTTTAAGGCACTCTCGTCAAAGCCTAATCACAGTTTATCTGTTGAGGAGGATTTGAATCGGAGGACTTGAACTTTGAGTTAGTGAAAGAGTCTTGCCTCTCCTCTGCTGAGCCGTTTCCATCTTCTATGCAAGAAGCTCTGCAAGCCCGATCTTTTAAATTCATTCACTTTAAGGCACCAAAGCCAAGTCACTAATGGAGTCGCAAAGGGCCACATGTCACACATAAGCCGCCAGGTTGCCACCCTTCCCTTTTTCATTGAGCATGAGTTTCAGAGGACATCATTTCCTGAATCAAAATCATAGTCCATGAAGACTTATTAGATACTAAAACTTTATAGTCTCTACAACAATCCATCCTTGCCTACAATGCACCCTACGTTCCAAGCCTGACATGTTATATTCCAGGCTTGGATATTTTGTGAAGACATTGGTCAACAAGAAGAGGAAGGATTTGAGTTTTGTGGTAGGTGTCTTGGTTTTCCTTTTTCTGAAGCTACTCCCTATGGTTCACATTCTTTTGTCCAGTGATCAAATGATAAACTTGCGCCCACTTTCTGCAGCCCTTTTCTCAAGGAGGAGCTTAACTGACCATGATGCTAGAGTCATAATAACATGGCACATCAAACACTTCAAAAGTGCCAGGTTATGTGGCTAAAAATTTTCTTAAGGGCACTTTGAAGCATTACGTGTTTTATTAAAGGTGCAATTTCAGAAAATACTTTTGAAGTATGGTCTATCATGCCATACAGGCATGTATAACAAATCCATGCTTAAATTAGAGTGTTATTTTCCATTTCGTTTTATCTAGTTCAAAGTTTGATATATTGATAAGTCAAGGCACCGTTGTAAAGTGTAATGCAAGTAATGCTGGATTTGTATTTAAAAAAATCACAAAGAAAATGGCACTTGACGCTGGTAAATGAATGGTAATGCTGGAATTTGCTATTAAGATAATTTAAATGGATTTTGTTTGGGTAGGTAAAGCATAAGTACAGAATTGCACCAAATTCTCCCTTACCTGGAAGAAGAAATGCTCCATTGTTACTCCTTGAGGACAAGCAGACGGAGTCTTCAAAAACCGAGAAGAGTGAAGTCAAAATTATCACTAAATCCCAGGTTGACTTGGAACTTTCAAAGATGAAGGTAATGACTGCGGAGGAGGCAGCTATAGCTGCTGCACGTGCAGTAGCTGAGGCAGAGGCTGCCATTGCAGAGGCTGAAAGGGCAGCAAGAGAAGCAGAACAAGCAGAGGCTGAAGCTGAAACAGCACAAGTTTTTGCTGAAGCAGCAATGAAGGCATTGGAGTGCAGAACATTCCCTAATAGAAGTCCTATTCAGAAAGTTCTCCTCCAAGGTAATTAGTTAACACACAAGCATGTCTTGTTTAGTTAGCACACTGTAAACTTACATATCTACGTGTTATCTAGATTTTTCATAAACTAATATCAACTTGAAAAAGACAACGAAAAGCTTAATATAAATTACACGTTGGTCTGTTTATGATTCACCTTCCACTTCACTACCCCTCATGATCAAATCCATGGCTATTGACCAAGTTAGTTTGAGTTCTTATATCAATGATTCCACATTTGATTTTTTGTTATTAACTGGGCTCACAATGTACCATTTTATTCTCGTTTTTCTTGCATTGATGTCCAGCATTATTGGACTTGTTACGAAACAACCATGAGAAGGAAAATTCAAGCCTAGTGATTTTTCTTTTTGTCTACTTTTTCTTTTTGTTCTCTTTTATTTTATTTTATGTTATTTTATTATTTTGGCAGATAATAAAACTTTGCAATAACAACTGTAGGCAATGTGTTCTGAGATGAAGGTGGTGCTGCTGCTGGATTTCCATGTGCAAGTGATTGTAACTAAACTGTAGATATAGTTAGCATTGTAAATCTGCAGAATTTGATTGACTATGAGAAAGACCATCTGGGGATCTTATGATCAGAAGTGTATGTCGGTTATGTGATTTAGAATCTAAGAGTAAAGGATTTTGGTGAGAGCAATGTGAACTATACCCGAAAATGGTGTTTTCTCGGCAGACTGCCTTTATATGATTCTAAGAGAAATCAAATTTGTAAATTAAGGTCTCCTTTCCTTTTTTTGGTTATAAGCCAACACTCATTCCACATTTAATTTAAATTTCTTGTCTTGTAATTATTTTTCTAAACTCAAGTCAAATTTTGAATATTTCTTTAAAAATAACTCCTATGTTTTTCATCTCTTATACTTTTAAAAGTAAGATAAATGAGAGAAAACAAATTTCATTTTTAAAAACGAAATAATTCCTAAACGAACCAAAGATTTTTCTTCACTCTGTACATCTTGGAAGTTTCTCACCCTAATTATGCTTCGTCGGTAGTCTGTTTTTGCGATTGTTTCAGCATAAATAGGTCGAAACAAAGCAGACAGAAGAGCAAACATTTTTAACAATTTGATTGTTGAGATTGAATCGGACTGCAACTTCCGGAGAAAAAAAAAACTGAATAGCTGATTGAAGCGTTTCTGCAAGCAAGAACTTTTCAGAAGTGAAGGAAATGAACGTTTTCACTTATTAGAGATAAACACGTTTCGACATAACATAACCAATAGAACTTTTGCTAGTTTCTGGTTCGTGATTCTGAAGAGAAAATACTATTGCCATAATTTTGTTCTATCTGCACTCGGCCATGCATTACAAGACTAATAAAACCATGACTTTAACTTCAATATATACATGTGAAGGAAAAAAAGGGAGAATTTATCATTGAACTTGATTAATTAGATATAAGTCAGATTACAAAAATCCCTTAAACCCATGAAAAAAAAGGAAGAAATAAATCGATCGTCAAACAAAGAACAAAGAACAATTTTTCACAACTTTTTGCCAAGAATTTAAGCCCACATGAGAAGAGAAGCAACATAATTAAGATTGTTTAATTCTTCTTCAACAATCTCATGGAAAGAACAAAATACATATAGCTTTCCCTCGGGGAATTGAACTAAACAAGAAGTAGAGATTTTTCTTCTATCACGAGAGAGAGCTTTTAGGACAGATTCATCCTCTCCGTTCACATGGGGATTATAGATTGGCTAAATTCTTCAGGTCCGGCTAAGAACGTCAGAATGAAACTGATTCTCATGCAAATCCGGCGGAGAAATGCCAAAGGGGAAAAAACCAAATGTACTTTGAATATCGAATCAAGCAACAATATGACTTTGAATTGTAACCTTCATAAATCTTGGCACTTTGAAAAAATTTCGATAGTCCTCTAACAAGGGCAGCATTATTTTACTCCAAAAAGAACGTATGAAATGACAGAGAAGAAAAAAAAAGTCATTCCAATACCGCTGTAGCTCCCAACTCCTTAAGCTTCTCAATAATTGGGTTCCCTTGATCTTTTGTTACTCCCTTCTTGAGCACCACGGGCACCTTCTCCACCAAATCCTTAGCCTCTTTCAGACCCAAATCAGTGAACGTTCTTACCTCCTTTATGATCTTGATCTTCGCTGCCGCATCAAATTTCTCGAGCTTTATATCAAAAACAGTTTTCTCAGCTTCTTTTGTTTCGGCGGCGGCAGATCCGGCGGCGGCTGAGCCTGGTGCACTTAGCCCAGAAACTGCAGGCCCGTATTTGTTTAAACCCATTTTATACCCGAAGAGGATGGCATAGTCGTGTCGTTCGATTTTATTGAGGTCGAGGAGCTCATCGGCGATCCTCTCGAGTTTCTGGGTTCGTTCCTCGGCGACGGTGCTGAGGGACCGAACTAGCAATGGTCTTGGAGCGATAGTGAGAAGTCTCACTAAAGATTTGGCCGGAAGTTTGGAGGCAATTGATGGCATTTCGAGATATTAGGGTTTCTGGCGGAGACCGACGACGATATTGGTAAGTCACAGAGAATCGTGTTTCATTGAAGCGCCGACTCCGAGGTTCTACGGTTGTCTGAATTCATTAGGGTTTCACCTCTCGATTAGTGACCCTCAAAACTACTTGAAATTTTGAAATATGTCTTACAATGTCAAGAGTTTGAATAATAGTCCAAAAATAGGCAAAAAGTCCACGTTACCCTTTAACAGAAGGATTTCACACATCATTTTGATTTACATTCAATTTTGGTTATTGTAGTTTTTTAAATCTATTTTATTTTAGTATTTCTCAATTTACTTCTCATACTCTCATAAGTCTAAATTTAAACTCAATTTCTCTTAACTAAAAATAATAATATTTAAACTTATCACTAAAAGAAATTAATATTATATCATATATATATATATATATATAAAGTGTATATCTATTGATGTGTCTATTTTCGAAAAGAAATCCAACCCAAAAAACCGACCATGAAAATGTTAAAATTTTAAACTAGGTTGGTTTATTTTGTTTTAACTTTTTGTTAGATATACATACACACGTTTGAAATCAAAATTGAATGAACAAAAATTGAATTAGATTACCATAATTTATATCTTTTCTAAACTTAAAAACTATTAATAATTTTTTTTGAAAAAAATTAAAATCAATCATAACAGTGATCTTAAATTAAGAAACTTAGAAAAGAAAAAAAAATCAACCACCAAGACAATAAGCTTGAAGTTGAGTTGCTCAGTCTGTTTGGTTGGCAATTTTTTAAAAATGAAAATCGACCACCAACTAAATGAACTTTCGAGAGCTTTCATGTACACCTCTACTAACCACATCTATTATAGATAAAAGCAAAACAATTCACGTTTTCATGTAAAGATTATTTCCAAAATTATTTCAGGACATTGAAGTTGAACCATGAAAGAGACAAATGGTAAGAATTCAAGCAACATGTTAAGTTCTACCTCATCGTCCTGGGAGGTTATTTGTCAGTAAAGCATACATTCTAGCATTATGGAAAAAGGCCGCATCACTATTATAGTGAAATGCAATAACGATTTAAAGCTATGGATATGCAAACTATGTAGGAATGTTTTACTATATACATACACGTGACAAGACAGTACTAAAGTACTAATTCAAAGGGTGGAGAAATAACCCATCGGCTTTTCTCTCCTCTTTCCAGGTTTCCAATATTTCATTGGCAGCAGGTAAGTTTGAATCATAAGAATCATCAAATCCATCAAGCAACATGTTAAGTTCTACCTCATCGACCTCGCTTTCATCCCACGAATCAAAAGTCGAGTGCTCATTGTTGGAACTATCTGAAAATTGGCCAGTCCCTAAAACACCATCAGAAATACTCGGTGACCAAGGGGACATATTTGACTCACTATTGACCTTCATGTTCAAACTTGCATGGTCAACAGGAATGATATCCAATGACTCGTCTTGATCTGGGTGAAGCTTCATATTCTCCATATTTTTAGAATCAGGAAGTTTTAGTCCATCTGTTGCATTAAGGTCACAAGCTATAGATTGGGAGGTGCTCTCTAGTATGCCAAATTTGCAAAGAGACTGCAGTGACCTTGACAAGTTTGAGACCGTGGCTTCTGAAGCATCACAGTCGCCAAGAGCATCCAACAGTTGTTTCAAGTTATTCCGACAAATTCTGTCCGTGTTCCCTTCAAAAAGTTCTGTCCATTGCCTTTCACTCACTTGAAATGGAGCATAACCCATGGTTCTAACTAAGGTGACAGCCTGCTCATAGTTTTCTTGAGTTGTGAGTTGCAATATCATTTCTGTGAATAACAATGGATGGGGAATCTGTCCAGCTTCCAAGATTGTGTCAAATGCATGATCCAACAGATACCACTGAAATAGATAGACTTCAGCATATTAGTTCCGGTGCCCATCTATTTAAGACTAACTTCACTACAAATAAAGGGGAATATAAAATTAAAAGATCGATGTCAAGAAATAACCAAACACTGGAAGGATTCAACTAATATGCAGTTTTCAAGAACTGACTAAAGGTTCTAAAATCTAGATAAAGGAAAGAAGAAGAGTTTCCACCTTCCCAGCTTTGGATGCTTCCACCAGTAGCAACGCGTGTTTACTCTGATCAAGCCGGTATCCCGATAGAGCCATTTCTCTGTATACATTCTCAAAATATTCCCATTGGAGTGAACTAGCAGCTGCCTGAAGCATTGAGGCATACGTATATTCATCTGGAAGCAAAGAAGGAATGGCGCTATTGTGGGAGGAACTATCAGCTTTTTTCTTTATTTCTTCAAATAAATCTTTTGCTTTAGAAAACATATCATTTCGGCCATAAACTTTGAGCATGGTATTTATGGTTCCTATATTCGGGGCACATATTTGCTTCATGTACTCGAAAATGGATATACAGTCATCAATATGTCCACCATTGAAGGAAGATAAGATCATGCCAGTGAAGGTCACCACCAACGGTTTCATGTGTGATAGTGTTTTCATTTTCTCCACCTGCAGGCACGTTTTTATAATGAGAACAGAACTTTCCTACCTGCAACTGTTACAATCAAGATTGTATTGCTAAACGATCATGAATGTGACGATATTTTTTCACAAGATTTGAATGCATTATAACACCTAAATTTTGAATTTATCATAAACATTGCCGAAACCCTTCTGGAAAGATTTATTGCCAGAACCATGAAGAGGAAGAAAAAAGAAAAGAAATCGTCATTGAACGTTGAACACAAATTTGCTGAAGTCAGAATGTAGAGATTATAAAATTAAATAAAGAAATGACCCGAGACAAAGGTCCTGAAAAGTCATATGCTAATTAAAAAAGATATATATATTGACGGTGAACCTACCTCTACTAATGCATCTTGCCACTTCCCATTGTAGCATAAACAACAAGCTAGTTCGTAATAGACACTGGCAGATCCAACTACTCCTCTTTGTTCCATATCCCTGACTGCCTCAATAGCTCCATCGGCATTTCCTTCCTCCCAAAAAGCTTTGACAAGAACTACAGTCCCATGCCAGAGTCAGAGATCTATTAAGTCAAGGGTCCAGAAACAACCATTTGCAGAAGACATACAGATGAAAATACCTCTGTAAGTGTTTGCCTTTAGAGTTTCTCCACTCTTTTTCATTTTTGTAAAAAGATTGTGAAGTTGCTCATACTTTCCAGATTTCAGCATAACCTTTCAACAATCATGTACAATAAGGCTTAAACAAAAATATCTCAATGACAGAATATCAAGTGACATGCTTTCTCCCACTCAACACATCAGATGAGTTTTCTCTTATTAAAAAAACTAAAATACAAATCCAACAGAATAGCAAAGGTCGAAACTATAATAAATAATATGCTATAATATATGTCCAAGAGCAAAAGTTCAAATAATCATTGTAGTGGTTTGTTAATACTGAGCATTAGAGGTGGTTAATTATACTTTTAATGCTTGGATATGATTTCTGAAATGGTTGGAGAATAACCACTAATGCATGGGACAACATACTGAACAGTCTTGCGGCAGTTTTAAAAAAAGATAGAGTGAAGGATTCACCCCAAATATTCCTATTAAAATTGGTATTTCATCCTAGTTCACCTTCAATCAGAGAGAAAGGTCAAATTTTATACATGCCAGAGCTCTAAAGTAGCCGTTCAGTTCAGGAACATAAATAAGCACAGCAGAGTGCAGGTACAAAACACGATACCATCCATCGCAAAACAATAACTTTGAATCAAAGTTTGAGAGTAAGTATGATATACAGAGAGAGAGAGAGAGAGAAAGAGCTCTTTTCTGGTATTAACCTCACGGTCTTCATTCATAATACAGTGAGGCACCACCATGAGCACACTCCATTTAAACAAAAAAAAAAAAAAAAAAAAAAACAGGAATTTCAGTTCAACTATTCAAAAATAGGATTTAGCTGGTACCTCCATAGAAAGTCCATACGTCGCTCCATTAGGTCTCAAACCACTCTTTCTCAATTGTGTGAACACCCAGTAGACACCTTTCCACTCAAGGGTGGGAATGCATGCGTTCAAAATCTAGCAATAATTTTGGAGGGGATTAGCAACGTCTACAATATTGTAGGACATAGTATGGAGATCAAGTACTTATGCCGCACTGAAAACATACTACTGAAAAGTATAAAAACGTGTCAAGATGCTACATAAATATGATCTCTTACAGCATTATATATAACAAGGTCGGGTTCAACTGCAGGATCCCAAGATTTGCGGCACTTGTTTCTAACTTTTTTAGATGGTTGCTGCCTCATGCATTCAATAACTTTCAGCAATTGTTTCAAGAGGCCTGCTTGACCCAGCGTAACAGCTATACTGTGATATGCAGCCATATCAGGATATATCTGGCCGTCTCCCTGAATAAGGTAACTATAACATATCTAACAACATCATACACATATTGAAGAATACTTTTTGAATATGGAAGAACAAAGGCACTACAACATTACCCTCATCAAATTAAATATCTGAAGGGCTTCCTGTGGTTTCCTCGCCATCCCAAGAACAGCTAAAAGCTTTGTATAGACAAACCTGCAAAAGGCACAACTTATTTAACTACAGAAAAACACGTACTTCATGAGCGAACTAAAAAGTAAAACTAATGCATTGATCAAACACATGCATGAATAGTAATAAATCAAACTTGAGGAAATTTCCAACAAAGAAGGTAACAGACAACATTCACCATTATAATTGTTAACATATGTATTCAGTATGGATTAAATATCTTACCTGCTTTTAGAATGACTGTGACTTTTAAGATTGTACACCCACTCAACCACTGATAAGGCCTGTTTCCAACATCCTTTAGCACCAAGGGCGTCCAGAATTTTAAGTAGTTGACCTTCATTGAACTGCAATCCTGACCGTATCATCATCCTTGAGAATTTCCAATCTCTCATTGAAATTGGTCCCGAACTGAGCCTGAAAATAGTAACATGGCTGTCTTGAGTTAGCGAAAATTTCAGTCGTCCAACCGAATTCGACCTATACAAACCTGTCAACAAGGAAGCGAATAACCTCTCCGTCTCCACGCCTCCGTTTCACGGCGTCATATTGACCATTTTCGCTCTGCAACCACTCTTCTTTCAGTTCCACATCGTCATCCAAAGCCCACTCCAATTCCTCGAGCTTACGAGTCTCAAACAGCTTCCTCAATTCTCTCAAACTCTCCTTCTTCAGACTATCCCGATTGTATCCCGTTCTAACACCCGTAAGTTCATTAAAGTTAACTCTTTCCAGTCTCTCCCAAGGCCTGCCAACCATCAAACCACCGGCTGGTTTTGCCTCGATGGCCTTCGAGAACTCCTTGTACTCGCTTCTCAACGTCAGAAAATGAGTTTCCTCGGCGATAAGTTGCTTTTGGGACTCAGAAAGAGGTGGCGACTGATCGGATTGTCGTTCGGCCAGTCGCTTGAGTTTGCGATTGTACTTCTGGATTTCTTTCTTGCGGAGTGAGCGGACGATTCTGGGAGTGGGATAAACACCCTTCTGGAGAAGCATTCGCTTAATTTTATCGGTATCTGGTTCAAATTTTGGTGAAGGAATTGGTGCATTTGAGTTCAAAGCTTCCATTTCCGGAAGCAAAAATTACTCAGAAATTGTTTTGGATAGAAAGGAGCTATTGGTTTATATATATGCCTTCGACTAAAACCCCGCGCACACGCCAGCACCAAAAATCTAAATTGGTGAAACTACGAATTTTGATGATAAATATTTTGAGCTCATTTTTATTGAGAGAGAGATTATAAAATAAATGATTTTTTGAAAAAATATCTTTTTTTTTTTCCTAAATCAATCCAAACACGTTTTCCTTATTTCGTTTAAAGTGTATAGCATTACTAAAAACTAAATTACAACGGCTTTGTTCAGTAATCATTCTGTTTTTTAAAAAAAAATTGAGCTTATTTACTCTTTTTACGTTATAATGATTTAAATTTTTAGTTAAATTTATATATATATATATATATATATATATATATATATATTTGAAAGTGTTTTCAAATTCTTACATCACCTAAATCACAAGAGGATCTTCATACATCAACTAAATCACTTTGTCAACCAAAATATGGAACGGACGGAATGCTTCAACCTATAGAAACGAGTATAAATATCCGAATAATGACAATAAAGACTCGTACGCTTGAGAAACCACAAAATCTGAACACGAAGGAAGAAAATAAAATATAATCTTGGTATTGGAAGTACCAAGTATGTTTGTCATCCGCCCCACCAGTGCCACTGGCGTGGGATGAAGAATGAAAGAATAAAAGAATGGTGTATATAGAACAATAGATATTCGATTTAACGAATCGTAGGCCACTACTAATATATAATACATAGAAAAATCACAGAGCTATACTACAGTTCCATAAACAAACAACGGCCTCACTAAAATCTATGTGATTGAAGAAAACATGTTCTTCCTCTCTGCTTTTGAATCTGGGTTTTGTTTATTATACTGCAATCGTCTTCAAGAAAGCAGCAATTGGCATCCCTAGAAATCCAATCACCAAGCTGAACGCCCACTGCGACATACTCAGAGGAGTTGTGCTTGCAAATGTTCCCAGGAATTCGATGATGATTATTTGGAACATGACGGTGGAACCAAGGACAGCAACAAACACATAGTTATCAAGTATGCCTTTGAACACGTCGATTTTGTCCATCTCCCTTGAACTTATTTCGTTGAAAATCTGCAAGAAGGAAATCCGGAATTAATCGAGTAGATGGGTTTCTATAATGAAGTAAATAGATTCAGAAAGTGGTTGGATTTGATCATATCATCAACCATCTCCCCATCCCATAATAGCATAAATGCAAAAGGTTAGAAACAGTAAGTGTGTGTACCTGACAGAACACGAATGAATTGAAGATGAGAGTATTCAGTATCAGATCAGAATCAGGACCGTCGAGACCGAAAACTGATTTCCCTTTGGCCTGTAAAAACCATATGACTGAGAACTGATAAAAGGACTGGCCCAAGATATTTCTCCACATGACATTGCTGATAAAACTTCCTCTTCTCCCAACGGGTAACCGCTTCATCAAGTCATCAGTTGGAGGCTCAGTAGCGAGAGCCAATGCTCCAAGTGTATCCATAATCATGTTCACCCACAAGAGTTGGACTGCAGTAAGAGGAGCACTACCTGAAGCAACATTTTCACACCAAAAGGTTAGCAGAAGAAGGAAAACAAGAAGTTTTGGGCCTAATAATATATGTGAACGAAACAATATGAGGTGTTTCAACCTGTCAAACAAGCCGAAGAAAAGTTTACAATCAACGCCACTATGTTAACAGTCAGCTGGAATTGCACAAATTTTTGAATGTTTATGTAAACGGAACGACCCCATTTTCCCACAGTCACTATTGTAGAGAAATTGTCATCAAGAATGATCACGTCGGCACTCTCTTTGGCAACCTGAAAGCAAGAATTTGATGTCAATTAAACAGTCTTAACAGTTAACTAAGGCAGATATGTTTTCTTGGAGTTTGAAAAGCTCAATGTTAAACTTGCCTCAGTTCCAGCGATGCCCATTGCCAGTCCAATATCTGCTTCGTGAAGTGCGGGAGCATCGTTTGTGCCATCACCAGTAACTGCAACTACTTCATCAAAGGTGGTCCGCAAATGCTTGACCAGAGTGTGCTTATCTAGAGGTGAAGATCGAGCCATCACCTACATAAAAATCAGAAGTTTTCATAACTGTGTGAACATAGATTAATTGTGGGAAATTGGATTATGCACAGATATTAGGAAAATAACTATGCACCTGAATTTTCGGAATAATTTGAAGCAGTTCCTCTTGACTCTTCTCTCTGAAATCTGGACCCTCAATGGCTATACCATCATCTGTGAGAATTCCACATTCCCTAGCAATAGCTTTTGCAGTATTGATATTGTCGCCGGTAACCATTCGTACAGTTATACCAGCTGAACGACAAACTGCAACAGACTCCTTCACGCCAGGACGAACAGGATCTTTAATACCCACAATACCTATACAGGTATAACCAGAAACTGGAATAGGGTCATTGACAGCGAATCCATTTTCCAGTTCCATATAGGCAAGGCAAAGTGTTCGGAGAGCTTCACCAGCAAATTGATTGATAATAACATTGAGATGCTTGATAGAAGATTCATCTAAAGGAACAACCTCACCACTCGAGTTGATCACCTTGTCACAAGCAGCTAATACTATTTCTGAAGCCCCTTTGGTGTGCGCACGGTAGCCACCTTCAGGAAATTGTAGGACAACACCCATCCGCTTTTTCAAAGAGTTGAACGGCTCAACTTTAACAAGTTTACTTGCCTGTCTTTCAGCCTGAAAATCTCCACCAAGTGAGAGACCAAACTCTAACAATGCAGTCTCAGTGGGAGTGCCCAACAACTCACGTTTGCCATTTTGGTTGATTACAACTTCTCCTCCAGTGTTGTTGAATATGGATTGCAGCAGAAGTTTGACAACAGATGATGGAAGGTCAGAAGAGAAGTCTGATGTAATATTACATGATTCCTTGACAGTCATGCAAATGCATGACTTGACTACTGTCATGTGATTTGTGGTGATTGTTCCAGTTTTGTCACTGCAAATACTTGTGGCAGAACCCATAGTTTCACAAGCTGCCAAGTGACGGACGAGTGCCTTATCATTCATCATTTTCTTCATGGCAAAGGCTAGACTTAACGTCACAGCCAAAGGAAGGCCCTCTGGCACAGCAACAACAACAATTGTAACTGCAACAGCAAAGAATTCCAATATCTCTAATGCATCATCTCCTGTCCAGCTCCAGTGAGTCCCTTCTCGGATTTTACGGCTAAGCATTCCTTGAACCAACACAGCGAAAGTGATGACGGCAAAGAAAAGACCTATTTTCCCAATAATTGTTGCCACCCCATTTAATTTCACCTGCAATGGAGTTTCATCGTCTCCACCTTCACTAAGAGTGGCCATCAACTTACCCCATTGGGTTCTCATCCCCACAGTAGTGACCATCATCTTGCAGGATCCATCTTGAACTTTAGTTCCAGAAAGAAGATAGGGGTTTTCTGCAGTCACCATCACTGGCTCACTTTCTCCTGTCAAGCTTGACTCGTCAATCAACACAGAAAACCCTGAAACAAATAGTCCATCAGCAGGGACTTGATCCCCAATAGACAGGTGTACAATATCCCCAGGAAGTAAATCATAGATTGACATTTTCTGTCTGTAACCGTTCCTTGTAACCTGAATTGATATCTTCTTTTTCTCCTTATCCAAGTCCTTGAACTGCAGGGATTGTCTATAATCACTAGTTGCTGTGACAAACACAACTAATAAGATACTAGCAACAATTCCAAGGCCATCGTGAGCTCCATGTGGCCATCCTTCCGTTATTATGCCAACTACCAAAGAGACAAAAGCACAGAGTCCAAGAATCATGAGAGTCATGTCTTGAAGGGCTTCCCAAACAAACACAAAGAAACTCCTCTGTTCACTCTCAGCAAATTTATTTACTCCATAAATCCCTTGCCTATGATTGAGTGCGTCGGCATCACCATTAAGCCCATTTGTTGTTGATGTACAGAGCTTCTGAGCAATCCCTTCAACCACCATGATATTTAAACTTCTTTGTATCATGGCCTTCAACAACAGACCCAAGTTCATCAGCACAGATATGAAAACCTGCAGCTTTGACCTCCTCCGGAACCGTATAGTCACTTGGTTGCACACCTAAACATACCATGACAAATTCCATCAAATATGAGAAAACCACCACAAACAACCACATTTCTTTATCAAAATTCCAGAACTGCTCACCTTGGATAAATTGAAATGCAGCTTTTGAGACTAAAACTGCGATCCTCAACTTTTCCTACAGTAACAAAACTGGATACGTCAGCTCATAGCAGAGGAAAAATCTGTCAACCTAAAAGCTTTACTGTTATCATGTTCATTTAAACAAACAGAATCATTATAATCTTCTTTTAATACTTCTGACTTTTGAACTTGGAAATTAGCTCAAAACAAAACTCCCCTTCTTTTTGTGAATTGAACCCAATGAGCAACTACCAATACTATTTGAAAACTAATAACATTAAAGGGATTCAAACAGAGAACCTCCAGCTTTGAAGTTTGATATATCTATACACTATACTTTTAACTCAACTGTTTCATTCGAGGATTCAATTATTATGGCCAGCAATAAAACATACCAAACCCAAATCATTGTAAAGAACAATGCTCCATAAAGAGAAAAAAAAAAACAAAAAAAGTAAAATAAAAAAAAGAGAGAAAGTATGGAGAAAGAAAATAGAAGAACCTGATTATTCTGGCGCATAGCAGCAGCTTCCCCACGCTTAGAGAGATTAGCAGTGAATCGAAACCTTCTTTTGGGATTCTTGACAACTCCACAAAGCTCCCTCCACCTCTGCAGCACCTCTTCAGACGAGTTTTTGGGTTTGACGCCACCAAAATTCTCCTCCAAAAACCTTTCCATTTTTCTGAAAACAAATTTCTTAGATTATAATCACAGTTTATATATATATAGAAACGGAAGGAAAGGAAACGAAGGAATTGTTGATGCAAATTTCAAAGTCACTTTCTACGGAATTTGGGTCGGAGTTGCAACGATGCTTCGTGCAAAATTAACAAACTACGACAATTACCAGAAAAATAATTATAATAATAAACAGCAGTAGTAGCAGCTTTCTGTCTTCCTCTCTCTCTCTCTCTCTCTCTCTCTCTCTCTCTCTCTCTCTCTCTCTCTCTCTCTCTCTCTCTCTCTCTCTCTCTCTCTCTCTCTCTCTCTCTCTCTCTCTCTCTCTCTCTCTCTCTCTCTCTCTCTCTCTCTCTCTCTCTCTCTCTCTCTCTCTCTCTCTCTCTCTCTCTCTCTCTCTCTCTATCTATCTATCTATCTATCTATCTATCTATCTATCTATCTATCTATCTATCTATCTATCTATCTATCTCTATCTCTACGTCGCCATTTTGGATTGAGAAATCAAAATCCAAAAACACAATGAATTACAGAGGAGTAGGAAGAAGAAGAAGAAGGGATGGTGAAGAAATTAGTATGAGCTAATCAATCAATTTGAGTGTTGATCCGAAATTTTTTGCATTACTTTAGTTTATAACCGTCAGTCTAGTCCTCCCCTGTTTCTCGGACTCGTTCTTAATTCCAAAAATTAGCCAATCAAAATATTTTTTTTCTTTTCATAAAAAAAAAAAAAAGTTGTTTTATTTTTCTCCTTTTTATCTGCTTCTTTTCTTTTCTTTTTTTTTTTTTTTTTTCTTTTCTTGACAATATCCATTAAAAAGAGTTTCTTTTATACGCAGATTCTTACTTTATTACAAACATCATTAAAAGATAGATTAAAGTAAAATGTTTAGGTGTAATCAACATTATAAATTGTTAAATGAAAAGGTATGGTATGGTATGGTCGTTTTTGTCTCTCCGTTGATTCCCGAAATATTTTCAAATATATACTTTATTATTCATATATAAATGCTATTTACTTTTTTGTATATGTAGATATGGTGATATAGAATACCAATTGGCTCAAATTGAAATAAATATAATTTTTTGTTTTTGAAAAACTTGGAGAAAGGATGGGATGGGTGGAAAAGAGGAATGGGAAAAAAAGGTTTTGGCTTTATTGTTTATAATAGATTAAAAGCAGGAAGAATTGTAGAACAATCCATAAAGCTTGACTTTCAAACGCGTCAATACGTGGACAATGCACCAACTTTGTTCGGCTTATGCGTGCAAGGCCCAAACTTTCCCACTAAGACCCACAAAACCTATTCTCAACTAAAATATCAAACCTACCCATCATACTTTATTTTTGTTTATCATAGTTTACCTTGTAATGTTTTGCTATATTATAAATTTTTTTTACTACTTTTATTTTATTCTCAAATATCAAATATCAAAAGTTTACATTTTTAATCTCAATTTTTCACTCGATATTAAATCTAGGGTATGTTTGGAAAGTCAACCTAAAAAGTTTAGAATATTTATATTCAAAATAGCCTTTAAAATCGTAAACAGTTTTTTATGTTTAAATAAAATAAGGTCTTTTAAAAAAACAAAAACATTTTTTCTCTAATCAATCAAAAATTTAAAACCTACCTTCTATCCTTGAAGTTAAAAAGCTTATTAATTAATTTGAAATAATTGTATAAATTAATTTTAATTGTGAAACTCAATTAACTATCATTTTTATTTTAAAAAATAATTAATAAGCCTTAATGGTGGATATTTAGTGGAACATAAATATTAAATTGTAAAATTAAAGTTCTATAGTTCAATTGTAATATGTATCTTAATAATAGAAATTGTGTGTCCATGGAGTTGTTGTCAATAAGTCGAATAAGTCGAATAAATAGGTAAAGCAGTAAACACCAATGGTTTATAAATATTTTGTCCATTTTACTACTTATCGATCCATTTTCTTTATTTGTGAAGTGTGGCTACTCTTACTTTATAATAAACAATATTAAGATATATGTCTACTGCATCTAGAAATATGTTGTGCAATTTACTCTTTTAGTAGGATTCGAAAAATTTTCGTATTTTCTTTGTTTGTTTATTGGTTAGGGTAAAAAAAAAAAATAAGAATTACGTGAGGTTCATAGGATAAATATTTTAATAAATGAATGAATAATTGTGAATATCTTTTTTAATATGAGAATCTGAAAACGATTTTATCATTGGTTGTGACTTTTAATAAAATAATAAATTTTATTAAATCTATTGCTTTTACCAAGCATGTTAAAATAAAGATTTTTTGGAATGAGAATTGAAAGATAGTTTAAGTATTGATTTTAGAATAAGGAATTTATGCCCAATTAATTTTGTAAAATGATTTTGAAATCATCAATTTTTGTTTTATGATTTTTTAGAACTTAATTTAAAATTATTGTGTTTGATTCTAAAATTAACGAATTATAATTTATATTTTGAAATTTATTTAACTAATTAATTATAATAAATGTTCCCTCTTATTATTTTAATTTTTTTATTTGTTTTCAAAATTATTTTTATATGAAAGTTGGCAACTAACGGTTATCAAAAACACATTAGAGATGCTAGTTGGAGTGGATGGCGTTGGTCAATGGAAGACAACGATCGTTCGTTGGCAGAAGTGGTCTTCAAAAATTGAGTGACGACAATCACCGAAAAATCGACAATCGAAGTCAGGCATGAACACTACTGTTGTACAATTGACACAATTATATATAATTAATAGGTCGATCGGTTCAAATTACATGTCTTGCCTAACACGGACTCGATCGAAAATTAGTGTTTTTTATATATTCTCACCTCGAAGTAGTCAAACCTATTAGCTATGTGATTTTCAATGTTTATTTTTTTACCTCTAGTTGTCAAAATCAATTCTGAGAAACAAATTGAGGTAGGCCTTGAAACTTTTGCTTTATTACCAATCTTCCATCAACATGTTGATGGCAAGACCTGCATTGCACTTTGTTACACCAAAGGAAAAGGTGTATCTTCCTACATAAACTTTTGGGTTTTCTTTTTCCTACTAAGTTACCAACATTTTTCAAAAAATATTTCTAAGCACTTGTAATGGAAGATAAAAGAACATAGGTGGAATAATATCGTTTGAATTTTCAAAAGTTTTATTAATAACCTTAAAATCTTTTAAAGTAAGTTTAAATATACTCATATCATTAATGGGTATTGACATGGAGATTAGAGATATAACTATGTATAACTCATAGTTATTGTTCTAAAAAAAGCAAAATCATAGCTAAGAACCACGAAAGCATTTTTTTTCTCCTCTAAAAACTATGTTCAGTACCTTTTTAGAAAAAAAAAAGCATTAAATAAAATATTACCACAATTAAAGCTTAAAATAGGTCTGGATTGACTTTGTAAATTTTTAAATTAGTGTTTGTCTAAGTAGTTGTCCCCACTTGATGATCATACTATCATGGTTAAATTAGAGGCATCATTTTGCTTTTCTTATCATCCCAAAAGGCCCTATACCAATGAAGATAGTTGTTCTCACTTATGTACCAAAAATTATCCCCTTATCAGAACCAACGTAATTAGTTCTATGTAATTCAATAATCAATGATAAAAACAAATATCAATTTATATCACTAAACTTTGGAACTTTGGAGGTCAAATCAATTTAAGTTATAAATTTATAATTTTCAAGTCCAGAACTCAATGCATTCACATAGTTTGAGGTTAGAGAGTTATGGTCTAAACGAATCCTCTTTGCGTCCAATGAGAAAAAGGGGGGTCCCAAGTTGAGGGGCAAAGGCAGAAAGAAAGAAAGGAGTTTACATGAGAAGTGCCATGAAATGGGTTTGTAATTTACCCAAAAGTTGATGCTGGGTCAGTCAAGTCAAGTCAACTTTAAATTGGTAAATTATTAGAGCTTGCTTGCTTGCTTGCTAGAAAAATAGAATTCTGAAAACAAATGATTCAATCGAAAAAAGTTGTTGATTTTCATTTATAAATATGTATTTGATAGCAAATACATAAATTATATGAAACAAAATTTTCAAAATGTGTTTGAAAATATATTTAGTTACTCACTGATTGGATATATAAACTATTACTGATCAATTTAGGAAATTGTTTTAGGTTAAAAAGTTTGTAATAATCAATAAAAACCGCCCTTAAACTTTAATAGTAATTAATAATAATAATAAAAAAAAAATAGAAAGTATTTATGATAAAACAATTGATTCGAGGGTGTTTGGACAATAATAGTAATAGGACTTAGAATGTATTTTAATGTCATCAAAAATTCTTGTTTAGATCGAGTATTTTGAGTTCAAATTGTAATATTAAACTCATTTTATTCAGGTATTTTTATATTATTTTCATCATTTTCAGTTTTTACAATTTCATTTTTGTTTCGCATTTATTTGACATGCATTGCAACATTCTTCTGTATTTTAGTAATTTTGGTTACATTTCGGCTATCCAAACATCTCCTACATGTACAATTGAAATGTTGACAGCTTCACTCAACACCAAAATCACATATTCTTCAAATAGAGATGTGTTTGTATAGATAATAAATCAAAACTTTCAACAAATAGCACAAGTAATTAATTAACTCCACGAATCTATTACTTTGCTAAAGTAAACTAAAACGTCAACCTGATCTTTGTTAGAACTTAACAAAATAAACCTAAAATACAATAACAATACCATAATTTATGAAGTTATAAATAAAAGGAAAATGTAATCTTAATTCTACTGCGAAGCCCATAATAAAATTTGTCTCGGGCCTCTTGCCTTTTTTTATTCTGCAAACAAATTTATCTAATTGAATATATCATCTTTTATTACACTACCTTTCGTGAGATGACCTAAAGACCTTATATGTTACATATTGAAATCATATATCATTTACATTCTTTTTCTCTTGTTCTTTCACCCTCAAAACAACCCTCTCATTTACTGCTTTTATTACTTCATAGCTTAAAACCAGATTGCCTATTATGCAGAAAATATTTTTGTTTAATATATTTTTGTTGCTGAAATAATATAAACGATACAACATATTTCGACCGGTTGGTCTTTTATATTTAGCAAGATGAAGCAATGAGTTGGTTATTAATTTTATAATTATTAGCTCAAATTATGTCCCTTCTTTATTTTATTGGTTTCAATCCTAGCCTTTAAAAACCAACAGTAGTCATATGCTTTATTTGATATCAATCAATTAGTTGATTATGGTGCATTTTTAATGTTCATCTCCTAAGCATAAATATCTCGCTGATGCAACTTATTAAAAAAGAACCCATGAATGTTGTTAAAAAGGCAAAATCCTGTAAAACAAAGCAGGCCTTAAAGAAATGTTTTGTTGACAAGTTATTTCAGGTGGAATGATGATGAGAAAAACAACTCTAATATAATCAAATTTGTATTGTCTGTGCAATTTTATCTGATTTAAACAATGGTTTAACTTTCATGGCTTAATTTTGAAAAATAAACATTTAACAACCGCTAAACACAAACTTTGAAGTAATTTCGAAAAGAGAAATCAATTAAGAAAGTTTAAGATTACTTCGGGTATTGAAGATTACTAATTCGAAAGTTGTTTTAGCTGACATGTGTTAATGATTATTAATTTTGCTAAAGGGTTGTATTAGACTTTGTATGCGTTAATGCTAAAAGAGTAGTATCGAACAATAATATATTCGCTCAAAATAAGAATCAAGCACTGGTGTAGAACATTATAGTCGAAACTTTGAGTCATTCAAAGCCAAAATGGAAGAAATGTCATGGATCTCAATAGTAATCTAAAGTACCATTAATAGAGTAATGATATCAAAACACGACGCCTCGAGACAATCAGAGCGGTGTCTCGTAATCATTTTGAAGAGATCCGACCTGAGTATCTACCAATACAATTCTAACCAAAGTAACTTCAAGTTAGAAGGGAAGTAGCTCAAATTTATATCAAAACAATAATTACTAAAGAGACGCAAGTTGTTTAATCTACATCTAACAAACAATTGTTGTGTATCATCTCAACACATTCATTCCTTCTGAAAGCATGTAAATGGTCGTCAACAATTCTACTCTAGGATAAAAAACATTTCCGATACTTTTCAAGTCTCCTTGATGCAATGAAAGCAGCTGTCTTGCTAATTGTGCTAACATGTATACAAAGTCAGTCATTTCACTAAAGAAAGATAAAGTCAAAATGACTCGGACAACATTCTATCAAATGTAAGACATTATATTTCTTATAGGAATGCGTGAATCAAATGGGAAATAACCCACCCCAGCATTATATTTCTTATAGGAATGCAACATTATATCTTAAAATCAAGAAAAATAAATTAGGGCCATGAACGATTAGACAAAGCAACCATTACTAATAGTTTAACCCGATGAATTAAATCATAGGAAAATGCATTCAATTGCCACTATATACTTCTTGCTCCAAACAGATCAGAAAACCATAGAAAACTGAATGCCAAAATTTTACGCAGATTACCCCCATGAAAACTTAAATGATGTCATCCATAGCAGATTGCATAGATCATATACTACAGATAAGCAAATGTAAAGAGGGTAAAGAGGGTAAAGAGGGGTAGCAAGCAGCAGTTTGAATCAAACATCAAGAGTAGCTCTCATTGGAATAACAAAATGTGATTTAAAAATACCATAAAAATTAAGGCCTCTAGAGTCGACAATTATAGCCACATGTCCGAGGAAGTTTTTCCTAGTATCTTAAGAACACAAAACACAATAGATAGCTATGAAGGAAAATAACAGTTCTATCAAATTAAACATCACCATTTTCAAAATTAATCGACGCTCTGCATGATATCCTCGGCGGTGAATTTGGTACCCTTATCCTTGTCGGCGGCGGCGCGGCCCTTGCCTTTACGATCCAGAAGTGACTTACGGTCCTTGTCCAACCTGAGCTTCGTAATCACGACCTTCGAGGGTTTGATGCCGACGTTGACAGTGGAACCGTTAACCTTTTCCCTTGTAATGCGCTCGATGTGGATAATCCACTTCCTACGATACACCTGCACTACCTTGCCCTCACGTCCCTTGTAAGTTCCACGGACGACTTGGACCTCGTCATCCTTCCGAATCGGCATAGATCGTACGTTGTACTTTGACCGGAGGTCAGTCGAGAGAGGAGCACTCATGATAACCCGACGAACGCTGGACGGAGCCGAAAAATGAGCCTTGCGGCTCTTGCGACGGGAACTGGAAACCCTCGGATTGTACTTCATGGCGGCCGGCAAAAATGGGAATGGGGAGGGGGGGGAAGGGAAGGGGATAGGAAGGCCTGGTGAATGAAGGAAACCCTAGGGTTTCTCTTCTTTTATACTTAAAATTTACAAATTAATCTGGGCCCAGGTTAAGTTTAATGGGCCTTTATTTGGACTATGAAAGTCCCGGGCCGAAATTTGTCTTCCAGTCCGGTTGTTGGATCACGAAATACATGTTAGGTTTGTTTCGGGCAAAAACAAAGTCCATCTCGCATATACATAGAGATAAAATATCACAACTATGGATATACATTTAATATTTCTTGATATCTTTTTATCTTTATATATTTGATGCACCGTAAAACTCTTTGATACACTCAATATTTTTTTATATATCCGAAAAATAACTTTTATTACACTCATTTTTTTTAGTAGACTTGAATGTCTCACTGATAAATTTGATATACTTGATGCACTACTAATAAACTTGTTAAGTTTCACTAACATACTCAACAAATTTGAACATATGATACACATGATACGTTGGATGTACTGCAAATACATTTAGTAAGATTCACTAATATAGTTAATTGATTAAATACACTTGATATGCTTAAAGTGCTACTGATAAACTTGATACATTATTGATATATACACTTGTAACTTAATTAATATACTTGATAATGATTCACTTTACTGATATGTTGATATAGTTAATAATACTACAATGAATTGCATAAATTTTGAAAAAAAAAATAAAATTTGCATAGTAAATTTATCAACCAATACATTTAATATAAGCACATCACTACATTGATATCCAGAATTGATACAAAGTAAAATCAAAACAAAATCAATAAAAAGAAATAAAACAAAATCATTTGAAATCATATTTAATTCCAAAATACACATCGAATAAAGTAGAAAACAATCACGAACAAAGTTAAATTACTCCTTATATTCCAATTATTGTATAATTGATATCTTAAAATCAAAACGAATACAATATAAAATAATTTTCTTAAAAGAAATCCCTACAACCATATGACTGCGGCACCCAAGGCCCACATTTTCAAACATTCAAAGGAAAAAAAAAAAAATCAACGCCCAACCGTGATATTTTAAGGTTTTGATTTTGTTTCTTTGATGCATGTTAGGTCTGTTTTGCTTATTGATTATTTTTTGTTTACCTTAACTTATGTACTCTCGTACAAACATTCCACCAATTAAAAAATAAATCTTTTAAAAAAAATATCATTCGATAGCAAAACAGAGAAATAGTAAGAAAAGAGTGAAGAGAATACTTAATGGAGTCTCGCACATCTAAAATATCAAGGTAAAATTGAAAACACTATTTGTTAGGTTCCAAATCCGACCATTTGGAATTGAAAGTTTATATTTCAAAAAATCAAGACATCAAATCCTAACCAAATTGAAATTTCTTAATTTTTTTAACCCTCCAAACAACAAAAATGTTCCCAAACTTTTATCTAGGTATGCTATGTTTATTATCAACTTCTATCGAGAAGGAGGGAAAGACTTTACCTAATTTACATAAAGTTTATAATTCTCTTCAATAAAATTTCTAACAATCTCATTAAAAGAAATTGGGTTTTTATGTCACAAAATCTTAATACCTTCTCTAAATTTATGATGACATACCAAATATACTGTATCCATCAATTTTTATTATTAGCCAACGAAAGGGAAATAGTAAAACAAAAAAGAAAAGAGAGAGAGAAAGTTAAGAATATGAAATATCTTACATCTATAGGTGTTCAAAAAAGAAAGAAAAGGGTAAAAAGGCATAAACGTGTTTGAATTTACCTTTTTACTGGGGTGAATCCGTTGGCTCTCCCATTTTTAGCCCCGTAAATATTTGCATTCTCGCACGTGCCTCACTTTTATGTTTAAACCTCTTCCTTCAAATTTCCCATTCATTCCAAAACCTCTCCTCGATCCATCCCTCAAATTCTTCTGCCTCTCCCCTTTCTTTCTTTTTTCTCTCACTACGGCGACGGGAAGGAGGCCAATGGAAGCCCATTCTTCTTCCGTCGGCCTTCTCCCTATCACTTCATTTTCTTCTCCCACTCCCTGGACTCGCCACCAGGATGACCTTTTTGAGCGCGCTCTCGTTCTGGTCCCCGATAATTCTCCTGACCGTTGGATCAAAATCGCCGCTCTCGTTCCTGGTAAATCAGCGGCCGACGTTAGATATCATTATGATGTCTTGGTTTCTGACGTACTGAATATAGACTCCGGACGAGTTGAGTTGCCGAATTATGCCGATGACTTGACGGCGGCGAGATCGCCGGAAAGGGAGAAGTCGCCGCCGCATCCGATATCGGAGAAAGCGTCGTCGTCTGAGAGGAAAAAGGGGAAACCCTGGACAAAAAAGGAACATCAGTACGTTAGGTTACTTCAACTTAATTTAGCTTCTCCTATATATGATTATTAATTTGTTAAAATACCATTTTAAATTTTAATTTCTCGTGAAGTCCACTCTTAGTTTATAGTTTAATTTCTTAAATTTTTTTAATTATTTCTTAACTTACTCGCTCCAAATTTTGAAAAAGCCTTTTATGAATTCTTATTATCATCCTTAACTATTATTCTTTTATAATAATTTAACTTCCAATATAAACACTCGAATTAAAAAATACTGGAAGAACTTTTTGATGACATTAAAGTTGAAATTAAAGTTTTTGACTAGGTAATCATATTAGCATAATTTTTATTTTTTAAGGTTGAAGATTCGTTCACTTACCTCATAATTATTCTACTAAAAGTGTAGATATTAAAATCGAGCATGTTCAATAAAATGTGAATGACTATATATATTGTTCTAGAGATTGATTTGAAACTTCTTGAACAATGTGAATGTAACTATTATTTATTAGGACTTTTATGGTAGATTTTAGAGTAGAAATTTATTTATATATTATTTTTTGCATTGAAATTATTGATATTATTTAACATTTTATTATATAAAATTAACTTCTTAGAAAGTAATAAATTTTAAGATTTATAAAAGTATTGATATAATGATTACAATGATCACAGAAATGTATGTTAACCCATTAATATTTTAGTTGTCAATTACTTGCTAAAATTGGATGACTAATTATTATTAACTATATGAAAATTGAAAGTTAGGACAAAAATGAAAGTAGAAATATTTGATATGTTGAAGAAAAGAAGTTCAAATGAAAATTTCCAAATTTGGCAGGCTATTTTTATTGGGGCTGAGGAAATTTGGAAAGGGAGATTGGAGAAGCATTTCTAGAAACGCGGTGATTACCAGAACTCCAACTCAAGTAGCTAGTCATGCTCAAAAATATTTTCTCCGTCAAGAATCAGCTAAAAAAGATCGAAAAAGATCAAGCATTCATGATATTACTACCGTAGAAGGCAATTTAGTAATGACGTCAACAACTGTTATCAATCAAAGTCAACCAAATATTTTTCCAGTGACTCAACCGCTATCATTGTCGTTTCCACTGCATATGCCACACCAGTTTGCATCTTCAGGCTATTTTCCTTATCGAAGAGGTATGTTGGATTACTAAAACTTGGAGTTATTTAATCATACGCAATCGTCGAGTATATAATTAAGTATGCGGTATACCATATTATTTTTATAACTACTATATTTGTATAGAAAAGAAAATGGCTAAAGTCCACTTTACTGAGATTTTGTCTGTTTTTTAGTTCTGTTATCCATCACCTCCTTAATTAAGGTTTTGTAATGATGGATCATACAGAAAAAAAATCTAAATATATAAAATACTTTGAACTTGGTTTTATATATTTTAGGTTATATTGTTATCTTTGTGTCTCATATTAGCATATTTTTAAAAAAATATAGTAAAACATATTGAAATTATTGTGGAGTTCGTAAATATAATGAAGATCAATTTATAACATAATAGATATGGTATTACAACTTACAAAAGCATTATAACCTTTTTTTTAGAGGAGTTTATGTGCGACGATATAGATTGTACTTAATGAAAATATTTTGAGTATTTTAAATTTAAAATTATTTTTATATATAAAACGTGAGAAGCATTAGATTAGGTTGTACTCGTTATATTGTCATAAAGTTTTTAGTTTTCTTGAGATTACTTATATATAAATACAAGAAAACATAAAAATAAATAAAAGAAAACAATTTGGTGAATAACAATCATGAAATTTGGATGGAACGGAAGAATTTAAGGTTTGAATTTAGAAAATAAAAATAAAAATTGAAAATATTTTGAAATATGACAAAACCACTACTCTCTCTTTTTGTATCGAGAGTGCTTGAAAGTATATTCTCTTGATAAGATATTATCTAACATACAAGATATACATTGCGACTCAATTTAGTATAGGATCAAGGACTCCAAACTTTTCGCTATTTAATTATATAATATATATGTATAATTGCAATAATTCAAATTAGCTACCGATAAAACTATCATTTAGCTCCTTCTAAGCTAAGAATAAAAATAAGCTCAACTTCTTGAGACTTTTTTTTAGAATATTTTTACCTTTTCATTTACCTACCTAGTTTTTGTGGATGTTTTATAATATGTATATCAATTATAAGAAAGAGGAATCAAACACAATCAAAGAAAAAAAGAAGTATCATGTCAAGTGTTAAACTCATGTTAATTTTAAAACATGATTTGTCACATTGGACTTAAAACATCTTAATAATAGCTTTAACTCAACTAATATCTTAATGTATAAAAGATAGATTATAACTTCAAATCAATACCTCATATAATTGTACTTTTAAATTAGGTGATATGTTGGAATTTATTTACACTAATTAATTTTTTTTTTGCCAGAAAAAACAAAACATAGTGCCAATTTGTCGATTAGAATCCCAATTTTATTATGTATGGGTGTAAGAAGTGGACAAAAAAATGGGCCACAAATCTTCCTCCAAATCGCTCGACACAACAAAAAATGAGTAGACAAGACACGTAGTCCATTTCTTTTTCCTTTGTTTCTCAGAGCTAAGGAAAATTCAAAACGGGTATCGTAATTGGAATAAATTTGAAATTTACAAAAAAAAGAGAGAGTAAAGAGTGAACGGTAATTAAGGGGGAGAGGATGCAGCATTTAAGAGGAATCACATGGCCGCCATTAATACTCACACCCTCCTCCACCTCCATCTCCATTTCCACCCCCCAATATTTAATGGTAAATGCCTATGAGAATGAACAACCAAATTTCATAAAGCTTCCAAATCACACACTCCCCCGGAGACCCGAGACGAGACGACCTTCGACGACGAAATGAAGGAAACAGAGGATTTTACCGTTTGGCAAAATCTTCGCGCCGTCGATACAATTTATGAAGAAGATTATTATGAGTTTTCCTCATCCACTTCTTCTCTCTCTCCGCCTCTCTCTCCACCGCCACCACCGCCTCCTAACCATCTCTTTTCCAGAGTTCGTCAATGGTAATAATGTCTCTCTCTCTCTCTCTCTCTCACGCTAGTTTTTGAATTTAGGGATTGATTTTGTTTACTTAATTTTAACTTTTAATTGTAATTTTTAGGTGTAATGTAACTGGATTTAAGACAGATGTTTGTATTCGAGTTAATGGGCAATGTTTTCATCTCCACAAGGTATATTGTAAATTTTCATCTCCAAAATTCCAATAATTTTGCCTACATTATTCTTTTTTTCCTTCCTTCTCTATAATGTAATGTATAAATTTATTAATTTTACCTCATTTTTAAAAGAAATTAACGTTGGATACGATTTTTTTTTTTACAAAAAGAATAAATGTGGTGGGGTTTTTTTTTTAAAAAAAAATTGTGATTGAATTATTGGTGAGAGTCATTTTTAGTAATTTAATTTTAAGAACTTGCAAAAATATGCAATAAACATAGTACGTCTGAGTTTTATTTTCTATTAAGTACAAAAACGAAAATAGTACCATATTATAAAAAATTTCAACTTTATAAAAAGAAAAACGATATTATTAAAATAAAAATTAAGAATTAAAAACAAACCAATTAAGTGAAAACATGCATAAATTGTAAAATTACAATGAAATTTTATTAAATAATTTTAAATGGATTTATTTAAATGTTAACCCCAACGGGAATAAATATTATGAGCATTAATTTCTAAAACATTTTATCTAACGGATTTAATTGTTTAAAGAATTTTAGATTAATGGAAAATATTTAACTTATGTCTTGCTTAGAGCATTAATTTCTGTGTTCCTCATAATTAGGACATTTTCTTATTGTCACAATCATTATTTTAAATAATTTGGGACAAGTGTAACTTCGGATGTAATGTGATTTTGTTATGACTTCTACAAATAATAACAACAATACCAATAACATAATTTGTTTTAATAAAAAAAAAAACTTGAATTTAAAAACATTTCAGGAAAGTAAGGTAGATTTATCCTGAAATGAGTGTAAAAAAAAAGTGTGTTTTTATAATTTTCTTGCACCCATTTTCATATTTATATTTTAAGTTTTAAACTTTATTTTAAATGCTTATTTTGAAAAAAAAAAAAAAAAAAACTCAAGTGTATTCTAAATTGCATTGATCTATTTTTGTGCTATCTCATAGCCACAGTTGTTTTTTATTTTTCTTTTGAACTAAAAAAAGAGTTGGTATTTTTAAAATTGTAATTTTCTTTTTGGAAAATAATAATAAATAAAGGAAGAGCTTTTTTAATGCGGAAACGTGTTCTTTCTCTAAACCAAACCTACTACAATTTCCCGCGAGTAATGGTAATCCAACGGAAACATATGTGTGGGGGGGGAGCTTTTATCATCAATTTATTACAAATACGGGGACCGTTACTCTAATTTTCAAATTTCTTCTTAGGATCCTCTGGCATCCAAATCCTCGTATTTAAAGCGACAATTGGCCAAAGCTTCCGACGTAACCCTCACTCCACCCCTCAAAATAACCTCCAAAACATTCACTCTACTCGCCGATTTTTGCTATGGTGCCCCGATCGTTATAACGCCGTTTAACGTCGCGGCACTAAGAACCGCGGCGGAGTTGCTTGAAATGTCGGACACGGAAAATAATACCAAGGAGGAAAACTTGGTGGACGTCACCGAAAAATACTTCCGGCGAGTGGTGGCCGTGAACCGGGATTATGCATCGGTGGTGTTCCGGTCGTGTTTGGAGTTGCTGCCGGAGGCTGAAACCATGGCGTATTTGGGTAGTAGATGTCTTGAAGCGTGGAGTTTGGAGGATGAGGGAGATAATGGAGACATTACTTGCTTTGAAGATTTCAAATGTGTGGAGGTGGAGAATTTTATGGTCTTGGCTTCGTCGCTGAACCGCCGGTTTAAATGCCATGATTTAATCTACAACATCGCTCTTCTTTATCTCAAAGTAGGTTTTTTCATTCCTTCTCAACTCTCTCTTATTTTTAATATACTTTCACCTTCGCTTAAAACACATTCATATTTCTATACCGCTTTTAAAATTACTCTTTTTTTTTTTCAATATTTGTAAAACATTCTTAGAAAGTAAATCACGTGCACCACAATTTGTAAAATAGTAATAATTAGATGGAACCTATCCCTTGCATTCGTCTTTTTAAAACGATACTTTATTTATTACTTAATCTTGAATAAAAATTTAAAGATTTTTTCTTAAGAAAAGTAATATCTTTATAAAAAAATAAAAGTTATTGTAAATGATGATGAAATTATAGGAAAATATCACAGATGATTTTATTCATAATACGTAGTAATTTATTTTGATATATTTGAAACAACCCTACAAAAAGTGTAAATACAACGGTTTACAATGAAAATGGCAGGGACATGGAGGAAAGATCACGGAAGACCAAAAGGTATTGATATGCAATTTCATAGACTGCGACAAACTCTCCCCCAACCTACTTCTACACGCAGTTCAAAACCCACTGATGCCCCTCAGATTTGTGGTCCGCGCCATGCTAATCGAACAGCTCAATACTCGTAACTCCATTTTCTCCACCACTAATACGCCCGCCGCTTCAGCCACCAAATCCCTACCACCGCGTCCAGTTCCCAAGGACCCCCTCACCCTCGGCGCAATTCTCAAGCGCGACGCCGCCGCTCGCGAGTCGGCCAAGTTAAAGGCGGCTATGAACGCCACAAACTCTCGCATACGAACCCTCGAATCCCAACTCTCCTCCATGAAGAAGAAGCTCCAAGATTCTGAGAAACAGAGGAGCTTGTCCCAGGACGCTGGCCGTGGTCGTTCCGCTAGCTTTCATTACGGCGACGAGAAGAGTAGCTGTAGTAATAATAATAATAATAGTAAGGTTGTGGCTAGAGGCCAACGTGGGTCCATTTCCTCCTCTGTTTATCGAATGAGTGCTGATTTTAAAGCAGAGTACTTTAACTTTGGTGGTGGGTGCAAGCCGTCTTCGGATCGTGGGTCGTCGTCCAATCATGGTGGGGCTGGGAAATCTGGAAGAAGTAGTAGTTTTGGGCAGAGATTGATGAATGGGATTAAGAATGTGTTTCGGGTGTCGAGTTTAGGAGAAACAGAGAGTAAAGTTCAGAGCAGAGATGATGAAGAGGAAGGGAAAGATTTGTTTGAAAAGGAGGAAGAGGAAGATGGGGATGATGATATTGTTGTAATGAGAAGAAATCAGCTTTATGTTAACTAGTCGTTGGTTTGTTTAGTTAAGCTTTTAGTTCTTTAGTATGTATGTTTTCGAATTTATTCTTCTTGTTGGTAACACAACTTGTATATGTAGATGTAGGATTGAATGAGTAAATCAGCGGCTTTATGTAGATTTATAGTTTATGTTCGTTGTTTTAAAAATTTCATTAACTTTGAAAAAAAATTGATTGAACTTGAATATTGTGTTCTTTTGCATAGGTCCAAGTGTCGAGCTTCCTAGAAAAGGAAAGTAATGTCACTACCATTAACTAGCCTAATGATAAAACGTTTATCGAGTCTAGATTCAGGTTCAAGTGGCATTTTTACCTCTTCTTTTCAAATTATTAATATTAAATTATAAAATTTCATCAACAAATTTTTTGGATTCACCCCTAATTTTTGGGATAGATTATAAAAACGATAAGTGGGTAATTAGTGTTGGTTTTAGGCTCAATTCAAAGTCGAACACAAACCTATGATTGTTGGGTTGTCATATTTGACGATGGTAGTAAATTTGACCAATTCGACAGGATTGATCTTGGTTGATTTGGTCAGTTTGGTGTCTCCGACCAGCTGCACGAAAGAATAAAGAGGAGAAATGGAGTTTATGTGATTTGAAATGTAACGGTTTTTTATTAATTAAATTTAAATCATATTTTTTTTGGCTTCCTACTTTTAATATTAGTTTTTTTTAAAGAACTTTTGTCTAGTTATGGTACCCTTTTAGCCATTAGTATAATGTAAATCTGAGATTTGAAATGTCTACTTTCTTTTATTAGATAAGTTTAAATATATAACTATCTCTAATATTTGGTCATTTGTGCAATGATCAAATGTTGTACCCAACAAAACTTTATAACAAATCTTTACATTTTTTGTTTTATAGCTAATAAATCCATCTACTTTCAATTTGTTTTATAAAAAGATAATTGTTTTTAATAAAAACATGAAAAATTCCAATTTAAATTTTATATATGATATACAGGCTTGTTTGACACAATTTCTTCGTTTCATATTTTGTACGTAATTACATATAAATTATCATTTCAATTCTAAAAATAAAAACAAAAATTTAAAATTATTATTTTACTTTTAAAGGTTTGATTATATATATAAAAGGAAAGGAAGAAATTTATAAGCAAGACAATGAAAATGAGAGGGAATTATAATTCGTAGCAATCTTATAAAATAATTAAGTATATAATAATATTTCTTAAATCATCGAAAATATAACAAAGTCGATACCAATTTTGCAACATCGGATAGACTCTATCTAAGTTTTGACGGATTTTGTCCTATTTATAATTTTTAAATATTGTTGTATATTTAATTATTTCGAATATAATAATCATATTTGCAACTACAAATAATTTTGTATTGGTTAAATCCCTCCGTATTTTAAAATTGGAAGACTAAATTGGAGTTGATCCAAATCACAAAATTAGAGAGAGTAAATGTGTGAAGTAACTTCTAAAATCTGGAAGACTCTCCTAATCTTTTCATCCAAAATACAAATATGTGTTAATGGGAAGAAGGACGAACACAGGGTGTCAAAGGATAAACAAATCAATCAAATTCTCGCAAGGGCTTATGCACAATGGTTATCGTTTTGTTTGAGAAAAGCAAAGAAAGTAGTGGTGATTCCATTTCCAAGTGACAGCTGAGCCTCCCTCACGCATACTGCTTATGCTTTTGCTTTCCACATCCTCTTTCTGTCGTATCTCAGCCTTTTTTTCAGTTGCCACTGCCATTTCAGAGTCCAATTACAGGTGGATGCTCACCCATTATTTACGAAACTTCCTCCGCCACCACCTCCCACGGACCTCTTTCAACGCTGTTTTCAATTTCAATCTTGTATGTATCTTGTATCCATTGGTTTCTTGTTTTTGTATTCCTGTCTGTTCGTCCAAATCTATATTCGAAACTACTATCCTGTGTTTCCTGTTCCATTTTCCTGCTTTTTTGCTTATCTTTGGCATGCTGCTTCATTGTTCAGTTCGATGGACGCGTTGCAATTGACGCCACCGCTGGTTCGCATGTTTGAATATCGGCCGTTGATATCCTCATCTTTTGGGAATTTGAAGCCTGCTAGCATTGCAGTGAACAATGCGATTGGACTGGAGCGGAGTTGTGGAGGATGGCGGTTCTGTTGCGATGCTGTTCCAACTAGTTTCTTACAGCCATTTAAAGCGGCGACGAGCATTTGCTCTGCGATTCACGGTACTTATGTTTGAAATCGCGTTGGTTTCTTTTTATGAAGACTGTTGCATCGAAGAATGTTAGAATTTCCTTTACCGATTCATTTTTTTTGAACTTGTCTTTGAAGAAATTGGTGTTGTTGTTGTTGAACTTCTGGAAATTATATTTGTAATCAATATCATGTAGACCTGGTTTATTTGAATTTTTGTGTAACTACTGATTAGTATGTATTTCAGTTTTAGGTTTAAAACTAAATGCATTTTGGCTCGAGCTTTTTGTTCTCAATAAGTTGTAAAAATTTGTATGTGTATGTGTCTCAAGGTTTTGCTGCTTTACCTACCATTTTCCCGCATTTATTACTTCCGTTCTTAGAAAATATCCGATTAATTCACGATCTTGATCGTCAGTTGGGCAATTATTTGTCTTCAGTAGTACATATGTGCCATAGAAGAAAGCTAAATGACAAAATCACAAAATCACGAGGATGGTTAGGGTTCCGAAAACATTGAAAATAGCTCTAGCTTATGCTTAGCGTTTTTTTCTCTTCAATTTTTTTGTGCACACTTCTAAGACTGATGTGCCAAATTAGATTTATTGGTATATTGCTTCGAATATAGTCCTGAGATTGATCTTGTAAGGTCATGACCCATGATTCACCAGCCTTGCAATTTACTGAATTTCGAAACTACTTGAGTATCTCTAGTTAATTCCAACTATCTAATAATGGGGTAAGAGTTTCCTTCTTTTCATCTATCAATGAAAAGCTTGTTTTTCGTTAAAAAAAATAGGTAAAGGTTGCCATGAGACCTCAACCGGTGGGAAGTCAACAAATATTGTATGGCATGATTGTCCCGTTGGGAAGCCTCAAAGAGAAAAGTTGATTCAGCAGAAAGGCTGCGTCATATGGATAACTGGTCTGAGTGGTTCAGGTTAGTTCTCGTTTTCCCAACAGGTAACTTATGTTATTTACTGTTGCATTTTTAGGACCATCATCACCATTACCATTATAATTGGATAGTATTCTTTCTACAATATTTTCACCTTTATTTTGCTATAGAATTTTTTATCCCAAACGACTCACTTATATTTTCAGTAGTGATTTAACTTTTTCGTTTCAATCCTTATTTTGTTTTCTTTGTTAGTCAGAAGCCTGTGAGACCTACTTCACTGACCAGATTTGCAGGGCAGATCACCCGTTTTTTTTTTTTTTTTATTGCTTTCGGCAATTTTTGGATTGATATTATCCTCATGCATGTTGTCTTCAAGTTATTTACAATTACATGACTTAGCTGTTTGTTTCATATATAATGTTCCATCGAGCATGTACTTGATTAAGACACTAAATTATTGATCCATGGGCTAGACCCAGTTGACTTTCCTGTTTTTTCAACTTTAATCATTCAAGCAAAAAAGGGAAAGAATTAGGATATGAAAAAAGGAAATACAAAAGCTGAGCTGCTTGTCAGCAATCAAACATGTTTATTGTTTATATTCCATAAGGTATGAGTAAATTTATTGTTCCTAACTAACTTTTGCTCATCATCAATCAGATTTTTTTCTTTCATGAAATTGGTTTTTCACATTGTACTGTAGTTTGGTATAATAATAGGATTGTTGTTTAAAATGCTTATGTTTAGGATGATCCTTTCACTGTAGTTACTCTCTCTCTCTCTCTCACCTAGGGCTCTAATTATAGGAAAAAGCACTCTGGCATGTGCATTAAGTCAAGGCTTACATGCAAGAAGAAAACTGACCTACATCCTTGATGGTGACAATATTAGGCATGGTCTAAACAGTGATCTTAGTTTTGAACCTGAAGACCGTGCAGAAAACATACGGAGGATTGGTGGGTGTCAATTTCTATCAGATGAAAATTTTTCATTGTTGCTTTTTGTGTCACCCAAATTTCGTGGATTAAACCAGAAGGTCTACAGGTGAGGTAGCAAGCCTCTTTGCAGATGCTGGGATTATTTGTATTGCTAGCTTAATATCTCCTTTTCGGAAGGATAGAGATGCCTGTCGTGCTTTGCTGGCAGAAGGTGATTTTATTGAGGTATGTTATTATAATTTCTGTTGTACATGTTATCAGGGCTTAGTTTCATTTCTCCTCACAGAATTCGTAACTAGGACAGGTCAATAGAGTTTGACATATACGGACGGCATTATCTTCATTTTTAACAGTATATTTCTGTCATTCATTTACAGGTTTTCCTTGATGTACCACTTAATGTATGTGAAGCTCGGGACCCGAAGGGTCTGTATAAACTGTCTAGAGCAGGAAAGATACAAGGTACTGCTTCGGTTTTCCCAATATTTGGCTTCACATGATTCACCCTTTTAGATTTGACATTCCAATTGTTTTTCTCCATCTTTAATGAAATTTTTCTGCTGAACTTGTCTGCAAGAATGTGATTGATATTGAAAAGCAATCATCACTTGTCAAGATTCAATACCTACTTGACGGGAATAATTATAGTTGCCATTTTTCACGGATCTAATTGATCAGATTGTCCCTTTTGCTGTATTATAACTTTAAGTTTCTGCAATTTATAGATTTATTGTGCTTCTATTTTTTCATTCGTGTATTTCCACAGCTGATATCATTTCTCAACTTTGAGTTGATGTTTGTATTCTATTTTCAGGATTCACAGGGATAGATGATCCATATGAAGAACCACTAAATTCCGAGGTGTGTGCTTAAAAGTTTGAACGACACACATTTTTCCTTTCTGATTTCATAGGGTCAAAGGATTTCATATATTCCAATGCCAGCACTTATTTTGAAGGTTTCAATTCATTGGTTCTACTGCTGAAATGGATCGACTTTTGTGTTCTTCCAACTTAAACTAGTGAAGTGATTTATCATTGACCCAAAGTAACATAAGCTTTGTCTAATGCTCCTTGTCAGTTTGGATAACAAATCTATCACTATCTTCCAGTTTGAATCCGTCAAGCTCAACCGTTCCCTTGATTTTAATTAGTTATTTCATTTGCTGTTTCTTCTTAGTTTGGTCAGACAATTTTTTGATTTTTCCCTTGCTCATTTTTGTGTGTGTGTGTGTTTTAAGACTATCTGAAAAAGTTTGATTAACACTTCTCTTTTTGGCAGATTGTGTTGCAATACAAAGAAGGGATCTGCTCGTCCCCTAACGACATGGCTGAAAGAGTGATATCATATTTAGAAGAGAGAGGGCACCTGCAAGCCTAACAGGTGGAAATGTGGGACTTTCTTGTTATCGATTTGAAACAAACAGAAACTCAGTTTGTTTAATGCAGGAGGAGATGAGTTACTACCTCTTATTTCTCACTGCTAGGAAACACCTCGTTTCCTTCAGTATCTGCTTTCCAATTCTTGGTTCATTTAGAATTCTTACCAATAAAGTTAGAAGCATGAGAAAGAGGATATGCGTGTGCTTATTATCTTGTAAGTTCTTTGTAACTTTTAATATTTTTGTCAAGTTCATATTAGGCTTATTTAAATTCAACTCCTAGTGTCTTGATAATCAAACATGTATCATGTATTTCCGTCCAATTTGACGATACTGATTTATTTTTCAGTAATCTATTATACAAATTATGCTTAGATTGATTTTCTAAGGTGAAAAGTCAAATTGAAATGGATGATAAAGCTTTTTCCTTGTGGATGCATTGGAGCTTTTCTTTGTTCCTAAAGTTTTTATTTGAGGCATTGAGTTGTGCATGCAATTATTGAAACTCTGCCTTGTCAGATGTTGTATGCTTTTGTTAAGGAAAAATCATTGAAGGAGGCTGTCACAGTTAGCTGGTAGTTTTACAATGTTGGAGGCATGCAAGAGAAACTATATAGTAGTACTTCGAAACTGCATCTATTAGTTATTGAAGAAACTTCTAAATTTAATGTAACTGGGGATAGTGATGCCCCTTTCAGTAGTTTTGGAATAGTCATTGGGTAAAGAAAGTATGGTGGACCTATTTTAGTAGTCTTCATGAAGTCTTGTAATGTTCCATATGTTCCTTTCAAGTACAGACTTGCAACTTTGGAAGCAATAAGGATACGAGGAAACTTATGTAGCCATTGATAGATAACTCTTAACTTGCTGTTGTGGTAGCGATTGTTAACAAAGTTGACTTTATTATTTGAGAAAAACACATTGTTGGCTTACATCATAATATGCTTTTATCACTAACGCTCAAGAAAAGAAATGCTAATATCAAATTTGAGAATCACATGTATGAATTAAGAAAGTTTAGAGTCAAGAATGATTGAGAATATGTAATTAGCTTCACCTTTTAACTCAAACTCTATGATCGGTTGTTATTGAATTAGGCTAATTAGGTTTTATGCTTGAGTAATACAAATTTGATATTTGTAGAAAACTTTAGTAGTGTTTTAGCAGCTTTTTGCTAAATTTTAAATTTTTTCACACATAATATAAAGTTGATTTTTTAAAATACTTAATAAAATTTTGCAAACTAGAATGGCAAATAAAAAGTTATCTTTAAGAAAGAATACAATAAGCATTAATAAATAAGCATAATTTCTAAGTTAGAAAAAGAAAAGAACAATATCGATTTGATTAACAACATTTAAAATAATATAAAATAAATTGTAAGCTTAATTTCTAAGCATTAATAAATAATCCTAAGCATTTTTCAAACATTTTGTATACTTTTAATATTACGTTAGATAAGTATTTAAATTTTTGAGTAGATTCTTAAATTTTTGATTTTATATCGATTGAATTTTTCGATTTAAGTTTTAAATTTTAAATTTTAGATATAATAAATCTTTAAAATGTACAGTTTTGTATTTGAAGGTCAATGAATTATTCAACATTTGCACTCACGTAAAATTCAATTTTTATGGTTTTATTAGAGATATAAGTCAATTTTATATATAAATAAATCAATTATCAACTAAATTTTTTTAAAAATAAAAGTTAATATATCATGGACTTATTAAGTGCAAAATAAAATATCAGCTAGACAAAAAAAAAAAAAAAAAATCCATGAACTATTTAACATATTTAAAAAATTTAGAAATCAAATTAACTTAACCTTTTGCCTAAAAGAACATAAACATAGAAGTTAAAATTAACATACCATACTTGAGAGATCAACCGACATGTCGAGTAGAATTATATGGACCAGGCGCGGCGGTCGTGGTCTCGTACATTAGAGTTCAGAAGACGACATGTCGACAAAAAGGCAGATTCGGTGACCTCGTATGGATTTTGAGTTGGTGCGGAAGGAGGAGCCCTAATTGCAGAGATTCGCCAGCTTCCGAGTTAGAAGCTCAAAGGGCCAAAGGAAGATGGGGAAGAAACAGCACAGTAAAGACCGACTTTTTATTACGAAAACTGAATGGGCCACCGAATGGGGTGGCGCCAAATCCAAGGGCTCTCAAACCCCTTTCAAACGGCTTCCTTTCTATTGCTGCGCGTAATTCCTCATTTTTCTCTAAGTTTCCACTTACTGATCATTCTTTTTCCTATTCAGAATTGTTATTTACTTGTTTTCCATGTATCTCTCCTGAATTAACTAACAGTTGCAGTTTAATGGCAGGCTTACATTTACACCCTTTGAGGATCCTGTATGTACTGCCGATGGCAGCGTGTTCGAGATTATGTAAGTCTTTTAAGATTCGCAGTAATCTACCGTGTTGGGTTTTCTTTTCTTTTCTTTTCTTTGTGTGTGTGAAAATAAGTAATTTCATTGTTCTTGAATTCAATATTGGAACTCGGATTCAGGAATATCATCCCTTATATACGGAAGTATGGGAAAAATCCTGTTACTGGAGCTGCCCTGAAGCAGGAGGAACTAATTCCGCTGACTTTCCATAAGAATTCTGAAGGTTGGTATAGTTTTTAAACTTAACCATTTTGTTGCCTGGAGAAATCATATGAATGAATAAGATTCCTGGTTTTCAAATTATTCTTTGTTTTGGTTATGTTATAGGTTTTTACCAATGTGATTAGAGTCGAATGATGTGTTTCAAAGTTCAATATTTCTATAATTCGGAATTATATACTTTGGAAGGTCACGTTTTTTTGTTGTGGATAATCCTACTGCATTCTCACTTTGATCTAGGCGAGTTTCAATGTCCTGTACTAAACAAAGTTTTTACGGAGTTCACTCACATAGTTGCTATAAAGACCACTGGAAATGTCTTCTGCTATGAGGTATGTCATATTATGTGGTGCTCTCATTCTCAGTGAAGTTTTCCTTCTTCTTCTTGAAGTACTTGGTGCTGACACTCGATTTTCCTGATATTTCCACCTTATAGGCAGTTAAAGAATTAAATATCAAAACGAAAAACTGGAAGGAACTTCTCACCGATGAACCATTTTGTAGGGAAGATATTATAACCATTCAGGTAAAAGGGTTCCAGAGTTTGTAAATTTTCAACTATTTCTAGACCTGATAGTAAATTTCATTTTTATGCACTTTCTCAAACTCAGTGCTGATTTTCAGAACCCTACTGCGCTTGATAGTAAGGTTCTCCTGGATTTTGATCACGTGAAAAATAGCCTGAAAGTTGATGATGAAGGTGAGCCACAAATCATTTTTGTTTTTTGTGTTAATTCCATCCTGCGTATTCTCCTTGACTCACTTTACTAACTTCCATTTTCTCCAGAACTTCAGAAAATGAAATCAGATCCAACATATAACATAAATGTGTCGGGGGACATCAAGCAGATGCTTCAGGAACTTGGAACCGAAAAAGGAAGGCAAACTGCACTTCATGGGGGAGGTGGTGGCAAAGCACAAAAAGAAAGGGCGGCTGCACTTGCTGCAATTTTAGCAGCTAGGTCGCGCATTAAAGAGGATTCCAAAGAGAATGGAAAAGGAGAGGATAAACCTAAGCAGGGATTTAGTATTGTGGATGCTGCATCTGCCTCAGTGCATGGAAGAAGTGCAGCTGCTGCAAAAGCTGCACCAAGTGAAAAAACTGCTGCTCGAATTGCGATGCACATGGCGGGTGAGAGGGCACCAGTAAATGCTAAGATGGTTAGTTGTTATCTTCAATTTATTTTTAGATCCATTCATTCATATTTGTAACTCTTTATATGCTTTTTCAACGATCAAATTGGATCTTTTATCCAAAAATACGATTAAATTAGAATTCAGGTACTTGTAGTTATAATATTGAAGTCAAGGCCAGTACTCACTTTTTAATAGTTTTTATAATAATTTTTGGCATCTAAATGATTTATTAACATAAGTTGTTAACACATCTAAATGATTTATTAACATGTTAACACAGGTAAAGAGTCGTTACACTACTGGTGCTGCATCCCGGTCCTTCACATCTACATCTTATGATCCTGTTACAAAGAATGAACATGAATATATCAAGGTCGAGAAAAATCCAAAGAAGAAAGGATATGTACAGTTGCATACAACACATGGAGATTTGAATATTGAACTACATTGTGATATTGCACCAAGGGCATGTGAGAATTTCATTACACTTTGTGAAAATGGTTACTACAATGGAGTTGCTTTCCATAGAAATATTAGGTAAGATGGTACTGCCCACTGCAGTTTAATAATGATAATCTGATTATTTGGCATATTTACACGTTGAAGATGTGATGGTGTAGGAATTTTATGATTCAAGGTGGTGATCCAACTGGTACTGGGAGAGGCGGTGAATCTATATGGGGAAAGCCCTTCAAAGATGAGCTTAACTCCAAGCTGGTTCATTCTGGACGGGGCGTTGTCAGTATGGCAAATAGTGGTCCCCACACTAATGGTTCCCAGTTTTTTATTCTTTACAAATCTGCCAATCACTTAAACTTCAAGCATACTGTATTTGGCAGTGTTGTTGGTGGGTTGACTGCTTTGGCAGCAATGGAAAAGGTTCCCGTTGATGACAACGATCGGCCCCTGGTCAGTTCAATATTATTCTTGCAATTCCAGACTTTTCCTTTTTAGTGTCAATCAGATTTCCAGTACCTGTCTCTGTCTTTGGATGTGATTATATCCCCTTACCTATTTTCACTGGACAATAGTTAAGGATCCTCCAATATAAAGTTCAATTGAGTCAGTTATGTGTGTGTGTGGTAGCAATTGAGCATGTTAAGGGATACATCGATGTCTCTATGGCGTGATAGCAAAAAGTTAGTTTGTTTCTTTCCAATGTGTGGGGATTAATATCCCCTAGATGATTCAAAGTTATATCCTGCCATGATTAACCCACCACCTAACACATCTCATCTTTCTTGTGCAGGAAGAGATCAAGATAACAAACGTCACAGTTTTTGTGAATCCATATTCAGAACCTGATGAAGAGGAAGAAAAGCAGAAAGACGAAAAGAATGTGGATGATGAAGAAAACGTTTGTCACAACCTGATGACTTTTAGTGGGGCTTATATTATTTACGTTTTGTGTGAAAAACTCTTTTGATGAGCTCTGATGAGTATGTTTGTTTTCATTTCAGGATAAGGTTGGGTCATGGTATAGTAACCCTGGCACCGGTGTAGCTGAAGACGGAGCTGCTGGTGGCGGTGTAGGGAAATATTTGAAAGCAAGGAATGCCCAATCCAAGCCCCCTGCTGTTGATGCTACTCTAAAACAAAATACCTCAACCAAGAAAGCTACTCTAAAACAAAATACCTCAACCAAGAAAAGGACAGCTGCAGGAGAATTCAAAGACTTCTCTTCGTGGTAAGAGTCCCATGATTGCCAATTTAGAAAAGGGCGTATATTTTTCATCTAGGCCTTGAGTCACTGTTCTCTTTGGTGTTAAAATCATACAAGTTATTGAAAAGGGGAGTGTAAAAAAGGGTCCTTTTGACCTTTTGAGTAGAGGAATCCATACATTACCGACCACAAAAGTTCATTTCACAAACTCTTCAGTTGTAGATTATGCCCCCTACCCCCGGACTCCTCCAAAACCCAAAGAGAAAGGAGAGAGAAAAAGGGATTTAAAGCAGAATTCAGATATGAGTCCTCTTTATCCGACAGTGCTGTAAAAATCAACTGCCAGATGCAAGAAATGCTCCTCGTCTTCCAAAATTATTTGTTTTCCAAAGCTGTTTTCTCCTGTTCAACGTATGGGTCTGGAAGTAAAGAGAGAACTGTCAAAAAATAGTCTGCCTGTTGTGAGTTAGTGAAGGAGGAGCACTTAAAACTTCTCCAATTAGTCATGTTTGGATGAATGAATACTTTTCTAGAGAGATCTATATTTCCACCGTACCCAACACTGCTAAATTATTTTGTTCACAACTTTGCTGTTGATTCCGTGGAATCTTACTTTGGTCATCATCTGTTGCTGATTGCTCTCAAGTCCCAACCTAATTCCACTCTTTTTGGTCCACACAGAAAGACGTATTTTGAAGTCATTTGGTAATTCATACCCTGTTCTTGTCTGGTTGTAGGAGACGAATTCTTTGTTGAGTTTTGGTAATTTTTATAGTTTTCATATAGTTACCAAGCTTCAAAAAGATTTAAGTTTTGTTTATTTTAGTTTCTAAGTTAAAAATGTTACACCTTTTACATCAGACAGAGTTTAGTTTCAGTTTGTTATATAGGTTTAAAGATTTCACAATTTATATAAGTTACTATGATCTAGACCACGTCTTTTTGTCATATTACGACTATTTAGGTTGAAGTAGTATATCTCATAAATAGGTGCGATCTAAGTCACAAAAATATATATTTAATGGTAGAGAGAGATATGTTTTGGAAAATTATGTTTTTTGTTTTTTGTTTTTTTTTTAAATCCCATAAATTTTAGATTCTTCCCTCTTCAAACAGTTATAATGATCGGAGTCCTTAACAATGTAAAAATTATCTGATATATTAATTATAATCTTCTATCTTTTTTATATGTACATAAATAAACTATAAATTTTACTTATAGTGGAGAAAGATTAAAAGTAAACATTAGGAAAATTCAAGAATTAAAACGTAAAATCCTTAAACATAAAAGACCAAGCAGGAACTTAAAATGTAAAATTGTAAGGGTAATCTAAGCAGCAATAGAATAAAATGAATGGTTAGCCAAATTTAAAGCTTTTTTTAGGGAAAAAAACAACAAGAAAAAGAACCTTAAAACAGTTTTTTTTAGGCAATGTTAAAGTAAAAGAGAAATATGTTTGTCACTTTTGACTTCTTTTGGGGGTTTGTCGCTGTGATAATGTTAGTATTATAGATTACATTTGTACTTAGGAAGGCAAATGATAAAAATAGCTTTTGACTTAGCTAATAGCTCCAATGTTAAACGTAGCTTATGCACGTAATTGCAATATATATTATAAATTAATTAGGAATATGATAACTGGAAACTGACAAAATTATGATGTGTTAAAAGATAGTTGGTTCAACTAATGGAGTAACCAAAATGTTAATTAATTGTTGATTAAATATAATCCAGCTGATTTGGATTTGATGATTGAATGAAACCAACCAAACCTTTCCTTTGGTTTTTTTTTTCTTTTAGTTTATTTCATGGGTTTATTATGTTCTATTTAATTTATTTGAAAATTTTCTGCCATGCTTGTTGGGAATTTTGAGAATTATTCTAATGTTACATTTTTAATTGTAAATAATTAGTTAACGTATGACATTAGTTTTCATAGACAGTTACAGTTAAATAGTGTTTGATGAAAAACTGTGAAAAACAAACGTTAATATTTTATTTCAACTTGGCATTCCTAGGTTGTTAATATTTTATTTCAACTTGGCATTCCTAGGTTGTTAAAGTAGTGTGGAAGCTCATTACATATTTTAGAAAGGATAAGAAGATAGATAAATGTGTATTTATCGATATCTCCACTCGTACAATATCAAATATTAATTTTTTTATTAAAATTAATCGCATATTTTTATCGTTTAAGAAAAAAATGTATTTATACATATATTTAGACATAACAAAATTATTGTAAATTTTAAAATTGTTGAAAATATTTACGAAATATAACAAAGTTTCATATTATATCGATGATAGACACAAGCTAACTTCTAGCGGTGTCTAAAAATGATAATTGATAGATATCGATAAAAGTTTATCGATGTCTATCATTGATAGGATTTCAAAATTTATTGTATTTTGTAAATATTTTAAATGCTTTTGCTAGGTTTGGAAATGGCTCGAGGAGCAAGCAAACCTTTAATTTCTTTTCCTATTAACTTATTCACAATAGTTTATAAGAAGAACGTTGAAAGATTGTTATTTCTTTATGAAAATTATGAACTTTGGTTAATAATTTCAAGTGTACAATGAGACCACTAAAGGAATTATTGGCCCATCAAATACCAAGAATAAAACGTGTTGAAAGATCGATTCTTCCATTTCATATATTGGAAATATATGTTTTTAATAAAAAGCATCTAAAATTCATTAAAGTAACTTCAAATCTTACTGGCTAATAGAACCATTTTCATACTACATATTATATAACATTGAGTTTATTCTAACAAACACGAGTAATTAAGACTTTCTCTAGTTCATTTAAATATTATAAAGTATATATATATATATATATCTAGAATACTGGCCTGCTACATATGATATTGTAGTTGTCATGTTGATATTCAATAATTTCATCTTAATTTAACATCTAATTTCATACTTAAATAAGGATACCATTAACATCTTATGATCATGTAATTAAAATTATATGGAAGTTGATGAGGTAAGAGTTGATCGCCACTTTGATAAAGATAATAAATTGTAATGCTTAATTAAGACAAAGTTTCTGTCATGAGCGATGCAGTGAGATTTGTTTGTTCATTGTGGTTTAATAAATTCTTTTTATTTCAATGAGTATGAAAAATGTTTTGGGTCACAAAAGCATTATTTCAAATTAAATTTGTGAAGAAAAGTTGTTGGGTTTACTTTTAAATAATGTTTTGGTTGAAGAGAGCAGTCGTCAGCATGAGAGTCTTCCCATTTGCCCATTTACCCTTCAACTAATGCAATTTCATGTTTTTCTCACAAACAATTATTGTTTTTGCTCAACTCCCAAATTTTTTACGCAAATTTAAATATCTTCACCTTTATTTTTTTTAAATCATATATATATATATATATAATACATCAAATGATTGCTTTCAAATATAGCAATAATTTGGGACGGAGGGTTTAAAATCAGAATCTCATATCCACGAGTGGTTACATGCATGAGTTGAGCTCCGCTTGATGTAAACTATAATCTCTTATCCATTTATAATTTGCCATATTTTAAAATATTTCAAATATATATTTTTTTAAAACAATTACTCTTATCACTATTATTATTATTATTATTATTATTATTATTATTATTATTATTATTATTATTATTATTATTATTATTATTATTATTATTATTATTATTATTATTATTATTATTATTATTATTATTATTATTATTATTATTATTATTATTATTATTATTATTATTATTATTATTATTATTATTATTATTATTATTATTATTATTATTATTATTATTATTATTATTATTATTATTATTATTATTATTATTATTATTATTATTATTATTATTATTATTATTATTATTATTATTATTATTATTATTATTATTATTATTATTATTATTATTATTATTATTATTATTATTATTATTATTATTATTATTATTATTATTATTATTATTATTATTATTATTATTATTATTATTATTATTATTATTATTATTATTATTATTATTATTATTATTATTATTATTATTATTATTATTATTATTATTATTATTATTATTATTATTATTATTATTATTATTATTATTATTATTATTATTATTATTATTATTATTATTATTATTATTATTATTATTATTATTATTATTATTATTATTATTATTATTATTATTATTATTATTATTATTATTATTATTATTATTATTATTATTATTATTATTATTATTATTATTATTATTATTATTATTATTATTATTATTATTATTATTATTATTATTATTATTATTATTATTATTATTATTATTATTATTATTATTATTATTATTATTATTATTATTATTATTATTATTATTATTATTATTATTATTATTATTATTATTATTATTATTATTATTATTATTATTATTATTATTATTATTATTATTATTATTATTATTATTATTATTATTATTATTATTATTATTATTATTATTATTATTATTATTATTATTATTATTATTATTATTATTATTATTATTATTATTATTATTATTATTATTATTATTATTATTATTATTATTATTATTATTATTATTATTATTATTATTATTATTATTATTATTATTATTATTATTATTATTATTTTGTTAAATATCATTTTCGTCTGCAAACAAAACAATCCTTACATTTTGATGTGTAATTATTCAATTTCAACATATTATAATTTAATTCATGAAAAGTCTTATATATTAAACTTACTTAATTATCATTTTTGGTTTTACAATAACTTACCTTTAGTAGTTTTAGGAACAAATTTAACCTCTAATTAATCACTTTATCAATTTAATAAGAAATTTTATTAAATCGTAATACTAGTTTTAAAGATAAAAACTAAATTATTATAAAATTTATGAACTCAACGGATTAAAATGTTACAAATTTAAAGATATAAAAACTAATTATTACTAAAGTTAAAGAAACTAATTCTCCATCATCTTTTCATTTATTATTATTAATCTTGATTTTCCAACCTATATAACTTTAGTCGTTGTAGTTTGATTTTTTTTTTTTTTTCCTATTAGGAAATTAAAGATGATATATTTAGTTTAACAACGTCTTTACCCCTTAATACATTTAAAGTGATTAAAGAAAAAATTGAGAGTGGAGAGGAAATGAAAGAGTGTTTATATATGGCTTAGGAAAACGCCATCACCATCAACCACTTCTCTTATCTCCTCTACGCCATCTTCAACTCATTTAATAACAACAAACCATGGACCTATCAACCAGCAACTAAGGGTTAATAATCAACATGCATATGTTAGTTTACAATATCACATTTTCTTTTCCTAAATGATAAGAACCAAATTATTATAATTAATTATATCACTACTTTAGAAGCAAATAGATGCAAAATTCAAACATCAAGTTTGTCGTTTTCAAAACTTTAGAAACTAAAATAGAAACAAAATTAGAAGTATTGGGAGATAAATAGAAACCAAGTCAAAATTTCAAGAACTACCCATGTTTTAAAAAGTGAATAACATCTCTTATATATGAAGAAGTTTGATAGATATATAGTTGGGAATCATGTCTTTATCATACATGGCTTCTAACATGTAAAAGTTTTCGAGTACTTTTGTGCAATTCTAATTGAAAAAATATGCCCTTTCTAGTAAAAATATTCAAGTAAAACATATAAATTTAAAAAATTTAGTAAGGCACTTCTTTAGCCCCAAACAAAATAATTACATAACTAAAGTACTAATTCAAACGATAAAAATCCAACCAAAAAAACTTTGTGGGAATAAATAAAATTCAACATATAATTGATATAAAGAGTAGAAAATTACAAAAAGAAGAGGAATAATAATGGAAAAGAGGAAAAGAAATGAGATGAGTGCATTGAGAATAAAGATTGTTTTTTGTGCGAGTATGAAAGAAGATAGAAAATGGGTTATGCTTAGCAATGATGAATTCCTGGAAAAAAGAACAAATTTCTAAAAATGAAGGACAACAGATACCAAAAATGGAGTTGACCTAATCATTCATGCAGAGAATAACAATACATATTCTCACATAGATTTTTTTCAGCCATCACATACACACGCAAACACATACAACAACAATAATAATCTCTAATATACAAATTCATGTCTACGGAAATGGAGATTCCAATATATATATATATAAAATAAAAAGTCCTATATAACCTAGAGAGAGAGAGAGAGAGAGAGAGAGAGAGAGAGAGAAAGAGAGATAGACAATATTTCTAGGTAAATGGGGGTGGGGGTTGAAGATGGGGGAGAAAATGAATTGGAGTTAGGATATTGGGACCAAAGAAGACAAAGAAGAAGAAGAATGGTTGGGGCTATTTGGAGAAAGAGTCTAGAGTAATAACTGGAAGAGATTTAGTAATATAGTTTGGGATATTTGAAAAAGAAAAAACAAAGAAAGGATTATTGGTAAAATATAATATTAAAAAATGGAGATGATGAGGAAGAATAAAGTTATTGGAAAAGCATATGGGGCATGAGAATATATGTATTGGTAATAGAGTAGTATGTATATATGATTATAGTAAAAAGAAAAAGAGATAAAAAGAGAAAAAAGTGGAAGAAGTTAGAATAATAATGGCAGAGTTTTGGAGAGGGATTAGGAGGCAGAGAAATGTGAGTGTGGCTTTGGTAAAATGATGGTGGGTTTGATGATGGTGATGCACGCCGGCAGCTTTTCTTTTTTAATTTTATTTTCTTCTTTCAATACCCAAATTCCAATTGGCACGCCTGCCTCCACTCAACTTGGTGTAAATATTAACTCTCTCAAAAGCTAATTCCACTAACACCATTAATGATCTAGACGTGGTTAACTTTTTCATCTTTTTGTCAGACCCAAACAATTCTATTTCTAAAAAACCACTACTCCAATCCCCTTTTTCTCTAACTTTACTACAGGCCTAACCCAAGCTAGAGAGAATACAGAATCATCCCAACAACAACAATTTTAGTCAATATCTGAGAGTATTTATCACATTATTATTTGAGATTAAGCCCATAAAAAGAATATCATATCATATACACCTTCCATAGCCTTTGAACCTTTGAAAGAGGGAGAGAGAGAGAGAGATTGGGAAAAAAAAAAAAACATTTTTCAGCTTCTTCTTTCATCGATTACACCAAAAGGAGCTTTTCAAAATTAAAAAAAAAAAAAGGAAGAAAGAAACCCCAAGACCTTCCTTCCTTCCTTCCTTCCTTCCTCGTTCCTCCCATCTTAATAATATATCCACACACACACCATACCTTAATTTCTAGCCTTGAAGAAACATATCTTCTTTACTTTCCGTCCATTCTATACGATTTTTTTTTCTTTTTTTTTTCTTTTTTTTTTTTTGTTTTATATGTCCAAACAACTAAAGAGATTCGGAGTTTTTTGATGTGGGTCTTAAATGGATACCTTGTTTCGGCTTGTTAATCTTCAATCTGATCAACAATCTTACAATTCCAGTAGGAGTACTAATTCAAGCAGTTCTAGATCTTCTAGACAAAACCAATACCATCATTACCATCAACAAGAAGACGAAGAATGCTACAATCTTCTCATGGATGACGAAGATTTCTCATCGTCTAGTAATTCTAGACAATATTATAATAATAATCCATACCATCCTCCTCATCCATCTTCTACCACTACCCCAACTCCTCCGCTCGATCAATTCTCATTCCTTTCACCTTCACCGGATTTCAACTTCGAATTTTCCGGTAGGTGGGCCCCTGATATTCTCCTTGAAACTGCCAGGGCTATTTCTGACAGGAACAGCGCTCGCGTTCAGCAACTCATGTGGATGCTAAACGAACTCAGCTCTCCCTATGGAGATACGGATCAAAAGCTAGCTGCCTATTTTCTGCAAGCCTTGTTTAGCCGTATGACTGATTCCGGCGACCGTAATTACCGCGCTTTGGCATCTGCTTCTGAGAAAACGTGTTCATTCGAATCAACTAGGAAAGTGATGCTCAAGTTCCAGGAGGTTAGCCCTTGGACCACTTTTGGCCATGTTTCTTGCAATGGCGCATTAATTGAAGCTTTAGAAGGCGAATCGAAGCTACATATAATCGATATTAGCAATACCTATTGTACGCAGTGGCCTACTTTGCTTGAAGCTCTAGCTACTCGCACCGACGATACGCCACACCTCCGTCTCACGACGGTGGTTACCACCAAGCCGAGCGGTGGAACCGGAACTGCGGCTTCTCAAAAAGTAATGAAAGAAATTGGTACAAGAATGGAAAAGTTCGCTAGGCTTATGGGCGTACCTTTTAAATTCAATGCGCTTTACCATTCTGGTGATCTTTCGGAATTGGACATGGCGAAATTAGATATTAAAGAAGACGAGGCACTTGCGATTAACTGCGTCGGAGCTTTACGTTCTGTGGCGGCGATTAACAACCGTCGAGATTTCTTGATTTCGTCTTTCCGTAGTTTACGGCCGCGGATCATAACGGTGATTGAAGAGGAAGCGGATCTCGACGTTGGGGTTGATGGAATTGAATTTATGAGAGGTTTTCAAGAATGTTTGCGGTGGTTTAGGGTTTACTTCGAGACATTGGACGAGAGTTTCTCGAGGACGAGTAATGAGCGGTTGATGCTCGAGAGAGCGGCCGGTAGGGCAATCGTGGACCTAGTGGCTTGTTCGGCGGCGGAATCGGTTGAGAGGCGGGAAACGGCGTCGCGGTGGGCTCAGCGGCTGCATGGAAATGGATTTGGTCCAGTGACGTTCAGCGACGAAGTGTGCGACGACGTTAGGGCGTTGTTGAGGAGATACAAGGAAGGATGGGCAATGACACAGAGCTCGGACGTCGCCGGAATATTCTTGACGTGGAAAGAGCAGCCGGTGGTGTGGGCCAGTGCATGGAGACCTTGACCTTCGCTACTTGAAATTGGATCATGGAAATGAAAATGGAAATGGTCGGGGTTTGGTTCGGTCGGTTCGGTTCGGTTCGGCTCATTTTCAATGACTTTTTGCACGTGTCTGAAGGATGGGGGAGTTTCTCGGTTTGGCCGTGTTTGTTGGGGAAGATAAAAAAATTAATTATCTAATTTGAGTGATTTTAATAGAATTAAGGTACATTTAATTTCTTGATTTGTCATTATTTTCCCTCTTTTATGATTTTTTTTTTATTTACATAATTACCATTTCAAACTTATAGAAGCATCTTCATGGGTACAACGCATCGTGTAGAAGGAAAAATTGATGGTGATTTTTTAAATGATATATGTAAAGTTAATGGTAAGAGCGAAATGTTAAAGGAATATTTTGGTACGAAGAAAATTAACTTCAAGAAATTGTTAATCATTCCAATATGTGTGTTGATTTTAATCATGTTATTTTATCCTTATTGCATGCTTCCTGAGAATTGAAAGAAATCGCTTTTGAATTTAATTTCTTTTCACAAGTATTTTTAGAGAATGACTCTTTCCTTCCATAAACCGTAAGATAAATGAAAAGGTAATAACAATCCATTTCCATTCTTACTTAACCCCTAACCTTAAGCAGCTGACTTTATAATTGCATCCAAAACTCCAATTCAGGTGCATGTAAACAATAATATATTCAAGGAGATTGAAATAAAAATTCTCTATTTTCGTATGATTTTAAATGTCAAATTATTGTTTGAAGAAATCTAATTACTAATCAATTTTTAGTAATTTTAAAAAATGGGGGAATGGGAGACTGAATTTCGAAATTCCAATTTTAAAAGAGTGCTTGAATTGATTTCGACTATTAAAAAAAAGTTGGAGATGAGAAATCAAATCATTTTAAATAATATCTTATCCAGGAGGCTAAGTTACATTTTCTTTTTATATGTTATAAAAAAAAGTGTAAGATACTTGGACTGCATTGGAAATGGACCACTTTTATAGAAACATAATTAAAACGAAAAGTTTCCCCACGATAGGAAGAGAAGAGAGGTCCAATGTTACAAGTGGAGTTGGTGAAGCAAGGAAGGGATTAAATGATAAAAGATGATATCATGAAGCAAAATGGCATTAAGAAACAAGTTGTTAAATGGTATTAAATTGGAAAGTAAGAAAAAGAAGGTATGGGGTATAGGTAACTTTGAGCTTAGGAGGAGGAAGGCTTGGAATCTTAGGACGGCCGCTAAGTTGAGCTGTCTCTGGGGGAATCTCTTGCAAAGGTGTTCACCCCATTAGTGGCACAAATGGGTTGTAGTGGCCCTCATGCTGTCTTTCAATTGCCTCTCTATCAATATATATCTATTCTCTTTCGAAAAGTCTAGGATCTTTCATTTGGGAATTGACAGAGGAAGGGAGGAGGGTCTTCTGCTGTGCTGTTTTTTTCTTTTCTTTTCTTTTCTTTTAATCCCTCAGTTTTCTTGGTTTTACAATATGGCCCCCACTAAAGGAGAAAAAGAAAGTTATTTCCCCAGTGATGCTGATGGTGCTTTTGGCCCATCATGAGTGCGTATTTGATAAACTACGTTTATATATAATAATAATAATATACCTGAGCGGCTGAGCCTCACTTTCTCTGGCTAGTCTTTTGTCATTCGAACTAGCCGTGTTATGAAGAGTGAGGCGAGGATTAGCAGCCAGCCACAGAAAGCTACATGCAAAACTTCTATTTCATCGTTGACACTTAAAAGTCTTCGCTTCACGTCGCATCTTCTCCTCCAACACATTCTATAAAAAGTTGATGTGGGCTGGTCCATATCGTGGTCTTAAAGCTGCTCTTTCCATTATATGCCCCCAATTGTTACTTTTCAGTTTTCACTTCATGGGACCGAAACCAATAATCTCCTTCACCACCACCACCACGTTGAAAACTGGCTCTCGGTTTCCTTTTCCTTTTCCTACTTTTGTTATCAACTGTGGAATAACCCCCACCCATTTGAATAGTCTGTCGTCTGTCAAACGGCACGAGTCTCTTCATGGGCTGTGCAGGCTATGCTTCCTTTTTGGTCCCAATTTCCTCAACTTCAATTCAATCTAATTAACCAAACTGATTTAGCCAATCTCAGCTTCACCACTAAAGGGTAGCGTAAGCGTTGTCTACTCATTCATCATTGACAGCTTGCCAGTTTCGAAAACGTGATACAACCATATAGGTTCAAGCAAAGTCTTTGCCTTGTCTAATTGATGACGTCGATCTCCATTACATTGTTCTATTTCTCTCTCTATTTGAGGGTAGCAATGTTGTAATGAAGCTAACATCATATCACCCCACTCTCTGTCCTCTGCACTGTATAGGCTTCGACACACAAACTGTAGAAGTCCAAGCACCAGCCCAAAATCCTTTCTTTCCAACCCAACTTCTGAACCAACCATAAAAATTGCTCCAACTGCATCCAAAATGTGGTGATCTCTTTTCAAAAATGTGACAATCATCTTCAGAAATTTCTTAAATGTGGAAGAATTATGTTTGTCGAAAGAGCCATCCCCGTCCTCCTCCTCCTCCTCCTCCTTCTCAGCAAAATCTTCACTTGTATTAGAAAGTTCAATCTTTGCAACGATTGATAACCATGAGGGAAAATAGAGTTTGGTCTGCTCAAAGAGGTTGATGTGCGCCCCCTCTACTTCAACAGGTCTCATTATGCAACTGGCTCCCAACGCTAAAATCAGATCAGGAAACCAAGACTTCGCCACTGCAACAAGACGTGCTGCATAACCAGACCCCAAGTGTACTTCAATTAAGGCAATCATATCAATCAAATTATGGCTAAGAATTGAAGTCTGTGTCAAAGCGGAACCTTCCACACATCTTAGTACTTGATTCAATAACTTGGCAGCATAGGTCAACGAGCTCTTTAGACAAAGAAAGATTTCTTTCATTTCCACATTGAACTGAATATCTTTATAAATCTGTTGACATAAAATCGACATGATGGATTGCATATACTCTGACACGAATTTCAAGCACAATTCATACTTTTGTGAAAGAAACCCCATGGAAATAGCATCGGCAATGAACTTGAGGACTGCTGTAAGGTTCTTCACCTGCTTCAGTGTCTTTTCTGAAGCATCAACACATCCTACATGAATAACCACAAACGTCAAAAGCAATTTGTCATTCAAGTTTATAGAAAATCTATATGCTAAAAAACATAGCCCAAAATCCAAGATTTTACTTCAAAGTTGAATCCCGAAACAATTAGACACGTGGAACTTTTACATCGTCCCCACAACTAAGTAGATATTGTCATTAGACCTAACTTAAAGAATAGGGAAACCTATAAGATCTTAATATATTGAGTTTATACCTGTGATTACCAAAGTTACTAAAAGTAGCCAAGATTGTTGAAAACCCAGGTTGAATTAATGACCAATTAACCTTTGAAAATCAAACTGATATTACTAGGATTAATACAAGAATCGTAATAACTGGGACTGTGTGAAATAACATTAAGGAGTATCAGGGCATCTCAACCTGCCAACTCAATGCTAACAAAACAAATACTTCGGACTTCAGGCATTATTTTGATTTGAAGTATTAGTTGAGCTAGTCTTGCACTCTCAAGAGTAGAATTTACAAGAGAATTGCTTACCTCCCTGAAGGGAGTGAGATTGATTTTTTCTAGATTCATTCAGCTTTCGATTTGCATGTTGAGTTCGTTTTCCATTACCTTGCTTAGCTTCATCAGGGGAGTCATCTGACACGTACATTTTCTTAACACAGTCAAGCAAGTGATCGAGCGTCTGCTCCAACTTTTCCTGCAGAAGATTGATAGGAATTGGGAGTCCGTTAATACAGATTTATATCATAAGGCTAAAAGTGGATCAAATAGTTCAATTGAAATGCCCCCCGCCCATTCAACTTCTCATGCATATTCATGTACGATAATTTCCAAAAGTTGAAACTACTGAAACAACGTAATAAGAAAGAAACTAAACTCTTCCCTCATCTAGGATAAGATATCATAATACTTGCAATTTTCGTCAAACAGGAGTTATTTGATAATATTATATTATCACAACTTTTGAGTGATTAACTGAACAGCTAAGCAATTTAAGGTGGAAGGGAAAGAGATATGGATTGGAATATATATCTAAGGAATCAGAAGGCGCCAGACACAGTTCATCCTATTATCCTAGAGAAAAGAAGATGCTACTTAAACATGGTTTTATTGACTAACACTAAATCAGCACTTGCCTGTGAACTACAAGAATTTGAAATTTTATTCTTTGTTCCACTATTACTCGGAATGTTTTGGCTGACCCTCTGAAAAGACATGTGCAAAGCAAGAGATGCATATGCTAGAACGGGAGATACATCCATATAGTCATAATTGACGCATTGCACAATACTGACTTCGCAGATGACCTTTAAACTTTGAAATATGGTCTCTATAGTTTGGCAACTCAATAAAGCATTCTTTGTCTTTTCATCTGAAAGCAAATCTTTAACTTGCCACAACACTCCTACTGCAACAAAGTAGTCTTCTTCAAAGGCTACACACTTTTTTCCACCAAAATTCTTCAGTCTAGATAGTACTTTTCCTGATAATTTGCATTTCTTTCTCTTTGCAGAGGAAACACTGAGTTTCGGTTTCTCAGTTCCAAATCTAATGTGGCAACGATAAGCAAATTTTTGTAGTATCAATGACATGGCTTCAAACATAATGTCCAATGCATCACAAGCCAGGAAAAACCTGTGGCATGACCTCACTTCAGCTTGCTTTTCTATGTCTTCGGATAATCCACGACAGTTTGTAATTAATTGCATGCACTCCTCAAGAAGATCCGTAAAATCATCGGGAGAGAATGAGGAAACAATGTTGAATAAAGAAGACCGAGCACACCTGGATTGTGCTACAGAGAGCAAGCACTTCAATTTTTCAGCAGTGAACAGATCTTTGAGATCGAACTTGTAACATGGCTCCTTCGAGATGCAGCTGCAAAGGTATTTGGCAGAAAGTAGTAAACCATCGATGTAACTTTCATCTAGCTTAGCAGAGGACGAAACTAAATCAATTAGTGTTCTAACAAGTTGCACAATGGACTTAAGAGATGCCCCTTGTGATGCAGCAAATTCACAAAATCTTGCTCCAGCCATGGGAGATCTTCTTATAAGAGTTATGCAGCGACTGCATGCCTCTTCAATTGATACTTTGGTGGGGAAATATGATGGCATCAGCAATCTAGTAATTTTCTGACTAATAATGGGTTGATCGTGTGCAAGTACAGTTAACAATACATCTAAACTGACCACCTGCAGAGAGTTTCAGCCTTTCAGGGATACATTATAGGAAAAAACACAACTTTGCAGCATTTTTACTAGAAAAATAGTTATAGGATACCTATACCTTATTAAACTGGAAATCACGAACATCCCTGATAAGGAGGAGGAGATCTGCTAGAGCTACTCTTACCAAAAGAGCATTGTCCAACATCAGGTGTCCCAACCTTGGCAAGATCACTTTTAAAATCTCATGAGATTGGGGGTTCCCAAACAAATAGATTACGCCATTCAGTGTTGAAAGCCTGACTTCATTGGATGTATCATGTGACATTTCATCAAAAATTTTGGTAATGATCTTTGTGATGGTTATTGAAGGGATAATTTCCCAAAATAAATAAAGAATGCGACAACAACCTTCAACTGCTACAACTCTCACATCTGGACTTTCATCCATGAGAAGTTTTTCTATTAAAAAGAACTGTCTATCAAGCAATGTGTCCTTCAGCTCTTTTGTAGCATCAGGATTTTCAAGAGGAAACACATCCAAAAGTAGATGCAATGAATTTTGACGAACATTTGAATTTGCAACCTGGCCAAAAATTCAACAGTATGATAAGATCCACGTATTATTATATTAACCAAAGCTTGATGCATAAATACGTCCAATTATAAGCAGAATCCCTCGAGTAAACTACAATATTAACTCCTTGTCGTCAAAGTTTCACAAGCACGGTTACATGCTTATGTATCTTTTGTCCCTCCAAGAACCATGAAAATTTAACATTTAAATTTCAAAGAAGGCAGCATGATTTTTAATTTCAGCTTGTGAGAAAGATAATATATTAAATCATTTTTTGGGTGAAAAGCCCACTTTCATTAAATCATGAATAGATTAAAGAGTTTAAGCTATTAAATAGGACAACAGACTATGAACTTAAAACCTGCTTCAACTGAAACCTTGCTAAAAAGCCTAAAAAACTATTACGAATTTACAACCAAAACCTTTTAATAGTAAATGCAAGTGTTCAGTCTATTCTAAAACTCAGTATTTTAGTTCATCTTCTAAACTGTTTACTAAGAACAAGATGATGAATGTGGAGTCGACTAAGGAATTTCAGAATGTTACAGCTCACAAGAACACAAAAAAATGAGAGAAATACCTGCAGCGATCGAAATATAACAGGTTCAGTTAGACGGAAGAGAAGCTTCTCAACACCTTCTACTGTTCTCTGGTTTATAAACCCTCCTAAAACCCTTCTAATTGAAGCACCGAACGCGCTTGTTCTCGCATGTATAGCACCCTCCACCAAACCCTGTAAAAATCCATTTTCGATTTCAGCTCGTGTATTTTCTTCAGAATTTCGCCAAGCACGAAACACAATGTCTCCATACGCCTCCAACATAGATTTTCTCCCAAACGGAATTTGGGATCGAATAACTGCCAGTGCTTCCTTCAATAGCTGTCGGCTTAAGCCAAAAGTATACGCAACGAACCGACGACCATCCTCAGTTTTCAAATACAAAGGAGCAATAACGCAGCGAACTAACAAAAGTTTCAAATCTTCAATACTCTCGTCTTCATAATCAAACAAAGAAAATGCCTCCCGAAGCATATAAACCTTGTGCACATCCACCTTCTTCTTTAGCGTCAACGACCTTGAGAGCAGGAAAGGGAGCGACTGAGAGATCAGTGATTCTCGCCCCGGCAAGTCCTCCTTCCACCATTCCTCGCACAAATTTGCAATCTCCGTAGACAATACTGAATCCGACTCGAATAAAATCAAATTATCGTGCAAGTCCCGAGCACACGGCAGTAAATCAGTCAGAGAAAATACTCTTTTCGGGTGCGAAATGCATAAGAATACAATGTACGACAGAATTTCAAGCTCACTCAAAACTTTCTCTTTTCGTAAGTTCAAATTGGATTCATCACTCTCTAAGCCTTCAAATTCCCGACTTCTGCAATGTCTCGAAGATCGCCGCAGACGTTTAGTGGAAGGAGGCTGCGGAGACTCGGAGGGGCTAGGGTTGCATTGTGGATTAGGGTTAGTGCAATCGGAGCCAGTAAGATTCCTAAAAGTTGCAATTGCGCGAGAAATAGAAACTTCTAGGGCAAGAGGAACAGACAAGGAGTGAGCAGAAGAAGTTTTTAGGCCATGAATTAGGGTTTTGAGCGTGTGCTTTGACGACTTGAGACTTAGTTTTACGGCAGAGGAGACGAATTCTTCCGCCGATGATTCAAGAGAAGAACGCAACCTCTTCTCCATAGAGAACAGACTGAAACTACAACTACTTTCTCCGCTTCGAAATGCCTTTCTGCTATATTTAGAGTTAAAGTTCTTCCTTTGCCTTCAAACAAAATAAACGGAAACTGAAACTGAGCCAAAAACTGTCACTTACGTCCGTCCTGCAATTGGGGAGCATTGCTTAACTCTCTGCGTTTCGGAATTCGACGGCGTGAACGGAGAAACGATGGCTACGACGGTCCATCTCATTCGGCTCTGGTTTACGGTTGCGGGTTCTTCTTACCAATCGTCACGCCAACGTACGCCTAGTCTAAATTTAAATTGAACTTTTTCGCGCCCCTTTTAAAGTGATGGATCATAAATAGGCCCAAAGTAGACTCGGCCCGGCCCAGTGACATACTATTTAAATTTTTTAATTTAATTATTAAAATAATTGTATGTGCATCCACTCTTTATATTTATTTTGGACCTTCCTTCCTAAATTTTTCAAATTAAAAGTTATCGTCGATAGATATTATCATCTAACTTTCTATCTATCACCATTACAAGTGTTTTCTCTTGATTTTCTCAAATTGAAAACTAACGTTACAGTAATTGATAGGTTTTGATATTGATAGGTTTCTAATAAACTTCACATTCAATTGATTAGAAGCATGAGTTAACTAACATGATAGACCGGAGGAAAGTAACAAGCCAATTAAATTATATACTTCTTTAGATATAACTCTGATTCACATACCCTAATTTTAGTTCCATAAATGATTTGATAGAACTCAGCAGGACTAATAAAAAAGAAAAGAAAGAAAACACAGCTGAAGCCAACCAATTAGGGAAAACATTAAAAGAAAACAGCTTGTTATTATTATTATTTACTTTTGTTTAAATACTACTTTTGTCCCTATAATTAATTTTGGTTCCATTACTTTCTAAACGTTCATTTTCATCCATATATTTGTACTTCTAAAACGTTCATTTTGGACCTTATTCATCAATTATGGTTCATTTTGATATTTTTACTTTTAAAAAGCGACCATGTTGATCTTTCTATCTTTTCTTTTTTCTTCCATTTTTGTCGAATCAAACACCATCACTTTTTAAAAGTTTGAAGACTAAAATGTATCAAAGTTGGAAGTACAAAGATTAAAATGAACGAAAGTCAAAGATATAAAGACTAAAATGTATGTTTAGAAAGTAGACAAAAACTTATCAAATAGTTCACCTTAATATTTTTTTACTTAATACTAAAAGTATAGTCCATATTTCTGAAAATGTTAATTTGGACGGGTTAAAAGCACAAGAAAAGCAGTCCTCTTAGGAGTGGAAATGGCATTGATGGAATCTTAACACTGAAGTTTGGCTCTCTGACTTTTGTGGATAATTAATTTCCTTCCTCAATTGCTTGTCCTGTGCCTTTCTGTGTTTTCATTCCCATGGGAAGGGGAAAAAACAGTACACTCTGTAGTCATCAACCACTGTCAGTGTTTCCATTACAAAACCAAAAACTAAAAAGAGAGAGGGATCATATTCATATGTGGAGCCTCTGACACCATATTGTCAGAAATCTCATTGGCTAACTTCTCCCACCATATCCCAACCAAAAGAAATCTCTCTCACAATCCCATCTTCATTATCATAATGCATCTCCTAAAGTAATGCATCACATTACCAACTTTCAACCAAAATAATACCACTCCTTCCCTTCTCCTCGCTCAAAATAGCTAACAGACCTTTTCCCCCTCCCTCTCTATAAGTTCCCAACTAAAGCATATTCTCTCTACAGGCTATATAACCTGACAGACAACAACGTCATGTTCGGTAAGTAGGACGGGACATTCCTGAATTGCCCTTTTTGTCAAAAGAACTCCTTTCCTGTTTGTGAATTGAAGGAATTTGAGCACCTTCATAAGATCATCTTCAGAAACTTCTAATTTAACTTTCATGGCAACAAGAGAGTAATGGCAATAAAACAGGGAATAGAGCCAGCTCAAGGCATATTAAACTCAGATTGATATTCAATAGATGAACTAGATAAAGTGTTTCTGTCTAAGCAAAACTAGTTTGAACTTTCTGAGTCACCAAGTGATGGAAGAGTAAGAAAGAAAGAATCCAAGAGTGGTTCAAGAGGTATTCCAACATTCTTATTAATGTTATGTATACACTACTAAATGGCTCAAAATGTTACACAGGAAAGCACAACTTTTCAGCTCCAGTGTATTGAAAGAGAAGGGGAAAGCATCCCAAGCCTCCCATCAAAAGGTAGGGAGGCAATAGATACTTAACAATAAAATTCTTGATCATGATGACAAAAATAATGGAAGGAATTAAAACAAAATTAAATAAATATAATGAAAGAGCAAGTGACAACAACAACAAGTGATCATGAAGATAAAACATTGGCAATAACCACAACCTTCAGTCACCAAATATGGTTTTCTCTTGGAATTTGATGGTTTTCTTTGCACTAGGTCAGCATCTTCTTCTTCTTCTTCTTCTTTCTCTCCCTTTTCCAGGCTATATAGCTATCCCTTTCTCTCATATTTACTTCTCCCTTATTTCTATAATCTTGTCTGTCACTGCCGGATCCTTTATTGGGTATAGGAAAAATGTAGCCCAATCATTTGATCAACAAAATTTTATCTCGAACAACAATGTTGGAGTGAAAAACATCCTAGATTCTCATTATTAATACCAGACTATGTTTTGCTATGGCCGATGAATCTTCTTCTCCGGACAATCTGGATCGGAGTCCTCGAAAGTGAGTCGTCTCTTACTCTTAGTACCAGAAGCGGAGGTAGCAGAACGGTTGTCAACAATATTAGGTGTTGTGGTGCAGATTGAAGACGATGGAGTGCCAGTTAACTCTTCTTTCACATTTTCTTTCTCTGTTTTTAGCATCAGACTATAGCAAAAGAAGATATCCTCCTGTTGCATTTTTCAACAATGCAGGAAGAAAAATAAGAAAACCAACAAGAAATTTGAGATATGCACAACAAATCTGACTAATGCATTACGAACTATCTGAAACTAGCACCACTCACATATTCTAAAGACCCAAATGAAGTTATCGCTTTCAATTTCAGCTCCATTTGTTCTCTTGTCATCTGAGTATCGGATGAAGCTAATAACGAAGCAGCTGCTATAATAGATGGTCTATGATCCACCAAGTTAATCTCTGTAGCGTAAGTCTCAGTTTAATGAACAGATCAACCGAAGTTGCAAATGAAGAAGCAATTAATCATGAAATGGGGGATCGGATGGTACCTTTCACTGTTGCCATTACAAAATTCGCAGCTTTAGAGAGTAATCCTTGCCAATTGTAATCGACAAAGATCGTTCTTATTAAATACTGTAAATAAGAAAAGGGAGTAACTGAGCTCATTCTCCATCCCAAAGTATTGAGAATGTATAGTTCCATTCTTTGAATTGCTTTGCTTTCCATATCAAATCCCTCAACTTGAAGGCTCGACAACTTAGGGGTTTTAGATTCCTCCATCTTAGCAGCCAGTGACAAACATCCCACAGCCAACAATCGGAAAATCCACGACCTTTTTTGCTGTTCGTCAATTACAGACAATCAATCAATCAATTAACCAAGCAATTGATCGGCAAAACCCAACATTCAGATTGACGGATTAGATTGCTTACTAGGTTTCGGATTGACAAAACTCGATCGAAATAGCTGATGGATAGATACGCAGTATGAAATTGAAATCCAAAAAGTACCCGACTCTGAATCAGAAGACACACAGAAAAATCCAGCTATAAAATCCCCAAAAAACACAGAAAAACAAAAACAACCCATAAACACAAATCGATTAAAGAGATGAAGTTCAATTGTAGGTTTATTTTAAAAAAAAAAGACGAACTTTAAGAATCCACTCAACAGCATCCAATCGGACACTCCTCAACCAACTCTGAATCGCAGCCGGGGAATCGTTAAGGGGCAAACGGGTCTTAGATTCAGTGAGAATCTCTCTTGAAACTAAGATCTCAAAATACTCATCATCATCATCGGCAAGAAAGAAGGGAAGAGGGTCGGAAAGGGAAGTGGGTTGTTGAGTATGGTCATCGTCAGTCAAGAAAGAAGCATCTTCTTGGCAGAAAAGACTGGAAGGAGAGAAAGAAGAAAGACGGTCAGTAGTGTACCCCATATCTGGGCGTCGGGTTCTCTGTACATTCGAACAAGAAGAAAAATCTAAGAAAGGAGAATGTGGGTAATTTATTTAGAGAGAAGCTTAACTGGTAAAACCCACGAAAGCCCAAGTAGAGTTTATGGGGGAAAAAAAAAAGGGAAATGGGAGAGAGAAATAGGAGAAAGAAGGGGAAAAAAGAGGGAAGGAGTGGACTTTGGAGAGTGGGGAGGCGGGCGAAAATAGCGGTTTCGTTGCCGCCAAAACAAGCGGATGAGATATAGAGTTTTTGGATCTTCAATCGCCTTTTCTCATATGATACCAATTCATATCATATCATATCAACAATTTATTTCTTTCGATCTCATTTCGATACCATCTGTTTTCTTCTTTATTTTTTTCGTATCAATACAGAACACAAACCCAACCCAACCTCTTTTGTTTTTCATTTTCCTTATAAATAAGTAAACTCTGTTTTCTTTTTTAACTCCGTTTTACACTAAATAATTAATTATTTACTATTTCACATTTGCATCTTTTTTTTTCTTTTTTTTTTAAAAAAATACAAATCCTATACGGTTTTAAAGATAGCATGTGACTTGTTTCTTTCTTTTCTTTCCTTTTCTTTTTTCTTAATTGCAAAAACTATCCCAATATAGGACGGTAATTGCAATCGATACTTTTATCCTTTTAATTTAAAAAATTAATACCTCCCTCTCGTACCTATTTTAAAATTAGATTCTCAAACTCAAATACAATAAATTTTAGCATTTTAAAAGTTTCACATTTCATATCCATCATTCAGGTCTTAGTTCATTCTACAGTTATTATAGCTTTGAAGTTTTAAAGCTCTTAATTAGTTTGAATGTCCAAACTTCACAATCAAATGGTTGATTGTTTAATCACAGACCACCATTGTATTCTATTGATTATAGAGGATTTTTATAATTTTTTATTATTTTATTGATAAATAGAAAAAATATGCTACACCATAATAGGGCTGTCCTTTTTTATGGTAATAATTTTTAAAATAATAATTGAGTACGTGTAGAAACATTTAAAAAAATTGTAAATGTATGCAATAGACCAATATTTACACTAAAATTTAAATTGGTGAATAAAACAAAAATAACAGTCTCTACAAAATAAGTTTAATGTTATTTAATACAGCAATAAGTAAGGATTCTTACTCCCATCTGAATTACAAAACCTCTCATTAAAAATAATTTAACATTAACTTACAGTTCATTGATGCACTTGCTACATTTTAAAATTAAGTTCAATTGTTGTTTTTCTAAACAAAAATTAAGAAGAAAAAAAATTGAAACATCTATCCATTTTAAAAACAAATAAAATAAACTTGTTTTACGATTTTTCTTTTTATTTTATTTTTTTTTTTCATTTTCCACACTCTATAATTTTGTAAAATTCATTTTTATAGCTCTCTAAAAAAATGTTGTAATTCAAAAACTTTTCGATAACACCCTATTAGAAATCAATGACTATTTAAAAACTTAAATTAACAACTCAATCAGTAATTATGAAAATACAATGTGGTTCCAACAAGAAATTATTTTTTCAAAATTTAAGTTTAACAAGCTAAATGATAGCTAAAAAAATCAATAAATATAACTAGCAATAGAGATTAGGTTGAATTCTAAAAACTAAAATCAAGTATATGAACAAAACAAAAAAATCAAACCGACAAAAATTGCATGAATTAAAGTAGTATTTTAACTTATTAATTAGGAAATTGTACAAATAATTTAACTATTTCCCTCATCAATTATTATAGATAAATCATAAATGTAAATAAACATAAATATAAAAAATAAAAAATAAAAAGATTGAAGAGACACCTAAATAATAACTTGTACGGTATTACTTATTTTCATTGCAAAAAATAGAAATCGATCAACTGTATAATAAAATCAGCTGGATCTTTTGTTTTGTTTTGTTTTTTAAAAGCAATGTTCACTAAATCTTTAAATAGTTACATAATATATATAGTGGTCTGTATAATTAATTACATTATGACGTTAACATATATCTACATTATGTGTTTTACATAATAAACAAAATAAAAATATAGGTGACAATTGATGAGGTGTGTTGACTCTGAATTGAAGATGAAATTAGGAGTGTAAATTGTTAATGATAAGTAATCATAATGTTAAAGAATGAAAAGTGAGTGTAGAGGGTGATTGATGTTAAAGTAAAATTAAGTAGTAATTGAATGAAATTTTGTAGACACAAAAATAGTAGGGGAGAGGGTGATGTGTTAAAAACAACAATAATTACAATAAATGAAAGAATAATTGAAGTTGGAGTAAATAGTAACTTTAAAATAATAAAATAATTGGAGGGAAATAAAAACAAATATATATGTATGTATGTATACAGGTTGGAGGAATTAGGTAAATTTAAATGGGGGGGAAGCTGTGGGGAGGAATTATAAATATTTGTTACTGCTGAAATTTGATTGTAGGATACTGTGTGGGGCTCACTAAAATTAGTCATATGATGCATTGTCGTTTTGGTCAATGTCTTATGTAGCAGCTGGCCGATCGATGTGTTTCACCTTTATTTCTTTCAGTTTTTTCCCCCAATTAATTGCCTCCTATTCTCGCATTTAACCTTTTTCATTATTTCACCCACTACTTCAACATTCTCATTTCTTCTTCTTCTTCTTTTTCTTCCCTTTCTTATTTCTCGGGAATTCTATTATTTTAAGTGATTCTTGATAATCAAACATTAAATGAAAATTGAAATAACAATGTTAAGTAGATGACAAAATTCTTGTCAACTAAAATGAGACAGAAAAAGGGAGTTGTCTTCGACCGTAATTGTGATTCGGGTTCACTAATGTTGGCCCAACTCTAAAATCCTATAAGAGAAAAGTCTAGGTTGATTTAATCTATGAATACATCGTGATGTGTCAAGGAAAAATAAGTATATTACAGTATTCAAACTTTTTATTTGATACACATATACATTTTATGACTTAAGTATCAAAACATGCATGACGTACACTATATACTACATTGTTATGTGATGTTTTGATCTTATTTTATCTTATAATTTACAAATTTACCATAATTATCACGTGTGTGTCCTAACCCTATGTAGATGTTGGTATCAACAAATTTTCTTCTCTATCATTTTGTCACTTAATGTGGTCAATCTGCTTGGAAGTTGAAATGAATACAACAGAGAAGCTCATACGCAAAAAAATGAGTAACTATAAGAATTGGTGAGATTAATAAAAGATAAAGTAAAAATATGACCATAACAGTAAATTTGTCAATTACTCATTCTAAACTTTCAATTCCTTTACATCGGATTCTAAACTTAAATAATAATCGTAATTTTTACCATGACTCAATTTCTATTAATTTAACAACTAATATTTAAAAAGAAAATAAACATACAAAAAACATAAATTCATTAATCACAATAAGATAAAAACTTGGCATAAAAAAATAGCTGATCAATGCACTTATTTCTACATAAAAAATATATATATATATATCGTACAAATGCACTTACTTCTATATATAAATATATATATATGTGCTGTACAAATTAACGATATAGAATAATAATTTGGTCAAAAATTCATAAATTTCAACCATCAAAATATTTATTTCAAATGTTGTTTTTTTTTTTTCTCTCTCTCTATAATTTTAAAATACACCAACTTTACAAGAAAACTGATTACAAGTCAGCTTAGTTATATACAATAACTTTATAGAAATTACCAAACAATATAATAAAAATTCTGAAAAATTAACAACGGCTGTGTTTTTCCTTTAAAATTCTGTCTAATATCTTTATTGAATTCAAATTTGATAAAGGAATTAGACTAAACCCATACGCATTTCTCTTTTACTTTTTTGAAAGTTTGTGTGTTTTGGTCTAACAACTAAGAGGCTACATTTCCTTTTTTTTTCCAAACAATTTAATTTCTCAAACATACCCGTTGGAATAGAAACAAAAATACCATATTTTATAACCATCATCTTTTATTATTAAATCCTATTTTACAATTCATCCACATAGCTACAGAGAGGAATTTCTCAAAAGAAATAGACACATGGGGGGACTTTCATTTAATTAAACAAATGACATATATTTTTGTCATTTTATAGATTCTCAAAAATAAAATTTAAACTAAAAGGGACAAAAATTAAAATTAACTCCCAACGTTACCTTTTTAAAAAAAAAAAAAAAATTGTATATATAGACAGCATATTGAAATATATAAAAATAATAATTGAAAAGAAGCAACGGACACAAGATCCAAAATCTGGGTTCCCAATCAAAGTGTTTGTTGGATGTCTTTGGTTTTCTTTTTCTTTTCTTTCTTTTCTTTTTTTTTTTCCAGCTATAAATAACGTGTAAATAAGTGAAATAATGCATTCTCATGTAGGGTTTAATATTTTTAAATGTTAATACATATGTAAGGTCTAATCTAATATACTATTTATGTGCATACCCATTAATTCAACTTTTAAATATTTTTAGAGTAAAAAAAAAGAAACTTTTTGTATATAAATTTTCAAATGTATAATTATTAATTTGAGATTTAAATACTGATGGGCATAAATAATATATTTTTTAAAAAATAAATATGTATTACTATTACTTTCCACACCTGACCTTTCCTTTTAATGTTTTGCGTGTAAAGTTACATTGTTGGGCATGGCTATGGTGGCCGAAGGGAAAGAAGAAAATTTAATAGGTAATGATCGTTTTTATTTTTGGATTTTTCCTTTTGATTTTATTCTTTTGAAGTTGGGAAGTTAGTTTAATTTGATAATTCTTTTTTTCCTTTCCAGTTTTCTGTTTTGTTCTGTGTTTGAGGGATTAAATAATTGAAATTGTTGTAAAGGTTTGTTTGATAGTCAAGGTTGTGTTTCTAATAAAAAGAAAAGAAAAGAAAAAAAAAAAGTTTGATTGGCATCTTGTAAGAGGCTTCTCGAGAAATAATTATTTTACAAAGGGTAATTGAAAATTCAAAACTGTCATTTTTTAAATGTTTTGATATTTAAGTAAAAAATAAAGAGAAAACCAGTTCATTTCTATTTGTGATAAAGTGAAAAAAAATGTTTTGTTTAAATATGGGATAAAATAACACCTTTATTCTTCCTAATGTTCTTATTTATTAAAATTAAGTAATTAAAAAAAAATGTAATCATGTAGTCCTAAGTTTGTGAAATCAAGGATAGGATGTGAGATTGATAAACAAAGTGTAGGGTTGGGGAAAGAGGGGCATCCTTGAGCCCATCTTATCCATTGTCATCCCTACCTTTGATGCTAAAGGATGGGCAAATAGATAAATAATGCGATGATGATGTTTGTTCTACGGAGTTCACATACAATAACTTTTTTTTTGTATGTGTTGTACATTTTTCCAACTACAAATTGATTTTACTTCAACTGAGTGAAAGATTTGGACTTTATTAAAAACTCAATCAACAGAACAAAGATGCATACAAGACCCAAATGATTTTGAAACACCCTTCCAAACCGTTTAATTTCAAAGACAAGACTGGGAGCAACATCACACGTATTAATATGAAAACAATTTGCAACTACATATTTCAAAAGATAAATGAGGTTTAAAAAAAAAATTAGGTAAACACAGTTATTCAACCAAAGTGAAATAAACATCTTCTTCAAAATGAATGGGCCATAAAGGACACATGTAGGACTAGAGAGAGATGGGGAGACGAAAATGTTGGCAGCAAAAAGAGCTCTCTATGACTATAAAGAGATGATATATATATATATATATATATATATATATATATATATATATATATAGGCAAGAAGATTGAGCATGCAATGAGAAAAAAAAAGTATTGAAATTAATTAAAATAATTAAATTGATTAAAGAGAGCATGAATACACAAAAAGTTAAGAATAGAAAACATGTTTAAAAAGAGGGAAATGTTAAATTTATTTATTTATTTGAAAATCTATCAATCTTAAAAAAGCGTAGAAATGTTTTGACTAAGTTTAAATCAAACAACTTGACAACAGGCTTTTAAATTATGAATCTATCGAGGGAGAGAAAAAGGAACAACGTAACATAATGTTGTAGGGAGGGTTGTTTAAAGCGAAGAAATAGGAAGAAAAAAGAGTATATTAGATGAATAAATTAAAGAAGGGAATGGGGAGATTTGGGGTATAGTAATTAGTAAAGTTATAATAATGCAAATCATGGCAAATGAATAGTAACCAAAATTCTCTCTCTCATGGTTTTGGGTCCCACAGCGAATTTTTAGTTTTTAATTAATTTATTACCAAAAAAAAAAAAGAAAAAAGAAAAAAGAAAAAAGAAAAAAGAAAAAAGAAAAAAAAAGAAGAATTGAATTGTGGGATGGCGGAAGGCACGTGAGGTTGGAGGAGGAGCGGGTTCACGTGCGAGAGGGTATGGACCACTCTCCCCCCCCTTTGCTGTCACCAAAACGCTCCTCTTCTTTCCTTCTACCCCCATAAGGTGTCACTTATTTTTATTTCCTCATATACTATATAACTTATAATAATAATAATATTATTATATACTATGTGTTCTAAATTTTATAATATAATGTATGGGTATTTGTGTTTCACCTCCTCTATTTTTTAACCCTTTTCTTTCTCTTTTTCTTTTCTTAAAACTACAACACATCTTCTTCTTTTGACTCAATTACACTCTCCTTCCTTTTTCTTTTCTTTTTTTTTTTTTAACTCTTTTTTTTATTATTTTTCTAAATTTAAAATATATTTAATTTTATCAAAAACCCTCTATGAAATTCAACGTACTTATTAGCCGATTTTAAAGTTTAAAGACACCTAATTATACATATTTTTAACAAGGAGTGAAGTTCCGAACTTCTAATCTCCGGAAGCGTAAGAGGTTAATAAGATATAATTAAGTTTGATAGTTTTTAGTTGGAGAGCCCACAAACTCCCTAGACCAAATAAGTAATGGAGTTCACAACTCTACACTTTTCCACCCCACCACCTTAAAGGCTTGCTATATATACGAATGCATTTGTCACGAACAAAAAAAGTCAATAATTAAATTTATATTTTAATTAATCGAATTGAAATTGTGTAATACTAGATGAAAGTATAGGGTCGGAACACTAAACTAAGCTCAAAATTAAGTAATAATAAGTAAGAATTGATTGGGTTAGATATGTTGCTTGAATTAGCATAGAGGAACTAATATAGGAAGGAGTATTTGTATGCAAAAACCAATTAAGATAACTTATACGGGTTTAGGCTCAAGATCCCACATATAGATATGATCCGTATATATTCTAATTTCATTAACAAAGTCAAACTAAGAGAATCTTTTTTGCATTTAATCACGTTATCATTACTTTCTTCCTTCATTTAATTACATCCATCTTCATGTCCCCTACTTTATTACCTCACTTTACGAACTAAACTTCAATCTTTCCTAACAAATTCATTTCATATATTTCTTACTTGGATGACTTTTGGTTCAACAGGACGTGATCCGGTGATTGTTTTATTATATATCTATTTGACTCAATTGAGATCAAGTTTATTAACGATATCTTAGATTTTGGGTTTAGTTTCAATCTAATTTCTAAAATTCAAAATGTTATACGTATGTAATAAGTTTTGGATCGTAGATATTTTGTCAAATTTATCATTGTTTTTTACAATTCTCTTTTTAAATTTTATTTAATAACTATTTTTAGTTAATCAATAGACATTAATACTAATGCCTTGATGTGGACATTTAATGAAAAAATCAAAGTTAAGAGTGTGATTCTTGAAATCTATTGACCAAACTAAAACAAAACTCAAAACTTAATGATACAATCGTAAAATTTTCAAATTTATGAACTAAATTGTAACCATGCTAAAAATACAATATTTTGAAAACATAAACTAGATAAAAACCAAATACAAAATTTGGGAACAAGAAATATGAAAACTTTAGATAAAATAGTACATGTCAATTATTGTTAAGTTATGTTGACATGGTACACACGAAGACATTGTTATTATATGTGTATGTAAAGATATTAAATTCATATTAATTTTGGAATTTTAAAAGGGTCAACAATAGACCACATAATAGACTTGTAAATTATTAAACTACAATATGTATTACGGTAGCGTCATTTAATGTCTTTTTTGAACTTTTGGGGCACGTAGGTGCATATTAAGGGGGTCCATTATTATTGTAGCTTGAAAATCTAATAGTAATAATAATAATAATAATAATAATAATAATAATAAATTAATTAGATATAGCAATTTATTTTGATGGGTTATAAATACTAAAGAAAATTTGTTGGAGTTTCATAAACTAAAATATTATACAAATTCAAGACTTAGTCATGAGGAGGAGGGTGAAAAAGTAAATTGAAATATTAATAATTCAATCGTAATGGTATAATATGAGTCAATAATATAAAGTTATGTCTATCAATACAGATTTATCTTTAATCAAGTGATAAGGGGGAAAGAAGAAATTGAAATGGAAATGTGTGGAGTGGAGGGCCTTTTTTATCTCATCACAATTTCAGCTTATTATTATTATTATTATTATTATTTTGCAATGGTGTGTGAGATCAGTCTTTTTCCAATTGTTAGCAAAAGATTAGGGTGTCTTGTTTTTAGGGTTTGGTTTAGAAGTTTTGGAGATTTTAGTAAAATCTCAGACATTAGTGAAGTTTTAATGTGTGAATGATTGTGATTGAATTTTCCAATTTTCCAATTTTCCAATCCAACTTGTCTTTTCCCTTCAGTACCTATCACCTCTCTTCTTTTTACTTTTCTTTTGTTGTTGTCATCAATTAAGAGTTTTTTTTTTCTTTGGGGGGGTATAGTTTTAAAAGCCATCTTATTTGTAGTGGTGGTGTTGTGTTGTTGCATTGGAGACCCGTTAAACAATGAGTAGTGCTTGATGTGGCCATGTGGGTTAGTAGCTTCAACACTAAGCCAATAATTTATGTTTTTCTTTCCATATTTTCTTTTTCTTTTTGCTAGTTTCAATGAAAAATCTTGGAATTGCTTTATTAATAATATCTTTACTAACAAAGATAATAATTAGATCATATTTAGAGATAGATTAAAAGGGGTTTAATTTATGAAATTTATATACAATTTTAATTAAGTAGTAGTAGTAGTAGTAGTAGTAGTAGTAGTAGAAGAAGAAGAAGAAGGAGATAAGATAGTTATATAAGAAAAGAAAGAAAGAAAGAAAGAAACTATATTTGTAAACCATAAAGTTTCATCCTTTTATAATTTTAGGGTTGAAGGGTCCCAAAAAAAGAAAGGGAGGGGGCACTAAATCTGAATCATATTCGAGATTCGATTAAATTGAAAGGTAGTAACTTTGGAAAAAGTTCAAAATCTAAGAGATATAGAGAGAAAGTGAGAAGTGAGAATCCATGAAAAAGTAAATAGAGCATCCATTGGGCCTTTTATTTCTAAACTTTTGGGCCCAAAACCTTCTCAATAGCCCTTTATCGCCACTCTCCCAGTCTATAAAGATTCTCATTCCTTCCTTCTTCATACTCCATTTTATAGCCCAATTTAGCCTCCAAAAAGCATACCCATGTCCCCATTAACAAATATGACATAAATACCCATGGGTCCTTTTTTTTTTTTCAATAAAAACATATATCTGTAATTTCTAGGGAGAAAAGAAAAGTTAGGAATCACTCATTGTGTAAAATGTACGGTTTTATTAAAGGGTGATTTGAGAGATTGTGCTGGCTTGGATCTGTCAAACCTTTACTTTGGGTTGGGGGCTTTGTACGAAGGCTGAATAAAGATTTTGGGCCGACCTTTGGACTTATGGCTTTGTTTGGTTTCACACACTACTAGAGTTGGTGGTTGGCCTCACATAGACTTTGGAGTGCTGTGATAAACGTGGTTCCCAGTAGGCTGAGAGGTGGCGATGACGAGCATGAAGTTTAACACATCTCCAAAACTCTACATTTAAATTCAAATATTGCACTTCTCAGTTATCCTCTTTAGTTTTATAATGTGTTACATGTTTTCATAAGTTAACCATAACTTGTCTTGCTGTATTAAAAGGATCGATTTTAATTTAAACATTGAACGTTCATATATATATATATATACAAATAAAACATAAATTGGATGGTTTAAATTGATATAATTACGAAGGTTAACGGTTTAGACTGATACACTTATGAAAGTTCACGAGCTAATTTGATATAACCACTAATTTAAAATTTATATTGATACAACTGTTAGTTCATAGTTTAAATTAATATTTTAAAAAGTTTAGCAACATATTAATGGTGACTGCGTAAATAAAAAATAGTATGACTTGTGGATGAATAAGAACTATAGAAAAGACAAATTGAGCACAATTAATTGATAATTGACATATATTTTTCCGGTAGGGCGTCAGAAAGCTTAAATTCTCATGCCAACATTTATAATTTTAAAAACATAATAAATAAAAAAGGTAAACTCAAACGAAACAAATAGAAGTCATACCTACCTAAACTTTTTTATATTCTTAATTTATGAAAACTTTATAGACTTATTTAATGGAAAGTTGTCACAAGAAAAAGAAAAAAAAAAAATTAGAGATTTTCTTAATTTTAGTAGTCTATGATTATAATGTTTTTTTAGAATGTTAGAATTATTATTTGGATTTTTAATTAGAATTATTACATCACCGTCACACAATGTGGTGAACCTTTTCTTTTCGTTGTTGGTAAAAAACATTAATCTATTAAATCTGGATTAGAAAAATCTGGATAAAAAAAGGTTAAAAATCACAATCAAACGATAGATTAGTCAATAAATCAATTTGGCTTAACTAACATTAGTTATGTTTTAGAAAGAGAGAAAAGGAAAAGAAAGAACAACTAATATTACGCTTGTAAACACCTAAATCGTTTTACAAATATAAATTGTATTTCCATGTCTTTAAGAAGTTACCCTCTTTAGATTTTATTTACAGAGAAATGTAGGAAGGAAAAGAATAATATTATTTTAGGTTCATTTTAGAAGATATAATATGATTTTTGCTAAATTTACCCTTATAAATGTAATTGATTAACAATAAGAATTATCCACTACATGATTATGAATGTTAATTAGTAATTTATTAATCTATTAATTTAATACGAAGAAATTAAAAAAAGAAAAAAGAGTGGCCGTTGAATTAGTCTGTAAAGGTGGGTGGGAAGATCTAAACCGTAGCATAGTCAGTCCGACGTGGATCTGTATCAGCGATTATCCGAACGACAATATTTCCACGTCATTTCCATTTTCATTCTCATCCCCGAATCTCCACGTATGCTCTTCGTCTAATCATTTTCTCCAACCTTTTTTTTTTTTTTTTTTGTTTCTTTTTTATTCTTGTTTCCACCTTATTTAAATTATAGTAAATTCGGTAACCGCGTCCAACATTTTGAGATCACATATAAAATCCCAATTTCCTCTCTCGAACCATCTCTCTCTCTTTCCACGTTCTGGGTTTTCTCTACACGGCTATCGGCGGACGCCATTTTCTTTTCTTTTCTTTTCTTTACTCGGTTCCATCATCAACCGTTACGGAGGATATTTCGGAAGGTCAGCGATGTTTTTGCGTTTTCATTTGTTTTTGTTGATGTTTTGAAGTTAATATGTAGAATATATGAAACTGTTTTACGTTTTGGTTTTGAATTTTTCGTTTTGGGGATGCTAATTTTTGGAGTTACTATGTAATTTGTAGTTTTGTATTTTAATGCCAGATGAGAATTTATTGGATTGTCTGAACAAGAGGACAGATAGAGATAGCCTTGTTCTTTTTCCGTGTATAGATGGTTGGTTTTTCAATCGTCCTGAATTTGAATATTGTCCACTTTCAGCTTCTTTCATTCGATATTGTTTGTCATTTCCAGCTGCTGTGTAGATCGATAATCCTTTTTTTTTTTTTTTTTTTTTTTGTTTCCCATCCTTTTTTCAATTGTTTTGAGCTGCCATCAACATATATAAGATCGACAGAAACTTATCTTGCCGAAAGCGTGATTGCTTGTTTCTTTGATAGAGATTCAGGTATCCGAGGGAGTTATTTCAGTCTAAATTCTTGCTTGGGGGGTTGGGATTTTAATTTGATTGGCATCATCTTGAACACTGCAAAATTTCAATGATAATACCCATTTACCTACAGTTGAATATGTATTGATTGTTCTATTTAAATTTGCGAACTCGCAGGTTTTAGAGTTTTCGGAAGTAAATACATGGAGAATACAGAAAATATTTGCACGGATTTAATCCCAATCCAAGCCAAAGCAAACACCATCCCGTTGCCACCTCCATTGCCTAAATCTGCAATCACTAGTCATTTTCAAAAGAGTCGGGTTTCAAGCGAATCCTTGGAAAGGGGATATAGCTGCGTTTCCACTGCGACAAGAGACCTCTGGGACGGCCTCTTCGACGAAGCCTATGGAGCTGATGTTTATATTCATACGGATCATGGCGGCATTGTATATGCACATGCTTATATCCTTGTAAGTTGTTTTAGTCCCAGCATTTCGTTCACGACCCAAAGGAAAGTCTCCTGCAATTGTAATTTCTTACAACGGAAAATGTTCTAAATGATGTTTAGGTTGAAGATAAATTCATTTCTATTAAGATTAATCGTTGTCAAATTTTGCATTTCTGACTGAAAAGTATGAAGGTCATTGCATAATATATCCTACTTCGGTTTGAGATTTGATTAATTTTTTATAATTTACCTGCAGGGTATGACTTCTCCCGTGCTAAAAGGCATGTTAAAGCAATCCAAGAAGTCTGGCAGGAAACGTTCAATATCGATCCATGGAGTTCCACCTGATGCTGTTAAAGTATTCATTAGATATCTGTACTCTTGCAGGTAAATGTTTCTCTTGTTCTGTTTTGTAATTTGATCATTGATTTCAGACTTGAAAGCCTCTTAATTAGACTTCGAGAAATAATATTTTGAATTGCATTCATTTTGCAAATAATTTATTTGCAGGGTTTCTATTTAGATCTAACGATTTAATAAACATGTTCGATGCTACTGTAGGAAGAAAATATGAGTTTGCTGGCTTATTTTTATTTAGTGAAATTGTTAATTTCCATCGATTAACTTGTCAATCTTCGTTCCTTAGTTTGTGTTTTTTTCTCCCCACTGGAAGTTGGATGTCACGTACTACAATCCTCTGCGTCATATGTTAGGACTAGGATATATGAATGAGGTTGCGTTTTCTAATTTATGACTACTTGTAATTATTTCAGATACGAGAAAGAAGAAATGGAGGAATTTGTTTTGCCTCTGCTGATGCTGTCGCATGTTTATGTGGTTCCCCAGTTGAAGAGAGAGTGCGAGAGGCAACTGGGTCGTGGCTTGTTGACACTTGAAAATGTAGTTGATGTTTTTCAACTTGCATTACTGTGTGATGCTCCCCGTCTTAGCCTTCTTTGCCATCGTATGATCCTAAAGAACTTCAAAGCTGTTTCTTCATCCGAGGCATGGCAAGCAATGCAGCAAAGCCACCCAGTACTCGAAAAAGAGCTTCTTGGATCAGTGGTCGATGAAGACAATGTAACACCTCTCTCTTTGTTCTTGTTTTCGTATCAAAAGGTGTCTGATTCATCAAAGCGCTGGTCTTTCTCTAAACTGACCTTTCAATTTTTCCTTTCAGAGGCAAAAGAAAAGAGTGAAGAAAATGAATGAAAGGAAGATCTATTTGGAACTATTTGAGGCAATGGAGACTCTTGTTCATATATGTAGAGATGGTTGTCGCACAATCGGCCCACACGATAAAGACTTCAAGGTGAACCAGCCACCGTGTAAATATGCAGCATGCAAGGGGCTAGAATTGCTTATCCGCCACTTTGCAGGCTGCAAATTAAGAGCCCCCGGTGGTTGTACCCAATGCAAGAGAATGTGGCAACTCTTGGAGTTGCACTCTCATCTTTGTGCTGATTCTAATCTCTGTAGAGTTCCTTTGTGCAGGTAATTTATCAACATCTGTCTCCTTTTTTCCATCCTTTCTTTGCTTCTAAGTTTTTGTTGATCAATTTAAAGAACCATCTAGTAATAAAGTTCGGTGATTTCAGGAATTTCAAGGACAGGAGTAAGAAACAGGGCAGGAAAGATGAAGTTAAATGGAAATTGTTAGTAAAAAAGATTCTATGGACGAAGGGAGTAGCAAGAACACCATTCTTTTTGACGACAGAAACTATATAATGAGAACCTGCATTTCTTTTTGTATAATCAACTTCAATCTGTAAATCTTTTGTTATCTCGATTGCCCCGTTTGTATTCTTTGTGTACATCACAGATCAAAGAAATGAAATCAAAATTTTCTTCATACTACTAAACAAAATGTGCTCGCGATTCCATTTTTTCTCAACCAAAATAACACTGAAGAAACAAACAACCACGTTTTCTTTCAAGAATATAAAAATCTTTGGATCCTGGAGAAATTATTACGTTGCTGTCGGATGTGGCGGCGGAGACGCTGCCGGCCGTCGATGATCCTGTTTTATCAACGAACCCTCTAAATAAGGTAGAGGAGAAGTTCCTTTGGGTTCAACACTGAGCAAGTTGTTGCGAGATTCTCTTTTACCACCGCTGTAGGGAACCGCCGCCGCCCACTCCGGCGTGTGAAATACAGTTTCTCGGCTCTCATCATCGGACAATGGCGTCTCAAATGATGGATTTACGATCTGATTTTGCGAGAGAGGAGGCAGTGGCTGCAACTCCGGGCTAAGAAGGTGAGAATCCAATTTTTTAACAGAATCCACCCGCCGATCCGGAGAGGATTCATCTTCTCCCTTCCTACCCTTCCGCTCGTCGATCGAGCCCGGCCTCCGTTCCATGGTTCCGTAATTCAAGAAACTCGACGGTGGAATACCAGAATCATGCCGAAAACTCAGAGAACGCTCCTTCTCGACGAGCATACGAGACTTGTATCGGTACTTAATCCGCTGGCGATATAGAAAGAAGGCAAGCGCCGATAGCATTCCCAGAGTCACAATCGCAACAGAGCATACAATCCCCAGAGTTTTAATTGGTTTAAAAGATTGTTGTCCAGATGAGGGTAGATTAGGCAGAGAGACATTGGAAGGGGCAGGCGTAGGCTGGTCGGAATGTGCCGACTCAAGAGGCGGCGGCGGGGGAGGAGGAGGAGAGGGTGGCGACGAGAATGTGGCAGGATCCAATGGCTGGTGCAAACTTCTTCTCCAACTATCGGCATTGACGCGAAGATGATTGAGAACAACCAAGGAATCTAAACTGAGAATGAAGATGAGAAAAGAAATTTTCATGGCGAATAATTACGGTTTGTTCTTTGCAAGAATTCAGAAATCCGAACTCCAAAAAAGCTTTAATGCTGCTAATTAATTATTGATTTTTTGTGAAGGCCCCGAAGATAAATTATAAATAATTGAGACACACTAGAGACATCAAATATTATATTTTTTTAAAAAAAATGTGATCTAATAATCTACAAATGATTTTTCATCTTAATTTATTCGGAAAAGTTTTTATATTATAGTAAATTAACACAATAGAAGATCCAAGCATCTATTGGATGAAAACATGGCATGCTACTTGTCATAATTCCAGCATTATTGTGATATACTAATAATAATAATTGTTTCTTCCACATACTTTATTACAAAAATATATATATATATATATATATATATATAGTTAATGGAAAAATATTGTTTGTTATTCAATTAAAAACAAAACTTTTAGAAGGCCATTAGATATTATTCTTTTAACACGAAAGGAAAATTAGGAAATCTTGCACGTTTCAATTTTTTTTGTGGTTTTAGGGGGTTAGCACATTTCGAAAATAAAGATATGTGAAGAACCAAAATTGAAATTGGTACTTCTTTTATGCACACTTCTCTCTACGAATGCCACGTGGCGTGTTAGTAACCTCCTCAAAATTGAAGTTGCAAATGACGTATTCCAATACCATGTAGTGGAAGAACGTGCTGAGTTCTTATTTATTTATTTTCCCTAACAACAACAAGCCACTTGTTATAAATGTTTTACTTACCTTTTTTTCTTTTAATTTCGTGTTAGAGACTTAGATCATTTTGGGAAACAATAAAAGATATTTGTTGTTGAAAAATATCACAATATAATATTCTAATATTAAACCAAATTTATTAAACGACCAACTATTAAACCCAATAAATAATAAACCATTATTATGATTATGTTTCATTTACGAGTTTTAACGTAACAAAATAATAAGTTTATTTTGTTTTAAAATTTGCACATGTAACATATTAATTTTTATTTAAACCTCGGAAGAATGATAAATCATTATTGGTCTTGGACTTACGGATACACTTAAATGATTGCTATTATTATTAACAATACTTAACTACGATAAAAGTAGATAATTCAAACTACTAAACTTATGAGATATAAGTGAACTATGCTGGTTATTGCTGCCATTTTCTATCTTTAATACATCAAGCCATTTTGGTATGGTGCAGCTATGAACCCAACCGGAGCCCAAGTTTGGAAATGGGTAACGTGTGAGAAATGGTTGGGCCGTAGTTGGGCTTATAGAAGGAATGGGGCTGGCCCAGATTGAGGGAAGGTCTAAAAAGAAAAGGGAAGAAAAGAAAAAGGGGGAAAGGGGAAAGGGGAAAGAGGGGGGGGAATGATGAAAAGTTGAAAAAGAAGGGAGTGAGAAAGAAGAGGAGAGCGAAAGAGACGCATGTTTTGTAATTTTGTGTTTTGTTGTTTTGTAATTTTAATAATTGCCCATCCCATCCAATCTAATTCCCACGTCTTTTTCCCAAAAACCCCTCCTTTTTTATTTATAAACTTTTTATTTGTTTTTTAATACACCCACATTTTCTCTCTCTCCTATATATGCTTTTTCATTTGTATTCATTTTTTTTCTCTCAATTTTACTAAACTAGACTATATAACTTAGTCGGAGTTGACTTGGATCACAACTTTATTTCCACATTTTTTATAAATCAAATCAACCCCATCTATATATATTTTAAATAATTTGACGATTTGAGAATAAATATGTGAAGTGGAAAGACCGTAGATTTCTAGTATATTAATTCAAAAGTATGTACTTCAAATAAATCAAGTTATTGACCTCAATTACAAGAGTAGTTTATGAACGCATTATACCGCTCGCTCAACTAAAGTGTTATAGAAAATTTGGAGTAAGTTGATAAAATTGAGACAATTAGAAAGCAAAAAGTAGAGAGTAGTTTTATAGTGGGTTATAGGTGATAAGCAAATTAAAACCTTGTAAAGATGTAGTAATATAATATACGAAGCATGAGCAGAATGTGAATGTAAGGAAGAGGGGATTAGGCTAAAAAACCACCTAAGAAGTAAGAACCCATTGGACAAAAGGTAATCTCATTAGCATTACCTGTGCCAGACACCTCTCTTTGTTTGTTCCCTCCCCCAAGAAAAGTTACCTATGTATCTTCCAATTGAAAAGAATAATAAGTAAAAACAATAATTCCTTCAATGTAAAGAGAGAAATGAGATTATTATGTAATGGGGAGAATAATATATAAAAGGCCATGCATCAATATTCATGATTCTCCTAACTCATATACTTTCCCCACCACCCTTACAAAAAGCTCTTCAATTTTAACCCCACTTTTCTAAAAGACAACCTAATATATATATATATATATATATATATATTCACCTCTCCTCTCCTACATTGGACCACCTTTTTTTTTCTCCAATAAAATATCTTTATATATATTAAATTCTTTTAATACTCGACAAAAATAACTTTTAAATTACGATTCTTTTCTTGGATCAAATATCTATAAATTTTAATATACCATTTAAAATCACCTAATTGATTCAAAAACTTTAAATAATGGATAAAGCAAATTTAATCATACATCATTCAACAAACACTACCTACTTTTTTCCATGGTATAAATTGAAATACCCATGTTGAGTTATGATAATGAGTTGATTACCCAACAATAACTTTAGGTATTCTAACAATAGTCAAACTTCTTCTTCTTTTTTTTTTTTTTTTAATTAATTTATTCGAGTACAACACGTCTAAAAAGGCAAAACAATGAGTAACGTACATGAATGTCATTTCAAAATAATGTAAAATGTAGGGTTACATAAATTAAAATGAAAAAGAATTAATGAGTTTGAGAGATTCATTATTATTAGATGAGGAGATTTTAGGGTTTAGGGTATAGGAAAAATGAAGAAAGAGATAAATTTGGGAATGTGTAGAGCATGTGGGTTGGAATGATGATTATTATTGATATCCACAAATATATATATATATATATTCAGATTTTGATATTTGAACACTTACTTTTTGAAGATGATGGGAGTTTTTTCTGTAAGTGTTCTTGTGAGTTGTTGTTTTTTTTTTTTTTTAATCTTTTTTATTTTTGCTCAAATTCAGGCTTTATTTTGGGTTTTGAGGTATCAAAAAACACAAATTAATAAAGCCACCATTTGTGAATCTCAGTTTCAGCTTTCAATCAAAAAATATGCACAATACACACACACACACACACACACACTACCAGCTTTTAAACCTCACCTTTTCTAACACCAATATATTATTAGTCCTCTTCTTCCCTTTTTCTTTTTAATTTACTAGTGGTTGCCTTTACTTATCCACTTTCTCATTTCATCATACTTTTATTAGCTGCGATTCTTTTATATATATATTTAAACCAAATATTAATTTTAAAGAAATCTTTACATCACTCAAACTTCTCTTCTCAATTTGAACCAGAAAAAAATAAATCTAGCTCAATTCACTGCAATGGATACAGGTTTATAGACTAGTACAAGTAATTTGAAAAGAAAAACATAAAAGATGAGTCTTAAACCAAAGTTTGGAGAATAACTTCACCACTTGCTATGTACATTACATTTGTCCTTTTTAGCTTAGTTTCATTCTGGGGTCTATTTATTAAATATTCTTCACCCTATGCGTTTTACAATAATAAATAAATAAACAAATTATTTCCAAAAATGAGAGAAAATGATAACATTTTTCATTTTCATTGGGTAATTTATTTATTGAAGAGCTCAATATTATTCTTTTTTAATTAAACCTTATTGTAAACATACAAAGGAGAAATCACATGTTAATGGGCTAAGGGCACATGATTTTGGTTTAAGCATGACAAATATGTCTTCAAGTTGGTATATTATCTTCTAAATTTATGTGTCATGAATTTTTATTGAGATTCTAAATGTCTAAATTAACACCAACCACACCTTATAATTATTAATTTCTTTTCTTAATTTTTCAAATGTGACAAAGAATGTATTGTAGTTTGTAATTCAGATCACATACATACCTTTCTAATTAAATCTCATTTAATCTCCTCCATCAAGATCAATTTTAAAATTATCATATTGTTTTTTTTTTTTTTTATTCTTTAAAAGAATTTGCTATATTTTGCATGGATCCTAAATAATATGCCTTTTTCCATGTGCAATATCTGATGGGAAAAACAAAGAACAGACTTCTTTTATATATATTTTTGTAGGCAAGTGGAGGTTTGATTCTCAGAGACAGATTGAGATAATCAAATTTAACATTACGCTGAGACAGATAAATTCAAAAAGAAAAAAAATGGGTTTTTTTTTGGAAAAAAAAAACAAAATATAAAAAAGAAGACTAAATTAATAAATAAATTATGATATGTTGTATTAATTTGGATTCTAAATGTTTAATTTTTGTTATTTTTCAGCTAATTCACATACTAATTCTAACAAAACAAAGCGTAAATTCCAAATAAAGTTTTGCAACAAAATAAATTTGGCCAACCTACAAATTAACCTTAAAATAATATTTTCAAAATTCAAGCTTTTTTTTAAATTTTTTTTTGAAAGAACTGTTATAATTTCATATTGTACTTACACGGTTCTATAATTTAAAAAACCATACGAAAACTTTTCCAATAATAATTATGTTTAAAATAATATTTGAGTAATAAAAACGGAAACTTTATGTTTCAAAGTGATACAAGGGGACAATTTAGAGTCAATATTAGTTTTAGGAAAATTGTATAAGATGATAAAAGAAAAAAATAGTTCATAACATTTTTTTTTGCATATTGCAAACATGACAAATATGATGGCTATCAGAAGAAGTTTATCGGAAGGCTATCATATGATTATCTGTTTTTAAATTTGCTACTTTTGCAATTTAGACGCCAACTCTATTTTCATAATTTTTTTTCGCTACTCTTGCCGGAGCCACTTAATTTTATTCGTCTCATAAATTATTATAATAATATCCATAGAAAAAAACACCCAATTAAAATAATGTCATACAAAAGGCCATTATTTCAAAAGTAAATCATCTTTCCATGAAGAAAAAGACGAGATGGTTTTGCATATACTGAAAGGTACTTGACTCAACATTGATATAGGAAAAGAAGTTAGTTCATTTTCATGGACACTTCCCTAAGACTTAAAAGTACACCCAGACACACAGACATACATATACATACATATATATATATATAGAATAAAAGAAAAAGGTACACAGAGATATATAAATATATATATATATATTTATTATGCATAAACTAAATTAAAAAGTAGAAAAAGAAAAGGAAGGGTAAAGGAGAATAATATATAGGAAGTGATTGTGAAAAGAAGAAGATAGGGTTCATAATTTGATTTGGCAGAGAGGTTATAATTAAATATAAAGGAAATGGTTGAAAGGTAATGATGGGAAGCAATGGATGGAGGGTTTATGATTCATTGAATCTGCAATTTGGTATGACACCCAGTTTCAAAGCTTTACCCTTTACCTTAGCTTCTTCAATTCCAAGGTTTTTAGACTCACAACGTAACACTCCATTTTATATTTTACATCATTCCCTCCCCCAAATCTCTTTTCCTCCTCTCTCTCTATTATTTCTCTTCAACTCACCAACCCGATTTTTGAAACAGAATTATAATATTTCTTTTTTCTTTTTTCTTTTTTAGTATTTCAACGTTTCAAACACAACTTTATATGAAGTGAGTGAAAAAGTAGAGTGACGCAGTTTGTATATTTCAGTATGTGTGATATGTATTTAATCAAAAGCTGTATGAATGAGACCACTTCTCTAATAAAAGATTGTTTATTACTACAATATTGCAATAACTGAAATTTTTTAAACAATTCTTTTACTATTGCCTTTACTTTCATCCATCCTTGCTTTGTTTATCTATAAATTTGCCTTCGTAAGTTTTGATTGACCTTACAATGTTCCACTTTATAAAAATATGTTGACGTGACATAGTGTATGAAAATTTCCTTTCATTAGACAATATATATTAATTTACTTGACAAAAAAATTTAAGATTTCTTAGTTTTATCTTCAAAAGTTAATATGATTCTTCCATTTTCAAAGATGTCGCGTCCGGTTGGATTTTTGAAGGAGCTTCTATGAATGCTTTCTCCTATAAAAGAAATAAAAGTCCATCTTTAAAAGTTATGATTTTGGGACTTGTTTGAAACATAATTAAAAAGTATAAAAATATAGTCCACCCTATCCAAACCTAAATAATTGAAACTTATGATTAAACCATACAGAATGAAGGAGTGTTGTGTAGTTTTGATATTTGGTTTTAGAAAAAAAGAAGGAAGAAAATAAGAAAATGAAGAGAAAAAGATGAAGAAGGAAGTAGAAGGAGAAGAAAAAGAATCTACTTTTTCTTTTTCTTTTTTGTTTTCAGTGTTACAAATTAATAAAAACAAGAGTATAAAAGAAGGGAGGGATAAAATAGAGAGAAATGAGATAATGAAAGAGGAGAAATGAAGCGAAGGGGTCGTTTTCTGGTATAACAGTGTTTTGTTGTTTACTTTCTACGAACCATATTCGCACAAAGACGAAACTGATAGGGGCGACTCAGCTTAATGTAGTCACATAAGGGAGCAACAAAGTTATGGATGTCAGATTAGCGTGCTATTTTTTTCTTCAAAAGCAAACAGTGGGGGCCTCATGGGTCTCTTCTTCTTCTTCTTCTTCTTCTTCTTCTTCTTCTCAAAAACCCCATTTCCCATTTCAATTTCCATTACCCAATTCAGGGTTTTGAGTAATTTCCCCTTCTCCAAAGTTTCCTCGGTGGTGGGGGCGGTGGTGCTGATTCATAGGGTGAAGGGGTTGCCGTGAAAGAGATAAAGAGAACATTCTGAGGTTGGCCTTTTGTGTTTGTGTAGCTGTGGTGGCTGTCAAACATGAGGCACAGCTCATTTCTTTGATGGGTTCCCCTTTATCTTTACCTTTACCTTTACTTTTTGCTGTTTTTCTTTCTTTCTTGTCTCTGTGGCCTGTGGGGTTCTTTCACAATATCACTCCTCGCTTCTCTCAACAATGTTTCTGATTGTTGTGCCCATCGATATTTGATTCTTCGTGTTTGATAATCCACTTACTCCTCTTTCGTCCTTTTTTAGGTACTCATGCATTTCTTTAACTTTTATCTTCTTACTGTTGTATTCTTCCCTTTTTCTCTATGCTTTCTTTTTTCACTTACACCCCTCTTTTTGCTTTCCTCTGCTTCATTTCTTCTTTCTAGCCTACCCCATTTCCCCTTTTGTTTTCTTTTCCAGAGATTTTCCGAATCGATTCAGCTTCTTCAGCTCTCACTTGTTTGGTAACTCTTATTTTTGTGTCTTCCATTCGTTGAACCTGTGTAATATCTTGATTCGAAGAATTTTCATAAGGGTTTAATAAAAGGATCCATGTGATTCTCTTGATTTCTTCTTCTCAATTTTAGTTTCAGTCCTCAGTTGTAACAACTTGGGTGTGCTGTGTCTATATTCTCAACTTACAATGGATGTCTGTATTTGCAGTTTCAGGTGTTGAGCTTTCTAATCCAAGTGGAGAAACTAAGGAAAAGCTTGAGGAAGACCAGTGGACTGGGAATTTTGAGTTGCGAGACTCTGCAGATTGGAGAGGATTTTTGGTGTTTGACCCACTGGAAAGGAAAGGAAAAAAGTAAAAAAAGAACCAACAAGGAAGACAAAATCTAGAAGGGAAGGATAAACAAATAAGGGAAAGGACGGTGGTGTCAGGTATTAGCAAGTGGGGGTGTCTCCAGCTTTGCGAATGATATACGTTTTAAGAGTGTTTTCATAGTAATGTCACACCCATTCGACCCTCTATCTCCGGGGTCCTTGGGAAGTGTTACTCCTTGAGGAAGCAATCTCTTGTTTACAACTTCTTTAGTTTCAGGCTTGTGTTTCTTTGATTAAATTACCAAAACCCCACTTTTTTTTTTCTCCTTTGTTTGTTGAAAAGATTCGGTCACACTAGGAAAAACAAGACCACCCCCAGATTTGCTTATCCCTTTTATTCCTTCACCATAATAGATCCAGTCAATTTTTAGCCTTTCATTCCACTCCTTTGGTTTGTCTTCTTCTTCCTTGGATATATTCTTTCTGGGTTTGTTGTTGATTGAAATAAACAATCTTGAAGAAGAGAAAGAAAACAGATACTGAGATCCATTTTCTTGACCAAGAACATGAAGTTTATGAAACTTGGATCCAAGCCTGATGCATTTCAGACTGATGGTGATAAAATTAGGTGAGACATGTTTCCTTCTTGGTTGTGTTTGATGTGCCTTTTGTTCTCTGCGCCTCCCTCCTTCTGCTGCAGGTTTTCGTTGGTAGCCATTGAATTCTATTGAGCAGACTGTTCTATTTATCAATGATGTTATGATGAGTTCATGTTCATCAAATGAATGCAATTGCCACTTTCATGAACTAGACATCAGAGCAACTTCTAGTGTCGATTCATTTATTTGTGTTTGGTGATTCCAGTTCATTTTGGTATGGATTACTGCAAACAGTCTCCAAAGGACCAAAATTGAACCCAATCCTTGGTAAATTAGGCCTTCACTTTTAGTGTATTCAACTTGTAAGATCTTTATCACTGGCTAGTGAATTATATGAGTTGAGTTGACACTATCAAAATGGGTGGAAGTCCAAATCTTTTAGGCCAATGTTGGATTCTTTTGACTGCTTGATTTTACATTCCTTGGAAGTTGGTAAAAACGATATTGATGTTATTTCCACTGAGATTGATCCATGATTTCCTAATTTGTTTCAATGAGATTTGAGTCAGAGTCGTCCTTGTTTATTTCAGGTATGTAGCGACTGAGTTGGCTACTGACATCGTTGTCAATGTCGGGGACGTGAAGTTTTATCTGCATAAGGTATGGATCTGGTTCTTATTTATTTCAGACAGCAGTGGTATTATTGCATAATCTGGTCATTGAAGAGTATTGTAGAGTCAAAGTCCACACTACCCAGGGCATTTATTGTAATGAAAGCCAGAATTTCTATTTGTGGGAGCCCTTGCAGATAGCAATGTCTGGGTTCATTTATTGATGTGGATTTTCTTTTTTCTTATTCAATGTTTCTTAAAAAACAACTTCAACAATTTAAAACATATTCCAAGTAAATGATACTTCTGAATAATATTTCATTAAGTGAACCTGAAATCTTTATTTCTAGATACGACTATTTTGTGTTTTGTGAAGTTAGTTCTTCAAATGACAGATTCATGAGAAATTACTATTTCCTTTTAATAAGCTTCAGAAACACTCTATTTTACAGTGAGTCTTGAACTTTTAGTAATTAAAATTAGTTAGCTGTTGCAATCTTAACCTTAAACTAAGCACTGTCGTAAGATTTCAATGTTTAAAACATATGAATGGTAAAAAATGGATACAATCTCAAAGAAGAAAAACAGTGGAGCTAAATTTTCATCAACATTTGTGAATTATCACATAGTTATTTCATAGTTAGTTTGTACATCAATCAAGCTTGATATTACTGAAAATATTGACTTTATGGAGATTATTACTCTGTTTTTCTATTGAAGTTAGTGGGTGAATTAACAAAAACTTAATAGCGGATAGAACTAGTCACATTAAACTAAGTCTGGGGTTCAAGAAATTTGAAAATTTAGTATTATAACAGATACAAAGAGACGGGTTCAGTGGAAAAAAAATTATTTCTTTTCCTCAAATCTTAAATTCTTTGTTGATTTATAAGGTAGCTTTACTATTTCATATATCTAAAACCATTCTCTTTACTGCCCATATTACAATCTTAGAATGTATAGAAAGTTTTAGGCTAGCAGATTAACTTTTACACTTTTATGTGCTTTTTATTCTTTCGCCGCAAAAGTTGAACAAAGATTAAAAGTAAACTGAATATTGTTCAAAATTCTTAACAGGACAAACATAATGTAAATTAATGATTTGAACCTGTATAAATGTAATTATTATTCGATGTACATTACAGGTATGCATTACTTCTTTTTAAGAAATTAACTGCTTGAAGTATTTGAGAATTGACCCCTCACACCTATGATCACTAGGAAATAAATTTAGCAACTCAAAAGTTACATTCTTAGGACAGAAAGAAGCTGTACTAATACCATGTATCATTTTCATTTTGGTAGTTTCCTCTTCTGTCGAAAAGTGCCCGATTGCAAAAGTTAGTCTCTTTGTCGAATGAAGAAAATAGTGATGAAATACATATCCTGGATATTCCTGGTGGAGCGGCTGCTTTTGAAATTTGTGCCAAGTTCTGTTATGGTATGATTGTCACCCTCAATGCATACAATGTCATTGCTGCTAGATGTGCTGCTGAATATCTCGAGATGTATGAAACCATTGAGAAAGGGAATCTCATCTACAAGATTGAAGTCTTTCTCAACTCAAGCATCTTTAGAAGTTGGAAGGACTCAATAATTGTTCTTCAGACAACCAAGTCTCTTCTTCCATGGTCTGAGGAACTTAAGGTGGTCAATCACTGCCTTGATTCTATAGCTTCCAAGGCATGCATCGATACTTCAAAGGTCGAATGGTCATACACCTATAATAGGAAGAAGCTTCCATCTGAAAATGGGGATGATTCTCATTGGAATGGTGTGAGAACACAAAAACTTGTTCCAAAGGACTGGTGGGTTGAAGATCTCTGTGAGCTTCAAGTTGACTTATACAAGCGAGCAATAATGACAATTAAGACGAGGGGCAGAATCAGTGGTGATGTAATTGGAGAAGCTTTGAAAGCATATGCCTCAAGGAGGTTACCCGGGTTTTCTAAAGGTATGGTCCAAGGTGGTGATATTGCAAAAAATAGACTACTGGTGGACACAATAGTTCAGCTTCTTCCCTCAGGGAAGGGGGAAGTTTCTTGTAACTTCTTGCTAAAATTGTTAAAAGCAGTAATTCTGCTAGATTGTGGAGAGATGGGAAAAATTGAACTTATGAAAAGAATTGGTCAGCAGCTTGATGAGGCCACAGTGGCTGATCTTTTGGTTCGAGCTCCCGCCGGTGAAACAACTATTTACGATGTTGATATGGTACAAAACCTGGTTGAGGAGTTTGTCACACAGGTGCAGAATGTCCACACTGATCTTCACATGGAGAATGAGTATCATGAGATCAGAAGCCCCAAGTTTGTTTCTGATGCTTCCAAGTTGATGGTTGCAAAACTGGTTGATGGTTATCTTGCTGAAGTTGCTCGTGATCCCAACTTACCTCTAACAAAATTTCTACGTCTTGCTGAATCGGTTTCGAGCTTCTCCAGACCATCTCATGATGGACTATACCGAGCTATCGATATGTATCTCAAGGTATATTTTACTTCCATTTTAGTGGAAGGAACTATGTTGTTTGAACAACCTTAACATAGATTTGACTTTGTATCACTGCAGGAACACCCTGGAATCAGCAAGAGCGAGCGTAAGAAAATATGTCGATTGATGGACTGTAGAAAATTGTCCCCTGATGCGTGTTTGCATGCCGTGCAAAACGAGAGGCTACCCTTGCGAGTTGTTGTTCAGGTCCTCTTCTTTGAACAAATGAGAGCTTCAGCAGCATCAGCTGGTGACAGCACACCTGATCTACCGAGTACAATTAGGGCTTTACTACCAGGAAGTGGATCTCATGGAAGCTCACGGTCTACAACCACAAACACCGAGGACGACTGGGATGCCATACCAACTATTGAAGAAATTAGGGCATTAAAGGGAGAGCTTGCTGCTCTAAAGCTCGGAAATGGCGATAGAAATGGAAGCGACATTGCTAAAAACAATGCCGAAAAGGTATCAGGGAATAAAATGAAGGGCATGCTCATATCAAAGAAGATCTTCTCGAAACTCTGGTCGAACAAAGACAGAAATGGAGAGATCAGTAGCTCTGAGACATCAGAAAGCCCGGGTTCTTCGAACGCAGAGGAAACTAAATCAACCCCCTCAAGAAGCCTGAGGCATTCAATTTCTTAATTCAAACACGGTCTACAAATTGTAGTGATTGTTTTTGGTTGGCAATCTGTAAAATTTCTCTTTTGACAGTTAGAAGAACAAGTAGAATCCGCTGACATATTCCACCATGACAAAGGAGAATTTGATCGTATGATGTGAATGTAAAAGCTCCTCCTGGGTCTATGTGTTTTCTTACACCTGAATTCATGTAGGAATCATTAGTCTATGTTTCTTTTTTTTCTTTTTTGGTTTTATGGATCCGTAAGTTATATTTTTGTTGTACCATAAATCAGAAATAACGTTGTGAGGAATGTCAGAGACTGTGCTTCATCACAATTTTGAGATCCTCTTCCTTTCTACTAATTTATGTGATCGCATTAGTCAAACTAATGCAAATTGAGATAGCTGGTTGGTAAAAAGAATAAGAATAAGTACTCTTTTTTCTTTTTCATGTTCACATTTGGAATGTTGTATCATTTCTAAAAAAGTTGTCATTTTTCTTATATAGTAAAAATCAACTGAAAAATCAAGAGAATCTATTTCATCTTCACAATATGGGAGAGCTAAAGCTAAGAGGAAAGCATGAGCCAAGTTATAATCCAAAAGATTAAAGTCTATTATTAGATCTAATAGAATGATTTTGTAGCATTGGGATCCAAGTCAAATTCACTTATCAATCCAATTAGTTAACATTTCTATGTTTGGAACTTTGGATGGATGCAACTAGCAAATAACACTATGCTATTTATATCAAGTAATTTTGTTGGTTGGTTAATTGGAAGGGGAAAAAGGGAAGGATATAAAGAGATAAAATATTTGAAACTAAATGTAGGTGCCCCCTCATGTGTCTAAGCTACTTTACATTGATTCTCCATATTTAAAAGGCAAACAAAAAAGGACACTCACAAGTGGAATTGATCCATTCTTTTTCTAAAATTAAGTAAAGAAAAAGAAAAAAAAAAAAAAAAAAAAGAGAGAGAGACTCAAATATCACATCAAACAAAAACTGCCTAACATATTTGATATTCCTCTTTAGTAGGAGGTAGAGCTACTGATATTTAAAGTTAAATAAATTGGATTTCGAAGTCAAAGTTATTTAGGCCTATTTGGCAATATCCTTTATATTTTTATTAAAATTTAGAAACATAATTTATAAAGGAAACTAAAAAAACATACCCAACCAAACATTGACCCAACAAATGTGAAAACAAATCCTACACTTTGTTTCTTTACTTTCATCTCCAACCATTGACCCAATATTCCCTAATGCTTTCAACCTCAACCTAAAGCCTCACACAATATTATTTAATTTATACTTTTTTTTTGTAAGGGAAACATAAATACTTTGGCATCTAATTAAATTATCCTAAAAGTTTAAATATCTATAATATTACATGTGCTGACATTTTGACTTCTTCAAAATTTTCATGCAATGATTTTGTTTTTGTAATTGAAAATTGCAACTGGTAGTCCTTTGACTAAGAAATGCCAAATGAGTAACTCGTTTGAATTTAGTAAACATTTGTTATTATTATTATTATTATTATTTTAAAAAAAGAAAACTTTACCATGTTTTTCATCTTCAATAAAAGAGTCAGATTTTCAAAAAAAAAACAAAAACAAAAACAAAAACAAAAACAAATTTTCAAAATTTTCAAAACTTAGTTTGACTTTAAAAAACATTAGTAGTTTAACCTTTAAACTACATATAAGATTAATTACAAAACCCAGTCCTTAATTTCTTTTTCAAACAAATTTCTGAAGTTTAAAGTTTTGAATAATACTTTTAAACTTCCATTGACTTCCAAAATCTTTAATTTGGTGAACTTTCAATTTTTTTTTCCAACAGGTACTTGAATTACATGAAATTAATAAAACAACGATATATTTTTAAATATTAAAAAATCAGTCAAACAATCAATGAAATAGCAAAATTTCACTACATTTTACTTTCCTTTTATATAAAATTAGAAAATGAGAATTCTATTAGACATCAATTTAAATACAGCAAGATTTTATTTAATAAAACAATGACTTTTTATGGATTTGAATTGAATGACAGTTTTAGATCAATAAGCTTTTAGTACAAAATTAAAATGTACGAAAACTATACAAATCCAATGCATATAACCAATATATAAAATTATTTTCTATGAATGCTTAATTTAAATTAGAGATTCATGTATGAAAATATTTATTTTAATTCAAATCATTTCATTTCTTGTTGTTTAATATGTATTATGTAGAATAATAAGGAATTAGAAGTTGATAGATTTGAATTAAAGACTACTTGTATTTCGATATGTTACGATTAAACCAATATATATTTCTTTGGAAAGAACTCTTAGGGATAATGAAGAGACATAGAAATAGTTAAAGTTTATATATATAAAATAAAGATGGGACTTTGGAAGCGAATTTTTGCTAAATCAAAAAGGCATATAGCAATCAACACTTTAATGTCTTTAGTTTACATATACTTTTATTAAAGAATGGATTATTGCAATTTGGAACTAAATAATAGAAGGGCTTTTTGATATGTATATAATGTGTAACAATATCCTACTCAAAAACAATGCTTTAAATTATTAATCATGTTTTGTTCTTGATGAACAAAAAGTCATGTGAAGTTGGTTTAATTTTCTTTTTTTAAAGTATGATTTGCATTTTATTAGACACAATGTCCCCTCAACATCTTTACTTTGGTTTAATAAAATAATTAGATCACCTCAAATATGATTTAAAATATATATTTCTTTTAAACAAAAGAGAATATATGCAAATTTTTTTATTGCAATTTGCAAATTTTTCTATATGTATATATATAAATATTTCATATTCTATCGATGATTGATATTTAGAGTCGTTAATACACTCGACAGTTTTGTCATTTAAAATAATTTTTTGTAAACTTATTTCATACAAATGTTTTGTTTTAACAAAATAAAATATGATTAAAAAACTCGTGTGAATTGAAATTTAAGAATACGAGGATTATGAGTTAACCGTTACTTTGAACTCTTAAAAAATCATTTTTATTCTAACTTTTGGGAGCTCAATTAGATATTGATTGTGATCAAAACTCTTAAGACATGGATAAACTTTCTTGACTTGGGATTCCATGATCAATCCCACCCTAAATCTTATTGGCACCTCATGAATTACAAAAATTGAAGAAGTTATTTTGACCAAACTAGGAAGAAGAAGAAGCACAAATATATAGCAAAACATTAATCAATTCAATCTAATATGTCCAACAATTTAATGCAAGGCTTTATAGAGAGCCTCCCAATTAAAATCTTAATCTCCCATTTGCTTAATTATATCGATCCTATTCATGCATTTTATCGACTCCAACGAACAAGTAATTTAATTTTTCATTTCATAATTCTCGTACCTATAGTAACATGCCCTGAAACTAAAACAACAACTTTTCTGTTTGCTTTTGGTAATCCTATAACTAAAATAATCATCAAACTTTTCCTAAGAATAAACAATAATGAGATTGTACTTTAATATATTATGAGTTTGTATAAGACATATCACGAGTAAATAATTATAGTTCTATATGTGCATGTCTTAATTAGGTGAAAAATGCTTTAGTTAGCAATAATGAAGATGCACGTACGACTACATTAAAAATTGATATAAAATATAACATGATCTTAACTTTGGACTAAAACTATTTAAGTAGCGTTACTACATTATGCAAAAAAAAAAAAAAAGAAAAGAAAAAAGAAAAAAAGAAAAGGCTCTTGAATATAGTGAAGAGATCATATAAATAACTTCATATCTTACATTTAATTAATTATGAGACTTTACAAGTTGCATATAGATTAATGATGTATTCTACATATACTCTTAAAATTAAATAATCCATACCAATTTGGAACAGAAAAAAACAACCTTTTTGGTAAAGGTGATGAAATTAAAGTGTAATTAGAAGGAAGGGATTTGGAAAGGAAGTGAAGGCAGATATATCCAAATTAATATAATATGGAGTGAAAGTTGTTTAGGGTTAATAATTGGAATTAATTACCTAATCCAAAAGTATAGTGGTCGACCTGACTTTGTCATTATGTGTTAGTAATTAAAGATTATTAATCTATTATATCCATCTCTCATCATATTTTATGATTTTATAATTTTATAATTTTATAATTTTTTTTTGTTTTTGGAAGCATGCATAAATAAAATTAAAAAAAATAAATTGAGAGGATTTCCAGGAAACCTTTTTTTGGAAGGGAAAATGATGATGTGTGCTTTACCAAGTAAAACTAATTGTCAACAATTCCTTCTTTTGAGACCTTGACTGCTTATAATAAAATAATAATTTTATATGGAATTTCACTAAAACAATAATAATATAAATGTTAGTCAAAGTCAAATAAATATTATTATACAACAAAAACAACCTTAATTAAGCTCTGATTTGCTTAATTATGTTATACAAAACACCATAATTTCCTACTTTTATTTTTATTTTTATGATTTGTTTTACGGAATCGCCCATTTATCTGTTTTCTTGAAACGTGGAGTCTTGGATTTCCATTATTTTATATCCCAAATCGAATGTGAGAGTTAATTGGATTATTGAATGGTTGGATTTGAGACAAACGCTGAATTATAAGTTTAATTCCGTCGCTTTGGATTTATTTTAATTTTTTATGTTTTTTAACTGCACAAAACTTTTGAACTAGGTTTATTTATTTTAAATTTTATATCTATGTAATATAATAGGTATTTAACTTTTATAAATTCATTGTTTAACTTTTTCAACTTTCATATTTTGTATCACTCTTTTATATATTCAAATTTTTTAATAGTTATAGTTCCTTTAGTGATTTTTTATTTTTATTTTTATTTTTTAAAATTAAACCTACAAATTATAGTCTCACTGGTTATTAATTTTAGGTTTTATTTGTTACATGTGAAGAGTGTTTTTATAATAAGAAAAATTTTGAAAACAAAAAAAGGGTGAAAAATGTTCTAGTTAATAGCTCCAACTCTTTACCTTATATAAGAAATATACGGTAGAAGTTTGAGAAAAAATATTTAATTTTAAAAAACTAAACGGTTACCGAAGACATTCTAACTAATCAAACTTCAAAGTTTGAATTTTAATTCTAGAATATCAATAAATTATTTAATAATATCCGAATAAACCATTAAGTATTAACAAAACCTCACGTTAACTTGTCTTAAATCAACCAATAAGATTGGCATATACGCCTATTGTATGCATGCAATGTTAAAGTATTAATATTCATATTCGTATTATTCATCATATAATAAAAGTGGGATTTCATTTTTTGTTGGGTTGAAGAATGAAGAATACATGCACTCTTCATTTTTTTGTTATCTTAACCAGATCTTACTTTTTCAATCATATCATTTTAATGGTTTTTCAGTGGCCTCCCCCCGTGACAGACAACTCCTCCCCTTCATTCTCTAATCTCTACCTTCATTTCAACTATACATTATTATTATATTTTGAGAACTAATTTCACTTGGGTATTTATCATATCAGATTAAATTTAATTTAATTGTTATAAAGAAAGTGACCTTAAGAAGAATGGGGGATGGGGTTGGGATGTTTTAATGGAAAAGTTCAAAACCGCAAGAAGTAGAGTTATCCATCACTTTCACCCCACCATTTTCAAATGCTTTTTTTTTCACAACAAGAATCTCGCTCCCACTTTCTATATCATAATTACAACTTCGCCCCTATCACTCTTTTTGGATAACGTTCATTCCTTCTTATGCGTACACCGGTAGCCATTTCTATGTCAAATTTTACTCTCTCCCTCTTTTCAATTTGGTTAACTATAATTTCTATAAATAGTTTGTTAATTTTATGTTTATGTATGAGTGTGTATATTCGTTCTAATAAAGTTTGCTATCAACTTAAAAAGAAAAAATCTTAAAAAGTCGCTTCCATTTACATTCAAATAACAAAATGTAAAGTTTTAAAGGACAAGAGAGAGACAGGAAAATAAAAGTCAAACAAAAAAAAAATAAAAAAAAGGTTAGGGATATTCTCTTTTACAATAAAAAGCCATATCTATAATCTTTTTTTTTTCTTTCTTTTTTTTCCTTTCCCTTTCCTCCTTTTTTTTTTTTTTTTTTTTTTTTTTTTGCTTTTTCACATAAAATCTCCCCCTTCTAATCCTACAACCAGAAAAAAAAAAAAAAAAAAAACGAAGTACAATTTTCTTTTAGGGAAAACAAAAAGGGTAACTGGTAATTTAGCGGTGGAGATGTAAATGGACATGGAAACGGAAGGAGATTTATAGATTTAAAATTTCAAAATTCTCTAGGGTCGACGAAAATGGACATGCCAGGCGGAGATTTAGTCCAATCACCTACGGAGCCATCGCTGAAATCTTCACCTAACCGCTTAATACACCAAAGATCTTCCTCACACGACAGCATTTTCCAGTGCGGAATAGCGGGTCTGAGGCGCTCTCCGGCGGAAACCTCCGTCGCCACCACTCCACACCCTTTCTCCTTGGCCAGATTATGCGCATACCCACAAAGAGCCTTAACCATCCTCTCAGCGTCGGGGCCTTCGCCGCCGAGTCCATACATAAAATGCAAGCCAAAGGGCGAGAAAAGCTCCGGAACGGAGGGGAGACGAAGGCATGGAAAGGCCTTGTCCAAAACGCGTGTCGTCCTAGCGAAACTCCGCTTAAGGCGTGAAACTCCACGTACTTGGAGCCTGAACACGTCATTACAGTTCCAAACGCTGAGAACCGCCCAAGATTGGGGCGGGTCACATAAGAAACGGTCTGAACCGGGCCAGGTGTGTGGGGTGTAAGTGCCACGTGGGATAGCTAGGAAGGTGCCGAGAGTGAGGGGGTTGTTAAGAACGGCGTCAATATCGCGGGGGAAAAACTCAGTGGTGGAGAAACGGCGGCGATAGAGAATCTCAGCGTCGGAACGTGAGAGTGGAAGGATAGTGACGCGTTTGGACAAAGGGACTGGATGTGCAAAGACAGGGTTGACAAGGATGGCCGGTGTACGGAACTTGGAGTATTCGCATTTCTCAGTGAACAAATTAACCGACGCTACGTTGTCCTTTTCCGTCGCTATGTACGAATACTCTGCACCACTCTCTCTGAACCATTCCTCCATTTTCTTCACTAGCTTAATCCCAATTCCCATCCTTCTGAAAACAAACAAAAAAAAACACCCACCCACCATGAACACAACGTATTATATTATATATAACATAAACAAACAAACAAACAAACAAACAATAAAAAAAAAAAAAAGAAGAAGAAGAAGAAGAGAAACAAATACATACCGATGAGCAGGAGAAACCCGAAGGCCTAAAATGTAAGCGAGTTTAGTATAAACAGGGAGATGTTTGGGAGGTTGATGATCGGAGTTAGGGATAGCGGATCGAGAGAGTTTTTGACCGCATGTAACGGTTTTGATACAACCTCTAATCATGCCCACTATTTCGTTATGATCGGCGGTCGCCGCCACCTGTTGAAACGGAAAGAAAAAAAACCCATTATAAGATATTGAAACGTAACCAACACCAAATAGAAAAACCAATAAGGTTGGCATTTATTCGAAGAGAGAGAGAGAGAGAGAGAGAGTTAAAAGGAAAAGGACAAAGGGGATTGAGAAAAAGGAAAAGGAGGGAAATACCAGCATAAGAAAAGCAGGGGAGTTGCGGACCCTGCAAATTGGGTCACCTAAGAGGTCGGTGAAAAGACAGAGTTTGCCGCTTGGTCCGACTTCACATCTTCGTTCAACATCTTCAACGGCTATACAATCTTTACTGGGATCGAACTCTCTAATCACTATCATGGAATCTCTCTTTGTTATCATTGTGTGTGTAGAAAGAAAAGGAAAACACACATGCAGATAAAGAATTAATTTGAAGACGAAACAGAGCAGAGAAGAGAAGGGGATTATATAGGATGAAGTCCCTCCCACTGTGACAGTGTGGCAGGGTTTTCGAGGCACGGAAATATGATATCCAATCCAAATAACGTGGGTTTTAAGAAACAAAAGGGCGAGAGAGGGATTTTAATTTTAGTATATGGGGGGAGGAGTGGGGGAAGTTGAAAGAAGAGAGAAAAAGGGGTTTTTATAAAACGGAGGAAAAATGAAAAAACTGTCTGACTTGGAAAACGGAGGGTGTGACCTTTCTTTTCTTTCTTTTCTTTTCTTTTCTTTTCTTTTCTTTTCTTTTCTTTTTTCTTTTTTTTTTTTCCTTCCCTTTTTCGTTGCATTAATTAATATTAATAATATTAATAGAAAGATTTTTTTCTTTTAAAAAAAAAGTTTATATCATTGCACAGGATTCCTCAATGATGCTATCTATTAATAACTATACGATGACGGATGACTCTTTAAATACCTTAATTTCACCCTCTCTCTCTCTCTCTAATCCTATTTTCTACGATGAAAAACAATAATTCTTCCATATTAAAAAAATAAATAGTAGTGAAAAAGAAAAAGAAAACGGTAGTAATAGGGCTACTAATAATAAATGATATTGGAATTGGAACACAAAAAGAGAAAAGAGAAATAAAATAGAGAGAGAAGAAGAAGGTTTTAAAGAGGAAGAGGAAATGGCGGCTAAGGCTGCGCAGTGTGATGATTTTAAATGGGTTCTCATTGGTTTTTAATCATTTATTTCTATGAAACCAGACCTCCTCCTATCATCACCACTATCTATAATCATTACTCCCTTTCAGTTTTTCTTTTTTCTCTCTTTCAATTACTGCATCTAATTATTTGTAATTAATAATTAATACGCATTTAAATAGTTGTGTGTTAGAATAGAAGCAATGCTTATTCAATACGTTACCTAATTGTAATTTGTACCTGTACTAGTTCGTTTTTCAAGTGGGTAAAGTTTGAAGCCAATTAGATAGAAAGTTGGTTCATGTCATGAGCATGATGGCGGTGAATTTGTTATAAATATATATCATATGTGTGTGAAGAAGTAAGAGTTATTGGGACGCGGCGGGCGGGTTGGATGGATGGAATGCTCCTACAATTTATATTTGGATAGATGAGTGGTAGGATAAACGCATTTCTTAAACCATCTCTACTGCCCTTTTCCAATCCTTATCTATATTTTCTTACTACTAAATCCCCTTCTAATTCAAACTTATCAATTACTTACACTATCACTTTTGTTTTTCTTTTCCGTTTACATATTTTTATGTTCATAATATTTAATTTTATTATGTATAGATTATGAAACATGACAAACATAATTTATAGGTGGTAATTACCAATCGAGTATTCTGATTTTAAGGGTTACAAGATGAAGATAATTACAGAGGGATAGGATATTGCCACGAAAAGGGTGGGTAGATTTTTGATTAAGGACACCTACCCCTACCCCCTGCCCTTCCCTTTCAGAAAACTGCCACCGCAGTCCTACCCTTAGCCTCTCGAGAAAAATTTACTTCTTTCTTCTTCACTAATTCTCTCTCTCTCTCTCTCTCTTATTGGTAAGAAAAAGAAAAAGAATTTATAATTGTAAATAGGGGTAGGAGCATGGTGCTTGATGAATTGGCAGGGTATGTAAACTCTGCCATTTGCATATTATTGGTATAATCGTAATTATCTCAAACAACACCCCCACTTTCAACTTACGTCACCCCTAACCTAATCAATATTCATAATCATATAATTACCCATTTAATTATCCAATCATTTCCTCTTTAAACTTTCCTTAATTAATTAATTAATTCATTCATTCATTAATTAAACTCCACTTCGAACCGGTTTAAGTGGGCCATGCATTGCACACTCACTCACCCTCCTCCCTCGACTCTTCCTAAAAAAAAATTAACATGGAAAATGATGTGATTATATTTTATTTTATGTGTAAATAACCACTTTTAGAGTAGGGAGACTTTGAAAGTCAATTACAAAACACCTACCTAGCTTCCCTTTCCTAAATTTTTATTAATATTCTTAGTATTAGTATTTTCATGAAATTTAATTCATGTATTATATTCATTTTCATACTTATTTGGAAGTTGGTATGAGACATGGAACATTATTTTTAAATGAATCTTTTATTATTATAAAGACTTCAAACTTCCTTTTATTTAGATTATGGATCAAAGAAAGCTTTCACATCCTCCTAAAATAATTAAATAAAAGGATTTATATCGATTTTCATATAGTTAGATGCGTAAAATTGACGTAATTAATTGTTTAATTATAATCTACACTACAAGAAAATGGCGAATTCCCGACGCCGAAAAGCACGTCGGCATAAAGAACGTCGGGAATAAGGGCTTTCCCGACGCCCTCAACAACGCGTCGGGCGATGCGTCGGGAAAACCATCTTTCCCGACGCACCATGAAGGCGTCGGAAAAAATAAATCGGGAAAAGGGGTTTTTCCCGACGCCGTGAACAGTGCGTCGGGAGCGGCGTCGGGAAAACCTTTTTTGCCGACGCAACATGAAGGCGTCGGCAAAAAGTAAATCGGGGAAAAGGGGTTTTTCCCGACGCCGTGAACAGTGCGTCGGGAGCAGCGTCGGGAAAAGGGGTTTTTCCCGACGCCGCGTTAAACGTCGGGAAAAGGGGTTTCATGAGCGTCGGGAATTCCCCTTTTCCCGACGCGTTTTGAGGGATTTCCCGACGCCACGTCACTGCGTCGGGAAATCCCCTTTAAATTCGTTTCAGTTCTGTATTCACAGAACCGAAACCGAGAGGAGGAGAAAAAGAAAGGAGAAGAAGAAGAAGTCGCCGCCATCCTTTTGTTCCGCCGCCGTCCGTCGCCGACCGCCTCGCCGTTGTTCCTCGTCGCCGTCTGCCACTTTAGGTAAGTGAAATATGTAAATTTATTTAGTTTTTTTAGAGTTTTTTTTGATAAAAATTAGTTTAGGGTTTGTTTGTTTTTTTGTTTTTTTTTTGTTTCAAAGTTAAAAAAATGTATGTATTATTGAAATTGTTTAAAGTTCTTTTTTGTTTTTGTTTTAGTTTTGCTTTAGTTAATTAGTTTTAGGATTAGTTTTAGAATTTAGATTTTGAAATAGTTTTAGGATATAGATTTTGAATTAGTTTTAGGTTTTAGTGTTGAATTTGAAGTGGTTTTAGGATTTAAGATTGACGTTGAGATTGAAGTTGAAATTGAATTTGAGATTGATAAAAAATTTGAATGTGTAGAGATTTTTGAGGTTATATTGAATTGGGGGGGGGGGGGTGTTTATTGAATTTGAGATTGTGATTTAGGATCTCCAATTACTTAGTCGTTTGAACTTTGAGAAATACCTAATAAACTTTTAATTTTGTGTTTATACAAAATGTTTAACATTCTTCAATCTTATATACGGATGGTTTTAATGGGTCTACTCAACATATTTCTTAAAACATGAGATTTATGAGAATGTGTTAGAATGCTAAGTTTCTGAAAATATTAGAGCAAAGAGATAATTTAAAGCAAAGCTAGATTTAAGACTTGCTTAATGCAAGAGTTTCTTGATCTGATAGAAATTCTATGGGGAAGATTATCTTGTGTACAGTGGTCGTGTAATTATTATGAAATGGAATTACTACTTATCTGGGGAGATAAAAATAAAAATATTTTATTTTTACTTTTTTCCTTATAATATTTTGCTCAAACATTCACAATGATCAAGCAATGAACAGGTTTGTTGAGCATCAGATGCTCACGACCTTTAAAGAGTTCCGGGCCGACTGTCATAAACATTTCAAAAAGTACAGCGACCCGGAGGAGGCTCGTGCCAACCCACCAAACGCATTGGTTGGACGTGATGAGGATTGGCACTTCCTCTGCGACCATTATATCAGCCGTGCATTTCAGGTATTTGTCATGATTAATTATGATAACAAGTTTTTATATGTATAAGAAATAAACAATATAATTGTTTTAATGCAGGAGCAATCACGGACAAACAAGGCTGCTAGACAGAAGCAGCCTTACAATCATAGTAGCGGGTCCAAGTCGTTTCTACAACGACAGCATGAGCTCGCTGAAAGAAGAGGGCAGCCGGTCGATCGTGTGGAATTGTTCCGGGAAACACACGTTCGAGCTGGGACATTCGTGTCGCAAGCCGCCGAGGATGCGCATGTAAGTTATACCCTTATTAATTATCCACTTTTATTATATATTTTTGCGCGTTACCTAACATAATTTTTAAATTTGTTGCAGAATCAAATGCTGGAACTCCAATCCCAGCCTATCCCAGAGGGTAGTCAGCCACTCTCTGAGGATGAGATATGCGATCAGGTGTTGGGTAGACGACCAGGCTACTCAAAAGGCCTTGGTTGGGGACCCAAGCCGAAGGCCCGCAGAACGGCAAGTGCAAGCAGTTCGTCGACATCTTGTTCGCAGTCCACACAAAAAGAGATTGAATTACAAGCTAAACTTCATGAAGCTTTGGAACGGATTGAAGTACAAGATAGAAATCACCAAGCATTAGCTTCACAAGTGGAAGCTATGAAAAAGATGATTGAAGACCTAACTCGTGCACAACAGGGACCACCACATGATCCCTAGCTTCATTATGTTTATGTTTTTTCTATATTAAGAACTATATTTTGTTGTAGTCAACTTATTCGTATTATTAATTTTAATTCTATTTTTTTAATTTGTGTTTGTATATTTATTAATTTATTTAATTTAATCCAAAACGTCTCGAAATTTTTTTGAGCAATCCGAACATCATTGTGAATGTTTGAGCAAAATATTATAAGGAAAAAAGTAAAAATAAAATATTTTAAAAAATATATAAAAAAATATTTCCCGACGTTCATTACGTCGGGAAAAAAACGTCGGAAAACAGGTTTTCCCGACGCCGGAATATGCGTCGGCATAGACGGCGTCGGGAATAAGGTTTTCCCGACGCCGTCATGCCGACGCATATTCCGGCGTCGGGAAAGCCTTTCCCGACGCTGCTTTGGTACGGCGTCGGGAAAGCCTCTCGCGACGCATTTCTCCCGACGTGCTTCCCGACGCCGTTTTGTACGTCGGGATATCCTTTTCCGACGTACTTTGCATTTTCGCCGACGTATTTGTGCGTCGGGAGTACCCCCGTTTCTTGTAGTGCTAGATAAATAAAACTTAGAACACCTTTGATAAATTTGACATTTGGATCCTATTTAATTTATTTAATCCCTTTCATCATTGTCTTTGACTTCTCTTATTATACCCTAATCTATGCTTCCTTTTCCACTTTAAAACCATCTCATTTTGATTCATTCTCAATGATACTATTATAATAAGCAAACATTTTGATCGTATAATCATCGATTCATTCACATTATCGTTCAATCCAACCATTTCAATATCATTAACCATTGTTGTTATTTATGATAGTAGTGGGAGGTTTTCTCGGACATATACATATATAATTTTTAAATTGAATATGATATGAAGATAAAGAATTGGGAAGTGGTATAGAAATGAGAGATAGATAGAAGGATATATGTGAATAATTAGAAGTTACTGTGGAGGTTTGTGAGTATATGAATGATTCAAGCAGAGAGGTCCATGTGTTGTCCACTTCTTTGCACAGTTGTCTTTGTTTCTCCATCTCTCTAATAACGAATATCATCATCATTATTATTATTATTATTTACATAGAAGAAATAAAAGGAAGGGATTTTTGTCAAACAAGTAAATTGCCAAGAACCTCACTACATCACCTATTAAAAAAAAAGAAAAAAAAAAGAAAAAAAAAAGAAAACATAAAATTATAATTAATCTACATATTTATATTAATTATGTTGGAAGTTTCTTGATGAGTAGCATGAATTTTCCAGGTACAGCCACGTACGTACATACGTGCGTGTGAACTAAAAATATAATTAATTGATGAAACCCCATTAATCTCCCACTTAAAACATGGACACCCAAGTTGCCAAATTTTCTCATAATCTAAAAGAATAATTACCAACAAATCTACCATTAATTAATATGTACACTATTTTAACAAAGGGAAAAGTGGATCCTCTTTCCACTAAATTAGAAAGTAATTGGAATGAATACAAAGAATCTAGGTACCCACCCAACCAAGTTGGGTGAAATGAAATGGAGTGGAGTATATATATTATATACACACATATAGGGAGTAAGCACGTAGAAATTAAATACAAAAAGAAATATTAGAATTTAGATGTAAGAAAAAGAAAAAAAAAAAAAAAAGGAAGTAGGGCCTAGAGATATTCATTGATGTTGATATGTTTGTGTGTTGAATGTACATTATATAAATATGGTACATTGAAAGTACACTTGTAATATATATATATCAAAATTTCCTTCTCTGCAATTCCAATAGTACAATTGGATTTCAAGGCCATTTGTTGGCATTAAATTTGCATATGTTATTGTCCCACTTCTATTTTCATCTTACATTTCTATGTCCTATACATTCTTTTATTACCTTCTAAAAGTTAACCCATTTTTCTTTTGCCTTTAATTTGTTATGGGTGTTTTTTTTTAAATTTAAAAAGTTACGTGTAACTTATTAGTAAGATTACGTGTGTAACAAATGTATACGTGTATATTAATTAAAGTCATCTATGACGTCGTACAATACGTTAAATTAAAATGATGGATATGCCAATTATGATTTATTATTGATAAGACGTTACTCAAAATAGTAAGATAAAGTGAGCGTATCTAATTGAATATAAGATGATTAAGTGCCTTTTTTATATAAAAATGACAAATTTAAATGATTATACACTAAAATAGATGAGAGTATGAGATTTTTCATTGCATTAAATTAGAAAACTATGAATATACTAAATTTGATGGAGTGAGATGAGCATATTATTGATTCGTCAAAATAAATTATCCTTTTATACAAAAAGTCGAGTTGAATGAATACGTGACAAACTAGATGAGAGTTTGATAAGGTATAGCATTCTTCCACTTGTTTCGACAAGAATTTAAATTATGCCTCTTTAAAAATAGTAACTCTATCAATAGCCAATAAATCAATCCTTCCTTAATTTGAGAGATCCATATTTAGAAATTTTTAACAAATTAAAGAATAATATATGTCACTAAATATCAAATAATAGGATAATAATTGCTTTCTTTTTATAAGATAGAAAGTTGTGGAAATCTCTATGGAAATACATAATCCTTTTTTCATATTTAACTTTTTTAAGAATTTTATAGTTTTTAAAAAGAATCATTTTTAAGTATGAAAAGATAAATATTTCAACTTTAGCATTTAAGTTTTCTATACCTAAATTATTTTATTTTTCATAGTTTTGTTGTATTCTTATAATTTCTCAATTTGATTTTAAATCATGCAACCATTATACATTCTCGTCAAAGGTTCGCATATTGTCGACATGTTCAAATAATAGTTATTAAAAAAATTAACGACATGTAGAATAAAACCAAATCAAGATTTAAATTGAGATGCAAAGATTTCAATCGTTATTTATATCAAAACCCTCAATGCATTGCATGACTTGTGGACAAGAAAGGATACAATTTTATAATATAGTTTTTGGAAATATATAAAATATATATTATCACAACTAGACAGCTACCATTTAGGTTATGTATAGGTAGTAGACTTAGGTAGAAATCCAGATTCCATATACTGCAAGAGACAAAGAATATATATATATATATATATGAAGCTGTTCATCTTCTGCAACTTTTACATTATGTTTCATTGTCTGCCATTAATTTTTCATAAGCTCGTTTTTTAATACATAAATATTTCATTTGTCCCTTTCTTAACATTATTATTTATTAACATATAACAACATGAAATTTGATGTTCAAAATTTATAGATCCAACGACGAAACCAAATCAAGCAGCAATATATATATATACACATACAAACACACACACACACACACACTGGATTCAAGATAATATATATGATCAACACTTCCTTATTTCATTAAAGTATAATATGTTTTAATATGATTCTTATTTTTTACAAATTAAACTATTATCATTGTATTTTGGTTGTATTCATTTCTATAAATCATTTTTTTTAGAAGTGGCTGAAGCTTATTATTTAAATTTTTGGGGTAAATTTGCTCATATTCATTATAAAAAATGATACTTGATGATGATGCTCGATGATAGTGACAAACACAATAATTAATAAACGACCAAAGATAATGACGTTGATTAAGACCTTAATGACAAGCACAACAATATTTAGTTATAACGCCAACCACACTTAATTATCATATTGATTCCACTTTAATAATTTGGAACGAAATTGGATTATATGCTAATTAAGCTGTTTGAATTAATTTAATGATATGTGTGTGTATATATATATATGAATGAATGAAAAGGAAATTTCTTTGGACTTTAGGACGTTTTTTGTAATTATATTTCAACACAATGATTGTAAGTCAAAACAAGAGAATTAGGCATATTACTTTGAATATACTTATTAAAATATTGAATTAACACAATAAATCAAGATGGAATCAAATGGACTAGATCACACACGAAGATTCTTTGTTCTCTTATTCCTTCTCTTCATTGTTATTACAATCATCATCATCTCTTAAAATAATACACATTATTGAAAAGTGATTCCAAGCATCAAACTTAAATTTATATTTTCTTATGACCACATAAATTATTCTTATTTTCTTCATGTGATGGTTGAGACTATCAAATTTGGAATAAAATCGAAGATTTTTCGGAATTTTTAAACCAAAAAAAGAAATAAACATTGATCTAATTGAAAAGAATTAGAACCATTTTATGATAGATCATTATTATTCAAATTCATCTTTAGAATATAATAATTATTATAGAAAAAGAGAATTAGTTAGATTGTCTTATTCCAAGATAAGGGTATTTTGGAATCTCACTTAATTCTCATCTTGATTTAATTTGTGATTAAGTTTATGTTCGAATAGATTGAGTTGATAAGATGATATATGCAAGTCAATTCAAAATTGTTACGTATACAATATAACATAAAAAAAAGAAACAAAAAACAAAAGAAACAAAGAGATTCCTCTTATTAATTAAGATATATATAACATAATTAACTCCTAATAGGATGTTTGATGATGTTTTCATTAAAAATTAATTAGAAATGAGATTGATTAGGCCTAGATGAGAGATGATAATATAGTTAAAGAACTTAATTACTTGGATTTGAGTTACGTATTATCATTAAAAAAAGAAAGAAAGAAAGAAAGAAAACAAGTTAAATAAAAAGTAGAAAGAAAGGATATATATTTAATAATGAAATTGAATTGATGATATATATATATATATGTATGTATGTATGTATGGGTCCAAGGAAAGAGTAGGTCCGAAAGAGAGATTAGAAAGTTCTCCCAACCATATGATCTATGGGTTGGAAAAACAAAAAGAAAAGGAAATTAATAATAATGATAATGAAGGGTATATATATATAAAAGAAAAGAAGAACATGGGTCTTCGACAGGTTTGATGTTAAGTTAAGATGTTGCATCCAAACATAAAAAAGAGGAAAACAGTTAAGGGACAAAACCAAAGACAATTTCCTCGGGAAAAATCTATGCTACGGATCTTGTTCCCCCACCTCTCCTTCTAAATTCACACACACCTCTTTCTTAAACTATCCTCCTCCTCTATTCTAACTTCTTTTTTATCATACATCATCTATCTATCTATATATATATATCCTCTTCCCCTTTTATCGCTTTTGGTCCGATGTTTAAAGTTAATGTGTTTGGGATTTATACGTCGGAGATAGTAAGTTTGTGTTTATGGTGTAAAATTATAAGACATATGTTCTCAATGAACGTTAATATAGTATATTGCGATAAATGTGAAGAGTATATATATTGAGAAAGATTGAGTTTATCTGTAAATATAAAATCTAAAAAGAGGATATATATTAATTTATTCGATATAGGTGTGAAACTTTATGTAAAGGAAAGATTGAGTTTTAATTTCAAGATTTTAAACTACAAGACATATGTATTTGTTTTCAATATGTGTTTCAAGGAGATCCATTATAGTGATATATTTATAGATCGTGAATAACTTAATTAATAACAAAACTATGTGTCGGAGTGCTTTGAGTATATTTATATGGTGGTTCAAATATGACTAAATTATCGGTGTGTTATATATAAATCTTTTAACCCTAAAAGCACACATCTACGACCTATAGTATATGTCGTTTATTTATGATAATAAACTATGGTTTTTCTCTCTCTTTCTCCTTATATATACATATGAAGTTTTTCAATCCAAAAATATTATTTTTTTTCCTAAACGGATTAAAAATGCTAGTAGAGTCATGGATGATCTAGAAAGTTAATAGCGTCGATTTTTAGCAAAATATTAGAAAAAATGTAATTATCTACTTTACAAATGTAAGAAATAAGTAATGGGTTTTGAGCAATATAAAAGTAGTCTATGGCTTTTAAGTTCAAATAATTCCAATATGAAGCACTTTAAAGGTTGTGATATATTAACTCTAGTTATGTATATATTGGGAAAGAGTTGTCTCTTTCTAATGGGTAACAAGTTTTTTCTCCTATTTATGAAGCTTTTGCATATAAATTTTGGTGTTCATATTTTCTTGGTTAAATTTTTCTCCTTATTCATTCATGCAGTAACAATAAATTTATGAGTCCCTTTTCCAAATATTAATGAATGAAGTTTAACAATATCATGCATAAAGAAACTTGATTAGTGCTAAATCCCAGATATACTAATATTAATGTGGAAACTGTTTCACTTATAACACAAATGTCACAAATGTAGGCTTTCTGCCAAACAATCAAATCTTCATAATCAATATTTGACCATGTTTGTTTCTTGGATTTCACGTGGATTAATTAAATTTTATAGGTTATTTTTTCCTTTTACTAAACAGTTCTATGCCAATAATACCAGAGGTAGAGAAAGAGAGATTAGTTGTCGTGTCTACAATGTGGATGAATTTAAATTTTAGAAGAAAAAAAATGAAGGAATGTAAAGCAAGGAAACATGTTCACTATAATGTTGGAAAATGTCAAGACCAATGGAAACGAAAGTGTGATTAATCAATATAATGCAAAACACAAAAGCAAGATTAAACTAATTAATTAGAGCTAGAGACAGTTGGTTTCGATATTTTCTATGCTTAATTACTTAATTAATTAATCACAGTCCACACCCTAATTTCCTATCAATCCAATAACTAATTAAATTTAACTAAAGTTAAGAGATTTTTATTTTATTTTATTTTATTTTAAATTTATCTCCATCCATGGCTTTGGTGTGGCTCGAGGAAATATATCTACATATACGACGATATTGATATGATGTGGGGATTAGGTCACCCAAAGAAAAAAAATCAAAACTTTCTCTTTCTATTTATTAATTTCAGTGTTTAGCTACCTAATTAAGCTGCCCCCCCTTTAATTAATTTAATTACTTTGATTAATTTATAGAAGAAAACAAAAGTTGGGTGCGATAAGACTTTAGGTATAGGTTCCAAAGTCACATCCTTAGCTATACATTAGCCCATATATATTTCTTTTTTAAGGGCATCGAGACCTTAAATTTTAGACACAAAAAGATTAAACCTTTTTTTTAAAGTCAAACATTGGACTATATCCTTATTTGACCATAAAGCTAAATATTTTCAGATGTGACATGAAAAGGTAATCTTTTTTTTTTTTTTCTTCTTCTTCTTCTTCTTTTTGGGTCTTGGTGTTGGTTTGAGAAGCTCAATTCTCAAGAAGGGTAAATGTGCAAATTTGGTAAAAATTAATGAACAAATTACGTATAAGGTGGGGGAGTTTTGTGGGTAATTAGGAGCTATGATCTCTGAAGATTGTTTAGTTAATGTTGGTTTTTGAATTTAGAGTGGAAATTTGGGAATTAAATAGAAAGATTACTATAGTTATTATTATTAAAATTAAAAATGTATGGTAAGAGGCCGACATTTAGATGCGGCCATGGCTCACCCAAATCCCAAATATTCAGCATTTTGTCTCCCATTATCTTCTTCTTCTTCTTCTTCTTCTTCTTCTTCTTCTTCTTCTCCTGATTCTGAAATGACCTTTCATAGTTCTTCCTTTTAATTTCTTCTTAAATCAATTGCATGAAGAAAAAGGAAAACCCTTATTATTATTATTATTATTATTATTATTATTTCATATTTATATATAACTTTTTGAATAATGTCTCTCTCTTCATTAATTTGTACACAATGGGTTCTTCTTATCTTATCTTCTGCATGAACTTGGCAATTCCCAAATCAAAACAAACACACCGTCGTTTACTCAATTTGAATGTTATCTCACAAATATTTTCCCTATTTCTTTTTTCTTTTTGGTTTTCTTTTCTTATAACGTCAGTAACACATCACTGATCATCAACGTGGGACCAAACAAATATGGTTGCCAATTCTAAGATGGAATATATACATGCACACAAGACAAAAGTTTGAGAGACGAATTTGTATCTAGCGATTATTAGAAAGTAAAATACGGATTTTGAACATGTATCGAACAACTAGGAAAACGTTAAATTTAGAGTCAAGAAATATGTGGAAGGGTTAATGTGGTAATTTGAGGTGGGTTGTTTTGCATGTAGCCCATGGATATTAAGAAGAGGAAGGTAATTGAAAGAATGAGGACAAAAGAACTGAGTTGGGAAAAAAAAACACAAGAAGGGGGTCCCATTTGGGACTCCCCCATCACTTTGCATAATTACAAAATAAATGAATGAATACATTTATTAAAAGAAGAAAAAAAAAAAAAGAAGGTAGCCGCCATGTTATATATCCACCATATTTATCTTTACATATTCATTACTCTTAAACTTAGGCTCCATCAAAAGAAAGAGTGTTTGATGATCATTATACCTTTTTCAATGGGGGTGGGGGGTTGAGATATTACAAATATTATTAATTCTCTACTTTTAACCTAATCTAACCTCTTCCATTTTCGTATTCTTTTTGTTATCTTGTGTTAATTTGGTGTTATAGTTGAATACTAGTGTGAATATTTATATTAATTCTAAGAATAAAAGCATAGATAATATCATATTATTGTAAAAGTAGGGAAATATTTGTTGATATTACTACTAAGTAAAGTCTTGGTATAGAAACCCTAATTAGAAAAAAAGAAAGAAATAGTACGGCACTCTTCATTTTTCTTATATATATATATATATATATATATTATTTTCATGGCAACTACTTCAATTTTATTTTATTAGAAGTAGAAGAAGAAGAAGAAGAAAGAGAGAGAATGATGGAAGATGAAAATGACAATTCATACCACCACACTTGTTACCATCTCTATCTTTGAGTGTCATCTTCACCATACAAAAAAGCAAGATGTATTGGGTTTACAATGATTTTGTCCTTGCTACCCTCCAAACTCTTCTACACCAATTCTCTTCACAAACTCCAAATTCAAATATATATTTTAAATAATACTCTAATATATATATATATAAAAGAGAGAGAAACACACATCATATCATTCAAAAATATAAATACAAAAACAAAAATTAAACTTAATTCAATGGTATAATAATCTACATGGACTTTCACTTTAGAAGTAAGAGAATTGTTATAATTGGTCATTTCCTATATAATGGTTGTTGTACTAAAAAGAGTAGAATAGAGAAATGGTCCGGAATGAGTGAAAAAGAAGAGTATGAAATATGGGATTAAGTGCGAAATGTTTCAAAAGGAAGGGAGAGTTAGGGATTCGGATGTCTTAAGTTTGTCTGCAATGATCTTTTTTATAAACAAAAATGGACAAAATATATCCATCCTTCCCCACACTCGTAACCAGCACGTGTAATCAACACAAAATCTCACAAAATGGAAAATGACATATCCTTTTATTATTTTTTTTTTTATATATAAAAAAATTTAATGGGGACCTTTTAAGATTTAAATTTGATCACTTAATTCCAAAGAGCAAAATAGGAAGATTTATGATAGTGTTAATAAGAGAGTGGGCCTTTTAGAAAATGATTTATCAAAAAACATAACAAAAGAGAAAATAATAATAATAATGCTTAGATTAAAAATGAAAATTGATTGAGACAATGGGACTCTTGGATTTCCTTCCACACACAAAAGGCCCCAAATTAAAAGCCTAAAATGTTGTTATTTGCTATCCCATGATGCTTTTCTTTGTCACTTTCAAGCATGCACATTTTGTCCCCCCACCCCTACCTTCATTAAATACTTTTATTTCCTCTTTTCTTTCAACCATCATATAATAATCTTATATATATTACTACTCTTCTTCATCTTCATCTCTCCTGCCCAATTAATATTGTTGTCAAATCAATTTAATGAATATGTTCACATTGAGCGAAATAAGATTGGATTTTATTGTTCTTAAGATAATTACATAAGCTCCAACAGCAAAAGAAGAAACAGAGTAGTTCAAAACAATTAGTTTGTTTCTATGAGGGATATACTCCAACGGCTTATGATTTGTATATATAATTTATATATATATATATATCATGTAATGCATGCTAACAATTAAGTTAATTAAGTATGAACCTCCTCGAATATATAACTTTTCAATTTGATCATATCAATGAATACCACATGCTTTGATGTTGGACTTAAAACTGTGTTGAAGCCCAATTCATGACATGAGGAATGAGGGGAAAAAACAAAAGGCTTCAAATTGGAAAGGAATAGGCCCAACCCTAAGCCCAGATGAAAACGTGCACGTAGATGGTTAGTGAAACTATCATTAGTGAAATTTTGCTTAATGGCTATAACCCAATGTCTCAACTGGATATTATAAATAAACAAATAGCTATGCTTACGTGAAACTAAAAATATGCCTTCAATCCTTGAATTCGTGATCGAGATGAGGTTTTTCACATTTCAAATTTTGTTATCGACATCTCCTAGTAATTATTCTCTTGGTAATAGTTGTTGCAACCAAAGTTGTCCTAAAAATTAGAGAAAATTTGCATGTGGATGTTGATAGTTACAGATAAGAGTCCTGAGGTTCGATATACCATTTTGAGAAAAATTATCCAGCATCATGGATCAATTCGGTAAAATTGGGGATGGTGATGGATTTGAGTTTGACGTCCATTGTAGGGAACTAAATGGGTCTGCAAGAGATCTACTAAGTAGGTTTTCTTGAGAAAGTATTGTCTCCATAACTCGTAATTGGTTGTCGACAAACAGTGGTCAAATGGTACACCAATGTTCCAACATTTTGCTTTTTTGGGTTCCAACACTATCGTTAGCGTTGAATGGGTATACCCAATTTCACCGCTTTTTTTAGCTTCGAACTTGGGAGTACATATAAACTTGCACTTTAGTGTTAGAACTTTATAATCTATTAATGCTTTTTACCATTCACTATATATTGGTTCGTTTAGTTATATTTCACAATATATACCAGCTTGGCCTCCAAAAGATTTCATATCAACCTTATTCAGAGAGCTACTAGTTCTTGATTCTTTGGTTTTTTTAAAGTTACTGATAATAAACCATCCAAATCAATAATGCACCAAGACCGAGGTGGAGGAGGTTCATAAATACTGATATTTTGAAATAAACGATCCAAATCAATCAGATACAATTGAGTGATTCTGTGCATATATCTATAAATCCAATAACGCAAGGCTTAAACAACCCGCACCAGAAGGGGCTCTCCTGTCCAAAACAAAGTACTTTAAAGAAAGGAATTATCACCAAATCAGTTGGACCCACAACCGGCTACGGAAATGAAGGTATTATTCTATTCCTATCACACATGACAATCAGCCATTCAAATATATAAGATACGATAATGCATTCAAAGATTAACCGACGCAAAAAAATTTTACTTAAGAATTAGCCAAATATTTGGGGGTAAAAAATAAAGGGAAATAACTTGGTTTTACAACACACAAGGAGTGGAGCGGTGGCACATTTCCTCATTACAACAAATGAAAGTTCTTAAACATCAGAGAGAATGGCCAAAAATACAGACAGAGACACAGAGAAGATTAGAAGAGAGAGAGAGAAGGCACACATAGTCAGCTTCCCACCTGGAAATGGATTTTACTGGTTCCGAGTTCTGCTGCTTTCTGCATTCCTAATTGGGAAAAAGTATGGATGGGCCTGCATTTTACATCAACAATATCAACTTATCATTAATATCCAAAAAGAAACTAAATATTGCATAGAGACAGTCATCACACAATTGTTTCAACAAGGTCCTCCTTTGCAGTGCTTGCTAGTAATAATTCTAGATGCGATGACAGATGAATCTTGAACATGAATATTTGATAACATTATATTATGAGGAAACACGTTCAAGTAAAGGCTAAGTCAGTGGATAAAGAGCAGTAGTGCTAAGAACTTTGGGGGCTTCCAGGAATTCTGGACTAGTCAAAATATAATCTTCAATGCAATATAAATAGCAGCAGACAAATAGAACATCACAATAGCATATCCTCACATAACGCATTCGATGTAGAAAGGAAGCATAAAGCACTTTAATGCAGTGTACAGACCATTGCCTCTTTAGCAGTTAGCCTTTCTTGATGATCATAGCGCAACAGTTTATCAACGAAGTCAACAGCCTTCAACAAATGTAAAATAAATATGATCAGAAAAATTAACCTTAAACAAACAAAATACACAATGATAAAATGGGAATTTTTCTGTTACTTTACCTCAGGGACTGCCAAATGCTGATTGTCAACATTAATGAACTTGGTCCAAGGTTTTCGACTATGCCTTCATCAAATTTATATATATATAAAAAAAAGTGAGCAATTTAATTATAAACTCAGTTGAAGTGGCCAATGACCAAAAAAAACAAAAAACCAAGGAGTCAAGTCCTGGAACAAACCTCCCAACAAGAGTCGAAAGATCTGGGTCTAATTCTAAACGATATTTACTCAAGTAAGTGTTCAATTCATCTGTCCCCAACACCTGTTCCAGCAAAGACCATAAACATCAAGTTAGATGCACCTTTATCTGTAACCATAAACCAAAACATTTCATTAAATTAAGAGTTAAAAAAACCCGACACAGATATATAAAATATGGAGTTGCTTCTCGCAGATAAGAATGTAGAAATTACACATGGATAGGATCAAAACCGTGTCACAAAAATTCTAATAGCTGTCAGAATAGAATAAAATATGAAAAATTAATTAAAGAATACTCCATACCTTAGCTATTTTGACCAGCTGGTCATAATTATCATGTCCATAGAAAAACGGCTCCTTGCGGAAAATCTGACAGCATAAATTACAGTTATAAGCATCAAGCAATTCTACACAAGTTGAACGTTTATTTAGAGGAAGCTAAACATGCAGAATATGGAATAATCAAAAGTCATCTTCCATCTTAAGATGAAGAGGAAGTAGAATAATATCCACTCTACCAAAATCAAATATCATGAAAAGGTGTCCCAGTTATAATGAGATAACATTGTAACTTCCAAGCAGAAGACACCACAAAATGCAAGACATGTCATTCCATATTATACTACTATGTATCAAGACCTCAGTAACATACTGAGTTCAATCTTTTCCACTTGCTTATGATGACAGTATATAATAAAAAATATAACTCATGTAAATAATAGTAAAATGTTAGAATCTCTATGAAAAGTTTTAGCAATTATTAGTATAAAATAATGCCAATTACTCACCATTCCAGCAAACATGCAGCCAAGACTCCACAAGTCCAAAGAATAGTCATAATCTTGTAAATCAACAAGAAGTTCTGGACCTTTAAAATATCTGCAAGTACTCAAGAAAATGATGAAGGAAATAAATTAATTGAAAATCATTAACAACAAACATACAGATGCCACTGAATAAATCCTAATAAATCAATTTCAATATAAAACAGTTCCACAAAGTGAACAAACAAACAACCTCGAAGCAACACGAACATTATACTCTTTCCCAGGATGGTAAAACTCAGCAAGACCCCAATCTATAAGACGAAGTTTACGTTGCTCATGATCAATCATCACATTATGAGGTTTGACATCTCGATGCATAATTCCTTGTGAGTGGCAATAATCCAAGGCCTACATATACAGTTTCCAACAACATGGACACGCAGAGTTAGGAAAGTCAAATAAAAACGTGGAGTTGGGGTTAATGCTTAATTAAGCAACTGCAACACTAGTTACATTTCACGTGCAAAACAAATGAACAAATACTCACTTATCATGGTAATAAAAAAGATCCAAAACTATTTGCTTACCTTTAAAAGTTCATATATGTAGTAGCGAATATCAAAGTCTGAAAGTGTTGGATAAAGAACTTTAAAATCAATATTGTTTACATGCTCAAATATAAGACTTGGCGTCTTTGATTGCTGATCTCGAACAATATCAAGCAACTTCACAATATTTATCCCTCCACAGAGATTCTGCAGTATTTTTATCTCCCTCTTAATCTGCATTGAATAAAACAAATAAAATATGAAATATGAGATCTTGAGAGAATAAAATCTTCAAATCAATGGAAAGGCAGGTCTATGAAAATTCTGAAGGACTTAAAAACATGCTCAAAAGATGCCAAAGATAAAATTCAACTTGATAAATTGTTTGCTAAGAACAAAAAATAGTTTAGTAACAAGGATTTAACTTCAACTATATTACAATTTTACAAGTACCGCTACAGAACAATGTTAAACCGCCCATGCAGTATTCTTGACAAAACAAAGTTTACCTTTTTCTTCTTCACGGGTTTGAGAATCTTAATGACACGTTTTTCATTGTCAGTGCAGTGAACACCCTCAAACACCTCGCTGTATTTCCCTCTACCCACCTTCCTCACGACTTCATAATTATCTTGGTCCCTGTAAAACGAACACCATATCATTCCAGAATGAAAGGAAACATATTCCAAATGCAAAACTTCTATCTCAAAATTAAAATTCATATCCCATCCCAAAATTACAAAGCTTCAAAATGAAATGAAAACTATTCGTACATCTAACGAAGTAGTAGGCGAAGTCCCAATAGGTTCTGCTACCAATAAAGCAAGCAATAAATTATATAATACGAAACGAAAGTTCAAAACATTATACAAGGTGTTCCAAATACAAACCAAGCGAAGCCCATTTGTTGCCCTAGTCTTTTCTACCAATCAAACAAAATCGGAAAAGGGGTATCCCTAATAAAAAAATAAAAAAATAAAAAAATAAAAAAAAAAACATGGGAGAGGAAGAGAAGAAAAGAATAAGATTATTACCCCCACTGAACGGTGAGGGACTCATAGTCCCAGTAGTCCTTAGGTCGGATCACGTTAACATCGGCATAAACCCTAGCCTTGGAGGGAGCGCCAGGGCGGCGAATCGATTTCCCGATCTTATGAGCCAGGGTTTCCTGCGGAGATAAAGAACGAAGACGAGGCGGTGGAGGAGGAGGCGGGGGGTGGTGGTGGGAAGGAGAAAGGGAGGTGACGGAGGAAGCAATCCGACGGAGGAAGAGGAAGATTGAAGGAGGGGATTGGGCGGATAAGAGAGAAGGAGAAGAGAAAAGAGAAGAGAGGGTATGGAAATTGGGAGAAACTTTGAAATTGAGCGGCCTTATGGCCATCAAATCCCTGATTGAAACCAAAAAGCTACCACCATCGATGTTTCGACTCAAATACCAAATACCCTCCCTTTTTTCTTTTTCCTCTCTTTATCTTTTTTCTTCCCTCCCCCCAACAAATATCTCTTATTTGACTAAAAATATCATATAATTAATCAACAAAAAAAAAAACCCTGAAAATGTTCGTAAATTAGTTTCAAATTATTACAATTACTTAATCTCACTTTTTGGTCATTTTAAATTGATTGATAGACTTATCAAATCTTAAATTCAAACAACCGTTGGAAAAAAAAAACTATAACCTACCATTTGAAATGTAAATAATAAATAGAAATTATATCTAAAATGACTAATTATTTTTATTTTAAATTTTTTATTATTGTAGTGGAATTAGTTGGAACTTGGCCATAAGCCTTTTAAGAAGTGATAACTTAGAGAACATGCATCTATATTAAGATGGAAAATGCACATCTGTCTTTGAATCGAAACAATAAACAATTTGGTGGAACAAATATTTTTGTACTTTTTTTTAACCAATTAAAGTCAATAAGTCTTACGTGGTCTTTTTTTTTTATATATATCTATGCATAGAAAATGACTATTTATTTATTCATTTATTTTCAATGAAATCAATTCAGAGTGCATATCATAGCGTTGCCATTAGCTAATAGCCACTAGACACCGCCGTATTGTCCTTTTCTTTTTCTTTTTTGAGGTACAAAAGGACAACCCCCATTCTATATCTATTTCTGTCCATTGTGATGTTAGACACACCCTTTCATGTTTTATATTAGCAAAAACATCAAATCCTGCCCTAGTTTTGGATATCAGTTTTTAAAAAACATCATTATTTCATTCCTATCTACATCTTTAAAAGCGTATCTCCCTTATCCGCCTGTTATTAATGGAATCGAGTTTTTCCACATTCTAATATCCACATTTTGAATTTCAAAATTTAAAAGTTAAGATTGTAGGTAAAAGTAGTATTTAATAAATAAACGAGGAATTAGGTATAAATATAGTATGAAATTGATAAACAGCAAAAAACCAACAAAGCCCATAGCAATGATATTGATATTCCATACATTAAACTAACAAAACCAATAGAAAAGTATTTGAATTAATATAAAATTTACCCCAATATATCTTCCCTCTCCACCATTTTACTATCATTGAATTTGACTACAGGGAGATGGTTAGTCTCCACAAACATCGGACTTCACTAAAATGAAGAACACAACAATATATTTGAGATTGGTGTTTATTGCAAAGGGCATGAGAATTGTCTGTTTCTCTTGTTGCCCTCATACTGTGTAGTTTGTTATGCTTATAGTTACCGAATAATTCTTCTTGTTTCGTTGATTTCAGTTGGAAAGCTTTGGTTTGATTCTTTTTTAATTGGGTTCAGGATGTTCTTTGGTTCTCCCATGATTGGGGTTTAATGAAGTATTTATTGGAAAAAAAAATCTATAGATTATTTGTAGGGAGGGTAATGAGGATAGTTGAGGAGGAAATGGGATGGGCCCAAATGTTTAGAGGCCCAGAAGGAAAGCCCAAAGAAAATAAGGACGCACGTGAAGAACATGGGCCGACAAAGATGTGGAAATGGTGGTCAAAAGTAACGGCCCTCCCAAAGCAGATACAGGGTATCTGCCAATGCACCTGCCGCTGACCGGATAAAACTGCTCAGAAAGCGACTCAAAAGCGGGAAAACTTGTACACGAAAAAGAGCCACGCTACTCAACTCCGCAGCCTCAGCCTCAGCCTCTGCCCCCATGGATGATGTTAGGGCAACCTCTGCTTGGGTTGCTAGCCACTCCTCCCATGTCCTCGTCGACTCTTCAGGTTCAGTGTCCAAACCCTCCTGGGTTTTTGGGTTTTGCGTTTTTTTTTTCTTTTCGTTAATGGTGATGGTAAATGTGGGTTGTTTTCTTTTGGTTTTCGTACTACAGGGATCGAGAAAGTGGTGGAGACTATCGAGTCGATTCCTAAAGTTGTCTGGGATTTTGAAGGGATTCACTATTTTGATAATGGCCCATTGACCGTCCAGTACTTGTTCGTTTTGGACGCCTTGAATTTCTGTTTCTGGCCTGGTAAAATTTATCTCCCCATTTTTTGTTTCAGACATGCTATTTTCTCCTTTCAATTGTTTCTGTTGGTCGATTTTCCCTTCTCTGCGGTTCGTTCTTTAAAATTTTCACTGAATACCTACCTGTGTTATTTTTAATTTCACAACTGTTTCCTCTTCATTTGTAAATTTGGTTTAGAACTCCCCTGGATGTTGTCATCTCAAGAATAAGAATTCGTTTAATTGAGCGTTGTGATGTAGCCCACTCGACATCATGCATTAATCGCTCCCGATATTATTGATGGCATTGGAAACTCAAACCTAATTTTAGCAGAGTTAGGAAGATAGAAAAGCAGAGAAACAAGTTTAGCCTTTGAGATTCAAATAAGATTACTCTTGTGTTCTGATTATGTACCCCAGATTAGGTGTAAGCGTAACTGTGTATATCACACTTTCAAAACCAGTAATGAGATCAATAGGGTTTCAAATGTACGATAGAATTGATTTAGATTTAAATGATGCAAATGGAAAACTTGAGAGTCAGAGTACCCTCAATTTAACATTTGTAAAAGCCATATAAGTATTTTATATTATTCAGCATTGTAGGGAGAGACTTTAAGGGACAATGTTACTTCTTTTTCTTGCTTTATTCCATTGGCAATTGTTCCTGAATTTCTTATTTGTATGCCATGCTTATGTTTATATTGACATGTAATGTTATAATCTGGATAGGCAATTTAATATTGATATATTTTACTTCACTTATCAATTATTTTCTTCCTCTCGTCTAAAGATAAGGAATTGAGCTACGATCATTTGGCCTCGGGACTGAAGGCTTCCCTTCAAAATGACAAGTCAGCATTTGATGCTGATCGTCTGCAAAAATACACTGGTATGTGACAATTGACAAATGATATCAATAGCATTCTGTCCTGATGGTTTTATTTCATTAATCACTTTATCAATGTAAATCAGGCCCTGAATTGCGGGAACTGTTGAAATGGCCTAGACCACTTCCTTTGGAGGATGAAAGAGTTCGCTTGCTGCATGAGGTGAAATAACTTCACATTACTAGATTCTAGTATAGGTGTACTCTTTTGATATGGACCATATTCTTGTGACTTGCATTACTTATCCTTCAAGGAAATCTATTTTTGAGATCATTCTATTTCATGTCTCAGGTTGGATGCGAACTAGAGAGAAGCTTCGAGGGTAAAGCTGCTAATATAGTGGAATCCTGTGGGAAATCAGCTGTGAAGCTTGTTGCTGTTATCACACGACACTTTCCTGGTATCAACTTTTGTATAATTTAATTCTATTTAACATGTTATTTATTAGAATTACCTGCTAATGTTAAGGACAATATATCAAGATGGTTGTTTGATATGTTCATCATCTTACATTAGGCTTTCGAGACCACTCTCTTTACAAAGGCCACCAGGTATTCCTATACAAACGAGCTCAAATATTTGCAGCTGACCTTTGGGGTGCATTCCGTGGCCAAGGATATGGAGAGTTCAATGACATTGGTTCAATCACCATTATGGCAGACTACATCGTTCCTGCTGTTCTTCGACAGCTTGGGGTGCTAAAATACAGTTCTACACTTGCTAGCATCATCGATGCTAACAGTGAAATAGGTCCAGGTAGCGAGGAGGAAGTAGAACTCCGAGCTTGCTCAATATATGCAGTTGAGAAAATGAGAGAATTGATGAGTATGAAATCAGGAAAACAGGTATTTCCTTATTAAATTATCTTTAGACGAATTTCACTCCATAGTTCTACTCCAGTATCGTAGGATTCGATTTTACGTCTGGAAGTATATTCACTTCCCGGCAAGCTAACAAAAACCTGAAAAAGTAATACGTCTCTACCATCTGCTGATGCTGGTTTTCGAAACTATAGAGTAAAAAGATTTGGGTTTTTGCAGGTTCTAAGCGTGGAGTTAGATCTTTGGCTTTGGTCCTTTGGAATCCAGTGCCCATCACTGCCACACCATCGTACTCTTTCAATTTACTATTGATTCCGACCAACATTTGATCTGATAGCTTTCTGTTATGCACCTGCCAGTTAAGATTGGCAAAATTTTGGTGGATGATGCTGGAGGTGATTTCTCGAGGCATCTCTTTTAGGAACTCTGAAGTTAGTATCAAAGGACCCAATAGAACAAAGTTTAGATTTTGTATATCTTTTACTCTAGTACTGTTACAGACAGTCAAACGACAATTAATTTATTGAAACAGAATTGGGTTATTCCCTCTCCGAAATTTACAAAAAGGAAAAGAGAAAGAAGAAACTGAAAAGAACCACACATGTTTTATGTTGTAGCGCTGGGGTTCTTTGTGATGGGCAAATTCCCATCGTAGCTACATTTCAGGACGTCAGGTCTTCGCAATAGTCGAGGTCCAATTGGAACTTTGCTCGGTTTTGGGCGAATGTCCTGCTCATTCACAGATTTTTCTTAATACATATTAAACAAACTTATAGACAGAAATTAATATATTTGGTTCTAGATAATCTTTGATTAGATTAAAAACTTGGTCGTCTGTTGGGCAAATATTATCGTAAATACTATTTAAAAATCTCCGATTAACTCATTTATTATATTGTTTACTATTTACTACACTTTCTACTATTTGACATTTATCCTTTTTTATTATTTTTTATGGTATTTACTATTTTCTTATCAAATTAACATATTGGTATTTACTATTTTCTTACCAAATTAAAATATACTATACCACACGTACTTTCATAATCTAAATTAAAAATAAACTACCCTTCAAATACAAATTATTACAACTTAATTATGATAACATAGAACTAATTATAAAATTATTTAATAAATGTGATAAAAATGATTAAGTTGTGGTTGGGTTATTTAATACTATGAATTCTTGATGTGAAATACCTCCTCAAGGTACCAATTTATATGATGAAAAACTTGTTTACTGACTTCAAATATGGTCAGCATTTTGAAATTAATTTAGAAGCCTACACATTTACATTAGCCTTCTCGTGTAATCCATACATGTTCGCTTCAATATTCTGATGCGAATCTGTGATATTCGATTGTTTTTTAAAATACTAAAAGCAAATGTTTGACTATGGCTTTCTTATCAGTACGGAACAGAAAAGTAGTTTTAGGAAAAGGGAGTAAAAAAAATGAATGTTCAAATTCACACACACACATTTGGTTATAATGTACCAAGGCAGTGTGAGTGTGTTAAAATCACTTTTATTAGGTGCAAAATTGAGTTTAATTAAATTGTACATGCAAATTTCATATGATCAAAAAGCATATTACCAAGTGATTTTGAAAATGTCTAAATGGTTTTAATTTTAGATTCACTCCAACAAAAAATGTCCGTAGTTTTAGTTTCAAAGGTTTGTCATCTCGAGTTAGAGTGACTCAACAATTAATATAGTTCACTTGTCTATAGTGATCAACACAATTGTTGTTATCCTTGCATGCTTAAGTGATTTTGAAATATTTAATAACTCAAATCTATTTAAGGTTTAATTTTACAATTTTAAATGTACTTTTCTCACCACTGAAATAGATTTTGAAGGTCTAGAATGATGTTGGTGGTGATTTTGCAATAACTTGATGAAATTGAACCAATCTATAGGAGGAAGAAAGGTAGGTACCTGGTCGAAAATGGCAGTGGGAATTGCCAAGGTAACCATAGCATTAGGCGAATCAACAATCCCAGAGATTCTTCCTTCACATGGGCAGCACGATAGCAGCAGATAAGCCTGAATTTCACACATCTTATTTTTAATAATCGTATTGCACTGCCATTGTTATTTAGTTTTTTGTGCGAGAAAGGGGTTTGTGATTTTGCTTGTGTGAGTTCTCGTACTACCAATGGCAATCGAAGAAAGTACCATACCTGTTCCTTTGAGTACCCAAATTTGTGAAGGTAGTCAATGGCGTTGAGCACAGCGCGCTTGTAAGCTACAGTGGCATCAAGAAAATGCTGCCTCCCACTTTCATCAACGCTGATGCCTTCAAAAACCAACCACTCTGAGAATCTTGGTTCAACTGGACCTATCTCAAAAATTGGGTTTACGTGCAGAGGAGTCGGCCCCATTGGTGTCAGGTACTCTTTCATTCCACCCCTTATAATATCACACCTGAAGAACAAGAACATATAACACAAGTAATATTTGTATATCATTAATTGTTGAAGTAGGAAAAGAAAATGAAAAAGAGGCCAAGCCAAGCTGAGAAGTTTACTTGAGTTCTAGAAAACCACTCATTTCAATTGCTCCACAGAATGAGACTTCACCATCCCCTTGGGAGAAGTGCATGTCACCTGTGCTTAAGTTTGCTCCTTCTACAAATACTGGAAGGTATACTTTTGAACCTCTACTGAGGTTTTTGATATCACAATTTCCACCATTTTCTCTTCCTGGAATTGTTCTTGCAGCCTCATTAGCAATTCTTTCCCATTCTTCTGTCCCCTCTTTGATCTAGTTTGAAGCAATGTAGAATGCAATGCAATGTTAGAAAACTACATCCTACACTTCACTTGAATTGGAGGGGAAATCAGCATGGCCATTATTTTGCTTGTAGAATTTGAAAGGTTTTCATAAGTTTATTGGATTTATGTTTTATGCATCTGAAGATGGTAGTTTAAGATCATACCTTTCCAAGAGCGCAACCTTTAGCTGATGGTAGGTGTGCTAAGGGTCGTGAATGCACAACTTCACAAAGCTTTAGAGTTTGAAGGCCATTTTCTTGAACATGTCTTTCCCTTTCATTCCAAATTTTCAAAAGTTCAGCCGATGGAGCAGTTCCTATTATTCCAGGATGAGTTAAGCCTGGGAATCGAACACCTGGAAGGCGTATGACAGAAGTGGTATTAGATGGATATTGAGGTTATATATTATTAATTAGTTAAGTAGTTTGTTAGGGAAGATTTGATATATACAGCGAGTGGAGAAGGAGAAAAGGGGGTAATATTTTGGTTAGTGAATTATGGCTTGAGAGTTCGATCTCAAAAGATCGGGAGGGTCCAACTAACTTGAATTACTTAATTTATCTTGTAGTTTCGCGATCTTTTACATCTCAATATATTTGGGTTCTTTCTATTGGCATATAGTGGTTGCTAATGCATCTATGCTACAAATTCTTATAGGAAGCACTGTTTCAAGTTGGAACGTTTACCTGGGATTTGAGGAGAGTATGCATAGATTCCTTCAAAATACCAAATAGCTTTGGTTGCACAAGGAAAATGGTCAGTAAGAAAACCACCTCCATTTTCTCTGTCAAATGTTGCAGTATAACCCCATTCATCTCCTGGGAGAGGACCCAAGTTGCAAATCTCGACTACAAGTAGATCCCCTGGCTTGGCTGGAACTCCATCTTTGTCCACAACCCTAATTGGGCCACTCAAATAATGGGTCTAGACATTTTAGAAATAACAGCCCTTATTAGTATATTCAAAACTACACTCTTTGTATTAGATTTAGAACTCACTGTTCATCATTGTACCAGTTAACTATGACTGTACTGAGTAGAAAGCTTTACCAATTATCAGGCTAGGCTAATTAGGAGCTCGAAAAGGCAACTATTCCTAAAAATTTATCTCCCATAAGATTAAATAAGGTTAATATTTATACTCACAACAGAAAGGTCAATTAACTGTACATCACTAGCAGAGTCATTATCTCCAACAACTCCTCCAGTCCAGTCCACCATCTCAACCCGAAAGAGCTCATCCGTGTGAACCTCAGCAACTGGGGGTATAAGTGGGTGCCAACGGTTGTGAAGAGGTAAAATTTGATCCCATGGCTTCTTTTTCAAGTCTACCGGAACAACAAGTCTTGGAGTCGAAGGAGCCATGAAATTTGACAAGAAGTAGACAGAAACTAGGGGCTTAAATGGTCAGGAACAAGATTTTTGTTTTACCAAGTTCTTTTATTGAACATACTCTCTTCTAATCTAAGCAGCAGCAATTGTTGAAAAGTACACAAAAAGATAAAATATAAGACAAAAGATAAGAAGCTAGTTTGTCTTTTTCGTTCATCATGGATGTTGACAATCAAATAATGGAATTTTTCAATCTCCTAGAGTTGAGAATATCGCTCCTTTATTTTGTACTGTAAACTAGCTGTGGTGTGATTCTTTACCAATACAAAAGTTGGGGTTGAGACAAAGATGAGTGTGAGAGAGGAAGAGGACTTACAACAGAGTTATCAACATGTTTAATGTCATCAGCAGAGTAGTCTTTGGTGATTCCTCCGCCGCTAAAATCCACCATTTCTATTCTGAAAAACTCAGCCACTTTAACCTCTGCAGCCGGCGGTATCTCCGGATGCCACCGGTTGTGAAGTGGAAATTTCTGTTGCCATGGCTTCTTCTTCAAATCTATAGGCACCATAACCAGAATCACCCATATCCTTCTTCTTCTTCTTCCTCCTTTTTTTTTTCCTATGTTTTCGATAGTGGAACTGAAACAGTACAATTACAAGGTAATGGAGATTTTTTCCTCGGTATGATGTGGACACTATCGACTTGCGTCTCTCGATTTTTGTCTAATCGATCTAATCTAATAAAAGCATACTATAAAATATATGTCGTTGTCTAAAATTCTAATAGGAAAGATTCAGAATATACTACATTGAAACGAGTCGTTTTTGAAACCTATAGTCGAAAGTTTATTCACACTCATCACCACTTCTCATTTTCGGTTTTTTTTTTCTGCTATTTACATTGTATTTTATTTAATAAGAAAAAAATTTGCTTTCTTTAATAAAAAGAAAAATATAATTCAGCAAAAAAAATTAACTATTTTACTTAAAAAGTTAAGATGAAATAAACTTATTTTCTAAAAACCAATAATAAATAAATGAAAACAAAGTGGTTGTAAATAGAATCTTGATATTAGTTTATATAGATAACTTAATATTTTATTGGTAATTACAACTAATTTTATCATTTATTAAATAAAATATGTAACACTTTTTAAATAATTGTTTAAATTGGAATTTATTTTTTGAGCGGTTAAACGTATTCTTTGATAATATGAAATACTTGTCTCTTTTTTTGGTTGAATTTCTTGTTTTCAGATTTTCTCTCAAAGAGATTTCAAACAATACATAATTGAACCTTGACAGGATAATTGAACCTATATATAACTTGAACTTGTGTGAAACAATGGAAGGCCAAAAAAAAAAAGAAAAGGTCGCATCCATCCATGGACCATAGTTGGAATCTTTAGAGGATTTGGGTGCAGTGAAATAAAAGATTTTGTGATCTCCACTGTCACATCAGCTTGGCCTTACAAATTTTGATCACAACCATCAACTCATCACATTATGATTATTGCAATGACTTTTTTTTCCCAATGCACATATATTAATTTCTTGCCCAAATTATATTATTTGCTTATTAATTATCTAAATATGATACATCATACTCATTGAAGTTCAGTTTTCATTTATGATATATATTAACAGTCCTTAAATTAAGATGTGATCCATTTAATTATTTCTAGTAATTTCTTTCTTCTTCTCACAAACAAGACACTTTCTGAAAATACAGAACTCAATTTCATCCTATTGTTCTACATTTTTCATAAGAAAAAGGGCTGAACATAAAGATCATCCCAAGATTGGGTTATATTTTTAGAACAATCATGTCTAGCCAACTCATAACCTCTATATTTGAAGCTTTATTTGCATAACAAAAAAGACCATAAAAAGGCAGCATAGAAGGTTAAAGTATGTTTAGAGTACATTCTCGAAGTTTTAATTTAAAGTCCAAGTCATTTTAGAAGAAAAGAAAGTTATTGTATGTTTTTTTTAAAATCATTTTTTCAAATGAATCCAAACGGTCCATCAACCTCTCTACACTGTGGAGAAAAAGAAGGTGATTTCAGTGAGATTTGTGGCATGTGTTGTCTATCTTATTGATAATTACTTCATTACTTAATACTAGCAAAAGTCAAATCTTCTGCTTAAGCACTTTACATTTGGAATAGACTGCTTTTTGTAGATCTCTTTAGTAGTAAGTTTCAATGTTCGTTTCTCAAAGAAGTAACTCTTTGTTTATAAAAGACTGGTTTGTTTTTTTGCTCATGCATTTTCAAATTATTTATGTCAATTATGTCGAATATGAAAGTTCTCAACTGATATATCCTATATTTTCATTTATAATATTTGTTTCTTGGTTATTGAATACAATAATAATAATAATAATAATAATAATAATAAATAAATAAATAAATAAATAAATAAAAAGTTGATACCTGGACTAACATGGTGTGTACTGACTTCAGTACTCATATCCAACTGAAATCAATGTATTGGAATGTAGAAATCAAATTGAAATTTGATACAAAAGGGAGAGGTTACTTAAGAGGTCAATATAATTCTCTCATTCGATATAATGGATTTTAATTACCAAATCCAGATCTAACCCCTTATATAATTGTTCATATGTGACTTTTAACAAGTATATAATTGATAATTAGATACTCATACTTTTTGCCGACACATTGTATATGAAATGTGAAATTACTCTATTCCTTTCAAAACTTATAATATCACTTTTGGTCATATTTAAACGTTTAAAAACTATATTAGAAGTAGCAAATTATCAAAATGTCGAGACTTTTTTCCTTTATATTCGAGAACTTGAGTCATTTACAACATTTTCTACTAATCTCACGACACAATTCACGTGATTCTACGAGTGTCAAAAAATTTTAAACAAATAGTGATAGATTGAGTTCATACCTTGTTGGTCGGTTATCAAACTTTAATATATTTTCGTTATAATTGGAATTTTTTTTAAGGTGATTTTAGTGACTTCAAATAGAAGGTAAGACTTAAATAGACGAACTTGTAGTTGAAAGCAGCTTTAAAATATTTATAAATGGTCGTAGGTACGGAAAGGCTTATAAATATAATTTGGTAATGTGGGAAAAGTAATAAAAGATAGGTAAATGAAGATGTGATAGAAGAAAGGTGAAAGTAGGGAGGGGAAGTAGAAAATATGGGAGAAGATAAGAAAGCCACCTCAGCATCCTCATTAGTCGATGTCAGCCACGTCATCCGCCGCTGGTTTAACCGTCCACGCCATCTTAATGGAATGCAACTGGCGGCCGTGTCTTTTTCTCTCATTTAATTCACCTTTTAAATTAACCATTTCCCCCATCTCTCTTTTTCTTTTTCTTTTTCTTTTACATAACATTTTTTCTTACAACTGATCCCTATTAAATTAACCCATGTGCACCAATTTGCATAATCCAGCATAGTTCTATTACTATAGAATGATACGAATAATAATAATAATGTTTGTAGTTTGAATTTCTTGCTCTAAGAAAAAATTGTTCCCAAATTTATGCTCTTTTTATTCATTAAAAAATGGTTAAATAAATGAAGTCTAATATTATTTAAGAGTTTGTGTAAATTTTGATTTATTGATCAAATTCAATTCATGTACCTTTTCCACATACTAGGTTTTAATTAGTAATTATTCGAAAATTAAGAGTGACTTTTTTTTTTGTGTAAAATTGGGATTTGAAAAGATGAATCCACTATCAAAAGTAAGATCTTTTTTTAGTTAAATAAATAAATAAATAAAAATAGATATGAAGCTCAATCTTTAAAACTCGTGAAAAATGAGAGTCGATTGTTTGATAAGTTGTAAAATTTTTTACTAAAAAATTGTTGTTTTTATTTCTAAGAACTATTGATAATGGCTGGCCAATGTATTTTTAGAAATTGTTTTATTTAGTAAGTTTATTAGAATCTTCATTTTGTGAAGCTTTAAAATACTTAAATGTTCAAAATGACACCCTTACATTTATTACCATGTTTACTATTTGTTATAATCTTTACTATTTCTTTTTATTCTTTGTTAGAATGTTTATTGTTTGTTCTCTAATTTAATTAAATAATTTACACCCCAAGCATATATTATTAAATTTTAAATTAAATTACTTACGTCTTAAACATATACTATTATAATTCAACTATAATAATAACATAGGATTGACAGTTAATGATGCACAATTTTGCTGGCCAGTCATATTTAGTTACAATAACATATTACTTTAAAATACTAAGGCATGTTCAAAAAAAGAACTTTTAATTTGAAAAGTCAATAAATTCCACTAGTCAAAATAGTGGATAAGGTGTATTATTTATTAGGGAGTTATTAAAAGTCCAATTAAGAGTTGGGTATGTGGCCTTATTAGAATCCCCTTGAAGAGTTAATATACAAAATAGTACAACATGGTCCACAACCTAACATCTAGAACATTTATAAATTGGATCTTTAAAGCATTTATAAATAGGGACTCTTGGTCCCTTAGAGTTGTCACCCACAATACAAAAGTTTAAGTCTTTATTAGTTGGAATCTTTTTTGAAACTCTTTTATCCCTTTGTCCTCTCTTTCTTTTAACAATTTAGGTAAAGAGGGGAAATTTAGTTATGTTTTTCTAGTCGATGCCCATTTGGTAGAAGCAAACTATTCGAGGATATCACAATTCTTTTTTAATCCCACTGTTCAAAGTTTATTTCAAGGTACTCATGTTGTGACCAACCCTATCAAATAACTTTTCCTTCTTTATGATTTTTTTTTTATTATCATTTCTATTCTTTTATGTATATACGTATGTGTATGTATGCCTTTTTCCCCCTTCAATTTTGGATCCAAAGTTTAGTAGAATAAAGTTTTATATCAATTAACAATTATGAGATACATGTTGAAGTTGTCATCCAAAAAGAGAAGAAAAAAAATTAACATCTCTACCTCTCTTCTCAAATAGAATTATCCTAAAAATAAGAATAAAAAGGTTGTACACGTTGATGAGACAATATTCACATTTTATTCGATTAAATCTAATTTGTAAGGAATGAAAATTATATTCCCAAACATAATATTTATTAATATATATTTACTTTTAGAAAAATCTAATTAAACTAGGTTAAAGTTAATTAAGTATAATCTCATTGGGCAGCACTTTTGAAACATATAACCAATTGATAAACGAAACATATGGACCTCCACTTCAACATAAAAGTTTATAAGCATTCTTATGGGGAGAAAAGATGGTATTAAAAATATATTAATTTAAGAGCTACATCTCTCTATAACCTATTTGGTATATTGACCTAATTTGTGGGAGGAAAAAAAAGTTGGCTATCTCATGCCGTTACTGTATAACCCCAATAAACAAATACATATCATTTCTTCCATGAATTAGAAAGAAAAGTTACGTGTATTCTGTGAATCATATTATATACTTTGTAAATATAACTAAGATAGCTCCAAAATATTTTTTTAAAAAATTAAACTCATTTACTATCATCGAAATTTTGTTAAATTTTGTAATTATTTTTAATAGTTTAAAAAATTTAAAAAAAATGGTTATGAACAGTAAAAACAATGAATATATATTTGAAGTTATTTTATTATATTTAAAAATCTTGGTAGAAACGTTATAATAACATATTCCATAAATGAAGGATGGAATAAGAGAAGCAAAATTTGAAAAGTAAAAAATGGGTAAATAGAAAAGATATATAGGCCTAGAAAGGGAGTCCCAAGGCCAACATCAGAGGCCACATAAGATGGAGGAGGTACGTTCTCCCTCAAGACAACAATATTTACAAATATTAATTATTATTTTATAATAGATAATAGATAATAATAAATATAAATATATAAAAAAAAAAAGATATTTTTATAAAGAGGCATGAGAGAGGAAGAAACGCATTAACAAAAACAAAGCAAAGCAATATCCACAAAATTAAAAAGAAAAGAGGAAATCCAACGGTGGAGGAGAGGCCATCCGCGGAGACACGGAGCCGCTAGCACCCAACTCTTTGGAATCTCATCCCATTAGAAAATAAAAGAAAATTAAATATGTTCTTTTTTATAACCACGCGCTCTACCCTCGCGTCACACCTCCCAACTAACCCAACCCTTAACCACAGTTAACTTCCCCCTTCCCCCTTCCCCCCTTCTTTCTTATATATCCCCCCTTCATATCTTCCCTTACTCCCCCGATTGCTCTCACCTTCCTTCTTCTTCTTCTTCCATGCCACACATCATTTCCATTTCTCAACCATGAGTTGCAACGGTTGCCGTGTTCTTCGAAAGGGCTGCAGTGAATCCTGTATTCTTCGCCCTTGCTTGCAGTGGATTGATACCTCCGAAGCTCAAGGCCACGCCACTGTATTCGTTGCTAAGTTCTTCGGCCGTGCCGGACTTATGTCATTCATCTCTGCCGTACCCGAATCTCAGAGACCTTGTATGTTTTTTTTTTTCTTCTCTCCTTTCTTCTCATGTTCAGGGTTTTTTTTTGTTTTAAATAATTTTTCGTGGTTTAATTTAAGTCTTCCCCGTTTTCTCTATCCAGCTTTGTTTCAGTCTTTGTTGTTCGAAGCTTGCGGACGCACCGTGAATCCCGTTAACGGTGCTGTTGGTCTTCTCTGGACTGGAAACTGGCACGTTTGTCAGGCTGCCGTCGACACTGTCTTACGCGGCGGTACGTTGCGGCCGATCAATGATTTCCTTGCTGCTGGATCCCCTAATCTGGCCTCCGACGACACTTCCGAGACTGAAGTAGCATGTACCGACATGTGGAAGATACGAGATTCTTATCCTAATTCCCGATTCTCCAACTCCCGATCTAGGCTCTCGCCGAAACGCAAGCGATCCGAGGAATCGTCCACTAAGCACCAACTGAACGACCTAGATCTCCGCTTGACTCCCACTTTTCCAGCCAAATCAACCCTCCGTGCCGCTACTCCGTCCATGAATTCCGAGGAATCCGAGACCACAACGTGCTTCGAGAGCGGCCTCGGTGATAATCATCATCATCATCATTATCCAGAAGAAGGAACCGCTCAACGGAAACTTCTCAATTTGTTCGTCTAAGGAACAGAATTTTCCAACACACACTTGGCTTGGTACTGTGAATCAGATGTTCATACGTCAACAGCCAACCCCCTTTAAGTAGGCGATTTTTTTTTTTATTATAAAATTATTAGAAATTTTGTGGGTTTAATTTAAGGAAGAAAACCCGGAAGTGACGTGACCGGGAAAGGATTCCGGCGAGTTTTGTTGATTGTAATTGTAAAATGGATGCCACCGGTACAGGATTTCAGTCCTCCGTCGAGGGTAGAAGAGAGGAAGGGCAGAGGAGTGAGAAATGAGCGTCTGTCGGTGGTCCCTTTTGTTGGTTATTTTTCCATTTTGTAATTTAGCTGTGGGTGACTGCGTGACTCAATAAAATTCAAAATAAATATATATATATATATATATATATATATATATATATATATATATTTACAAAATCCAATTTGGCATTTCAAAAATATTGTTTGTTCAATCCCTCTCCCTCGAAATCGAAACAAATGGAGATATATATCTAAAACACACTAACATCGAAATTTCCGCATGCGGGTCAATAGTTGCGGCCGGCACCCTAACTCAACGACATGTCGTACCGCATCTCCTTGCATTATTAGATTAAAACTGAAGGTCGCCACAAACATGGTTATGTATGAGTAAATACTAAGGTTATATGATTCAGTATTGTTTTTATTATTTTTTCAACGGATAGAAAGACTTGAAAAGGGAGGATGACATCAGGGTGGGGTTGGATGGATAAGTTAAAGAGGAGCGTGGGGAAATGATAATAGTTAAAAAAAGATATAAAAATGGTAAGTGGAAAGAGAAATGAGGAATAGGGTTATCCAGAGTTGAGGAGGAGGGTGGGAGAGGGACTCCAAAAGCTTTGGCGAGGAAAGAAGAGAATGATGATGAGAGAGAGAAGCGGCTTTTGGAGAACGCAAAGAGACGTAAGGGAATGGCACAAGTTCTTTTTTTTTTTTAAACTTTTATTTATTTATTTATTTATTTATTTATTTATTAAAATAGAAGAGTGAGCCTTTTTTTATTTTATTTTATTTATTTATTTATTGTGGTGGGGGCCCTCTTCATTGCAGTTTCTGCATCACTTTCATTTTCCAACCCCACTCTATAGACCTTCACCTTATAATCCTTGTTTTTATATTTATTTACTTCTTTTAATCCCTAAAGTTCCTCAACCTTTCTTGTAAGTATTAGGATTTACTTCCTCTATAATAAGTATTCGTGCTTTAACCTCCTACACTATCAACTTTTACCAACACTTTAATGGTTCAATTGGTTAAATTATGTATGCTTAATTAAAAATATGATGGTTAGCAAATTCAAATTGAGGTGCATGCTCATAAGGTGAAGTTGGGAAGGAAGGTGAGTGGTTGAAAAAGGATATGGTCTATAAAGCTAGATGTTAATCAAGAAAATGTTATATTCCATGTGCTGGACATAGAAACATATAAATATAAGGAACAATCTTTGTATTAAAAAGTACAACCATTGATGTTGTTCGACCCTTTAGCCATAATATATTGAACATAACAATTTTGTTGGTAGAAACTTTATAGTTTAGTAAAAGTAATGTAAAAAAAAATGAATTACGCCTTTAAACTAACTTCTAGCACTACTATTATTTTAAATTTTTTTATCGTAAAAATTTAGCAATGTAATTTTTATAATAGTTAAAATCAGACTATAAAAATTGTAAAATGGCAGAGAACGAAGATAAAAAGAAAATATTAAACATTCAAACTTATGCCATCGTTGCAATTTGAATATTTATATAAATTTAAATTTACACAAAAAAGAAAGAAAGGTATGTGCGTATATAAAAATGATTTATTATATAGCGGGAGAGATGGGGGGAAAAAACGAAGGGAGAGAGTGAAGGAGGCGAAGTGGTTGGGGGAACGTATGAGTGAATGGGGATTGAGGTTATAACCCTAACTAAAGTAGAGCTAAATGGAATGGAAATGGTAAAAGGAGTCGCCGCATTTTCCACTGGTCCCCACGGGACATTCTTTCTTCTCCGTCAAAACTTTTGTGGGCCCCCACGCCACCTCATCATCCACTCGCCCACTTGTTCTCCCGGTCCTACCTCCCCCTCTCTCCTACCTCTCACACTCACAATTCATTTTTACTTTCTTTTCCTCCTTTTTTTTTCTTCTTTCTTTCATTAACATCTTTATTATAAATACATTCTTTCCCAATATAATTTCTTCCTATTTGATTTACATCTCATATTCCCAACGTGTGTGAAATTTCATAACAATTTCTTTTTATAAAAAAAATTATTATAATATGTTTGAGTTCCAAGAACGTAAAATTACTTTAAACAACACTGTTTAATTTCAAAAGGAAACAAAGAACTCAAATTATCATGACCTCCATCTTATTATATATGAGAGGTTGGATATTGTAGTATTACAATTATTATAAAGATAAAGTAAATAATACATCTAAATATGTTAAATTATTTGTGAAAGCTACTGAGTTTTTAAAGAATAATATAGTCGTAATTAAGTTAAAATATTAAAAAGAAAACAATCAAATCAAAAGGAAGGCATCGGCATAAAATTCAGATGTTGATTAGACGGAGTAAAAAAAAAACGAAATTAAAAACAAAAGAAAGGATAAAAACCAAGGTGGGTGTATGTTAAAAGGATGCTAGAAAAATGAAATTGAAATGTAAAGAAAGAAAGAAAATAAAAGAAGAAGAAGAGAATAATCCAAATCCATACTATGGAAGAGAGAAGAAAAAAGGGAAGAAAAGAAATGGGTGGCCAGCAAAATTATTCGAAAGTTGGAAAGAAGTGAGGTGGAAATCACCAAGGGAAGAGGGGGGGTGTGGGTGATTGATTAATATGAAAAGATATTTTAAGTTATGGGTAGGAGAGTCCGTGCGGTGATTGGTGTGTGAGGGGGTGGCTTTAGTGTCTCTCCCACTGAATTTGGACAATAAAGACAAACTCCAAGCTTCCTGGTGCAGCGACGACGCAACCATGTCCAACTCCAACCCCACATTTTCATTTCTTCTTAAATAATATATTAATATTAATCAACCATTTCAAATTGACCAAACCACCCCTCCCTTCCTATATTATTGTTTTCTTTTTCTTTTTTAATTTCTATAAATTTTATATTATTGTTTCTGTACATAATTATTCACAACATTTTCTTTTTGTTTTAAGTGATGTGATTTTTAATTTTCAAGTTATGAAGAGGAAAATATTTTTGAATTTCGTGTGCACATCTACATCATTACATTGTAATAGCAAAGGATAAGAATATTTATATCGAAAAATTTATTATTTTTTAGTATTTTATTAAAAGAATGATGGCTAGTTTTCTTGGTTCTGCACTACTTTTCATACTTTTCATTTCATTTATAAAGATACCTAACTTCAATTTTCATATTTTAGTTTCTCTACAGAATTTCCTTTAATTAACTCTTTTAAAAATTCGATTTAATTTAAATTATTCTTAGATAAATTTTGTTATATTTTTAAATTTTTTTGAATAAAAACAATTTTTTTAAAAAAATATTTTTTCTACTAACCATCCAAACAAACAAATGCTAGTTATCTCGTTTTAATTTTTATTGGAGTGAGTAATTATAATTAGTCATACGATTAAAACCCTCGTTTAATTTAGGAATTTATTACCAAACACATATGAAATATTAATATATTTTCATTTACCTCTTTGCTTTTAAATTTTTAATTTTCGTATTATCGGCTAAGCATGTAAAATTTTTGAATTTGATTTTATATTATTTCTAGATTTTATCTTGTAGTATGTCAATTCATAAATAAATATATATATTTTGTAGACAAACTTTAAACTATGGTATGGATAATCTCAACTTTTGTAGAGAGAAGATATTGATGTAAATAACAAGAAAGGGGGTTACTTTCTAGTGGACATATTAGGTTGTGTGTCAAATAATTTAAAATATCAACCACCGGAATTATTAATAAAAATGGGCCAAACTATATATGAATAAAAGTATTAGGACCATCAATAACAAGGGACCTCAATTTTGGATTTAGAGGGCAAAAGAAAAAAAAAATAAGTTGTTGATAGAAAATTTAAGCAATTTAGAGCAGTTTCTGTCACAATCTTCCATTTCTTAGGGCTCCAAGAAAGTGGAAATTGTACTAAAGTTCATTAGGCATTGGGATAATTATGGCACCTTGATAATGATAGGGCTTCTCAAAAGGGTAATCTACCTTAAATGGAAAGGGGTAGTTGGAATAATAAATTACTTTTCATTTTCCATTTTTTATTCTAACTTTGTTCTTATCTCAAAATGTTGGATTTTTTTAAAATTATATTAATTTTAGCTTTTTTTTAAAAATTTTTTTATAAAAAAGCAATTCTAATCTAAATTTTAATTTTTTTTAATAAATTATATACGTATACATTTTAACATGTTTAATTTAAAAAATAAATTATTTTTTGAACAAAATATGGTAAGCGTGTTCTTTTGAAATGCATTTTAAACAAATTTTATAGAAAATATTTAAATAAAAATAAAAATTTTAAAATATATTTTTTTCTATAGTCAAATTCAAACATACATAATTTATCATTTTAATTTTTTTATTATTTCAATTCTTCAGAGAAAATTTGCAACATAAATTTATAAATTTATCAGTAAAAACTCATACATTCAAAGTAGAAGCATCTTCAAACGTATGATAATAAACTAAAATATAGCAAAATTTTATATTATATTAAATCAACAATAGACAATATTGATGGACATTAATAGACTTCTATCAATATATTAATAAATATCGATAGAGTATAAAATTTTACTGTATCTTATATACATTTTCCAGTTTTACATCCCATCTATTAAAATTAGTTCAATTTATGCATTATTTTTGTAATGATTAGAGAACAAATCTTCCTCTCATTCCCTCCAACTCATTGAAATGGAAATTAAACTTTAATTTCCCTAAAAGAAGTAATAATAATTATTAATAATATAAATCATAAATATTTTAAAAGAATGAAAATTGTTGAAATTATTGTAATCCACATTTGATAGACATGCTTTGCATTGCATCGTTGTACACATTGAATTAATTGATGAATTGATCAATCCTATAGTTACTTCATTAATGAATAACACTATTAGATTTGTTTTAATGTGGGATTTGGCTTACCTTACCTGGAACTCATTACCATTTTCTTCCATGCAATATGTAGACCACACACACACACACACACACATATATATAAACTCGGTTCAAATTGACTCTCTTAAAAGAAAGAAAAAACTCAATTAATAATTATTAGCCTAAACCTTGATTTTTATAATTCTATATATTTTTAATGATGCAGCAGGATACAAACACACATGCTCTAGGTTTTCTTCTCTCTATTATTTGTATTGTAATATAATGTTATTTTGACAATATATATGATGTATGAGTCATGCAAAATAGTTAAATTATAAAACCTAAACAGAATTTGATTCTCAGGTGTTTTCTTAATCATAATTCATTGGACTATATATATTTACGAAGAAATTCCAACTTTACGATTAATTTGTTTACTCAATTTGAAAAGATAGAGTTAAACACAAATATTCCTACATTGAATTGACATTTAAAATGAGTGTTTAATAGTTGAATTTTCATTTAAAATGGTATAAAATTGATGGACTTCTTTAGATATAAAATAGTAATGTCTTTGCCCAATTGTTAAAACTATCATTAACATTCGTAATATTCGAGCAAGTTAATAAATGTATTTAATCAACGATTTGTTAAGCATCTGCATGTTAATAACACTAAAGAAACAATAAACTATAAATTAAAGACTAAACAAGACACAAATAGTATAAATATCAATGCATATATATATAAGAATAATCTATTCTAAATGCTGTACTATTAAGATATGATATTTTATCCCAAATTTGGAATCTGCTTTTAAATTATATTAATTGTTAATGGGTTGAAATTGAAAAGAACCTAACATAAGGAAAAGAAAAAAAAAAAAAAAGGAAAAAGGGAGAGAAGAAGATAATATGTGGGAGTAGAAGGAGGATATGTACGTCCAAGATGACGGGAGCTTTTAGGCAGCGATATGCCAAGTTGTGGTTAATGATATCAATAAAATTGGAGCCACTCAATTCCAAAATGGCCCCACTTTATTTCTTTCTTTCTTCCTTTCTTCCCCGAATGGCCAATTTATGATATATTCCAATTCCATTCTCATATTTTTTCTAAGGTTTCCCCTTTTTGCTTCAACCCCTCTAAAAATCCATCCCAATTAAACACACTAAAGGACACCAAACAGATATTCATTCCCAACACACACACACACACATACTTGCTAATTTAATTTTATGGAGAGAGAGAGAGAGAGGGGGGGGGGGGCCCAGAAGGTGTTTGAGAACATGTGTGAAAGAAGAGAGAATAGAGAAAAAGGTTGGGTTTTTTTCTTTTAGTTTTAGTGTTTTGGGGGAGTTGAAGGGGCGTGATAAGCAGCATGAAAGGAATAAGGGGGTATAGGTGCCAAAATGAGAGATTATAATTATTATGGCCTTGGAGCAAAAAGGGGGTGGGGGTTGTTTCTTTGTGGCTTCTACAATACAACACAATTTGCCCTTTCATAACATTTTAAAGCCATTAAAAGAGAAAAAGGGCTACTTATTTCCACTTCCTTCTTCCTATTCTCTAATTTAATATTATTATTTATTTCTATTTTCATTTTATGGAATGGGCCTATACATTAACTTCCTTTTCTCTTTCTTTATTCTTTTGTGTTGTGCTTAACATGTCAACAATTCGGTCTAATTCGGTCCATGTTGTTTGCACCTACACCACTTCATCTCTCTCTTTCTCTCTTTCTTTCCATTTATATGTTTTTCTCTATTTATTCCTCTTTTCTCTTTTTCATTTGTATGGCACATTCCTAATATAGTTCACAAATTATATCACTGTTTGTACCTATTGTATAAAATTATTATTAACATTAAGTGAAAGTTTATCTTTTATGTGTAGATTGATTAATAATTGTGTAGGGACTAAATTCTTACAAATTTAAGAATATAGAAATTTGGGAATCGACTTGGTCGGTAATTTCGGATTTTTTTTAAAGAACAAAACTTGTAGAAACTATTTTCCCAGTTTTTTTATTTCTTAAAAAATGAAAAAACAAAAATAAGAAACAATGAAGGATCATAAGAAATCAAAAAGAAAAAAAGAAAAAATTATATCGGTAAATCTAGTAACGAAATGATTAATGAATGGGGTTTAGGTAATACAAATGGACCCATGACTTAGTCAAAGTATAGTCCCATAAGCGAGTCTTAACCTTTGTCTTGTTTTGTCTTTTTCCTTTTTTTATTCGTTTCACTTAGAATAGCTCCAATTTTTGGTTTAACCTTTAAGGATAATAATACCTATGGTCCCTCGTACACTAATTAGTTCTTTGATACCAATGAGGATCATCCCTTTGCTCCCATATCCTCTACTTCTCTTATGGACAAAGAATTTGTTCTTATTATAGTCACATATTGGTATAGATAGGTTATAACAATGTGTGTTTCGGCTAGTAAATTATTTTAGTTTTTGGTTATAATGATATGTTTTTCAAGTTTAAATTATTTTAGTTTGAAAATAAAATAGTAAGCATTACATGCCGTAAATATTTAGTAAATGAGAAACTTTAAAAGAGTACAATATAGTATTTAGTATAGAAAGAGGTGGTTATTATAGTCAATCGACTTATTCGGATGCCTATTTGATCATAATGTATTGTTCTTTACCTTATCATTTACGATATGAGATTCCATTCATATTTCTCTTTATTGGACCAACAACTTGTTTGGTTGTTAAGGCTTTGATGTCATATTAGATAACTTGAGGTTTTATCTCACAATTTGAAAATGAGATGAGTATCTCATTTATCTTATAAGGAATATGAGATCTATTAATTTTTTCAATACGAGATTCTAAATATGACTTCTCAAAATGGTGCCTATTTTGGATTCATCACATCCCTTAATTTCACTTTATAACTTTATATCACTAAGTGCAATATTTGTAGACTTGAACTCTCAAACTTAGAAAAAAATTATAGTCAATTAATATTGAACCATGCTTACCTTTGATGTGATATCTGATGAGTGGAAATGATGTTTCATAGAATATTATGTGAAGGTATGTAGTGTTAGTGATATAAAATTAAATTTACTTTCATCTATAAACTTAAACTTTTACGTCAATTGTTAATTTAAGATGGTATCAGAGCAAATGGTCAAAGGATATTCATGTTTAAGTCTCTGCAATGTTATTTCCTTTCCGTTTAATATTAATTTTCATATTTTAAATCTAAAGATAATGAGATATATTAGTAATATGTAATTAAATTTAACTTTTTAATTTAAATATCAATATTATATATATAAAAAAAAACACCACTAAAGATTTAAAAATTTGTTTAAGAGGGGGTCCAAATTGAAATTGGAAACAAGTTATAGCTTTAATTAGAATCAAAATTTAGTATAGACGTAAAACTATTGGTTGGAAAAGCATTTTCTTCTTCCTGTCTCCTTCCTTTAGAACATTTCAGAGATTCCCTTCTCATGAAAGCCAGAAAAAAACAGTGTTGAATCATTTGTTCACTTCAAACTTTTCAAGTTTAAGTTTACAATACATATACGATACTTCCAATGCTACAAAACGTTAAATAATCAAGTAACTGGTAAAACCCAATAAGATTTTGTGCTCTGATTTCCCATTCCTCACACTCTCATACTAACAAATATAAGATTTTTCAAAATCCAACATATCTCTCTTCTCTAAATATTCCTTTTGTTGTCTATTCAACCAAAACTAAACCTAACCCCCAAAAAACAAACAAATTTGAAAGAAATTCATTCCCTTTATTTCTTTTGTCCTACGCCATAATTTGTAAATGGAACCATAAATTCCCACATCGCTGCTTTCAAAAAAGAAGTTACACTTTTAATTTTTGATTAAACGGCTAATCAATCGCTGAGCTTCGTCACGTAAGCTTGTAACTCGAGTGAGGGCATTTAAGGAAAAGGAACATCGGTCCAACATCTGGGCCGGGTCTAATTCGGCTTCATTCTGGGCCAGACCGTTTCAAGCAAAGAGATGGGCTGTGTTCTCTGGGCGGAAGCCCAAACGGGTACAGCCCTTAAAGCGGAGGGGAACGCGTCAGGCTGGCTGACAGAGCAACGACAAACTCCCGCTCTTTGCGGTGAAAGGATATCTGACCGGTGCCTCTTGGGGCCCGCTAGGTCCAGAAATTGGCCTAATGGACCGTTTCCTTTTTGGAAAAAGTTCTGTGGGCCTTTTCTTGGCCCAATTTGGTCTCCCTCATTTATATATCATAAACGGGAAATTGTTTTTTTCTTTTTTTTTTTGAATGTAAAAACCCTATTTAGTAATTCCAAAGGAATAGGTTGAGAGAAGGAGACAAAAAGTAACAATCTCTTGATTTTATTCTAATTGTGGTGACGATTCAAACTCGACAAGAAGAAGACAAGAAATGCAACAAGATAATGAAAAGAAAAATATATTAATTTTCTTTTTTTTTTTTAAAACAAGGCTGCGCAATATGGGGAAAATGCATGGAAAGATTATCACAAATTTATATATTAATTGAAGGTTTGACCCATTCCAACACCTAAAGAATGGTTTAAAGTTAAGTTAATTTTCTATTCCAACTCACATATACGGACATTGGATTAGGTCTATATCTTTTTAATTATTTTAATTTTACTTGACTTCCTACTCAATTTTCTAACATAATTTTCCCATCAATAATTAATTCAAATGGGTTCTCTTAAATTCAATTATAACATTATAATAATAATAATAATAATATATATATATATATATATATATATATATATATATATATATATATATATATATATATATATATATATCATTGTCATTGGGTAGTTTATCTTAAATTTAACTTGGACTTATGCTATTTAAAACTCACTATAAATAAACAGAGTTTTATCAATTACTAGTATATGTTGAATTTAAATATTCCAACTTTTGTTAGTGTAATATCAATATGTACACTCTTTCTCTTTGGGAAATATTATTGTATGAGACGTTTATAATTAATTATTTGACTAAAGAATAATTTTTTATTTAAAAATTATAAATTGTTATAAGTGAATCAATTTAAAATATTTATTAAAATTACTTTCATGTAATCGTCAAACATATCAATTCTTATACTGTGTAGCAGTTCAAAAAATATGAAATGAAAATAAATGGGCACTTACACAAGTTGATAAGTATAGTTGTTTTTAAAATTTTAGGTTTTACATGATGTCTATCGAGAAAAAACATGATCTAGAAAATAAAACTATAAACCTACCAATTAAAAAGAGAAGATTTTTTTAGCCCAGCAATGTGGGAATGAGGATCTAATCTTTAATTACTGGAATGAAAAATTAGGTTAATTACCGTTGACTAAACTTATTTTTACGAGATTAAATATATTGAAAACTAAGCATTTTTTATTAGTTAATTTACGTTTTATTATTTTACTTACATCTCTATAATAATTTATCTGACTTGAAACTGATTTATTTTTATTTTGAATTTTTAAATTTATGCTTGTTGGTTCTAAATTTATTCAATAATGATCATGGTTGTTGAAGAAACACCTGAGTTCCTTAGTCAAAATTATGGAAAAACAGGTTTCTGAAAGCTTTTTTCTTCTTCTTTTCATTAGAAACTTAGTCTGATTTCTTAAACATAAATAGTAAAGAAAGTGGATAATAAAGCAGAGAGGGTTTGAGTAATATTTATAAATTTTATTTTAAAACAAATTAAAGAAGATCACATGACTGTAAAAAAAAAAAAAACGTAAACAACCATATATGTTATATCTTTCTTTAGAAGAAAAATTAAAAACAAAAATTCAAAATTTCTTATAGATACATGAACAAAGTGAACAAAGAGATCAAACATCTCAAACCTCAAACATTATACTAGTTGATCAACTATATCCAAAGGAGAATTCTAATCTTAAAGGGAATTTGTAAAACAAAGTTTAACAAACTGAACCATTACTAAAGGATAAATATATAAGAGATTGGGGTTTGATTAATTAGTCAATAACATACAAATAATCGTCGGCATGTGTTTTGGCTTTCCATATGTTTTGGGCAACTTTCTATAATAATAACAACAATAATAATGTGTTAATGTGTGTTGTCCACTGGAGCTTAAAAGATAAAAGAGTTTAATTTGTAGATTAATAAATATATAAAAAGAATATCATAGTTTTGAATAATAAATTAAAGCACATGTCGTAGATGCTTACGTGTTTGTTTTAAGTGTTGTCGTTTTGAATCTTTTTATAAAGGTGACAACAAATTAAATGCATGTTTCAGAATTCCTTTTCTCAGTATTTTTTCACTTTTTTCTTTTCAACTATTATTCTAATCTATATACATATACATAATATATATATATATATAAGAAAAAGAACAAATGGAAATGTGCAGCGAAGGGTTATTTTTGCTTCAACACGTATGTCTTGTAGTCATTTGGGGAATCCTCCTCAAAATTCTCCAAAATTAAGAAATAATAATAATGGAATGAATAAAAACTAATATATATATTCATCAATCTCCATGAAAATATAAATGTTGTGTTTTTGGTCTTCATGTCTTTGCATGCTTTTCTTTGCCTCAGATTCTTCTTTCTTCCTCTCTTTTGTGGTCTTTTCCATATCATCGGCAGCGCACTTCTTTTTCCACTGCAGGGAATTAAAAATACATAAGGCCTCGCCTCGTAGTCGCCTCCAATATTCCTCTTTCTCTTTTTTCCTCCACCAATGGGGGAGCCTCCAATTTGAAGTATATTAATTAATCCATTTAACTCATATAACATCTTTGCGTTAGGGTTTTTTAGGGATTGTTTGAACCTGTAGGTATATGTTTTACACATAAAATCTCAAATGTTAGAGCAATAACTAATGAATGAAGGTATCCATATAGTGTAGCTGTAACAACTGAGACAGCACAGGAGGAGTTGATCAATGAATCCAAACCACATTTTAACAAGAGAAATGCAACCATAGTTAAAAATGCTTAATATGTATTCCTACTAGTACTACTACTACATGCACTTTCACTTTTTGATGATCAATTATATATGCTAAACTAAATAATGCTAGTTTGGCTCAATGTCTCACGGTTGGTATGTCATAAATATCTTATTTTTGACTTGAATGACCAAGTATTATATTGGGGTTTTTGCTCAATCCATGGTTTAAAGAAATATGTTATATAAACTATCTAACTATAGAAATACAATTGTTTCTTCGTAAGTTGAAAATTTCTTCTAAATAATACACGATTAGTATACATCTTTGTATTGATTATATATTGTCAATTTCATAACAATTATATTAAGTGGTCTTTTGATAATTTTATTTTGAAAAAGTATGAATGGCGTGAGACAAAGCAATGCCCAAAAAGAAACTAGATTCATCTTTAAAGCTAGTTTTCTTCGGTCTCATTAATAGTTTCACAAGTAGGGATGCATAAGAATGAAACCGTCACTAATATGTATCTAAATAATGTTAGACTAACTTGTTTCTAACAATACGCAAGAGAGTAGAAATCACTAGATACATTCAAATATCTCAACTAAATTGTCAAATTCTTAGCACGATCTTCTCCAGATGATGCTAAGCCTAATATGTTAGTATGACAACTTTCTCCAAATATAAAATTTTGTAGGCAGACTTATTTAATTAAACCCCTTTTTTGTGCAATATTTATGTACGTAACTATTTGTTGTCATAACTTTTTTTCAAAATTTAGAAACCATTGTTATGGTTTGAAAAACTAAAATACGATCTTGTCTGACTAAATTTTTGTGTTTTCATATGCAAATTAGGGTCGGAAAAAAAAAGTGTGGGAAAGAAGATGTACAATAATAAGCATGTAATTGGACTGAAATGGGTTAAACGTAAAACACCATAAAGTAGTTTTACCAATTGATCCTGAGGTAAGGAAAAGTAGTGAATATAATGGTCTATTTGGGTGTGGGGTTGGGGTCCAAAGAGAGGGATATATGATGCCTATTCCCTCCAACATGGTAACACACTAAAAGGCCACACAACGTCACATCCCTAAATATTTAGTCTCAGTGTATGTTTTCACCCTTAATGAGTTAGTCTTTGAAAGACATTTTATAATAATTAAATGGAACTTAACCATCAATAATGACAAGCTTTAGTATTTTAATTCATATTTTTTCTCAGAAAAAAAAAACGTTTTTGATACTTTATATATATTGTGAGTTAGAGTATTAAAGATGAAGATCAGAGTATAAGGGATCATCACACTTGTCTTGAGTTACCTACCAATTAATTTCTGATGACAATAGATCCCACAAGTATGTAATGAAATCTGTCATCAAAAACTTTTCCTTTTTAACTTTAAATTTAACTTCCTTTATACATCGATGAACACAACACCTACATTGTATACACTGTACGTCTATCTTTGTGTGTACACAGATATTGATGATAAATGCAACTTAACATATGGCACAAGACTAGTGATAGATATTGAATAACTAATTAACTTTGGTTCAAATCAAAAAGTGGTAGGGATGCAATCAAAATCTCTCCTCAACTAAATAAGAGAATAATCAAGGGAGGAAATATATCTCATATGAAATTTTTCGGTAAAATAAAAAATAAAATTGTGAGGGTTTATGTTCAATTTAAATAGATAATATCATATTATCACAGAGACATTTGAAGTTCGTTATCTCTAACATAATAAAGAATTTAGCGAAAAATTAAGATAAAACATGAGTTTTTCAAGTTCATATTAAAAACATTATTCCCATTGGTAAGGCATTCATGCAGGAGATATCTCAATAAAGATCGAATGGTTTGAAAAGAACTAAGTCACTATATTTCAAAACTCATAATCATATACTAAAAAATGCCTCTCTCTCTCTCTCTCTCTCTCTCTTTCTCTTTCTCACTCTCTGTCTCTCCTTTAGAGGTGACAACACAGCAGTGTACTGGTTACCAAATTTGTTTTGTTCTAATAATACCAACACTTACTCTCATTATCACTTTGCTCATTTCTCTCTATTTTGTGATGTTATTTAATGTTTGTAATTTAGATCAGGGATGATACAGAGAGGATATATGCTGCATTGCTTCCAATATTTATTATTCTTTTTAACTAACATGTCACCTTCATACATTTCCTTTGAATATCCATAAATGGTCCCCTGCAGGCCCCGATAAGATCTTCAATATATATACATTTTAATTAGAAAAGGAAAATTGATTGATAGATGTTGAACATCCAAATGCATATATATCACCTTGAGAAGGGTGCATCCCATAATATGACCAATCAATTTTCCCACTCCTTCTATATTACTTTACACATACATACACAAATTCAAAAGACTGCAAAAATTCTGCCCACCCACCTTTTTTCTTTTTCTTCTTCCTTTTCATTTAAAGATTAAATTTCTTTTGTTCTTTTGTTCTTTTTTCTTTTTTCCTTTTTCCTTTTTCATTCACCCAAAACTCCATGTTAATCTATGAGTTCAACCTCGTTTCCTTCCTTTTTATCTTCTATTTTCATCCATTCACCTACGACTATTTTACCTTAGGTAAAATGTAATTCATTTGTGGTAATAAAAAGGTGGACGTATACTTCATTTCATTTGAATATGCTCCATAATTGTAATGAACTATATTGGGATATGACTCCGATTATGGTATCAAAAAGTGCAATCTAGAATAATTATATCATATAAAATGTGACATGTTCATAATTTTAAGTAAATGCGATAGTTGCAACTAAGAAAAACTAATTTAATTTACATATTATTATTTTAAATTTTCTTTTAGGTTTTTTTTTTTTTCCTTCTCTTATCTAAGAACTTAAAATGTGAAAAGACAGGGGGAGTCTAGTCCTAAGAATGGAACCCAAAAAAGGAGTGTAGATCATGAAAAAAAAATTCTATTAAATTCTTTGAATCATAAAACCCAAAAAAAGAGACAGTAAAAAGGAAAAGAAGTGGATAAAAATGATTTGGTGATGATGTGAGTCATTGATATATATGTGTGTATATATAGTGAATTTATGAATGACCCGTGAGCCAAAAAGGTAAAGTATAAGTGGTTCCAAATCCCAGCATACAAAACCTCCATGTTGTGTGCCAATAAAATGACAAAATCCCAAGTCCCACTTCTTGACAAAACAACTCTGGCCACGGCCGGCTCCTTTCCCCTCCTGCTGGCTGCTGCAACCTCCTCACATGCCACCAAATCCCCCTTTCATTTTCCCCCCACCTTTGAGATATTGAGATATCATACAATTTCAGACCACACCCACCCCCCCTTTTGACCTTCCCTTATGCCTAATTCATTCCATTCCCGGCCTTTTAATTTCTGTTAATAATTTCTCTTCCCCCGAGGCTCTTCCTCTCGTCTCGTCTTTTTCCCTTCTCTTTGTCTCTCAATTCCCTCTCCTTTCCTTTTTGGCTATATCTTCTCTGTTCTTTTTTTTTTTTTTCGCCTTTTCCTAATTTCTCTTTTGTGTGTCTTACCCCTTTTTGGTTGGTTTCTCTCCCCATGATGCAATTCAGCCATACACCCCAACGCTTCCACCGAACCACCACCACTATTCCTTCTTCCTTTTCGGATATCTCAATGAGTAATAAAAACCAAATCACTCCCACGACCGGGCCGTTTCGAAATAGGCGGCCATGGCCTGGATTATTCCCTTGTTCCTCCAAAGCTTTGGGAACTTGCTTGGGTGATGCTAATTGTATGGAACAGTTACTAGTCCATTGTGCCAATGCTATTGAATCCAACGACGCTACTCTGGCTCAACAAATCCTTTGGGTCCTTAACAACATTGCCCCTCCTGATGGCGATTCCAACCAACGCTTAACTTCCGCTTTCTTACGCGCTCTCGTCACACGCGCCACCAACACTGGCAACTGTAAGATTCTTGCTGCAATTACCACCGCATTCTCTTCTTCCATCACTACTCACACCTTCTCTCTTATGGACCTTGCCACCTTCGTGGACTTAACCCCTTGGCATCGCTTCGGCTTCACCGCTGCCAATGTTGCGATTCTGGACGCCATCGAGGGTTACTCTTCCGTACACGTTGTTGATTTGAGCTTGATGCATTGCATGCAAATCCCAACATTAATCGACGCCATTGCTACACGGTTCGAGGTCCCTCCATTACTGAAACTGACGACTGTAGCTGTTGTTGCCGTTAAAGAGGCGTCACCAATGCTGGAGCTTTCGTACGACGAATTAGGTGCGAAATTAGTGAACTTCGCGAGGTCTAAAAACGTGACCATGGAATTTAGAGTGGTCCCGTCTTGTCATACAGACGGTTTCGCCCGTTTAATCGAACAAATCCGAGTACAACATTTAATTTACGGACCTGAAAGTAATGAAGCACTCGTTTTTAATTGTCATATGATGCTTCATTACATTCCTGAAGAAACATTAAACCCAAGCCCATCTCCTAATTTCGACATGTCGTCTTCCACCTCTTCAATTCGTTCCATGTTTCTCAAAGCAATCCGTAGCTTAGATCCAACGATTGTGGTTTTAGTTGACGAAGATGCGGATTTCACCTCAAGCAAGTTGGTTACACGATTGAGATCGGCGTTTAATTATCTCTGGATTCCTTACGACTCCATGGATTCGTTTCTTCCTCGAAGCAGCAAACAGAGAGAATGGTACGAAGCGGATATTTGTTGGAAGATTGAGAATGTAATTGCTCATGAAGGGGTTCAGCGAGTTCAGAGATTGGAGCCGAAGGGGCGGTGGGTTCAACGGATGATGAACGCCAAATTCCGAGGGGTTCCGTTTGTGGAGGACGCGGTTTCAGAGGTGAAGACGATGCTTGATGAGCATGCAGCGGGATGGGGATTGAAGAAGGAAGAGGACCACTTGCTGCTGACGTGGAAAGGCCACGACGTCGTTTTCGCCACTGCTTGGGTACCTTGCTAAATTAACCGTTATTAGTTCCTTCTTCCTTCCTCCTCCTCCTCCTCCTCTTCTTCTTCTTCTTGTTCAGAAAAATTGACTACTACTCCTTTGCTCATCATAACCCTTTTTGACTATTTTGAGATTAGGGTTTTAGGGGTTTTAATTGTTTTTTTTTTTTTTTCCTTATCGGTATTTGTAGTGTGTGTGTTTTTAGAATCGTGAAAAATGAAGATCATATTTGTGTAGCTGAGGAGAGTTTCGTGTCATATTTGCAATAAAAGATATGATCGATACTTTTTTTTTAACTCTGACATTTTCTAGTAGTACACATAAATTATGTACTCTTTTTTTCTTTTTTTCTTCTCTCTTTCTGATTTCTTTTTCCGGCATCTTGCACTGTGTAACAATTATTATTTATCACATGCCATCTTCTGTACCTATCAAATTTTGATCAATTAAAATATCTAAAATCTAAAACACTACACACACACATATATATATATCTTGATTCAATTCATTCAGAATCTAAATTAGCACCCTTATTCTTTAGCTTATTGTTTGAAATTTGTCCATGCTCTCTGCTTTTACATGCATGAAGTTGAGTAACAATTGGAATTAGGGAATCAAAACCTTTTGTCTATAAATTAAGATGGAAGGTCATATCAATTACTAAACTCGTTTTGTAGTTTATAATTCTAAACTGGGAGATTAGGTTATATCATTTATAACTTCGAGTTAATGATGGCAACGTTTTCATATATACGTCAATTTTAATTTCATCTATAAAATTTATAATATTCTGTTTTTTTTTTTAGGAATACTTGTTTATTTAATAGAATTCCTAAATTATTATAAATGAATCAATTATCTTTGAAAAAATACCGATGCTCACACTTGTAGACTTTTTTCAAATATGATATTAGCAAAATGAACAACCAGCTAGCTATGAGAATTGAGGTATGAATAATTTTTTTAAAATATTCTCAAACAACTAAGTTGATTTTTGCTTAAGAAAACTAATAAAATTATAAAATATACACTATATTTATCTATACACAAAACATAAACATAGGCGATGGCATAAATTGATACGAAAATTAATAATTTTAAATTAACATAATTATTGGTTTAAAATTTTAGATGATATATATTTTGTAAATATATATATACAATATATAAATTTACCTATCTAAAAAGATGTTGTATATATATTTTTTAATGTTCACGTTGTTTTATGTTTTATAATCATTTTACTTACGGGTATATGATATAATTTCTTAGCAAAGATCGTTTATCATTTTCTTAAATTAAAAAAAAAAAAAAAAAAAAAAAAAAAAAAAAAAAACATAAGAGAATTCGAATCTCAAACGGAATGTACAAACAACTTCTTTACCAACTGATAATCACTACTAACGGATAAATAACAAATTTTTCTTTTTTTAATTAGTCAATAACAAACAAATAATCGTCGGCATGTGTTTTGGCTTTTCATATGTTTTGGACTAATAATACTAATAATAATATTAATAATAAGTGTTACGTTTGTAGATTAAACTAATAATAATAATAATAAGATTAGGGAACTAAAATTAGTTAATAGTTTTATATAATAAAGCACATGGCGTAGATGCTTAATCTCATGCTTACGTGTTTGTTTCTGGCGTTGTCGTTTTGATAAACGTGAGAACAAATTAAATGCATGTTTCAGAATTCCCTTTTTCAGAATTTCTCACTTTTATATATTTTCTTTTTGTTTGCTTCAACCCCATATGTCTTGTAGTCATTTTGGGGGAATAATCCTCCTCAAAATTCCCGAAAATTAATTCATTTTCCTTTCTCAATTACTAAAATCTAATCTAATGTTCATCATTCTCTATATAAATACAATATGTGTATATATATTATCTTTTGTTTTGCTCTCTAACTTTCTCTTTTGATCAATTCGACTGCAGAAAATTAAAATACATAGATTATTTTACACTTTTCTCCCACCAATGAGGGAGCCTCGAAATTGAGAAATTATCCATAATGCAGCCTGTAACACCCGAGTTATCATAGGAGGAATCCATTAATGAATTATTCAAACAATAGTTTGATGAGAGAGGAAATACAAAATTAATGCTTAATTAAAAGAATTGATATGTAGTACTTAACCATGTCCAACATCGTTGGTTTCAAATAATTCTAACTAACAAGTACGTGGCTGAGGATATATACTAAAACATTTCAAGAGACCTAGCTAGGTTTTGTTTCTTGGGGACAATCTTGATCTTGACAAGTAAATTAATTCTTAGTATGGTTAGGTTATAAGAGATGCAAAAGAGTGTTGAGTTTGTTTGGTGTCAAATATAAAATCTAAAGCTTTGAATCTTTCAATAACATTTGTGCATGGGTAATAAAAACCAATTTTTAAGGGGAGAACACTATCACATAATCTTGAATAATAATGAGAGCTAGGCAAAGGAAAAGTAGTGTGGTCTATTTGATGTGGGGGTTGGGGGTCCAAGAAAGGGATGCTACTCCTTCAATATGGGAACAAATTAAAAAGGCCCACACAATGTCACATGCATATACATATTTAGTACTCTATAATATATTTTTCACCCTCAATTTATAATATATAAGGAAATATGGTTCACAAAATCTCTAATCATTTGTTTCGTTCTAATTAAATTAATCAACCCATCGATCTTTAGAATGTTAATTATATTAATGGATACTTTATTTATATATTGTGTGTGATAATGTTAGAAAATAAAATTTAGAGTAATTAAAATATGTAAAGTTCAAATAATTTCCACTGGATATCTAAAAATGGTCCATGGATAAGATCTTCAAAATATGGACATGGATCTACCCACCAGCTTTATACAGAGAGAGGGGAAAAGAAAAAAAGAAAGAAACAATTGAGTGAGGTATAGAGAAAGATCAAAAATGCATATGGTATCACCTTGAGAAGGGTGCATATCCACACCATAATTTGGCCAATCATTTTCCAATTCCTCGACAATGATTTACATATACACTTGGAGAATTATTAGATAATTATTATCTTTTATTTAGTTTAATTGTTAATTTAAATTAATTAGTATTTAATTTTGCACACGTCTCTAAATCTTATTTGTACTTATATTTGTAAGAATGGAAATTTTCTGTTTGAGATTGACTCTAGTATATTTCATCCAAGTTTTAATTATTAATTGGTTACTTTGTCTTTTATTATTATTATTATTTTTTTGTATAAAACTATAATTAGTCCCACGTTACAATTCTAATAGAAAGTTTTGAAATATCATCGTTTTGATTATTAAATTTTTTTCGTTGTTTGAGAGTTTTCTCTAAACTTAAGAATCAAAGATCAATTTAAGTTACAAATTTTGAAGTACTAAAATTTGGGAGTTAAACTATTACATCGTTAGGAATAAAAGTTTAAAAATTAGAATATTTTTATCGTCCAAAAGGTATATTTTAACTTTTATTAAAAAAAAAAAAAAAAGAGAGAGGGAGAGAGAATAAAGAGGTAAATCATTAGTTATTAGTTTTGTTTTGAATTGGTTGGAAGAAATAAAAGTAGAGGAAAGAAGAGGATAAAACTGATTTGGTGATGATGTGAGTTACTGATGTTAGAATTATGAAGGCCCGTGAGTGAGCCAAAACTAAGAGGAAAAGGAAGTGTTGAGTGATAAATGGTTCCAAATTCACAATACGAAACCATCATGTTGTGTGCCAATAAAATGACCAAATTATCCAACTACTCCCTGTTCCTCTGCAATCCCTCTGCTCTCCTTATTGCTACCTTCTCGAGGCAAGGCCCGAGTTTACCATGAGTACACAAAATGGTTATGGGTACAATTGTAAGACATTTCCAATACTTTTAATCATTTAAAACCAATTTAATAACATGAAGCAAAATATTAAAGTAATTCTAAACATTACCCAAATGATGACATAGAAATTTAAAGTAGGCTTGTTTGCACAAAAGTTTTGGTGGATCTTCCATTGGACCTACTGACATGCCACCAAAACCTCCATTCATTTTTGCCCTTTCCGAAGATGAGCAACAAGATTAGAATTTTAGACCACTTCTTTTTTGTACCCATTATAAAAAGCTAAAGCCTTCATTCTACAACTTTTTCCCGTACATCCTAAAAGATTACAAGTCCTTTTTTAACTTGGGTTTTGTCTAGAGCCTAAACCTATTTTTATAGATAGTTTTTTTTTCTCTTTGATACAATGTAGACTAGAGGTAATTTTTTTAATATTAAAAAAAAAAGTTATTTTATTATTATTTTTATTATTATTATTATTATTATTATTAATTTTTTTTTTTTTTTTTTTTGTATGTGTAAAAGAAATAGATACATGAAATTATGAAAGGGATAACAACAAGGCCCTAATAGAAAAACCAATATTTCATATAGGCCTATTCTACTCAACAAACTAAACGAAATAGATATGGGCCACAGCCTACAGAAGCAGGCCCAAAAAAAGATCCAACTAAAGTTGGGCTCACCTATGTATTGGACTTTATTGAATTTCAAATCATTATTTAACTGTTCACCTTCCCAAGGAATCTATGTGCACTCTGCTCTCTTTCTTCTTTTCCAGATAACACCAACTCATCATGTATGAATATAACCCTTCCTTTATACTATTTTTTAAAAAAGGTTTCACTACTTTCACATTCGTCATTTATATTGATTGGACCACTTTCTATTTTGGAAAATAAGAAAAAAATCACCTATAGATTTATAAGAAATACCTATTTTGAGAAATAATAGAATTGAAAATTAGATGGAATGTCTAGTTTGGCCTTCTTAAAAAGGATGGGGAGCAAAATATGGAAGCAAAAGTAATGTTGGCTTCTTAAAAAGCTGAAAATATACAAAGTGAATTTTCTTTTCAAATAAAACAAAATGAAAGTGGAAAAATGTACCACTAATTCCATCTAATTTTCTTAAACATGCATTGGATACAGCTGTTTGTGAGAAGAGAAAAAGGAAAAGGAAAAGGGCTGAAAGAAGAAGAAGAAGAAGAAGAAGAAGAAGAAGAAGAAGAAAAAGGATTTGGTTTAAATGAGAAAGACAGCTAATAAGGCAAGGCAGGGGATGAAGTTTGGCAACATAAGCTTGAAAGTTGACTGCATTCTTGCAATAATTTATGACCTCTTTTTCTTTATATATATCCCATCTGCACATGCCTTTGGGTCCAATATTATGTGCTTCCAAATTAGTAACTAATATTCCACATCATAAAGATATACTCTTGGATTTTTTTTGTTTAAAATAAATTAATAATCGAATCAAAATTGAGTCTTAAAGAAAATTGTATTTTATTGGAATTGATCAAATAAGTAAAACGAATAAAACGAAGACATAGTGTTTGCTAATTATGATGTAAAAGTTTATACAATGAATCGTGTCTATTGTGAATTATTAATCATGTGAACAAGACAACTAATTCTAATTTAGGTTTGTTTATATTGGTTTTCAAGATTTCTAATTTTAGTATTCATATATGTCAAATTCATGATTTGATTGTGTTGCTTCTGGATAAATACGAGACTTTTTGTGGAAATTTATTTTAATAAATACGTAAAAATGTGAAATTTTAATTTTATTGTCATAATTTTATTTGTAATTAAATGTTACCGAGATATATAATTTCTTCAATTTGAAGGGAGGTTATAACAACAAAATATCGTACTTCACACATGGTTTAAGATTAAACTGCAACACTTATACATTCTCAAAAAAAAAGTCACCTTCTTTTTAAAATTATTTAAAATACGATTTAGAGTTAAAAATGATCGAACAAAACAGAACATCAATTTTTAAAAATAAAATAAAATGTCTTATTCAAAGGAAAAAAGAATGCACATAAAATGATAGGAAATAGACTTGAAAGATAAAATGATTATGAAACCTCAACCACGTAAAAAAGCAGTAAGAGAGAAATCAACTAAACTCAAGAATTTATTTGCAATAAACTAAATCCTAATTACACTCCCAACTAAACCCTATATGACCCAACTTAAGAAGCAATTAACAATTAAATCAGCGCTTCAGTTTTATTAAACCGCATTCACTTCAACTCAATGCCGCCGCCCCCAATCAAATCCTCTCTATACACGTAAAGTAACATTACTACAAATGTCCCAAAAATATAAATCAATTAAACGCTCCACAATCGCGCCGAATATTACCATTCCTACCGGTCTTCACCCCGACCCGCCCCAACTTAGTCATAGCTTGAATAAAAGCTTTATTGAAAGCTTGTGAGTCTCTAGCCCACGTGTTCACCGTGGGCCTGGACCGCCCGTCGCTGAACAGAACCTGGTCTGACGTGAACAGACCCATCCCTTGCTGTAAATTTCTAAAGTAAACGTTGTCAAACGCTCTGGGGGTGATTGGGTCCATGTTAATCGCCACCCTCGGGTCCACGTTCTTGGGGCACATCGCTTGTAGCTGGGTTGCATAGGTTCGGTTTAGTGTAGGGTCCACTGGTCTCCCAGGGGCAAAGTTGTAAATTCGGTTCGAGAATTTCTCACAGTGTGAGAATCCGACGGTGTGAGCCGCTGCCATATCATACAGTAATGCATGTGAGAGTTAGAAATAATAAACAGAGTGTTTCAATCACGGGAATAAAGAGGTGGCGGGATTTGATTGGAGCACCTGAGAGAGCGATCATGTCTTGTTGCGTGAGGCCATTCGCAGCAAATAGAGAATTGAGCTGATTGAGATTGAAGGTTGGTGCTGGGAGTCTACCGTTCACGTCCGAGGCTCTAGAAACCAGACCGTCTAATCTTCCTAGCTCCACCGCGTACGACGGTCCGCCGGACTGGAATTACGAATCGGAGCGCGGTGAGATTTTTGAATTTTATTATAATTTTGAATTTTTAATTATTACTGACCAATGCGATGACATCACGGGTGGCTAAAGCGAGAATATCGGCACAGGAGACTCTGTTTCGGCATTGAGGAATGGCGTCGAGGGCAGCTTTAGCTTTAATGACGGTGTCGAATCCATCTCCAGCAAGGGAGAGGTTATCGGGATGGTCTTTCTCGGCCTTGTTGGATGCGGTGGAAGCAATAATTACAGAGGCATCACATCCCTAAGAATCCATTTTCTCACAAAATTAAAGCAAAAAACTTGCGAACTCTGTAACTTCAAATTTTAAATGGGAAAGAGAAAATTGGCTGACCTGAACAAAGCAATCATGGAAGAAGAGGCGAAGAGTGGCGGGAACAGTGACGAAAGTTTGTTGAAATTTTTTGGTAACTTCGGAGCGGACAATGTTTTCGACATTGGGACAAATGTTGGCGTAGAAATTTTGTCGGAGTTGGGCGAGTGTTGGGGAAGGGAAGAAGAGAAAGAGAGAAAGAAGAGAGAGTGTAAGAATGAGATTGAAGCGACCCATTTTATCAAATTAATAAAAATTGGGGAGAGGGGAAGAAGATATGAGCACAGCATTAATGGGGGAGCAGTAGGAATATATAAGAGTGGAGGCGGCTAATTAGCCAGTTGGATCAAAATTCCCAATCAATTTACTTTTTTTTCTCCATTTTTTAAAATAATAATAATGATTAAGGACTAAAAGAAGAAGAGAGTGGAAAATTCTACACTTGGAATATGCTTGGTTAGACATATAATAACACATGGAAAATCAAATGGGTATTAGAAAAATTTTAAAAAAAATAATAATAATAAAATACACACATATGAGTACATGCATGATTGAGATTGAAAAGAAATAGGGATTGGATAAAGGAGAGGGGTAGATTAATATTCAGAAATGGAGGCTTAATAATATATAGTGTTGGGCAATGGCCGCCAATGGACTGTAGTTATGTACCACAATAATAAGTACAAATGGAGAGGAAAATTAGGGCATGATTGAAACTTGAAAGGAATTAGAATATTCAAAGAGATGAAAGAGGAAAAAAAAAAAAAGTAGTTTGGTCCAATGGCAAAGGTAAAAGGAGGAAAGGGTATAACAAAAACTTAGCATCCAAGTTAAGGCTTTTGTTATTGTGCAGTGGTAGTATAAGGTGTAGGTAAATAGGTGGGTGGGAGGTGGGAGATGGTCGATGGGCTCATCCCAAACGTTGAAATTGGGGACACCCATCAATCGTAACTTCCCTATGTTAGCCAAATTTTACACATCTACCTCTCCTTCCTCACATCTTTGCACCTTGTTGCCAACAACATTTATTTTTGTACATTTAATCAAATTATTAATCACAATTTGTTATATGAAAAAAAATATTTGTTCATCTTTTATGCTTGTGATAATAATAGGATACACCAAGATATTGCTTTTATATTTATTGGGTTTACTGTAGGTAAAAGGTTTACCATTTAAATTTTATGGATAAAGGAGAATGCAATTTTATTTTGTTCTTAATTAGAATGTTTATATATTCGTGTTACATTAAATATTCATTTAAAGTAGTGTATTTTTTTTTTTTTTTTTTTGTATAGATGTATAATTTAGATCATCCTATATATATAAAACATAAACAATTACTCTCTTTGCCCAATTTCAATTATTATTTGGATGGAAGTGATTAACTACTAATTGTTGCATTGTTTGTGGATAAGTGTGGGATAGTTTAACCATAAATAAGAGATATTTTTTAATAGATTCTTTGATTGTGCCCATTGAATTAAAGTATAAATTTCTAGCAACTGTTTCATTTTTCATAATTTCTTAAAACTTTTTTTATGTACTTAATTAGAAAAAAAATTATAAAATTTTAATTGTTCTAAATGAAACCAACTTTTTTTAGCCCTTGTTCTCAATAGATGGATTAGGACGAAGCCAAGATTATTTTAATTTGCAAGTAACAATCATTTTTGTTAATTTATCACAAATATTTCGATTTAGATCTGCATATGTATAAAATGTCAATAAATTTACAACCATTTGAACACTTTTTGTCATCACTTCAACTCTAATATATTTTGAACTGTTTTTAGTTTGTACTAAAAACTATTTCGTAGGTTTTTATTCAATGATATATTCTCAACTCTCCAATCGACATGCATGAACATCAAGACTTTTGATATTAATATTTTATGGTGTGAAATATTTTTGGTACATTAGTTTTTTGTCAGAAGAAAACAGATATTTTATGGTATGAGATGTGTTTGGTCATTTATATCGAAAAACAAGTCTCAAGAATAATTGTTCCTTCAAATAGGAATAAAGACAATGAGTGAGATCATATACTCAATCATTTTACAGTATTTATATTGAAATTAGAATGACAATAATTCAGAAAATGAATTTTTTAGTTCAACTACACACGAAATAAAATACCTCGATGTCGAACACACTTTAAATGATTGAGTATTAACAATAAATTAAATCGTTTTGTCATATATACGTATATAATTTGAATTTAAATATAAACACTAGTTTCAGAGCTGGAGCTTTGAGTTTATATTTTAAAGGTACAAAAACATTTTTCTATGTCTAATTAATAGACCCATTACATATAAAAAACAAATGTAAGGATATATTAGGTATAAAACTAATTCCAATGTCTAATAAATTGAGTTATAAAGTACATCTAAATTAAGAACTAAACGAGCACACTTTTAAAGACTAAACTAATATTTTAATCATTAATTAAGGGTATTAGATTATATTAATTTTGATAACAAATTGAGAAAACACCCGTGAAAGACTAGTGGTAGTTGCAAATTTGTATATTTGTGTGGGTGTTATTACTTGCCATAACGAGAGCAATTTTTTTTTTTTTTCTATTCCCAAATGATATAAACAATTAATTTTCATGCCATTGGAGACCTCCCCATTTAATTTATTTATATTGATCCATTTAAAATAAAACTAGATTTGTCAAAATATATTAAAAAAAAGAATGATCGATAGAAAATTGTGTTGCAAACAAATTTGTAGAAGCAAGAAATATACATAGGGAAGTGATATGGTCCCGAATTGATAGATTAATTTTTGAGGTCGTTAATGTGACATCTTAACCGCATTTTGAAACCATTATCTTCCCGTTGTCCCAAGGTATCCGTTTACATCCTAAATATTTAATTATCAAACAAAACAATAAAAGACAAACATTACAGTGCCACCTTTTTCTTTAATCTTATTCCACACCTAAATTAATTAAATAAATTTGCATGCCAGAATTATTTTGAACTTATCTGTGTTTGATTCACTGTTCTTTAAAAATGATTTTATTACTCAAATAGTGTTAAAAAGAAAAAAAAGAAAAGAAAAGTAAGTGACAACTGACTTCACACCTAAACCCATGAATTATTACAGCTTGGAAATGGGATTGGTACTTGAAAATAAGTTAGCATTTCTCCCAAGGTAATTAAATTAAAATTAAACCATCTAAACAAATTATTATTTTGTAAAAGAAAATTAACACATCCATCAATTTTATAATTTTTTTTTCAATGCAGGAGATGACTATTCAAACCGCTAATCTGTTTGATTGAAAAAAATGTATATTAATTTTATGACATTTATGCTTTATGTTAGAATTAATCTAAATTATCTTTATGCTTGAAATTAAATTTGCAAGCAACCTGTTTTTTGAATATACATATATAGTAAAGTATAATAAGTCACTGAAAGTTATGTTGGAACTTCAAAGATAAGTTAGAAGATTAAGGAATAATCTACTTTTTCAACCTTCCACTACTACTTTTCAAGAGTTGTTTTTGTCTTTGTTTATCTTTGCTGTTCTTTGCTATCAACTACTTGTTTTTAAGGTCAAGATAAGTTGAAGTATTGTTCTTAGTAACTAAGAATTTTAGGGTACACGATATTATTGAGTTTAAATTTGTGAGTAAAGCTGAATATAATATAATATATAACATAACCGTAACAAAAAAAATAACTATGCAAATTAATTTTCAGACCTAAAAAATATTATTTTTGTAACAAGTTATAGTCGTAGAAAATTGAAATTCAAATATGGGTGAGTTTTGACAGAATGATTCAGCCAACTAAATTGTTAATACACCTAGATAAAAAACTTAATGTAATTTAGATGACGGAGGAGAAAATCGAGGCATCAGTTTTAAGAAACAAAAGAATAATTTCTTCATAAAAAGGACTTCCATTTTTTCTATAGAGAAATGTTTATTTCAAATTAAAATTCATTGGAGGACATAGTAATCTTTTAATATTTTGAACTTTTTATTATACGAATCAAATATTTCTTTTACGACAGATAGCCAGCCGAAGGAAACATAACTTTAAGAGAATATATTAACCAACTTTATGTAATAAAAAAATGAAATTTAAATATCAAAAAGTTCAAATTCCCAAACGAAAAGCAAAATTCTGCGTTATATATATATATCTTATATGTAACAAACTGCTAAGAAAATGACAAAAAACGAATAGAAATACAGTCTTTATATATTAAAAAAATCCAGCAATTCATAGTTGTATTCGGAGAAGACAATTAATTGAAAAAAGTAAAGTTGATTTCACCATTTGTTACATATTTAAAAAAGAAAGAAATATTGTTGAATAAGCGATGTATTAGGAATAGAAATTTGCTAAAAGAAAAAAAAAAAGGATTATTATTAAAAAATGAGAAAAAGAAAAAAAAAAACATTAGGAAGGACAAATTAAGCAACTTTAATTTTAACTTGTAGCTAAAACTTGAATGATTAATGAAATATTATTTTTGAAAAGAAAAAAAAAATTAATGAAATCCGTTACGGCGTTTAGTTATGAATTATGTGTAAGCTGTCACCTTCTTTACTTTTGCACGTTATTGTCTAATCGGAGGTCTCAACTTGATCGGGGAATCTTCTTTCAATTTTAATTTTTATTACACTCCTTTTACAATGCTGTATCTATTATTTTTAAATTAACTAACTATTATTCAATGAAGTTTAATTTTTGTATACTAAAAAAAAAAATTGTTCGAACAACCATTTTTATTTTTTATCTTTAAAGTTAAAATAAGTTGATACTAAATGGTATGATTAAAGAGAGAACCAAAACAAAATATTGAGAACATAGTTATTTTATATCATGATTATTTATACATGTGAATCACCCTGAACATTATTAAAGTTTGGACAACTTTAAATAGACATGTTTTTCAATAGCGGTTGAGACTGGAAAGAGTGATTTTTAAGCTTGAGAATCATGGGGAACTTCCTGTTTCACTTTTCTTAATTAAAAAAAAATTATTTGGGGTGGCAATTTAAAACTTTTGGACTTACTAGATTCTATATCATAATCCATCTTAACCAAAATTAAGTCAACTTATTTAAATGAGAAAGTTTTCTATAATAATAACAATTATTAATCTATACACAATATCATTAAATTTTAAAATGTGACATTATGATCTAGTTCCACGGTTGATATGTCTATGAAAAAATTTGAATTTCTATCTTTGTGGTCAATAATAATTGATTGATTAATATTGTGGTAAGTTTAACCAAAGTTTATGATTTCTTAGGTTAACATTTTATAATTACCCAATATGTAAATTAAAGTGGTCACATGTTTACGTAGAACAGTGGGGAAAGGTTGAAATGATGGATTGGAAAGTAGAAAATTATTAATCAAATAATTCATAATGACATTATGGTATCTATTAGACGATTGAAGGTAATAATTAGAGAAGGAAAATCAGTTTTCAGGAAATGCAGGAAAACCCCATTATTAAATTATGATGTTGAAAATTTAAAGACCCACATTTTTTAAAAAATTCTTTTAGACGTTACGTGATTGCAAATAAATAAGTGAACAAAAAAGTTTATTAGACATATATACTTTAGTTTGGCAGGTTGTGATTTCTACCTTTTAACCTTTTGAACTTATCAAGGTACTATACAATTTTTCTGACGAGAAGTGGAAGTTAAATCGTAGCAGTGCAAAAAAAAAGTAAAAAGTAACAGAAATTGTAAGAATGTCAGCCATGCACACCCTCAATGACGTTCGTCAACAGAAAACCTTAATAATGAGTGGGACGCCGCGGCATGGCGGTTCAACCAACACCAAATGGCTAAAGCCATGGCCCATGGGCCTGCAACTCGGCAGCCTTTACCTGCCTCTCCGATGTTATCATTTCAAGATTCTCTTACGATTTCACTTAACCTATTCTTTTTCTGATAATTGCTTTTGAATTATTAGCCACCATTGTATTAAATCAAATTCTTCGCAGACTATGGTTTTTGTTTACTTAATCGGGATGGAAATAAGAAAAAAAAATAAAATAAATAAATTCATTTCTCTTTTTAAATTGAACTTAAAATTTTTGGAGAATATTGGAAATTTTCATTGATTTAAAAAAATGGGAACTTTATTGCTTTTGAAAAAAGTTAATTGTAACGTTGGTGTGTGCTAAAGTATAATAGTTTTATCAAATTTAAATCAATGCGATTAATTTACTGAGACCATTTCAAAAAGTCTTTTTAAGAATGCAAACATACATATCCGTCTGTACACTAAATTGAAGAGGGGAAAAAAACTGAAGATTCATATATTTTGTCTTAGGAGACTTTATTTGAAACTCGATAAAAGAAAAAAATAATCCATAAGTATCAATTCCAAAATTCATAGATTGACCGAATAATTAATTTAGCTTATTAGAATTGTTTTTCTAGATAGATATGTCATATTATAAGATCGCCACAAAATTTTCATTTTCAAGCTTTTTTTTTTTTTTTTTAAATAAAAGAACCAGTCTTTGGTGATATAATATGAAAAAGAGTTTTCTATTATTTATCAGTACTTCAATAATTTTAATCATATAGTTGTGATGTGATCTCGATCTTGAATTTGAGAAGAAATAGAAAAGAAAAAGAAAAACTGCTACAATGTATCCTCAAAACTTATATAATAAATATGAAATGTAGGGTGGTTAGTTAACAACAGATCTACAAAAGTAAAGGGCAGTTTGGACTACACACCCCTCCGATATTATATTATATTATATTATATTATATTATATTATATTATATTATATTATATTATATTATATTATATAGGATAGAATAATTGTATTGTTCAGTAGTCAACTTTTCAAAGAGAAAAATAATATTCAATAGATATAGGATAATAATTTGAGTCTTATAACCCCAAAGCCCAAAAGCCATCAACAAGGAACAAAGAATATTCTTTCTGCTGTTCGAACTCTTTTACGTTGTCTTCATGGTCCTACTTCACTAGGGGGTTTCCACAGCTCAAAATTCCTTGATTTTCTTACCCATTTAAGTAATCACTATTAATCTTCTAAGTAATAAAATTTAAATCTACACGATCTTTAGAATGTTAGAGATTTACTTTTTGTTTATTTATCTTTTTTTCTTTTTCCCACTCTTCTTTATGACTTTTTATCATCCTTGGCCTCTCCCAGCCTCCCCTTACACATTCATAAAGAAACTTCAAAGCCCAAATTTATAAAAATAATAATTTGAACAGTATTTGATTAAACAATGACATGAATAATAGAAATATTAAGAAATCAAATAAAGTGGATTCTCTCGTATCTATCTGTCCCTTTCTACTCTTTGCTCAATCAATAATACTTCTGGCCACGTTATAAATAATATAAACAAATTATTTTCTTAATCTTCTTTTTATTTTATTTTTCGATTAAGTTTCCAAGTTCTAATTTACTGAAAAAAAAAATGAATTTTCTCTCAATTTTTTAGATTTGGGTATTAGATATAATAAAGAGTTTTGGATGAAGGAAAACCAGAGAATGTTACAGAAATAGCAAGATTTAGAGGAAAATGAAAAAACAATTGAGGCATTGGGCTCTTGATTTGACACCTTTCTGCTCACACTAAAGCCCAAATATTGAATCTTGGGCCTTTCTCAATGGGCCTAGAAAACAAATGCCTACTCTGTTTAAGGACAAAGAGATCAAACCTTCTAATTCGGATGGGAGCATGTCCATCCTCGTTGATGGTTGAACTAAGTTCTTGAATTTAAAGTCTTTGGAAAATATTTATATCTCTAAAGAATTTTAGTCTTCGAGTGTTATTTTTCAACTAAATTTCAAGAAGTCTTCTAACAATTGAGAAAATTCTCTCTAGTTTCATAAGGGTTCATTAAATTGCAATGACTGCATTAGATTTTTTATTATGGAATAAAGATGGGAGGATTTAAAATGGGTTTGTTTTGGTGATCTTCCTCCCATAAGTCATAACCAATTGATGGAATTTAATTTTAGGCTTGAGAAAAAAATTGGACTTTCCCATCATCTCGAAACAAACTATAAATTTAAATATAATTTTTTTTTACAATTCAGCTTTGAAAGACTGAAATTAGATTTATTTATAGCAGAACAATGTTTGGGTGCGATCATAATATGCCCTTACCATCTTGCTCTTACCATATAAAAAATAATATTTAAATAAAAACGTAAAAGAATATGTTTACACTTCAAACAATTTTAAAAAATGTAATGCAATCAAATCAAAAACTGAGTTGAAAGTTCAAACTGAAAAAAGAAATCCAAAATGAACTCCACCGGCCCAACATTTGATCTGATTGCGTATGATTTGCATTGGCCTTTTCCTTTTACAAATATCTTCCAAAAACAATCCATAATGCAATCTAAAGTCAAAATCACTAGAGAAAAGAGAACTTAAGGCGCCTAAAAGTACAAAATTTTGTCGACCCAACCAACTAGGTTCTCAAAACAAACATGTTCTCCAAACAAGTGGCGGACACAAATAATAACAATAACCCAAACCGGATCAATCCAATCTAAGATAAATAGAGGGCAAGCATAGGGTGTCCTATGCTACAAAAAAGACACACCCCAAACGCGGTTTCCATTAATATCTCAAAACAATTACTTTATATTAACAATTGGATGCAAAAATTCCATAATCTATATAATTTTAATAATTACTGTAACTTTATTGATGTTTCTGTATTTCACATATGAAATATTACAGCATACAAGTATATTTATACACAAAATTAAGGTTAAATAAGGGAAGAATAATAGTGTTAAATACAGCATAATCTCCTCCATGATATTTGAGCATAATCTCCTCCATGATATTTGAGCATAATCTACTCCATAATATTTGCTCTAATTTCATTAATACCCTCCCTCAAACTCAAGATGGGAGTGTCGAGACCACCTTGAGTTTGTGAATTAACTGAGTGAAACGAGGAGAATGGAGAGCTTTGGTGAATATATCCGCAGGTTGATCGGTGGTAGAGATGGGTTGGAGATGAAGTGTGTTGCTCTGTAGGTGGTGGCGAACAAAGTGACAGTCATTCTCAATATGCTTTGTTCGTTCATGGAATACATCATTGTGTGCAATCTGAATAGCACTGTGATTATCACAATGAAGAATAGTGGGTGATGTCTGTGGGGCCCCCATATCAGTAAGAAGCCAACGCAGCCAAATTAATTCTGAAGTAGCATCAGCCAGTGCACGATATTCAGACTCTGTGCTGGAACGGGAAACAACAGATTGTTTCTTACTTCGCCAGGAGATAAGAGCGTCACCTAGATAGAAGCAATAGCCAGTGGTAGACCGTCTATCAGTAGGATCACCCGCCCAATCAGCATCAGAGAAACCAGAGAGAACCAGGGAGGATTGGGAGGAGAACTGTAGACCATGACCCAAAGTACCTTTGATGTAGCGAAGAATGCGAAGGACGGCAGTGAAGTGAATTGTACGAGGGGCAGCCATGAACTGACTAACAATATGAACTGCATACGCAATATCTGGACGAGTCACAGTTAGGTAAATTAGGCTGCCAACTAGTTGCCTATACAAAGTGGGATCTTCAAGGGGAACACCATCAAAAGGAGTGAGACGCACATTCGGATCCAGAGGTGTTGAGAAAGTGGCAGAATCAGTAATACCAGATCGATTGAGGAGGTCAGACGCATATTTTGCTTGAGATAAATAGTAGCCACTAGATGATGAGGAGATCTCAAGACCAAGAAAATAGTTGAGATTTCCTAAGTCCTTCATCTCAAAATGCTTACCCAGGTAACATTGCAAATCAGATATGGCTTGAGGGTCATCACCTGTAATAATCATGTCATCCACATATAAGAGAAGGAGAACAATACCATTAGGCGTCTGACGAGTAAATAAGGCGGAATCATGAGAACTGGAGGTGAACCCGAGTTGTGTAATGGTTGAACTAAAGGTTGCAAACCAAGCTCGAGGAGCCTGTTTGAGGCCGTAGAGAGCACGACGAAGAAGGCATACTTTCTGTGGTGGTGGAGTAGTGCCAGGTGGTGGTTTCATATAGACTTCTTCAGATAGGGTTCCATTTAGAAACGCATTTTTAACATCCATTTGAAGAAGGGGCCATTGTTTTGCAGCTGCAATGGCTAGAAGACTACGGACAGATGTCATTCGAGCTACTGGAGCAAACGTTTCTTCATAATCAATCCCATATTCCTGAGAATATCCTTTAGCAACAAGACGTGCTTTGTATCGTTCAATAGAGCCATCAGAGTGCGTTTTTATTTTAAAAATCCACTTACAGCCAATAGGTTTCTTACCAGGAGGTAGGTCAACATAATCCCAGGTGTGAGTTTTGGCTAAGGCTTGAAGTTCATTATCCATTGCTTGCTGCCACAAAGGGTTAGTACTGGCTTCTTTATACGAGGAGGGTTCAACTAAAGACATGATAGTAGAAAAACAATGGTACTCTTTGAGATGAGAAGGAGTTTCTCTTACCCGGGTGGATCGTCGGACAGGTGCATGTTCAGGTTCCTCACAGGGGACAGATGGGAGTTCCGGGAGTGCGGAGGTAGTGTGCGATTCAGTGAGCTCAGATGTGAGTGGGGGACAAGATGTAGTGTTGGATGGTGAATCAGGAGTGGGAAATAGAGGGGTAGAGGGATCAGTAAAGAATGAGTGCGGACTAGATAGAGAGGCATGAAATGAAGAAAGACTAGAAAACATACGATGTTCCCAAAAGGTGACATGGCGAGAAATACGTAATCGTTGAGAGATAGGATCCCAACAACGAAAACCTTTATGTTCGGTGCCATAACCCAAGAAACAACAGAGACGAGCACGAGGTTCCAGTTTGGTATGTTCATGGGAATGTAATAACACAAAGCATGCACACCCAAAGACTTTGAGATGAGAGTAAGTTGGAGGAGTACCGTATAGTCGTTCAAATGGGGAAATATTGTGTATGACCTGAGATGGAAGGCGATTGATGACATAAACAGAGGTGAGGGCAGCCTCTCCCCAAAATTTTTCAGGACAGGATCCAGAAAGGAGTTGGGCACGAACAGAGTCTAAAATGTGACGGTGTTTGCGTTCCGCTCGTCCATTTTGCTGGGAAGTGTGAGGACATGAGCGTTGAATCAAAGTGCCTTGTTGTGCAAGGAAGGAAAGAAAACGAGAGTCCTTATATTCCATTGCATTATCTGTGCGAAGAATTTTGATTTTGCTAGAAAATTGTGTTTGAATCATATTTGCAAAATCAACATATATTTGATATAAGGAGGAACGGTTTCTGAGAAAGTAAATCCAAGTGAATCGAGAATAATCATCAATAAATAACACAAAATATCGATAACCATTAACAGTAGGACATGGAGCAGGTCCCCAAATATCAGAGTGAATTAGGCCAAAAGGTTTATCACATAAAGAAGCAGACTTAGGAAAGGACAAAGCAGGTTGTTTCGCCATTTTGCAATGTAAACAATCAAAAGTATTAAACTGAGAAACATTGTTTAAAAGACCAGTAGAAGTTAAACTACGAAGTTTATTAGAGGATGCATGACCTAAACGAAGATGCCACTGAAATAGAGTGTTATCAGTGACGGGAGCAGAGATGGCTGGAAACACAGGAGAATGTAGGGATGTGAGCTCAAATAATCGACCCACCTTCCGTCCCGTACCAATCACTTGTCCTGTCTGAGAATCCTGAACCTGACAACCATGAGAAGAAAAAATAATAGTAAGTCCGAGATCACATAATTGACCAACAGAAGCTAGGTTGAATGTGAGATTTGGGACATGATAGGTGTTGGAAAGTTTGATGGTGGGTGTATTAACGGTGCCAATGTGGGAAATAGACATGGAATTACCATCAGCAGAGTGGATCGGGGGAAGTGATTGAACAGGAATATGAGATGATAATAAGGAAATGTCAGAAGTCATGTGATTACAACAGGCAGAGTCAAGGAGCCAAGAGGTACCTGGGGTGACAGCAAGAGCAGTAGATTGGGAAGAGATCACCTGTTTCAGTAAATCATGAAGATCAGTCAACTGAAGACTCGAAGGTTCAGTGATGTCAGATGTAGCAGCAGCAACAACAGATGAAGAACCGGCTTTATGGGAAAATTTGGGTTTGTGTGAATGACCAGGAGGGCGGGGTGGGCGTGTTGGACAATTATCCAAAATATGACCTCGTTTGTGACAATACCTGCACTCAATAGTAGGACAGTTAGCAAACTTATGACCATGAAGTTTGCAATTCTTACAGAAGATGGTCTCATTAGCTTGTCGGAGATGAGTAGTTGCAAGGGCGACATCAGAGTGCAGGGAGGAGACAATGCCAAGTCTTTTCTCCTCAAATAAGATTTCTTGAATAGCAGCATCAAGAGATGGCAGAGGATTACGATGTAACAGAGCAGCACGAACGGATTCATATTCTGGTCGGAGACCCATTAATACTTTGATGAGACGAATATGATCAGGGCTAATTTTTGCCTGATCCAACTGAGTCCAAATAGGCTGAAGAGTGGCGAGATATTCATTCACAGATTGTCCCATTTCCTGATTGAGACTAACAAGTGTAGAGTGCAGCTGATAATAATGAGCCAGTCCTATAGACTGAAAACGTGTGTATAGAAAATCCCAGAGTTCTTTTGCACTATCAAAGGCATCAAACTGAGTGTGGATGGCTGGAATAGAAGTATTACCTAACCAAGTGATAATTTGGTGATTTTTGCTGTCCCAATCCTCAAGTCTTTCAATGTACTGAATATCCTCTGCACTGGTTTCATGGACAATAGGTTTGACAGGTTTGGTAATATCTCCCGTGACGATACGCCATAATTTTCGACCTATTAGAAAACTCCTCATTTGGTGGGCCCAGGTAATATAGTTTGTGCCATCAAGGATGGTGCTAATGGGGCGAGCTACGTCATTTTTCTCCATCTCGTCGGATAGAGGGGGCGGAATTAATTTCACGACTGATTGGACGAAGAGGTATACAGGAACACAGATTTCAAGTGGGCTAGTGGAGAGGAGTGGGCTAGTGGGCTAGTGGGGGTGATGTTTTATATGGTTTATATAGTGGGCTAGGAAGGCAGAAGTGGGCTAGTGGGGGTGATTTCATAAACACCTGGATCTGCAATGAAATCCTTCAGATCGGCGTGACAGCGGCAGAAGTGAGGGTTTTGAAATGGCGCCTAGTACGATCCGGAAGGCGGTCGGAGCTCTGAAGGACCAGACGAGTATTGAATAGACTAGTATTGGTGAAGGTGTCGGACCTTGAGGTGGCGATTGTGAAGGTAGTGGAATAGATCGATGCTTGGCGGCAGAGTCCAAACCAATAAGGCGTGTTGGTCGGCCGACGGATGAAGAGACAAAGAGTGAAGGTTGGGAGGACTCGGAGGCGAAGACAGAAACAGGAAGGCCGCGGGAGGACTCGGAGGCGGAAGCTTCGACTGGATCTGCTGACAGAAGTCGACCGGCAGACAGAAATCGGACGAGGACGGATTCGCGGATGAGGACGGATTCGCGGACGAGGACGACCGGCAGAAACTGATTCGCGGATGAGGACGGCGGCGGCGGCTAGGTTAGAAACTTGGCTCTGATACCATGTAACTTTATTGATGTTTCTGTATTTCACATATGAAATATTACAGCATACAAGTATATTTATACACAAAATTAAGGTTAAATAAGGGAAGAATAATAGTGTTAAATACAGCATAATCTCCTCCATGATATTTGAGCATAATCTCCTCCATGATATTTGAGCATAATCTACTCCATAATATTTGCTCTAATTTCATTAATAATTACTATAAATAAGTATTAGATATTTTTATATATCTCTACATTTGAAAGTAACGAGAAACTCTCCACCACATTGAATAATTTTTTCTTATGAAAGGCTATGATTGGTTTTTGTCTATTTCAAGATGGCCCGCAGATAAAGAGAAGATAGAACAAAAGCGAGAAGAATGACATAAGAAGATTAAACAGTACGAGTACAGCAACCGTCCATTGGCTATGGGGCCGCCATTGTGAGAGAAATTTGTATGTTGGTTTTAGTGTTTAGGAATCAACCTGAACCATGACCCTCTCCTTTCTTTTTGGTATAAATTTCTTATATGATGATGCCTGCCTATGCCTTTTGGTTATTCATTCAAAATTCCTAAAATCACCATTGACCACTCACTCACCATTCCTAATCTTATCCCTATTCTTATCCCACAGACCACAAAAATATCTTGTACTAGTGTGTGTGGGACCAACGTCGACTCATTATTTTTAATAATAATGTATAGAGCATATAGCAAACAATAATCAGTGGAGTTGTCTAAAACTCAGATAAATTATTTAGTCATTGTGTCAATAGTAGAGTAAGAAAGTTCATGAATCTTGTGAAATGGATATGCTTTTTAGACTATGGGCAGTTGACACACAATAACTTTAAGTTTGGAAGCTCATCCGACCAAACATTCCATCACATAAATACGATGTTCATGTATTTTCTACGTAAAATCACTTCAATTTTTTTTTTTTTAATTTGGAATCTTTGATGATACCATTTTAGTTATTGAATTCTTAAAAGATACATCGATAGACTTCTATTAGTAAACTCTTAAATCTTTCGGTAGTCTTATATTTATGATAATTTTTTTTCATAAGATCGGACTACGTCTTTTTAATTTTTCAATTTTTATTACTTTTTGTCTTTTGATTTTTGAGGCATTAACTCGAGACATGTATGTGCATCTCCTATTAACACTAACAACTTTTATTATGCAGGGTGGGTCTCCTAATTGAAAGTTCAATTGATATAAATCACAACTTCCATAGTTGAAGAGTAAAATTTCTCTCTCTCCCCCTTTTTTTTTTGTTCTAGTTTATTTCGGTATATATTACTTAAATTCTTTTGGTGTATGAACTCTCGTTCTTGCTTTATATTTTAGCCTATGATCTTTAAAGATTTTGTTTGTTTTTTAATTAAACCTTGGTTTAGCTCTATTATGATAATTAATTACCATTATTGTAGTTTTCAATATCTTGTTCAAGAAAAACACAATGTTCATATTTTATTTATTTAAAAGATATATTAATATAACTTTTGAAAGACATAACTTTAGGTTTTAAAAGTTTACATCCCAAGATCCAAAAGATGTAAGAAAGTGGAAGGGAATATAATAATAGGAGAATCTCCAAAACTTTTAATTTATTTGGATTTGAATTTATACAATTTTTTTTTAAAAAAAATACATTTTTCATATTTGAGTTTGGATAAATGGGAACTCAATGATAGGGTTGATTGGTTGATAAATACTAAACAGATGAACATGCATACGAATGCGTAGGGTCAATACTCAAATCCAACCACTGTCCTCCCAATGGTACCAAAAAGTTAGCTATAGATAGGCTCCCTCAAATTAATTGAGCATTTATATACTATTGTTCAACTCATATACATATAACTAAAAACAAGTGGGTTTTAAGTGCTCTTAATTAATTAGTTTTCTTTTTCTAATATCTTTCTCCGATATTAGCTCAATTTACATAGGCACGAGAAATTTTAATATATTTCTTTTATAATAACGAGGTATGGTGATAAGAGATGAAAATACAGATTATCCATAATTGAAAATTTTGAAATAATGTTTACAATTCACTTTCATATAGGTTTTATTATAATAAGAGGTGGTTATTATAACTTTAGATAACTCTTACTTTAATTTGTCGGAGTAAATACTATTTTAAAATCTTACCCTTTATACCAATAGTTTTGTGATTTGTTGTTTGAATATTATGCATATTCCAGAACCCTACAACATAGGGGTTGTATGAAAAGTACTAGGATTCTTTAGGTGGTCTCAATTATAAGATTTGAGGTATTGTTTTCAAAATCTCCCATAATTTCTTCCCACTGGGTCATTTATTACATTAGTGACTTTTCAATTATTTTGTTTGTTAGAGCAAAATTACATAACGCAAACAATTTTTCTTTACAGAAAATCTATTCTAAAGTGTTAGAATCTTCCAACAATGAAGGAGATCTTGAATGCAGGGATCTTCTTGATCATGGGATTTTAACATTATCTTAAATCACAAATCTAGCCCAAAAGTTTAAGTTAGTATATAAAACTTAAATTTAGTTATATATTATTAATACTTCTTCTCACTTATAAGTTTGAAATTTGAAGGAGGCCCTACAAATGAAAATCAAATTTACTTGAGAAGGAAATAAACAATGTAAGGACTTGAAACTAAGATATCGGAAGCAACATATTTTGATGCCGGTTTGGATTATAAATTGACCCAAAAGCTTGAGTTATTAGGTAAGGGTCAATGTAATATAATACCTAACCTATTATAATCATCCACATAAGTTAGTGACGCACGCATTTCAAATTTTCATTAGAATTAGAGTAGTATATTACATAAAAAACATAAATATGATGTATACAATATAATTATGTGAAGTTAAATGAAATACTTTAATACCAAGAAAAAACAAGTTACAAAAACCTTTTATAATACAAACGGATCAACCCAATCCTAGTACGGTTTGAGTTAGATTTTTAATTCATTTGAATTGGTTTGAGTTCAACAAAATGAAAATCTTATTGATTTGATTCATGGTTTTACCCAAAGAAACCTAAACCAATTAATCCAAACATTTTATTAATTAATTTTTTTATCTATCTATAATAGACATTAATCCATATACTTATAATTATCTCAATTTTATTAGTTTTTTTTTTTTTGATAATTTGTTACCCAACAACTCCGAAAGCTAGTTTTTTAGTAAATCCATATTGAATTGTTAATTTTATAATTTTAATAATCAAGTAAAACTTTTACATGCTAACATTTTACTAATTTGACGACAAAAATTTAAATAAGGCACTCAACTAACTTGTACCAACTCAACTCAAATGATTTATGGTTGGATTGGGTTGAGTTCATTATAAAGGCACAAACCAAACAATTAGATTAGGTCTAAAATGTACTCGAATTTAAACCACGAATAGGACTGAAACACGTGTAAACACAACCCAATAAAATTAAAATAAAAGGTTAGGTGAAAAACTAAACAAATTGTATTATTGTTGATGAAAGTGTAATTAGGCACATGGCCTAAGATATAAAACAGAAGTTATTAAATAATAATAATAATAATAATAAAAAAAAAAAAGAAGAAGAAGAAGAAAGAATTAAATGATAAAAATAAGTGTGAAGTTTAAATAGTAGTAGATGGGACCAGAAAACGTGGGTGTTGACCCCAGAATGGATTGTAAATCATAAATCCCCCACAATCCACCGACAAGGTAGCAAAGCAATAAGATTCCCTTCAGCTCTCTCTCCCCTTTTTCTTCGTTAATTATTATGTTACGTTTCTCCAAATGTATGTACATTATTCTCTTTTCTTAATTTCCTATTAATTTACTAATTTAACTCTCTATTCCATTTCATTATTTTAAATCAACTAATTAGTTCTTTCAATCCTACTCCCCAACTATTTTAATTATTTCTATTTAGATCTTACAATTAATGGTGTTAGTGGTATACTAGAGGTTGTAGTTTAACTAATTAATTATTTTCAAAATTAAGATTTTGTCACCTTGTACCTTATGCATGCCCCCATCTATCAAATTTTGCAAGTTTATTGGTAATGATAAGATTTGATCTTTTAGAGTTTTGGTTGAAAGTATGTTTTTTTAGTAAACAGATAGTGTTTATTTATTTATGTATGATTATATTTTATAAAATAATATTTAACTAATTAATTATTATGTAAGAATTTATACAAAATATTAATAAATTTTCCAATGGAATAAACTTAATTAACACGAACAAAAAAAATTTTAAATTAGGGATTAATTCAATCTTTTTTAACCTTACACTCCAGCTTTTATATATTAAAACAATTTGAAGCTAAAATTCAATTGTATACCAAACAAAGTCAACCTATAAAAGTGAAAGTAGTAATTATGTAATTATTTCAATTTATTGAATTTTTATTCTTGGGGCTATATATATATATATGTATATGTATATATATATATGTATATGTACTTCAAAACTTTAGGTTTTCATGTTGATGATGTGTGAACTTTTGTAGTATATTCTATATTTGAGTCGTATTTTAATGTTGTCAAATTAAAATCGATTGACGATAAATTTATCGAACATAATATTGAAGTGAATTGTTTAAAAAAACTAAAAAATATTAGTCAGTCAACCAAATTTAAATAGAGAGACAACAAGAAAATAGTAAACAACATTAAAATCTCCAAAACATAACAAAAATTCATATTTGATCGTAGACTTTTATTATCAATTTTTATTACTACCTTGATCTAATCGATAAAAATTTGCTTATGTCTATTTATATCTATAACACTAGAATTTTCTAAAATTTAAAGATGAAAGATTGAGGAAATAAAAAGTTAAAAGGTCGAAAATCGATAGGGTATGAGGAGCAGATGGTCAAAATTTGATATTTTAACGCAAATAATAGAGTGGACTGAGTTACAAGTTTAAAAGAAGTATATGATTAGCATAGTGGGACCAAGAATGAGAAATAAGGGGGAGGAGTGGGAGGGTCCGGGGTTTTGGAAGTGAAGGGATGAGTGGATGTGGATCCACCGCCTCACCCAGCTGCTCCTCCGTACACCGGCAAGGCGTGATTCCGTGTCTACTTCTTCTTTCTTTTGTGTTCCTAATTTGGTACCACATCAAAATTTTAAATATATATATATATATATATAAGATAGGAACTTAGAAAATGGAAGAGAATTTCATTCAACACTCATTATTATTTGTTACGCATTATCATTACAACTTACGATCTGCACCCAAACAAAAGCCGGAAACCCAGCCCAGGGGACCATAACAGAATCTCCACACATCCTCCACTCTTATAACCCACACACCCCAAATCCTCCTCACATTTTCTTTTTATTTATTTATATACCACAATTTATATCTTTTTCTATTTTTGAAGTTAACTTCTCCTTTATCACTTTCCTTTATAAATATGTTTTTTTCTTAATAAATAAATAAATAAACTAAGGATCGGAAGCACTGAAAAAAAAATAAAAAAGAGATAGTTGCATTTGCTAATATTTATTATACATCTATTATGATTCCTAAAATTAATATCTATTATAATTATCCGAATAAAAAAAAAGTTAATTGAACAAACCAAATATATATATTCCACTGTACTTGGATAAATAAGCGCAACTAATTATCGTCACAAATATTGAACTAAAATATGCCTTTATATATATATATATATATATATAAACTAGAAGTAGGCCGGGTTTAAAGTACTAAAAAAATCTTTTGAAAAAAGGGGAGAGTTGGGACCAAGAGGATGAATAAAATTTAAATAGGATGTAGGGAAAAGGGGTTTAGCAATTGGCACCCACGTGGGAAAGACAAATGGACGGCCACAGATAATAATCTCCTTCCTCTTCCTTTGCCGGTTTGGTTTCGACATTACAACTCATTTCCAACTTTCCTCTTTTTTTCTTTTTTTTCTTTTTTTTTTTTAAATATATATATATATATATATATATATATATATATATATATATTTTAGTACACTTATTATTAATCTTCTAATTTACCTTCTCTTTACATTATTTTATTTACATTATTGTATTCATTCAATTCTTCTTTATTTTAACTTCCCCCTTATTACAACTTACATTTAGGGGAAAAAAAAAACGTTAATTATATATAAGCATATTCCTTTTTTCACCCAGCTTCCTATACGAAATTATTCTAATTTTAAGCTTAATTGTGCAAATTACTAATTTACTGACCACGTTTCCAGAAAAACATAAACATTATATCTATTTTCTTAGTTCGATAGTCACTTTTTCGGGGTAGACCATAAAAGGATATATTAGTCCACCTAAATGCGGTTGTTATTAGCGTCAAATGGGGCTAAAATTTATGTTTTTTTTTCTTTTTTTCCATTAATTTGTCACATATCAATTTGGTATTTGATGATTAAATGTCAATGCTAATATAACGAAACATTAATTATTATTTATTTATGATTCTTTAAGATCAAACGTTTGCTTTTTATTTTCCTAATTATTATCTTGTTACATAGATTGAATTATGTAGTTAATTTAATATGCACTAACACATTGATTATTATTTTACAATTATCTCATTTATATTTGTAGGAGATTTTTTTTTTAAATTTTTTGTAATACAAAATTTAGGAAATTTGCTGGTCACTATACATACAAATATCAAGTTAAGCTTTTCATGAGTTATTTTTGACAATTTTGATAGTTTTTAGATTTGTAAATGAGGTATGTATGTTTAATTCTTTTTTATTTATTATGACCCCATTTTTTATTGTATAAGATTTCATAATTGTTTAAATTATGAATCAATAAGTTTCAGTATTCATATTCATAAAACTTTTATAATCTAACATTTCATTACGTTGTTGTGCAATTATTTAGTTTTTAAATATTAATATCTAACGATTTAATGGTTTGTATTAGTTTAGTTTCTATTATCATTGTGATTTAATAGATAATTTTTCACATAAATTAACAAGAAAATTTATGGATAAAATATTTGTTTTAAGAATACAAATGCTAAATCTTTCATCCAATATAATAAATCACCGATTTTTTTTTTCAAATGCAAACAATTTAAAATTTAAAAGTACAATAATGGTATGGTTTAATAATTTTTATAACCTTAAACTACATTATCCTCAATAATTTAAAGTCAACAAATTGTGGAAATGGGTGGATAACTTTTTGAAACTCAACATTACTTTTCACTTCTGAATTATTAAATATAGAAAAATAGGCAGTAACTTTAAAGAAGAAAACAAGAAAAATGGAGCTCTATCTCATTATTTTGTTTTGGACCATTATTATTCATAGAAGTAAACTTATATTGTACGGCCATTATCGAGTTGTCGGTGGGCCATAGCATCGCAATCTTTATCTTAATGGGTAATAATTATCTGACATTTATTTCCCAAATTTTTTTTATTTTAATAATGAATAATAATAGTAATCCATAGATATAATAAAGATTCTAATACATATAATTGAGACAACTGTTTCCGTGACACATAATTCTCATTTGCATGTGAATACCCTTTGTCTATGTAATTTCCATCATCGTTTTCTTTCTACTTTATGTACCTTTATAAAAACAAATAATTTCATACGAAATTCCTTATATTTGTTATTCCTTTTTACGTGTTGGCATGATCAACAATTAAGTATTCTGTCTTCATCTTGTAACTATGTATTAAAAATTTTATTATCTTCCATCAAAATTTTCCAAATATGTAGAATAGGAATTTAAGGAAATTTAGACGTAAGATTTATTCTAAATACAACAAAAACAACAAAAAAGTTTGATTGACTGAAAAGACAAACGTGATTTGGTTTATTGATCTAAAGAGACATATATAATAGCTAAATTAAGATAAAGTAGATGATTCTGTTTCTAAAATTATGAAGAAGAAAAAAAAAATGAAAATAACTAACTTGTGGGTACACTTACCTGAAAAAAAAAATTGCATCAGAAGAAATATATTTGTTAATAGTATCAAATATTAGATTCGATAATACTTAAAAGAGAAAATGATAAATTGTATAGTATTTTATTTATAAAGAATTGCAAACATAGCAAAAATTTATCCGTAGCATATTCTATCGTTGATAAATTTTTATTAGTGATATGATTTATCACCGATAAGTTTTGAGATCCAAATCTAAAATAGAAATTTTGTTACATTGTATTATGTTTACAAATATTTTGGATACAAAACGAATAACATAAAAAAAAATGTCAAATAACGGATAGCTCTTCGTTGTATAAATAAAGTTTTATCTTTTTATTTCTTCTTTTATATATGTTTTTCATGATAAAAACACGGTATACATGTCATTGCTAGTAGTAATTCTGGACCAAAAGACAAACAATATCGAAATTAAAGAGAAGTAATGTGGAGATTCGAGTTAAAAGTGGATAAGCCTCTAACTAATCTCTAGCTACAATCCATAGTGTGAAACCTTTGTGATGAGCACTAATACTAATGTCTTGAATTTATGGTTACTGTCTTTTCAAAGTAATATCAAAGCACCGTTGTTTTTACATATTAAAGAAATGTATATTCCTACGAGAAATCCCATAAAGTCGTTATCAAAATTAGGCTAAAAGTATCAAAAGAAAAATCAAAATAAAATTAGTAGAAAAATAAAAAAGAGGTGGAGAGAGAGAGAGAGAAGTGGATGTGAGAATTATATATACCAAGTACTTGGAATCTCGTGCACTGCTGGTGTTGCCTATTTCTGAAGCATATCTTTCACGAAAGTTGAACGAGATTGGCTGGAATCTCACCCCAAACATCGCACAACTTTGGTACGTTTCTGTTCCTCTTCCTGTTCTTGTTCCCCTCTTCCTCACTTTTAATCTTCATTTTCTTTTTTCTTTATTTATATTCTTCATCGCCTTCTGATTTTCATGGATTTATATATGTATGCTCCAACTCAATTCCATGTTCCATCTTTCTCTCTTCAAACGGATTTCCATTTTCTTCAAGTTTCAATTCCTTGGAGGAGATGAAGTTTCTTCTTCTTCATCTTCCTCCATTTCTTCCATCTTTTTCGTCTTAGCTTTTCGCTTCCTTTTGCAGTATTCTAAACAAATGGGAAATACATGCATTCTCTGCAATTTCATCTGCTGATCGGTAGTCGTTACGATAACAGATTGTTTCAGGTAATTCCGAAGTACCCTTTTGGTTTTTGTTACTTTCTTGATCGATCTGTGTGTTTAATTTCATGTTCGATCCAACTTCGGCATTGCAATCTTTAATTTAAGATGGTTTTGGTTTAATTTTCATTTGGGGATTTTTGGAATGTATTACAGAGTTTGGAATTAGCAGTATTATGATGATTGTGGGGGTGGGGAACGAGCATTAAGTGCTCGACGTAATGACTGAATGAGAAAGGGATATTTAGGATAGCAAACAAAAGACCAATGGCAAAGACAAATTCACAAGTTTTTATTTATTCCTATTGGGTTGTTCTGTTTCTGTCCTCATTATTGCTGTTGAATACCCAATTCATGATGGCCTTGCCTAGTGGTACTTCAAGGAAATATAAAATAATCAAACTGGGGGACCTTTGGGTTTAGGGTATTATGTTTTTTATCTTCATGATAGAATTTATTCCAGAATCAGGTTCTGAATTTCTGAACCACTTGATTGGTCCTATTTTTTTAATGGACTTTCTTTTTCCAGACTGTTTTTGGGATTCAAGATTCAACACTGCATCAGGTAAAAAGAAGTAAAAAGGGCTGAAATCCCAATGGAAAAGCTGCCTAAGGCATATGAAAAGGAGTACATGAGGATGGCCATGTTAAAGCATGAAGAAACATTTAAACAACAGGTATTTCTCCATTTTTTATCTTCAATTTGCATTCTATCCATTGTGTTTAGTACCCAAGACAACCATGCAATTATTGAACTGTTAAAGATCTATATCTGCATTCTGAGTCTCTGACCACTGATTTTTCCAATCTGGCCATCATCTTTAACACAATTATTTATTCAACTTGATCCAGAATTTTGATACAATTTACCCTCTTTTCAGTTGATAAATGTGGGTGTTTTTAATTTTTTTTTTTGTGGCTCTATCTGAGAAAAATGCGGTGCAACATTTTAAAGTGAGGAGAAGAAAAATCTATGATTTGTGGTGGCTGGGCAATGGATGGATTGGATCGATAGTTAATTTCCAATTTGGGTTTTTGTCAAAATATCTCATAATCTTCCATGGCTACATCATTGAAAAATTTTAGACAGATTTTTCTCTCTCTTTATCATAGTAAAATAATTTTACTGTTTCAATGTCTAATTCATGGTTTCTTCTCAGAATCGAAGGGTGTTTAGATGAATTAACTGCATGAACTTATGTTTAATCCACATTTTCATTTCCCATTTTATCTCCAGATCTAACACTAGTTTTATTGGTTTTTTTAGGGAAAAAAACATTTGTTTTATTCACACGTTTAAATTTATTTTTATATTGAGATAATTTACGAGCTTATCCTTATGTCAAACAATTCTTCGATTTTGAACACAAAATATTTCTAATTTGGAAAATGAAATTTCAATTTTTGCAGCTAACATATACCTAACCAATCTAGTAAGTCTTTTGAAATATTGTGGGGTTTTAATTTTGTGTCTAATAGGTTTTGACTCATTCAATGTGTTTTTGAAATCTACGGTCTATTGAACAAAAAAATTAAATTATGTTTAATAAATTTGTTTATTTGAAAAAAATATTTAATGTTGTAAGATGTCTATATTAAACATAAAATTGGAAATTTTATTGACATGTTTAATATTTTTTAAGCTACAACATCTATTAAACACACAATTTGGCATTATGTTTAGTATAATTCATGTTCTAAAGTTGGTAAGGAATATTGGCAGGTACATGAACTACATCGACTTTATCGAACTCAAAAGACACTAATGAAGAACGTAGAGAAAAGCAGGGAAACTGAGAGTTGGGACAAAAGGAATGAGATATGTTTCAGACAAATCTATGAACAAGATGCAAAAAACTATTACAGATCAACTCATACAACGAAACTAGACATGGAGCAGCCTGCTGAAGATGAACCAGAAACCAACAATGGAGCTCCGCAGATCATAAACGAGACCGAACTCGAACTAACGCTAGGGCCTTCAAGTTACAATACTTCAGATTCAGGAACAACCACCTACTCTTCTTCTTCAACAGGGTCCAGCCATGAGGGAAGAAGATGTACGGACACAAAGCAAGTTAAAGGTCAAGAAATGGCGGCTTTGGGGGTAACTGAAAATTCCTCGGGCTGCCAAAACGGGAATAATAGAGGAGAGAAGAAGATGCTAGATTATCCTCCATGGCTTTTTCAAGTTGTGAGCCTTAACATGACTTAATTTCTCAAGGTATAAAGTAATTACCAATTCATTTTTCAATCAAATTATATGAGAACATCTTTGGTTGCTTCTCATTCACTAATCAACAGAGTGATATTTGATGCTTTAGTTGTATTGATCTTCCTTCTACATCTTGGGTTGTATATTGAGATGTGTATTACTTTGTAAATTTTAACTTTGAGAACATAATCACTTTTGAATTTCAAGGTACGATTCATGTGAATTGAGAGAGAGCTAGGGGTGAATTAGTCATTTTCTTCAGAATTGAAAAAAAAATACTGGTTTAAACCAGTGTTTATTACAATATCAGAGTAATTTAAGAAATTATGATAAGGTTCTGTATTTGAGAAAACAATAAAACAATCAGTGGCAAATTTTAGAAGTCTGGGAACTAAGAGAAATGTTTCTAAGTTCAGATTTTAATGTGAAGGGAAAAAAAATCAATTCGTCCACCCTGTTGATGCACAAATTGAAAACACAAAATTACAAGAACGTGCAAACCAAAGAAAACTCATACATGATATGATGCTAGTCATATTCTTTCTAATATTTAAAACAGTCTTCGAACTGAAAATGAATATTGAATAATAAGTTAGAATTACCCGTTTGAGTTATAATAATAATTTTCTTTTGTAAAGATATCAAAAAAAATTATAGGTGGACAATCGAACATTATGGCGAAAAAAAAAACTTAGCCTTTTGAAGTCAAGTCCTATTAAAATTTATTATAACATTTGAAATTATAGATGTTTTAAAACAATGTCACGGCAAGTTGCTTGCTTTATAGTGTTTCATTTTTAATCTTTGCATTTTTAAATGTTTAGATATATTTTAATTATCTGGATCTTAAAATTACTAAGATTTATTGAAAATAATTAAACTAAATTTAATTTAATTTAGTACATACTGATAGATAATTATTAAAAAATTAAAAAAATATATCATTTATCGACTTTTTGCTAGAATTTTAAAATGTACATTTTATTTAAAGAAAATTATTGTTATTTATTTAATTTTGGATAAAGATTAAGGTTTAGGTGACTAAATTTAAAATTTATTTAAAAAGTATATGGGAACTTAGTGGAGGTATTTTATTTTAACCCAAAGGAATTGTAGTATTTGTTTTTTAAAAAATATAATCTTATGCAAATTACGACAAACCCCCTCACTCGATTTTGTAATTGCTCTTCCGCCATGCCTCCTCACCTTATCCATTCCTCTTCAGTCTTCTACTCCCAAGTCCCAACCCCTCCCAAAACCCTGCATCAAAAGCCAAATTATTCATCTTCCTAGCCAGGATTTCCCCATCCTTAAACCGCCAATGTCCAGTTCCTCGTAACCCAAGTTCTTAATGTTCGGCCCCTCGCGTTTCGATTAAAACCACCCAGCATTATCTTCACTATTCACAACCAATGGAACTTTCTTCTTCTTTTGTTAAACTCTCATCTCCTTCTCCTAATTACTCTTTCTCATCTTCTTTAACCCCGTTTATCGTTAAAATTCACCCCAATCATCCCATTTTCCCCAACTCCTCGTCGGGTAATTTACGTATTTTTGCAGTTGCAGTTGACCCACAACAAGAACTCCCCAAAAACAATCCTCAGAGACTGCTCAAAGAGCTAGCGGAGCGAAAACGAGCTACTTCTCCGAAGAAAAAGGTACCCCCAAGAAGGTTTATTCTTAGACCGCCATTAGATGATAAGAAATTAGCGGAAAGGTTTCTTAATAGCCCTCAATTAACTCTCAAGTCATTCCCATTACTGAGTTCTTGTTTACCATCTTCACGGCTTAACAATGCTGATAAAACTTGGATGGATGAGTACTTGCTGGAAGCTAAGCAAGCCCTTGGATATCCTCTTGATCCATCCGATAGTTATGGAGATGACAATCCTGCAAAACAATTTGATACCTTGTTGTACTTGGCCTTTCAGCACCCCTCATGCGAAAGGACCAAGGCCCGGCACATAAGATCGGGGCATTCAAGGCTCTTGTTTTTGGGTCAATATGTAATCGAATTGGCGCTGGCTGAGTATTTTCTTCTGAGGTATCCAAGGGAATCGCCAGGTCCAATGAGGGAGAGGGTTTTTGCGTTAATTGGGAAGAGGAACCTTCCCAAGTGGATCAAAGCTGCCAGTTTACAGAATTTGATATTCCCATATGATGATATGGACAAAATGATTAGGAAGGACCGGGAACCACCAGTGAAGTAAGTTTGGTATTGTCTTTTAATTTTTTTTAGTTATTTTCTCCCGTTGTAAATAATTCTGTGAATAAGATAATTTTAAGAGATGTTTTTTGCTGGAAAGCCATGTCATTGATATGTTTAACCCCATTTTAAGTTTTAGAAGAATCACAGAATGTGGTATCATCATGATCTTACTGAAAAGTACCAAATGCTTTATGGAAGTTGATTGTGCAATATGATGGTTATGTAATGCATGGTTCACTAGGAACTCGGATTTCTGGGCCAGAAGAGACATTAAGAAGTTGGCTTTTGATTAAGGTAAACGTTGAAGGCATGCTCCTGGCATTCTAAAGTTAGGTAGCTTAGATATCACATTCGTGGACAATGAGCTTCGTCATATAGATGGTCCCCATTTTGTGAAGATGACACTACAAAAGCTCAGCTAAGAGACAGTGCTAAGGAAGTTGTTCCACTGGGAATGTGGCATAAAACCTTGATTTAGAGATTTTATATAGGTGGTTTGGTGCCATGGGGTAAATTCTTTGTGAACCCGAACTTTGGTGAACCTAGCACCAGACATTCTTTCCTCAAATCTAGTACCTGCAGACTATGTAGTCCACTTCATGAATCTGCTTCAATAATAATTTGTCCATCCTTCACAAACTTGCTTCCAGGCTGCTATGATTACTTTTACCAACATGGCTTTCCGTTTGCCTCTTTTTGGCAAATGTAGCTTTTATACCACTTGTCACATGTCAAATATGTGGTGAGACTTGCTATTGTATTGAGGGAATTGGGAGATTGGGTTTTCTTTACCCACTCTACTAATGTACTTCGTTTGTAGGTCCTATCTTTGTTTGCATGATTCATCAAATTCATGTTTTAGTATGATGCAAGATGTACTATAGGTTACGTAGTGAAACGTGTGTTGTTTCATAATTCATTTAACTTCTGTTTAGCCTATGGGGTACCTGATATAACTTTTTTTTTCATTTTCGTTTTCCTTTCATTTTGTGTTCTTTGTTAATTCTTGTTACCAATGCCCTGAAAGCAGCAAGGGTTGGGAAGAAAATGCTAGATATAAATTGTGAGTGTGGTTTTACATCATATCATGGTATTACTTTCTGTTGCATATCTGGTGACCTACTTGCACTTAATTGGTAAATTAGTAGCTTAGACTTAGGAATAAAACTCCTGCTCATTCTCTTTCTAAAATAGTTTGGTTCAGCATACTATTTCAACAATGTGAGCCTAAAATTAATTTTCTTCGAGCAGATCTGTATTTTGGGCGTTGTTTGGGGCAATATATTTATGTTTTGGAATGCCAGAAGTGTACCGAGTCCTTTTTGAGGTATTCGGAATGGATCCAGATGCAGAGGAATGTGAACCAAGGTTACGCAGGCAACTCGAAGATGTAGATTATGTTTCTGTTGAATTTGAGGACAAAAGGATCAGCTGGCAAGATATGATCTCCTATAAGGTAAGTTTCATGTTTTTTTTAACAGCACAGTAAACTATTGTTCTATTATTTATCCTTCTTAATAATGAATCCACTCTTGTAATTGTGATCTCTCATTTTTCAGCCTCCAGAAGATGCTCTATTTGCACACCCTAGGCTCTTCCGAGCTTGTGTCCCACCCGGCATGCATCGATTCCGGGGTAATATATGGGATTACGATAGCCGACCTCAAGTCATGCAAGCACTAGGATACCCTTTACCTGTTGTTGATAAAATTCCTGACATCACAGAAGCGAGAAATATTGAACTTGGACTTGGACTGCAGGTATCGCCCACCCCACACAGACACACGACTTTTCTTCTCTCATTCATAACCACGTGAGATCGTATTATTATACATTCTCAATGTCAATTTTTATTGGCTTGTACGTTTGGATGTGTTTATCATCATGGCTGATCTTGAACTTTTTTATATCTTACGTGTGAAGGAGGATTTTTAAGGCTCCGATCGGTAACTATTTGATTTTTATTTTTAGTTTTTGAAAATTAACTCTATTTTCTTCTAATTTCTTACGATAACTTGTATCTTTCTAAGTACAACTTCAATTCTAGCCATATTTCAATAACAAAAACAAGTTTTTCTTTAGTTTTCAAATCTTGGTCTGGTGTTTTGAACCAAACAAAGGCAAGAATTTATAGGTGAAATGATTGTTTATAGGTTTAATTTTAAAAACCTGAAAACCAACAATTACCAAATGGGCCCACTGCATGTAATGTTGAATTCTGCTTGCTTGATATTGATCAGTGATTCGATATAATGGTTTTAACTTTTAAGTACCTTTTTAGGCTATATGTAAATTTTATGGAACGGCATGATCAAGCTAATCTCAGGCAATTTCTTAATCAAATGCAGCTTTGTTTTTTGCACCCATCAAAACACAAGTTTGAGCACCCTCGTTTCTGCTATGAACGATTAGAATACCTCGGCCAAAAGATCCAGGTAAGACTCTTTCTTAAATTTCTTAGGGAGGACGAACTACTTTATCTCTATCAAAATCCTATTCTTGATGTTTGGATCAAGAAACTAACTTATGGTGGTCGGTCCTATTGTGTTTGTTCAAGGATATCGTGATGGCCGAGAGACTGTTGATGAAACATTTAGATGCTCCTGGAAAGTGGTTGCAGGAGAAGCACCGGCGATTACTCATGAACAAATTTTGCGGACGGTATTTGAGGGAAAAATATCTTCATAAACTTATCATCTATTCTGAAAAAGTACAAGATGCATACGAGAACAATCGGAGGCTTCGAAACCCGGCCACCACGGCTGTTCAGCAAGCTCTTCATGGACTTTCGTATGTAGTTTATGGAAAGCCTGATGTGAGACGTCTCATGTTTGAGGTTTTTGATTTTGAGCAAATCCAACCTAAAGCTGTATGAGAATCTATAAGGTAGATTGTGATAGGCGAAATAATTAATCTTCCCTTTTCTTTAGAAGGAGTTTCTTGTTAAATATAATTGAAGTAGATGTGCAAAATCTTGGCCAACGAGGAAGCTGATGTGAAATATATATATATATATATATATATATATATATATATATATATATATATATATATATATATGTATGGTAATTCTTTTTTAAATACTTTTTTCATATTCTTTCAAATCCAATTGATTTCTCTCTTGATAGTTCTCTCTCTCTCTCTCTCAAGTCTTTCATAAGAATTATGATGCCAAAGAACATTGTGAAGAGACAGCTTAACCAAAGATGCTGTATTATTATGAGTGACCAATCAACTTTAAGCTACCAATAGAAGACAGATCTTAAGATTTATTGAAAGAAGATAAACCAAATTTAGACATTTAAAGGTACATGGGTGATGGGACTAAAATGGTGTTTGAATCTCGTTTTTCTTAAAACATGTAACAACACAATATTTTCTAAAATATTAACAATAATGCGTTCTTTTTTTCCAACTCGAAATGTATTTGTCTGTCTATTTCTTAGGATTGGGGCAAAATATCATACAACAATCCAATATTTTTCATTTAATATGAAATGTATAACTGCTGAAATTTATTACATGCCAATTTATTTAATCAAAGTGCAACATTTTTTAAATACTACACTTGCATTACATACAGACTATATAACGATTAAAAGAAAAAAAAATCAACAATGATTTTGATTTTTAAGTTAACTCACGGTTTTAGCTAACAGATTTTCATGCTATTTTAAGAAATATTTTCTAGATTCTTTCTAAATATATATACATAGACTTTTAATATAGTGTTCATAATTTTACAAATGTAGAACAAAAAATTGATTAGAAACAAAATAAAACCCACCCACCATGATCTATTATTATGGTCATGAAATTGAGATTTTATAAATTAACATTTTAAATTTTATTTTTGAATTTTGAAGAAAAAATACTTAAGTTTATTTTTTAATTTGTTATATGATAATTATTCCTTTTTATCTAAAATGAAAATGAAAATGAAAATGAAAAAAAAGTAGTATTTACTGTAATAACTTTTGTTATTATAGTTTTAAATAGTAATTCGTTTCGTTTTGGTGGTTAAATGTTACTCTTTTGAAAGACCGACAAGTTGCGTTCTCTCTTCCGTTCCCGATTGTGTAGATTGAAAGGGAAAAATAAGAGAGGGGCGGTGGCAGTGGCACACGCAATAGGAAAGCCAAAGTATATGCGTCAAAACTGCAACAATAATGCGCTCTCTGTCACGACGTCTCCATTAGCCACTTGACTCACCCGTCCCGCTCTTTTTCTTCTCTTCTCTCAGTTTACACTTGCGAAGCTCAAGTCTTCTTTCATGGCCTACTGCTCAGCCACATGAACCATGCCCCCCTCCGCCTTCTCTTAGTCTCCGCCGTCTTTTTTCTCCTTCCTGTCTCCCACTCTCCGACCTTACACTCCCCTCCCCTTCCACCTTCTTTCGACGCTAGCTTCTTCAGCTCTGCTGTTGGTGTTGTTCACGGTGATAAGATCACACCGATCGGATTGTTGGGCTCTAACTACCCAGTCATGTCTAAAGCCCGTGTTTATGCAGATGTCAATGTTCTGCGCCCCAAGGAGTATTGGGATTACGAATCTCTTGCTGTTCAATGGGGGTAGGTTTGAAACCCTAAGTTTTCGGTGGTTTTTTCCTTTGGTGGGTGGTAACTTCATTGATGGGTTATTGGTTGTTGCGATGATATCCCATTTCTTAATATATACAAATCATCACTGCATGTTCTACAGCATAATTACTAGTAAACTGATTTCATACAATTATTGGGATAGTTGAATGTGTGTAGTTTACTTTCTTTCTCTCTATCATATCTATTCTACTTGTTTAGTTGGGGATCGTCGAAATTGAGACTGTACTTTGTAAAACTGGATCTGAATTTGGAAAACTTTACTTTGTCCACTTTTTCCCCTATCAAATGGAGGATGAATGCATTCGTTGTTCATTATTGATTTTTTTTTTTTTTTGGTACTTGTATTTTCAACTTTTGATTCAATATGTGAGCTCCTTTTTCTGACTTTTTATTGGATTTTCTCTCTCTATTCCTAGTGATCAAGACGATTATGAGGTTGTCCGGAAAGTTGGAAGAGGAAAATATAGCGAGGTATTCGAGGGAATAAATGTTAATAACAACGAGCGGTGCATAATCAAAATCCTTAAGCCTGTGAAGAAGAAGAAGGTATGTTTCTTTCAGTTGTTTTGTCTCATCAATGGCTTATGAGAAAGATATTGCGACTCTCCGTCTGTTAGCTAAAAGTGTTCAACAATGCTGTGGAACATTGCCATATTTTGATTCTAATAGTTCTTACTTGAGATCTGTACGTTCAACGGGATTTGAAGTTCAGTTGATCTTCTGCAGATAAAGAGAGAGATAAAAATACTTCAGAATCTCTGTGGGGGTCCAAATATTGTCAAGCTTTACGACATTGTTAGAGATCAACATTCAAAAACACCGAGTTTGATTTTTGAGTATGTGAACAGCACAGATTTCAAAGTACTTTATCCAACACTGACTGATTATGATATACGCTACTACATATATGAACTTTTGAAGGTAATCGTACTTCATTAAAATGTATGTTCCTTCAACCTCTAGTGGTGCAATGACTAGAAGTTATAACTTGTGTATGTTTTAGATGTTTGGATAATCTTTTTTGGGTCAGGAACTAGTTGGGCATGGTTACAGGTACCATAATCTAAAAGAGATTGAATCCGTTTCATGAAGGCTATTGCTCTCTCACAAGGGTTATAGATCTTATGGTACAATTTAAGCTGATTAGTCAAGAGCTGTTTATCTTTAACTTGCTACCGTCATGGGTGTTAGTCCAAACCATTACATTGTTATGACCCTTTTGTTTCATAAGAGCTGTGTGGGGGTCTTCACCTCTTTGTATAGCTCTTCTCAGTAATATGATGCAACCGTGTTTTTTAATACAGGCATTGGATTATTGCCATTCTCAAGGGATAATGCACAGGGATGTTAAACCTCACAATGTTATGATTGACCATGAGTTGAGAAAACTTCGCTTGATTGACTGGGGCCTTGCTGAATTTTATCATCCTGGCAAGGAATATAATGTTCGTGTAGCATCAAGGTAACATCCATTAGTATTTGGTCGTTGGCAGTTAGTCATTGTTAGACTGGGTGTTAAAAGAAAATACTTGAACAGGACGAGTAATTTCTCTCATACAATTAGTTCAATTTAATCCAATCTAATTTCAGATAGCCACAGATCGATGTAAACCAACTTAGAACTTTATAACCTGATCAAATCCAAATAATTTGTACTTTGTGTGATTAGGTTTTGAGTCACTAAGTTGTTTTTACCCCGATTATAAGATTCTTTGAAACTTCGATAGAAGATTTTGGTTCTTCTTACTCAGGAGCTTATTCATTTATGTTAACACCTAAAAGTATGTTTTTCCATCATAGATTTAGTTCAATGCTTGAAAAACACTTGTTTTCCATCAGAGTTTTATTTTAATGCTTCCATTTGGCCATTGGTGGCTTAAAGGTTTTTGCAAGTATCCTCTTGGTCTGGCCCTTTTAGATTAGACCCCCATTTTATTGTTTCATTTTTGGTCGGGGGTGTTCATTTCGTCAGGGTTATGCATATGTATATGTATATAAATTTTCCTTCCCTTTCTTATGACCTTGTGTACTTTTCACCTTTTCCAATGAAAGCATGTTTTCTTATTGAAACAAAATGAAAAGCTGTTGCCATTTCATTTTAGTTTTATCAAGAGTGTCTCTTAGTTTTTCTGCATCCATTTGGGTACAAGTCTTTTTTTTTTTTTGTCAATTAAAGAATTTAAATTTATTCTCTCAGATACTTTAAAGGCCCTGAATTGTTGGTTGATTTGCAAGATTATGATTATTCTTTGGACATGTGGAGCCTTGGTTGCATGTTTGCTGGAATGGTGAGAAATTTCTTTTCTAAAAATTTTGAACTTAGTGAACACTGAATCTATGAAACCCGTTATTTGTGCTTGATAGTGTTTCCTTGTTTTTTTTCTTGTAGATTTTTCGCAAGGAACCTTTCTTTTATGGCCATGACAATCATGACCAGCTGGTCAAAATTGCAAAGGTAATTTACTTTGGTGAAATTGGCAATTATTTTCTCTTGTACATTGGTCTTTCATATTAAAAATTAAAGAACATAAATATTGTTTCTGGATGCAATTTCAGGTTCTTGGGACCGATGAGTTGAATGCATATTTGAACAAGTATCATCTAGAGCTCGATCCTCAACTTGATGCACTTGTCGGGAGGTGTGCTTAAACTTTGATATGATATTATGGAAATGGAATCAGTTGTGTTCTAGAAAGCAAACACTTCTAATTTAGCTAAGAGAAGCCTTCTTTTTTTACCAGTTATGATATTTTCTTTTAGAATAAGTTGTATTGAATGAGCGAAGCGACAAGTTACGGAGATGTCCACCTAAGATATTAATACTAAGTTTTTAGAGTTGAATATTGTTCAGTTGAGATCTATCAGGCCGTATGTTTATTTATTGGATTGATCTCCCCTGCTCATTTTAGAAGACGATAGTGTTTAGGTTACTAAATATATTTGAATATATTTCTGCAGGCATAGCAGAAAGCCGTGGTCTAAATTTATAAATGCAGACAATCAGCATCTTGTTTCTCCCGAGGTAACCTAACCTTCCTTTTGGTTATTTGAAAGTTATGACATATGTATCAACAGTGTATCATTATTAGTTACCTTAAAAAAATCATCAAAAGAATTGGAGAGAAAAGACCGAGAGGCTTTGAGATGACTGATGAACTGACTCAAAACCCATCTAGCCAAGAGCAATGCCCGTCTTCAAATATCCTTTTCCAACCATAGCTCTGAAATCAAAGCCTTTACTGCTATGTTATCTGTCATAGTCTTTTTCTTTTTTCATATAAAATGAAGAATTCCTTTAGTTGAAAGAATTGAACATTCTTAAAATTTCTCAACATAACATTGAGAAACGTTCTTTGAAATATTCGATGTTTTTTCTAACGTTGAGCTGTCTCTTCCCTAATACAGGCTATTGATTTTCTCGATAAGCTTCTTCGATACGATCACCAGGATAGGCTTACAGCAAGAGAAGCCATGGTATTTGAACTCTTATTTATAACTTTCCCCATCAAATTTTCTAATTAAGAGCTTTTTTATTGTATTTTCTTGCTTCCATCTAAAGCCTGCTTGGAACCTTTGATGCATTGGATTTAGGCGAGTAAGACTAAGTTAGTCGTATTAAAACTGTTCAGTGGAAAAGATTAAATTCCTCTTACTCCTTTTCTTTCTTCACCAAAAAACAAAAACTGTTCCTTGTCTAGTAAAATAAATAAATTTAATTATTAGGGAGGAGAGAAGAAACAGTTCCTTTTCCTCCCAAACCATTGCATTTTCAAAAATAGTAGAACTACTGTATACAACATACACATTTTGATGTGGATCCTTTTCTAGTTTCAATCATGATTAATATTTTCACATTTGCATTCCTAGTGTTTCTTCTATTGTTTATAGATTTGCATCTTTCATTCAAGGACTGCTAATATTGTGTTTCATTCCAAACTAGAGTGAATTCATTTTGCTGATTGATTTTGTGAGATCTCCCCTTTGATTTCTCATTAAAAAAAAAATCATTACATAAATGGGCAATAAGTATCATAGCGCATTCAGAAGTGATGTTAATAGTTTGGCTTTTATATGTTTGCAGGCACATCCATATTTCTCCCAAGTGAGGGCTGCTGAAAATAGCAGGATGCGAACACAGTAGTAGTAATTAGATTATGTGGAGTAATGCATAACCCATAGTGTTATATTTGCTATGGGATGTTTAAGCGTTGGTGTTACTATAGAAATATGAGCTGCCCTGTATTATAGTTTAAGAAACTGAAGCTAAAAAGGACTTCTATATTATTTTTTGAAGTCGCTTTTTCATTGTTCTGGAGGAACGGTATGTAATGTGCAAATTCTGAAGCGTGTATGCTGGTGCATTCAACACTTCAAGTATTGCCATATTCTTCGTGAAGATCATTAATATATGGTCAAAATAGCAAGTTTAAGCTACCAAAATTTTAATAACTTCAGCAAAGTATTCCACCCTTCAATTATAAGTCTAGTAGTTATTTTTCATCTTTCTTTCCGTTTCTAAATTATGAATATATTTGACAGGATCATGAATTTTAAGAGATGTCCAACATGAAAGCTATTCATCACGTGAAAAATAAAATCTCGGTAAATTGGTCAAATTCAAATTTTGTAAGTAAAGATAACAAAACTACCGCGTAAATTCATGGCAGAATCTTGATCAAACCACCTAACAGTTAAGTCTATGCCAGTTAAACAAGACCATGGAAAATATACCACTAATATATTAATCCAAAGCCAATTTTCTGATACATAGGGAGCAATACCATAAGTAAACACACTAAATAGCGTGCAAACACGGTTCAAGTCAAGAAATCATGCATCCTGCTACAGTGTGACATCTAAACAATGAGGCGAGGAGGAAGCTGTCGGAGTGTGCCTTGACAGTGTTCTTACTTGCTTATTCTTTCATTTTTTAAGATGTGGGAAACAAGTATAGACATCAGATTTCGGGTGCTTTGCCTCAGCATGTTCCCTGCATTTGACCTCAGACGTGGTGCAGATAAAGGTTTGCATGCATACCTTGCACTGCATTCAGTTTCACAGAAAATGCTTGAAACATAATCATGGAATCTAGTGTAAGCAAAGCTTGAAACAAAATGACCTATTCCCTACCATAACCAGCCACGAGGAAAGAATATTTGAGTGTAAATGATATATAAGCTACGCAACAGTAGCAAATATTGCCAATACAACATACTTCTAAATCCTCTATGAGCAACAAAAACCTAGGGGCAGCTCAGAAAGTCACAACATGCTTAAAATAATAACATTGTAAAAGACATTGATTATGATGTCCAAGCTGCAAAGTTCGGTTTAAACAAATCTTTGTTCTAGTCGTATAATGCCAAAGCACAAATAATATAAGTAATTTACCAATCGACAAGATACCCCAAGAGCATCCTAGGATAGGTGTGGAATCGAGCATGAAAAAAGACATTATTTCTAAAATCAGGACAAAAGAACGATGGTGGAACCACAGGTTATTTCTTCTACACGGGCAGTGGCTATGAGATTGTCAGTGTTAGAATTAGTACTTTTGGAAAAAATAAAATATAAGATTTTATTTCCTAAATATTTCCTAAATCTTTTCCTTTCTTATTCCTATTGTACTCTATTTATACTCCCTTTGTACCTATTGTTTTTGTTCATAAGAAAAATAATAAAAACTAAAGTATCGTGGTTTTTCTCCCGGTTCTCGGGTTTCCACGTAAGTCTCGGGTTGTTGTTAATTGCTTTCAATATGGTATCAGAGCAAAGCAATAACGAAACCCTAGAAAATAACCTAGGAGAAACCCAGATCGAAACTGAACCCGTCGCCGCCGCCGCCGCCGCCGCCGCCGGAATCGCCGCCGCCGTGGACGCCGCCGTCGCCGCCGCCATGGAGAAACTGCTCCAGAACCTACAGAAACCGCCGATCTACCCAACGGGAGTGGTTCCGCAGCCGTACGCGCCGCCGTCTGACCAGAAGTTGATTCACGCGCCGCTCGTGTCCGGCGCGTGGGCCCACGCGCCGCCGCCGTTTCACGTCACCGCCCATCCCGTTCCCTTCTACGCACCGTCGGATGTCCAGCCGTCAAACCCTTCCGGCCATCCGCATCCTCATGCGCCGTCTACGAGCTCCGGACAGCATCCCTCAACCGTAAATTTGTCAAATCAGTACAGTAAGCAGCAGCTGTACGTTGACCCTTTACAGCAACCGCTGTTTTCTGGTAACGGAATTGATCAACCCCAAAACAGATCGGACATTGAAGCGAGCGAATCTTCAACGCATTCCAAACCAACCGAGTTGCCGATGTATTCCAAGAACCCGGTAACTTCGTTCCCTAATTCACAGTCAAATTATATAACTGGCTCTTTGGGTTCGTCTACAGGGAATTTTTCAGGCGAAAAATTAAATGGTCAAAATTATTTTTTCTTGGTCCCAATCAATAAAGATGTTCCTCGAAGGTCGATACCAGTTCGGATTCTTAACTGGAGAGACTGTACGTCCTCCACCGGGAGACGCCTTGGAACGACTCTGGAAAGGAGAGGACTCATTTATTCGGTCCATGCTGATTAATAGTATGGAACCACAGATCGGCAAGCCTTTACTATATGCAGCCACAGCAAAAGATTTGTGGGATACAACTCAGACCCTTTACTCGAAACGACAGAATGCCTCTCGGTTATATACACTGCGAAAACAGGTCCATAATTGCAAACAAGGGACCTTGGACGTAACTACCTATTTTAACAAGCTCTCTCTCCTCTGGCAAGAGATGGATTTGTGCAGAGAGACAGTTTGGGACACACCAAATGACAGTACACAATATGCTAAACTTGAAGAGGCTGACCGTGTTTATGACTTCCTTGCAGGACTTAATCCCAAATTTGATAATGTTTGTGGTCGTATACTCGGACAAAGACCTCTTCCCTCCCTAATGGAAGTTTGTTTTGAAGTCCGCCTGGAAGAGGATCGCACTAATGCCATGGGTGTATTGACTACCCCTACCATTGACTCCGCAGCCTTTAGCGCTCGGTCCTCAAATCATGACAGTGACAAGAATAATGGGAAGTCAATTCCTGTGTGTGAGCACTGCAAGAAACAATGGCACACCAAGGATCAGTGTTGGAAACTCCACGGTCGTCCCCCAGGAGGTAAGAAACGGTCCTCCAACGAGAAACAGAACTCAGGACGTGCCTACATTAGTGAGACTACACCTGCTAGCACTTCTCAATCAACTGATCCTACTGTGAGCCAGACCAAGACTCCTACTCTGGGTGCCATTGCTCAGTCAGGTATGCCTCAGTCCCTTGGGCTTATTAGCGTTGATGGGAAGAATCCCTGGATCTTAGACTCGGGGGCTACAGATCACTTGACAGGTTCTTCAGAACACTTTATCTCATATGCCCCGTGTGCCGGTAATGAAAAAATCCGAATAGCCGATGGCTCTCTAGCTCCGATCGCTGGCAAAGGACAAATAGTTCCCTTTGACGGTTTTGCTCTCCAGAATGTTTTGCATGTCCCTAAACTGTCTTACAATTTGTTATCTATAAGCAAGATCACTCGTGAGTTGCATTGTAAAGCTATCTTCTTACCTGAATCGGTTTATTTTCAGGACATGAGCTCGGGGAGGACGATTGGCACTGCCCGGCATAGCAGGGGACTTTACATCCTTGATGATGATACCTCATGTAGTAGTTTGTCTAGGGTTAGTTTACTGTCATCCTACTTTAGCACTTCTGAACAAGACTGTATGTTGTGGCATTTTCGACTGGGCCACCCAAACTTTACATATATGCAACATTTATTTCCCCACCTTTTTTCTAAAGTTGATGTCTCTTCTCTATCTTGTGATGTGTGTATCCGGGCAAAACAACATCGAGTCTCTTTTCCCTCACAACCATATAAACCTACACAACCATTTAACCTCATCCATAGTGACGTTTGGGGTCCTTCCAAGGTCACCACCTCCTCGGGAAAGCGGTGGTTTGTAACTTTCATTGATGACCATACCCGTCTCACCTGGGTCTACCTTATCTCAGATAAATCCGAGGTTCCATCCATTTTCCAAAACTTCTATCATACTATCAAAACACAATTTCATACAAAAATTGCAATTCTTCGAAGTGATAATGGTCGGGAATTCCAAAACCATAACCTTAGTGAATTTCTAGCCTCCAAGGGGATTGTTCACCAAACCTCATGTGCCTACACTCCTCAACAAAATGGAGTGGCCGAACGAAAAAACCGACACCTTGTGGAAGTAGCCCGCTCACTTATGCTTTCCACTTCCCTTCCATCATATCTGTGGGGAGATGCTATTCTTACAGCTGCTCACTTAATCAATAGAATGCCTTCTCGTATCCTCCACCTTCAGACTCCCTTAGATTGTCTTAAGGAGTCTTACCCCTCTACTCGTCTTGTTTCTGAGGTTCCTCTTCGTGTGTTTGGGTGCACCGCCTATGTCCATAATTTCGGCCCTAATCAGACCAAATTTACCCCTCGGGCTCAGGCCTGTGTGTTTGTTGGGTATCCCCTTCACCAACACGGTTATAAATGTTTTCACCCGCCGTCTAGGAAATATTTTGTCACTATGGACGTTACTTTCTGTGAAAACCGACCATACTTTCCTGTTAGCCATCTTCAGGGGGAGAATGTGAGTGAAGAGTCTAACAACACCTTTGAATTTATTGAACCTACTCTTATTACCGTGTCTGACATTGATCCTCATCCCATAATCTTACCCACAAACCAAGTTCCCTGGAAAACATATTACAGGAGGAATCTCAGAAAGGAAGTTGGGTCCCCTACTAGTCAACCGCCGGCTCCAGTCCAAAATTTCGAACCTCCTCGAGACCAAGGTATGGAAAACCCTACAAAACCTTGTACTAATAATACAATGAGTGAGAATGACAAGTCTGATGTTGCTGTTCTTGAAAATATGGAAGAAAAGAACCGTGATGATGAGACTGAGGTGAGAATAGAAACCAGTAACGATGAAGCTGAACAGGGTCATACAAGAAAACTTGATGAGTATGATCCCTCTCTTGACATTCCAATTGCATTGAGAAAAGGTACCAGATCATGCACTAAACATCCCATTTGCAACTATGTTTCCTATGATAATCTCTCTCCACAGTTTAGAGCATTTACAGCAAACCTTGACTCTACCATAATACCGAAAAATATCTACACTGCTCTAGAGTGTCCTGAATGGAAGAATGCTGTTATGGAAGAGATGAAGGCTCTCGAAAAGAATAGAACTTGGGAGATCTGTGCTCTACCCAAGGGACATAAAACTGTAGGATGCAAATGGGTATTCTCTCTCAAATACAAAGCAGATGGTACGCTTGATAGACACAAGGCAAGGTTAGTTGCAAAGGGGTTCACTCAAACCTATGGTATTGACTATTCGGAAACTTTTTCTCCAGTTGCTAAATTGAATACTGTTAGAGTCCTGCTATCTGTTGCTGTGAACAAAGATTGGCCTCTATACCAGCTGGATGTTAAGAATGCTTTTTTGAATGGAGACCTTGTGGAGGAAGTCTACATGAGCCCCCCACCAGGATTTGAAGCCCAATTTGGTCAGGAGGTGTGTAAACTCCAAAAATCTCTATATGGTCTGAAACAGTCTCCGAGAGCATGGTTTGACAGATTCACTACCTTTGTCAAGTCCCAAGGGTACAGTCAAGGGCACTCTGACCATACTTTATTTACAAAGGCTTCCAAAACAGGAAAGATAGCTATTCTAATTGTTTATGTGGATGACATTGTTTTGACTGGAGATGATCAAACAGAAATCAGTCAACTAAAGCAGAGAATGGGTGATGAATTTGAAATCAAAGACTTGGGAAATCTGAAATATTTCCTTGGAATGGAGGTGGCTAGATCAAAAGAAGGTATTTCCGTGTCTCAGAGAAAATACACCCTTGATTTGCTAACCGAGACAGGTATGTTGGGATGTCGTCCTGCTGATACTCCTATTGAATTCAACTGTAAACTAGGAAACTCTGATGATCAAGTTCCAGTTGATAAAGAACAATATCAGCGCCTTGTAGGTAAATTAATTTACTTATCCCATACTCGTCCGGATATTTCCTTTGCTGTGAGTGTTGTCAGCCAGTTTATGCAGGCTCCCTATGAGAAACATATGGAAGCTGTTAACAGAATCCTGAGATACTTGAAAAATACACCTGGTAAAGGGTTGATGTTTAGAAAAACAAATAGAAAGACCATTGAGGCATATACTGACTCAGATTGGGCAGGATCTGTTATTGATAGAAAGTCTACATCCGGTTATTGTACCTTTGTTTGGGGCAATCTTGTAACTTGGAGGAGTAAGAAGCAAAGTGTTGTGGCCAGGAGCAGTGCTGAGGCTGAATACAGAGCTATGAGTCTGGGAATATGTGAGGAAATTTGGCTCCAGAAAGTCTTGTCAGATCTTCATCAGGAATGTGAGACACCATTGAAGCTTTTTTGTGATAATAAAGCCGCTATTAGTATTGCTAACAACCCAGTGCAACATGATAGAACTAAACATGTTGAGATTGATCGGCATTTCATCAAAGAAAGACTTGACAGTGGAAGCATATGCATTCCGTACATTCCTTCAAGCCAACAGATTGCTGATGTTCTTACCAAGGGGCTTCTCCGACCACACTTCGACCTTTGCGTTAGCAAGTTGGGACTCATTGATATTTACCTCCCAACTTGAGGGGGAGTGTTAGAATTAGTACTTTTGGAAAAAATAAAATATAAGATTTTATTTCCTAAATATTTCCTAAATCTTTTCCTTTCTTATTCCTATTGTACTCTATTTATACTCCCTTTGTACCTATTGTTTTTGTTCATAAGAAAAATAATAAAAACTAAAGTATCGTGGTTTTTCTCCCGGTTCTCGGGTTTCCACGTAAGTCTCGGGTTGTTGTTAATTGCTTTCAATAGTCAGCACCCGAAACATGTCCTACCATCAAAATTTCGAACTTTAAGCTTTACTCGCTTTTGACCATCAAACTAACTGCAGGCTGTGGCCATCACGCAGACCTTCCCAACTTAGCTATACAGATATGTAATGGGTACTTCATAGTTCATAACTCTAATGGTAAGTTCCAGAAGATGATCACTGGAAGATTTACTTCAGCTCTGTTTGGTACCATTTTGTTTTTAATTTTGGATTTTGAAAATTGTGTTTGTTTTCTTGCAGTAAATAACTCATAGTTTTCATCTTAGTAATTGAACACCAGCAATCAGCATTATAATTGCATGTAAGGTGCCCAACATACCATTTAATTGGAAAAAAAAAAAAACTCGTCAATTGAATGTGAAATTCAATATAAAGAAACGAGGCTAAAAAAGAAAAATGTCCAGCATAAATTAGAAACTGAAGTACAGGCGGCACAAAGAATGAAAAAAAATATCCCTTAAGACACTACCGAGATGACCATGGCCAAAATCATTGGTATCGATATAGCAACTAATTCAGCTGTCCATATAAATTAGCATCAAACATTGTCAAGACGTACCTGAATAGACATTGCTTTCTTGTTTGCTTCGAGCTGACTTCCTGATAACAAAGCAAACAAAACCTTCAAAATATGAACCAAAAAACTCGCTCAAATAATCAACTCAGCAGCTCACCCACCCCAACCCCCACGGATCCCAAAACAGAACTAAACATTCTTATTGTTGGACGAGAAAGGCAAGATAAACAATCAGAAAATTTTCATCCTCGCATAGTCGTCACGTTGGTAGCAAATACCCGCCGAGAAAATCTAACAAAAATACTCCAACAAAAAAAAAATTGTCGATAAATAAAAAGCGAAGAATTAGAGAGAGAGAAACTCGCCCTTAGAAGAAGCTTTCAGCTTCTCCATGTTCTTCTCGCGAGCCATCTTCGATTTTTGGCCGTTCCCTCCACCCATTTTGCACGAGGAACCCCGAGAGAAGCTTAGTAATCTGAAACCCTAATTCGAAGAAGAGATCGCCTTCGCTGGGAAGGGGCCGGAACTCGGAAGCAAAGGCGCAAATGCAAATAATACAAAGCGGTATGTTCATCTTATAGCTAGAGCTGTCGTGTAAATATTGATAGGATCACCCACATGAAGGTCACAGACCAATGAGATGATTTTACAGGATTTCCTTTTTCTTTTTTCACAAAGGTAGGTTTACAAACCGGACTTTGATTTCAACCGTGCAAAGAACAATAAATGGAGCCTTTCCATCATTGGTTTTCCTTTCCTTTTCTTTTTCTATTATAGCTTCCATCTACATAAACAATCAAAATTAATAATTTTAGCTCAAGAACTTTAAAAATTAAATAATAGATCCTTTCAAGCCTAATTTTAAAAAATATTTATAAATATTCGACTCTCAATTTTCTCTCGTAAATCTCAAACACTTTAAATGTTTTCTCTTTATTTAATATAATTTTGTATTTTAAAATTCAAAATTCAAAATTAATTTATAACAAAAAGATAAATATGTTTTCTAAAAAATTTACTTTTGGATCGTGAAAATTATTGTTATTGTGGTGGTGGTTGTTCAATCACTCACTCACTAGGTTGGTAATTCGAACTTGATAGATTAAATTTTGAATTTTTTATTAAAAAAAAAAAGTAAGGTTCGTTACTGATCACAAAATATAAAAATGAACATAAGTATTTCAATTGAAATTTTAAAGGAATCTAACATGAAATACACAAAGTTCATAATACAATGTTATAACAAAGGTAACAGACATATCAACTAAATGTAATAACATAATAACAAGTGAAGAGTTAGAGAGACATTGGTAAGTCATTTTACTATCACTTTGCTTACGGTGGAAGAGTTGGGTGCCAAGTAAAAATAAATTTCGCTACGTATAAAAAGAGTTTGCATTTAATCAATAGACTTTCTCTTCAACGCCTCATATAAAACCAACACTATAGTTTTAATTAACTCGGGCTTCCTTTAAGTCCAGGCTTCCATCACATATGACACAGATGAACTTATCTCCAACCTTGAAAACAAAGATTTTTCCAATAAAACGTCGAAGTGTTGGGCACGAGTTCTCACTTACTCCCTAATAGAGGGGATAACCCTAAAAACAAAAACAAAGAACGAAATATAGCTCATCGGATCATCTTTCACTTATTCTCAACGTGGAGAGAGTATTCTAAGAAAAATAAAATATGCTTTCTTTGCAAGAAAACAAGTATACAAATCAATAATCACAAACCATAAGAAAAAAGATTTTCACGTTGAATTTGCAATAAACCACACAAGATGCTTGAGAAAGAGAAACATAAAATTTATTACATGTTAGACCAAGTTTAACTGGTAACAAAAAAAAAAGTCAAAACAATCAACCATACTACGATGATAAACACAATTATGTATTTCATATTTTTTATTTTAAATTCGTACTAGGCAGCATATTTTAAAATTTTGATTTCAACTTAAAACAATTGTTCACGTCAAGAAGTTTTCTAATATGTTATGTTAGTGGCCCAAACAATAATACAAATCATCTTATATTTGGTTGGTCATTTATTTTCACGAAAATAAATGGAGTGATTATACTACAAGAATTTTGGCCTTTAATGTCGGTTTAAAACCGACATTAAAGGCCTTTAATGTCACTTGGCAACCGACATCTTTGCGAGCGTTATTAAAGGCCTTTAATGTCGGTTGGGCTTTAATGTCGGTTTAAAAACGACATTAAAGGCCTCTTTAATGTCGGTTTAAAAACGACATTAAAGGCCTTTAATGTCGGTTTTCAACCGACATCTTTGATAGTGTTATTGAAGCCCTTTAATGTCGGTTTAAAACCGACATTAAAGAGGCCAATAATGTCAGTTTAAAACCGACATCAAAGGCTTGTTTTTGTCCATTTTTAGAAATTTATATTTATTTAATTGTTGTATTATTGTCCATTTTTTATAAACCAACATTGAATCCAACAAGTGAAATTAACTACAAACTTGAAACTACAAGTCACATTACGTAGGAAACCATATTATTCAAGTCTGATTCCACCAACAATGAAAATGCTATTAGCACTTGCACATAAATCCCATTCATATCTTAAAGCAACAATAAATCCCATTCATATCTTAAAGCACATAAATCCCATATTATTCAAGTCTGATTCCACCAACAATGAAAACACGCTTGTAAAATTAACTGCAACCAAACAGAATTATATAAATTCAAAGATCACGACATTTTAAAGGTCTCGAAAATGCTTCTTCAAACAATTATTAATATTGGAAACAGGCACCAAATGCAGCAAGGGCTTGACATTCCTCTTCCTGAACTGTAGCAACCGAGCTCGAATAACCTGAAACCAAGTCACTCAAGAATCAGCTAAGAAAAATGACTATAAAAACCACACCACAGTTCACAGCATCAAAGCAAATTTCAATTTACTTGAAATGGGTATGTCAAAAGCATGGCAGCAATTTTAGAAGTTCCTCCAAGAACAGCATAATCACCGGAATTCTGTGTGAGAGACAGTTCACAATAAGAGACTAAGAGTTTCCATTTCACATTCCAAGGATCTAATGGAGTAAACTCAAGCCAAAAATTTGTACCAGTAATTCCCCGGAACTTTGAGCATCGACTCTGGTCCCTTTAGACCTTGAGTTGGCAATAACTTTACGGAGTTCTTCATAGACTGTAAATTGAATGGCACCATGAGAAACCTGCTGTAGCAACAAAACACATCTATGAATTGTTCCCATGAAATAGTGTAAACAGAATGTCTTTTTATGACAAACGTACGAACTCTTTCCCACTCCATAATGAATCCTCAAAGAGAGAAAAGGACAAATGAACAGTAGTTCAGTTTGGGATAATGGCGAATCTCGGTTAAACTTTAGAGTAATGCCCATGTTTGATTAAACAAAATTGCAGTATAATGAATGGAAGACATGAAATTTTAAAACTAACTAATATATGTGTTTCTCACACTGACACACAAATACAGATAAATTTTTACAGGTAACAGAAGATATTATTAACAGGGCCAAAGTACAAAAAATGGGAGATGAGATGCCTAACAAGACCAATTAAACTAATGCAATAAGATCCACACAGCAAACAGTTAAAAGAAAATTAAACTAAAATCTAACAGCTTACAAGCATAAGGCCAGGAACAATCCCTTTATAAAGAGCAGCAAAACCTTCCTCTCTCAAAATGGTTCTGAAGGCATCTGCAATTAAACATGATAGATGTGTATAGTATCACATGAATAGGAAATAATAGAACAAGAGCTAGCATTAGGTTCCAAGCCTAGACTATTCTAGATTAAAAATGAACTAACAGTGCACCCTCACAAAATAGATACCTACGCACACTCCACAACCTTTCTCTCAGTCCATTACCCGAAATCACAGTGCTGAAGATCAGATAATTTCAACGGTACTTTTTTCGGAACAGTTGGAAATGCTTATCTACATTACTTTTAACTTCCAATGCTATGCTTCTTCTAGAACCAATGGACCTTGCTCCAATTAGTCACAGAATAAAGCTTCGAGAGAAAAAAACTAGAATTTTGATCTTATTTGTCTGTTAACATCATCAAGAATTTATGGCTTAAAAAAAATGATGGGATTTTCATTGATGTTTGAAAGACATTGGAAATAAACAAATCTATTCTTCAAGCTCCGTCTCTAGATGAAGTAAACTTCTTTCAATGAGAGGGTTTGGCCTTCTTATTGTTTCCCTATTTTTATTCTTTTCTCTTGTTGATGAATTAATTTTTGTTTTTTCATGTTTACATAAAAGCCTTTAATCCTTGACAAGTCTAAATATCAAGGTAAAAATGGCTGACAAAACAACTGTTGGTTTGATACATACATCCATGTGTGTGTAAGCAAATACCACCCTTGCAAATGGTCCCCATGGTCGCCCGAGATGAACGTAAGAAGTCTCGCCACTGCCTGTGATCACACACCTACATTATTCGGAAAATAGTCGTAAGACATTTCCAAAGAAAAGGATATGATGAAGACGTAGCAGAGTCGGACAAAATTTTAAGCTATCACAAGAAAGCATTTCAGAATGTAATAGTGAACGTTCTAAAAGAACACTTGTGATGAAGTATCGACCTTCTTTGAAACTCTAATCAATATAGCAGATTGCAAGAACTCATACAAAAGCATATCTTGATTTTTGCTGTAAATTTAATGGTTAGTGCTTCAAAACTTATCCAAAAGTCTGATTCATTAAAGCAAAGACCCATAAATTAGAGACTAGAAGATCCAGTATTTCTAAAGAGTTTTCTTTATATACACACACACACACACACACATAATATGAGTATATTAACTAGTTAAGTACACCTCCAACTAATATCACACGAGAACCATTTAACTTTACAATATTTGATTGTTAGAAAACATATTTTAATATCCTAATTCTTTTCCTACCTAGCCGCGCAGCATAGATTTTGGATCATAATCTCGTTGTCACTTTATATTTTATTATTTTATAATAACCTACTAAAGATACAAAATTTGAAAAAGAAAAAAAAAAGTAGTCATCCTAAGCTTCGAACATGAAAATGGATATAAAATCAGAATATTTGATTGTTAAAAGAACTTATGGGATTTTAATATCCTACTTAGACGATGATTACAGAGTTCAAAACTTTGAACCATAATCCCAAAGTCAATTTATATTCCTAATAGTAACATTAAATTTTAAAAGAGGGCGAACAAAATCACTCTCGTCCTTAGGTTCTAAAACACCGAAAGGATAAAAGAAGTTAACCAGATAGTTTTTATCCAAAAAGAGATGGTCGATGATGCAGAGCCAAACGCACCTCAACTTTCAACAATCTATGAGACATCAGATATTTTGAACAAGAGGAACATAGTTACCACTAACGCACCTCAAGAACACGTAACCTGTCGTCTCTTGAGAAGATTTTCTGCTCTGTGCAGTAATAAAGCCTTTCGACTTGCAGTGGACATGACAATGCTCCAACAAAGCAGTGCTGTTGCCAAATATGAAGTCCACACTTCCTTCGATGTAACAATCCTTCAAATACTGTCTTCCATAATGTAGGTACAGAGTATCCTGCATCAAATTATATGGGGAAAATGAAACCGATCAACCCCCTCGATTGGTAGGTTTACGATCCGATTTATTACTTCGACTAAGTTCCTTCACCGAATCTCCCCCTCTCTTAATCTTGGTTTTGCGATGTAAATTGAAGAAACAACCCATACTCAAATCGCCGGGAGAAACTCAAACAACAAACAATTCCCTCGTAGTTTAGTTGAAATTGAAAACGGGGTGTTTGATGAAATGAAGAGATTGCGTGAAGAAAACGGGAGAAGAAGCATTAGATAGAAAGAGTAATGGAACAGAAACAAAATCGAGGACGTAAATGAAAGGAAGAATGAGTGAAAAAGGAAGAAGAGACCTTAGTTTCTTCCATGGATTTGAGCTGCCAAATGCAGGAAGCAAGCTAAGCATGGCGAGCGGTTAAAAGAGGAATTGTTGGGTATTTGCTTTGACGAAAAGAAGACGTATTCACATGCATCCCCTTTTTTCCTTCTAAATGAGGCACGAGCGCGATGCGACAACGGAAGAAGCTGCCTCCGATGATAGCACGGCGACGAGTTCACACGCGTTGGCGACTGATCAGAGAAGAGAGGGGAGAAAGTGATGAGATTGAGAAAGCAAGAAAGGGAAGAAATGTTGAGAGAAAACCTTCGTAGGGTTTGGTAGAGAAGAAAGGAGAAAAGAGTAAAGTGTAGGGTTTGGTAGAGAAGAAAGGAGAAAAGAGTAAAGTAAGAGAGAGAAAAATTCAACTTTTTACAAAATTAAAAAAATAAAAAATAAAATAAAAAGACCTTTAATGTCGGTTCTAAAAAACATGATGTTTAATGTCGGTTTTAAACCGACATTAAAGATAAAGCTTTAATGTCGGTTTTAAACCGACATTAAACATCCGCCTTTTGAAAACCGACATTAAAGCTTATTTTTCATTTTTTCCACCCGACATTAAAGACCATATTTCTTCTAATTAATGGAAAAAGACTTTAATACAAGGATCATAATTTCTACTTTTGACTAACATGACATAACTTAATTCTACAAAAATATGTGATATCAACTTTAAGCTCATTTTTATATATCGTAGACTAGAAAAAATAAAAGAATTTATTGCAAATGATAAAACGGTTTGCATATTATATTAATAATGACATACTTTCTATTTAGTATTTACGAAATATCTCATTTTAATAAAAATAAGAAGTAATTCTGCATTAGAATTGACCCTTTACCGAAGATTGATGCTTGTCGGTGACACGTAAATTTCATTTTATAATTTTCTTAGGGGCATTTGGTTTGTGTTTAGAAGAGAGAGAGACGTGAAAAAAAGTTGGTTTTATAGGGTGTGTTCGGGTGAATGCATTGAATTTGGCGTTGATAGGTTGGCCGTCGTTTTTTCTAGTTGATTTGTGCGGCCAATGAACGTGATCCGCTTTAAAATTTATAGTTGAATAATACTATTATTGTTGTTGTTGAGTCTGCGCTGCTTCTTCTCCTTCCCAAAGCCCAAAAAATAAAAACAAAGCATTTTAATATTACATTTTATGGACTCAGTTACATAAAAATATATTATTTTTGAAAATTAGTTATAGGTTTGGAGTTAGCTTTTGATTTTGGTTTTTGTAGATTTACACACCATCATACATTCATGTTTCACCCTCAACTTAGGTAATGGTATTAAAATTCATCATGAATATTCAATTATTAAATTATATATATACATATGAAGGGAAGAGTTGTTCTAATTTCTAACCTCTTGGTCGATGAATGTGCTAAAATATACGAAGGAAGATCTATTGTCAAACAAAAACCTATTAAATGTGAAACAAACTTCTAATTATTATATTTATATTTGTAATATTGTAAGATACAAGTTTAGAATGTCATCATTCCATCTTGAATAATGCTTTGTAGCTTTGCTTGAGACTTTTTTTTTTTTTGTCTTTTTTGACTTTTTGAGTTCCCTAATTTTTTTTTTTGGTTTTGTTCGTTTTTCTCAACAACAAACTCATCCATATTTTCGATTGCAACCTTTGGTCTAGACGCACTTTTGTACTATTTTTAAGAGTCTTTTCAATAATCTGAAATCGTAAAATAATAAATTTCATCTATCATTATGGTAAATAAAGTTTTCCATTTATACGATAAGTAATAGAAACTATCATGAATAGTATGTTATCGGTGATTAAAAGCTACTATTGATATTATGCTAATCTTATCTCTTTCCTTTATCCATTTGTTCTAAAAACAAGCATCCATATATCCGTTCGCAGTTAGTATGAGCGATACCCCTTCTAATGTTAGCATCAACCATTGATAGAAGATCCTAGTGATATTGACCAATAACACAATTCTAAAATCAAAAGTTAGTTTGCCCCTTTAGTAACTATCATTGGTAGAAGCTAGCTTACGCTAATAGTCGTTATCAATGCTAACATCTATCTGTGATAACAACTATCGATAATAGTCTCTATCACTAATAGCTACCATATGTGATAGATAGTATCAATAATAATTATTAATTTGAGAAATTCGAAAAGAAGAACCCAAAACGGTGGCAGCACATTATTATTTTATTCTTATATTAACTTTTGTGCTATATATATACAATTATTTTATCCTTATTATATATACAATTATTTTAGGGTTTTTTTTTTCCATTTATCCAACTAACCCAATGAATAAAAACAGATTTCTCTGAATCTCTCCTATTATAATTTAACCAAAAAATTTTGATAGCTAGATTCTTAAAACAGAAAAATGAAGAAAAAGGAAACAAATTCATTATCAGATATGTAATCTAAAGAATTTTAAAATTTTGACCAAATTTGAAAAGAAATTCGAAAAAAGAAATAGGGAGGAGTCTATTTATATTGTTTTGGTATATTGTGTAACATGATCTTGATTTCGTCGTTTTTGACAATGATTACAAAAGGCAAAACGCCGCATCATCAAACACACAGCGCCTTAATCTGATCGTGATCATCGTTCCCAGTTGGTGTAAGGGTTCCATTCCAACACCTTGCTTTTCAGATGATTACTAACATCATGGGCCCGACACATAATTCCTGCCCTCGATGCTGATGCCGACTCGAATATACTTTGCTCTGTTCTTCCAAAATTCCCTTTTCTTTTCTCCAACTCTTATCTTGATCCCCGTTTCTTTCTCTTTTCTCTCTATCTAATATCCTCTGCCACCGCCGCTGCTTCTTCCGCCGTTCTTCTTCTATCTCTTTCTGTTGAGTTATGGAATTTTTTCTTGAACTTGCGCTAACTATTAGTCTTCCTCTTCTTATTTCATTTATTGTTAGTAAGTTTCTTTCATCCAGGGGGTCTACTGATGAAGAATTGGCTCCATTTGGTTTTGACTTCGGATTTGGATCGCGAATTCGTAATCTGGAGAGTGGTAAACCTAGCGTTGTCGTTGAAGATTTTGTCGGTGAAGGTGAGATTGTAGAATGTGAACCGAAACAGGGGAATTTCACCGGAGTACTTGAATCGAGAGATGAAACTGAGAAGGAATGTGATGATAAGGTGATTGAATATGTGAGGAGTGTTGAAGAAAGAGTAGAGAGTGGCTTAGATAATACTGGTGGTGATTGCCGAGGAGAAGGTGCAGAGAAGGTAATCGATGAAAGTTCTGTAAGGGTGAGGCGTGAGGAAACTGGAATCAATCGGGATGAGGGAGAAGACGTACGCGAGGGCAATGAAGTTGAGGCGTTTGAAAGTGATCGGAGCAAGGAATCCGGTGGAGTAAGCGAGGGAGGATCGGTGGAGGAGATTGCCGTCGAGGATGACGATTGGGAGGGAGTTGAAAGAACTGAAATGGAAAAGCTATTTGAAGTTGCAGTAGAGATTGTGAAAATTCGTGATATCGAGGATCCCAAATTTGGCGGTGAATTGAAGATGCGGCTGAGCGGGCTTTACAAGATTGCTATGGAGGGGCCTTGCAGAGAACCGCCGCCAATGGCTTTGAAGATGTATGCTCGAGCCAAATGGTAAAAATCAACTCCTCTTTTGTCTCTCGTTTTCATTTTTCTTCGATTCAATGTCTTCTGCTGTCATGATCTTCCTGAACTCAATTGCTGCTGTATTCTTGGAATTCGAAAAAAGAAGATTTGAATCTCAAAAAACTGCTAACCAGAATGTCAAGGTTCTGGAAATTCAAGACTAAGTGGGATGTTATGTATATATTATAATGCACACTGCTCTATGATTCTCTTGTCTGATATTTATGGAGAAGTAGCTAATAGGTAGAATACAAATCTTTCAAAATAATTGTCAAGTTTGAAGATTTTGTCATTTTTTGCTATAATTACAAACAATTTTTGTTTGCATACAGTTGATTATAAGGAAAAATAAATGGGCTCCAAATATGATTACTAAGTTATTATTTATGCTCAGGCATTTGGATGAATTATATCATTGACTTCATTGTTGTTGAGTTCTTTGTTTCAAAACCTGAAAGTTCATGAAAAGAATGATGATTGAGAGATTTAGATGAAAATGCAAGGGTCAAGTTTCATGAATTGAGTACTGTCCTCGTTAGATATGCATTGCTTTTAACGACTAATGACATAACTAAATCAGGATTTGATCTAATCTTAATTGATTTAGGAACAAATTGATGAGTACTGATTTAATAAATGGTTTCTATTTGTTCAACTAGACATATTAGGCTACTATTAGCTTTTCTAAATTGGATGCAATCTTTTTAAGGAATGCCTGGAAGCAGCTGGGGAACATGACCCCTGAGATGGCTATGGAAAGCTATATAAACCTTGTTTCTGAGAACATTCCCGGTTGGACGTCCGAAATTACTTCGGTAAGTAATTACTTTTAATGTGAGTTCACTATTTAGCTCCAAATGATTATCAAAAGGAATCTTACTGATTTGCCACTTCAAACTTGGTTTCTTTTACTCTTCTGATTGCAGGTAGACGGTTATCAAAGTGCTTCTCATTCTCACAATTCTGAAAAACTAGCTTCCGAAATGAAACCACCACTTTAACGAAAGGGGGAAAACTCAAGCGTGTTACGTCGAATGTCGATTGGTTTTCGTTTATTTATCGATTTTCTACTGGAACTGCATCTGCAGGAAATCTGAATAACTAAAGCCTTGTTTCAACTGCAGGGGATGGGGATGAAACTCAGTGATGAGGAAGGTCTATGGAGTCAAAATTCAGTTTATAAAGTCGTTCTAAGCTTTGGTTCTTTCTTTGCCATTTAGCCATTTTCATATGGTTTGCATTTTATAGAACCCGGCTGTAACATAATTTATTTTTATCCATGACAATCCTGGGGTTCTTGTAAATAGCAATTTGAAGTTATTTTTCCAAGGTATGAAGCTGTAAATTCAAAAATAATTCCTCTGCCTCTCTAAGTTTGGATTGATATGCGAAAATAAATTAAATCATTTGATTTTGTTTTTGTTTTTTTCAGTTCAATATTTGAGAATGAGAATTCAAATCTCATTGATCATTTGATTCGAAGGTAGTTGTTGCCAAATGGTAGAGAATTAGTGTAATTTATTTCTGCACGTTTTAACCACAAACTTTTGATTTTTAGGTCTTTTCGGTTCTCACGTTACTTCGGATCATTTGATTGGCATTTTGTTAGTTCAACAATTGCGGCAATGTTATATATATATATATATATATATATATATATATATATATATATATATAGTTGTTTTGAACCAACAGAACATATGTAATCTAAAAATTCACAAAAATTATAAAATTTATTTAGATTAATAATTAAGTTTTTTTTCTCTAAAAAACTAAGATGTGAATATAATTATGAGTATTTCAATTCAAATGTTTCTGCATATTTAATATCGTTATAAATTCTTGAATAAATAACAGAAAAAAAAGGGAAATATCTTAACTGCTAACTATGCTTATTCCTATTTCTCATATTTGTCCCTCGCGTAACTTTTATTTGGCCCATAAATAATATGAAATTTATGAGAGAGAGATAGGGAGAAGAGAGGGAAATCCATTTCTTTATTTGCACTCTAGAATAAGTTCAGAAAGTACTCTTAGTATTTGAATTAGAAAAAGTTCGAATTAACTACAAAAATAAACTTTCTAGCAAATGGTACGAGGACTTTCGAGAAATGATAAATATAACACTTGTGTTTAAAAGAATTTGCAAATAGCACAAAATTTACACATTGGAGTCTATCATATCTCAATAAGGTTTTTATATTTTTTATTTACAATTCTTTCAAAATGTTAACATACAAAATATATATATATATATATATATATATATATATATATATATATATATATATATATATATATATATATACTAAGTTTAAAGTTTTGTTATTTTTTTTATCTATGTTTTCAAAATCAAGCCAATAAAATTTGTATATATGATAGAATTTAGAATGAGTTCTTAATGTGAACTTGTATTGAAGAAGAAACTAAATATTTTAATTATTTACTTAAAAAATAGAAAGTTTACTTTGTAAACAAACCAAGAATTTTTTGCTTGTAGGAATAAATTTATGTTTAAATTATAGTTTACATGACAGTTTTAAGTTCTTCTGTTTTCATTTAAAGAATTTCAACTACTTAATCCACAAAATTTTAAGATTGTTCTATCTTCATCTCAAGATTTTGAAATATTTTATTTTTAATTTATGCTTTAAAAATAAAAAAACAAACTATTTCACGTCTAAAACGTCAATATGAATATGATTTGATTAAAAGAAACGTTGTACAACATCTAAAAAAGACCAAAAAAATTATTCTAAAAATTCAAAAAATCAAATTAGACTAAATTTGAAATTTTATTAACAAAAAGTTTCGAAATAAAAGTTTTAAGAACCATAACAGAACAAAAATCGGTTGTCAAAACTAAGATAGAATAAAACTCGAAGTTATATAGGATTTAAACAATAAAATTTATAATAATTTGAATGCATAATAGAAGAATGGTAAAAAGGGTAACGAAAAAAATGACTTTAAGTAGGAGACTTTAATGAATTATGTTATATTTTAAAATCGTAAAATGAGTAATACGAAAAAGACAATAAAGTATAAGAATTTGATAAATTATGCTATATTTAATATTTTAAAATAAGAAAATGGACAACGTGAAAATGCGTCTAAATTAAGAGAAAATTGAGAATAATTAATCAAATAAAAACATAAATCAAATAAAAGTTTATTTCGGCGCACTTCTAAGCAGTTGAAGAGAAAATTGAGCAATGCTTCTTGCCACCCCGCCTTTTCCCCTTAACGATCTCACAATTCTCTCTCGGAAATGGCTAGAGATCTAGGGCTTCTTTGAGAGTTTAACTGTTAGAACAATGGCGGTGATCATCGAAAATTCAGTTTGGGAACCAAATCCATATTTGTTCATCTTCATCTTCCTCTCTTGTTTTCTTTCCATCTTTCTTCTACCTTATGCTTCCAAAAATAGCTCCACCAGAGCTCCTGCTCCGTTCGAACATGGATTTTCATCTGCCTTCTCTAGTTTCCAGCGGAAGTTTCTCTTACTTTATTCTCTTGCCTCAGGTGAGTTCGATGCATTACTCTTGACATTTTTTTTGTAAAGAAAATTGACAAGAAACTGATCGTATGGAATTGTGGAATTTATCTAACGAGTCTCTCTCTGGCGATATCTTCTCTTTTGTAATTTGACCTTTTTCTAGATTATTTCCTCTTCTTTAATTGCATTTCTTGTTAATTGCCTAACCGAATTGAGTAAACGTAAACTTCTCATTCAATTGAGAGGTGCGGATGTTGCTATTCGGTTATTTGAATCTCTCCTCTTTACTTTTACAGTAATGGAAGGCTTATGGTCGGTATATGGCGAGTTTGAGTTTACGTACCGTGGAGTTAGCAGAGAGCAGATAGTGTTGTCTCTGTGTGTTGGATATGCAGCTTCGCTCTTCGTCGGTACCTTTTTGGGCATTCTATCCGATTTGATGTAATTTTAATTCGATTCTTAACTCGATTATCTTCTTATTCTGAAATGTCGTCTTCGTCTATACGACAACATGTAGAGGAACTGAAAATATGTTGCTGGAATCTTTTTCTAGTTAGGCAGGGAATTATACTGGCTACTCTGATGTGTCAAAGAATTTTGTTTACGCAGTATTCCGATGTTTGAAACTCAGACATTTTTTAGTGAAGGAAATAGTGATTTCACATAAATTCTAAGCTCTTCGTTATGAACATTTGGATCGGACAATGTAGTTTTGTTTTTATTTTTTTGTAACAAATATAAAGGAAAAGATACTGCAGTCTAAAAAATTTCATCGTTGTTTTTCAGCAATCATCACTTTCTAGGTTGTCAGCTTGATTCCTATGCTTTCACTAGAGAGTAGAATATCTCCTCCAATCCAATGCTCCCTTGCAAATTTCATTACTGAGAATTTATTTGAAAATACAGTGCAGTAGATGATGCTGTTCCTCTGATAGATGATTCTAATGTTGTTGTAGAGGTCAAAAGAAAGTTTGTATGACGTTTTGCATTATACACCTTGTTACTGCCATATGGAAGAGGATTTCTGTGCATCCAAGTCTCTTTATCGCCAGTGTAGGCTTATCTCTTGCTACTTCAATATTTTCATTCAGTTTCGAAACATGGATGGTGCATCATCACGAGAAGGTTTGTTAATATGGTTTTGCACTTGAATTTATTTAAGGTAGACCACATAAATTTTCATTTATGCCGTACTTGTTTAAAGGAGTTCTCAGCCCTCGAATATGAAATCAGTGGACTCTGGTTGCAATATTTTTTACTTCAAATTTAAGATTCTTGAAAGCAAACCAAACAGTCTTTTCTTTAACTAAGATTGATTTAACCTAGCTTTGTGCCTCAACTTGCAGTACATATTTTTACTTGGTTGAATTGTTGGCCTTCTTGATTTGTGTTTTAGTTCCTACGTACCTCATGAGTGTCATGTTTCAAAGAAAGCACTAATTTGAGCTTCTCTCATAAATTTCTCTCCTTGCAGCAAGGTCAAAGGCAAGATATGTTAAGTGACACGTTTTGGCTAATGACTATATTTGAGTCTGTCTCTTTGATTGGAAACCAAATGCTTATGAATAGTATGATTGGTGATGATGTTAAGAGGAATATGTTCTCTTCTTCCACTGTTGCTGTCTTCTTGGCATTGATATGTTTAACTTTTATCATCAAAGGGTGGACAGAAGTATCACAAAGAATAGAACTGGAAGACTATAGAACTTCTTTCAGTGCATATATTTTAAGTGGTAAGCAGATTCCTTATATTTACATCTTGATTTAGTTTTGTTTTGACTGGGTAGAAATTGGAATTTTCTGACTAGTCTATTTATGCCCTTCATTATTCATTTAACATATTAGTTTTGCTCTGTTGACACATTAACGTCTCTGTGTATTTGAATATAATAGTTTTTCCGAATCCCAACCTAGCAGAAATTATCAAATACTTTTGTATTGTTTTCAGGGATATTTTGGATAAATTCTTATACAAGGTTGGGTCTTCTCTAGTTATTTGCACTGTTTATTAAAAACTTACTAATCTTCTAGAATATCATTTTCAACTTTTTTCAGAACCGAATGCAGCATCTAATTAGTTTTTATTGTTTTCTTCTGTGCTCAACTAATGAGAAACTTAGGGAACAAATAGTGTCCTCAAGATTAAAAATGATCACCAAGTGCTTATCAGTGTCTTCACCTGATTTAGGTAGATTCTTTAACGTATCAGATAATTTAATCTCATTGCGTAGTCTGTACTGAGCTCATTATATGGTTTCATGGTCCAATATAAGTTTAGGTGTTTATTTTTCAAGTATGAACCAGGATTTTTGTCAAGTTTTCCCAATTCCCACTAAATAATTTGTGAAATGTGAAAGAAGTAGTAGATGTTCTCAGTATTCATAAACTGTCATAATTTGCAGATAAAAGGATATGGTTATTGGCGTGGGCCCAAGCTTCTATTCACTTCTCTGTTGCATTCTTTTGGATTCTTTGGGCTCCGACATTAGTGGTACATATTTAAATGTTTATTGAGGATTGTAATTATAAGATCATTGAAGTATCAAAGTTAATTTGTCAGAAGATTTAGTGTTTGAAATTGTATTCCACTGGATAAGTCTTTTGCTTGTCCCCTAATTTTAAGATTCTTAGTTTAAACTAACTAAACCACTGTTCTAGTAATTTTTTAAGAGTGTCAATTTGAAAATGGTACTGCTGTTGGATATAGTTAACTGGCATTCATAATCATAATTTTTATTTTCTTTTATTATTTTTGAACTAGGCTGATGGGCGGGAAGTGCATCTAGGTTTGATATATCCATGTTTGCTGGGATCAAGAATCCTTGGAAGCTCATTGTTTCCATGGCTTATGAGTGGAACATCATCCCTTCGGACTGAAGATTGTTTAGTATATTGCTTTGCAATATCAGGGATTGTGATGTCAATTGTTGCTTTTGATTATCAGGTAAGTTACATATGACTCATGTTTTTAGGTTTTTGAGAATTTAGACAAATAAAGAGCTTGATGTTCTACTGCCTGATCTATTTGTCTATAATATGCAGGAGCTTGGAGTTTTGGTGATGCTATTTTCCATATTTCATGCCTGTGTAGGTTTGATTTTACCTTCACTTGCAAAATTAAGGACTATGTAAGTGTTTTACTCTATGATAACATCTGCAGAAACGTAATTATGCATACGTCAGGTTTTGATTGCACACTGGTTTTTTTTTTCTTTTCTTTTCTTTGCTTTTTCTAATAGGTATGTGCCAAATAAGTTACGTGGAGGGATGATTAGCTTGTCTCTGGGCCCTGCAAACGCGGCAATTTTGTTTTTTCTGTTGCAGGTATGTATTTTTACCTTCAATTGGACTCTCAAGAGTGATGGAGGTCGCATCGGTGTCGACAAGAGCTGATGCATACCTCCATCATTCAAAAGCAACTTATTTGTTTTAAAAAGATCTGCATTGTACAAGGAAGAAGGGCTTAGGCTTGTTTTGTGAGAATTTAGTTCTGGGCCTTGGTTTCCTAAGAATATATTCCTGTGTCTAAATCTAATTTGTTTACCATGAAGGGGGTGTTGTGAAAATTTAAGAAACTGAAGGAGAACATAGGCTACAGTTTCATTTTTCGATCTTACCATAACTGAAGTTAGTGGAGATATTCGATGTGTTTGAAAGTTCAAATGAAGAGGGGTCTATTTTATCAATTTGAAAATGCATACATGTTTCACTAAGCCTAACGAAAAAACAAATTACCAGAGATTACACGTTATTAGGTTTGATATGTTTGGTTCAAGGTCCATTATGACCTTTTACCTTTTACTTTTTAGACAAGAAATTGAGAGATGATATTTGTGTCTTATTACTGTAGGGAGGCTATTACCGGCGCATCGAAAATTCAGTGATAATAGCATTTGCTTCCATTGGTTTGTTCACTTCGGCTGGCAGTGTGTATGCACTGAAACGGTGGGGAAAGCATCCATATCAAACCTGGCAAAAGCAGTGAAGTTGTTTTCAACATTCGAGCTTTTGGTTTGAAGTCGGTAAGCATCCATTCAAAGTATAATTTCTAATCTTATGCTTAAGCTTGCTATACAAAGTTATGGGATATCAATTTGTTTTGTTGATTATGATTAAAATTCAACCCAATCACATCCTATCTCCCTGTTTCTTTCGGCTGATTCCCTTTGATGTTAAATCATGGAGAGATCTATATTCACCACGTTGTAAACGGAGGCAAGTAGCTAGCTGCCTAATCTTCGAGTCAACAATATAGGATCCCATTTTCATCCGCTAGGATCCAAGGCCAACGTAATAGGTTTGATGCTTATTCACAAGATTTTGGTACATGTTTCATACTTCTGTTTAACTTTAAATAAAGATGATATTAGGTTTTGTGCCTTTTAGATATGAATAAAAAATAATTTTATATTAATTAAATTTTAGTATATAAATAATTTTGTTTAACAATGTGGAAGAATTTTAACCTTTTCATCCGAATATGATCTCTTAGTCCCAAGTGGTCCTTAACCAATTGATCGAGTTGATAATTTATGGGGCAGCCTCAACCATTTATATCTATTTTTCAATAGGACTGTATTTAACTAAAAGTTGCCACGATAATTTATTGTCTTTTCAAAAAAAAAAAACAACATTTTTATGTAAAGGAAGCATGAGATTATGTAGTGTTAGCATCTAATCATTATCTTTACCTATCTTCAATCCGTAAGTGGCTTAATTAAACAACAATTATTTATTAAACATAAAAAGGTAATTTTCAATTTAATTGCTGGGAGTATTTGTTAATAATGAAATAACATGGCATTAATACTTTGGTGAGATGACGTTTAAACATGACACAACCTCGATAGATCATCTGAGAGAGTGTAACTAAAATTTATATTTATATTAAGAACTTAATTCTTAAGTGATTTGTCCTCATTTTAAATTCACTAACAAAGCCCATGTGAGTCTACCATTAACTCTTGAGACTAAATAAAAATAAGAAATTTTTTTTTGGAAGATATAACTTTTGAAAACATTCGCAAATATATTTATCTGTTATAAATTATGATAGATCTATTTTTATTTATCGTAATAGATTATCATAATCCATCACGATTCATCGTATATAGATTTATATTTTTATAAATATTTTAGTTTACTTGGTTATATTTAAAAACTAGTCCTAAATCAGAACATAAACAGAATTCAAAAGATATTCCAACATTAATAACTACCCTATTATGTAATCTAGTAGGGAGGAGAGCATGGGAATCAAATATTGTATAATATTTGAACTCATTCTATCATACAGAGAAAATGATGAGGTAGAAATTTATGGATTATGAATTGCGTTTAGGAATAATCGTCCTGTGTTTGATCTCTGATCCATTTGGTCGCGACCCATTTCTGCCCTTTGATCACCGGGCAGCTTCCATGAAGTGATGTCTACAAAATTATCCAATAAAATGAGATTCTCAGCAACCAAAATGCTGTACATAACAGTACCCATTTTATTTAATACCATAATTCTTAATAAATAAAACTTTACATCATAATTCTTCTGCATGACACAAGCAAACTCGAAAGCACAAACATACATAACATAAACAATGAATGGCGCACAAAATATGTTTTTGAAAATAATTGCTGTTATCTTAAACACGCAAATACAACAATATATATGAGGCAAGGACTTTGCTTAACGAAACATGAGATTCGGCATAAGATACTAACCCAACCCATGTATCTCTTAATCTTTATGAAGTTTCTTCATTTGATCGATCTCAACACTACCCGCTTACAATATTAATAAGTAGTCTACTGACCCCAACGTTGCAAGGTCAGATTATCAGATAGAACAAGTCCCCGACCAAATAAACTCTAATTTTCCAACACTACGTAGCTGGGTTTGGTTAGATCAACGTTCATTAGTTTTTTGATAAAAAGGTTTAGTTTCAGAAAGTTTTCATATGTTTATTAATTAATTAATTAATCGAAATTTCAATGTTGTAGTTAAAAAAATACATATCTTTTTCTTTTAATTTCTGTATTTTCCAAACAAAATGAGTCTCCTGAATGAGCGACACGCAGCAGCACCAAAACATAAGAACTCAACAATTTTTTTTTTAAAAAAATTGACCCTCAAAATACGTATCTGAAGCATGTCTGTGTCCAACACGGCAACACCTCTATATTCTGCTCAAAGTATGTACCTAATGCCTATCCTTCCTAACGAGCATCATCTTATAACAGCTTTATTTGGGAACTGATCCATCGTGAAACTTGGAACAGAAAATGGTCCTCTCGAGAGGCTCTCTAGTGTCATACAGCTTTGGTTTTTTTTCCTTCTAAAGACTGGGATCTTGGTAATCCTTGATTCCAACTTCTACTGTTATTAGCATATCATATTAGTTCGTAGTTTTGATATAGGCTACTGTTCTTTGTTACAAACATGCTAGTACTACTTTTCATGGCAGAATTAGGCTCCTACTCGTAAATTGATAAGTGAGATTTATTAATCAAGAATGGTGCTGTGTCAATGGATTTTGAAAGCTTCCACTCTCTTTCAAGTACGAAACTCACGGACTTAGTAACCAATCTCCAACTCGTTCTCTGACAATATATTCCTTCTATTCACAACCCACATCTTATTACATTCACTTGGGCTCACCCTTCTAACTAGATTTTAATAGCCTGTTATTCCTCACTACCCTTTTTAGTGCCTCACTGCTTCCTCTTATCATGTTTAATAGAGTCTATCAAAAATCGAGAAGCGCCATGTTCAAACAAAGCATAGATGCTCCTTGTTAGCTCATTGTTTGACAATACACATTACACATCATTAATCCAGACAGCATTCAAATTGAAACTACCATATCAAGCAACAGAAGATGGGAACAGGAACACTAACCGGATCAATTGTACCATTTGGGAAAACAGAATAAAACAGAAGTCCATCACCTTGACGTGGCTTCACTTTCAAACCAACACATGCTTGGTAATTATAGGTTCCATCCATATTCGAGCCATTCTGCCAATCAAACACAGTAAATACTCCATTTGACTAATGTTCTTGGTTGTAAATGATGTCAAGAGAAAGGCCACCTCGTCCATATGGGCCTATGGTGGCCTTAACTCGTACCTCGAATGGAAACATGGTTTCTCCACCCTCTTCAACATCAGTCAAGTACAACAAGAAAGAAGCCACCTGAATTTTTGAACGCTAAAATGTAAGGCAAAGTAGTACACTCCCCCTTTTCTTTTCAGGGGATCAAGATATTTCTGTAACAGAGCTCTTATAAATGAAAGAAAAGAATTGAATGTAAAACCATGAATGTTTACGAGCAATAAGCAAAGCAAAAGCTGATATATCTACTTTGTACCCTTTGGCTCTTCTGTGGCCCATATTCAGAAGGCTTGAACGCATCATAATGAGAATTATACTTCTGCCCAATCTCATAACGCAAAATATTATATGCCTGAAACACAAAATCGTCAATCAATTTTAAAACATTTGGAAACAAGAAGTTCTATACTTTTTACAGATGCAAGAAAACATCCTTAAAACATCAAACATCAAGTGGAAATATAACCTGTAAATAAATTAACTAGAAAATTAACCACTATTCTATAGCAGATTTCTACGAACAATTAAAAGAAAGAAACAAAGAAATAAAATATCAGGCCCATCAAATGGACAGAACGCAATGACTAATTAACTCCAGTTTTATGTCACCTGTTACTGCTTACTATTTCGTACCTTGGTATTTAATCAAGAAATGTGAAGAGGTAATACTAATCCTCTTTTAAGTTGTCAAACTATCAATCTCCAGAAGTTTGAACAAGAAATGAGAAGTTTGAGAAAACTTTAATCTCAGCTTAAAATAACAAACAGAATCTTACTACATAGTGGATTTACATAAATCCCATCCATAACATAAGAAATGAATGGTCAAGATCCCATGTTAGAAATAACTTGCTAATGGGTTCATCTTCTCCGTGGTGGTGAGAGAGTTCAATCCATGACACTCCCTATCAAAATTTACATCAAACATACTCAGGATTTTAGAACAAAGTTCTTTTGAAACTTTAGACTCTTATGAATGATGTACCAACAGAATTCTACCTTAAGAAAACAGGGTGGAAATTGATGATCAAAGTGGTAAATCTTACTATCATAATACCTCTCCATGCGTCCTTGGAATCATAGTTGCCCTTGCAATTTTTTCCTCAATTACACCCAGAATCCCACTCTCATCTTCTGAAGCACTAAAGAACACTCCGGAACTGCTTGGGGCAGAGAAAGAGAAGAGAATCAAATAGAAAACGTAAGCACCTTTACAAAATTTTACATCCCTATAACCCGAGTATAACCAAGAATTTAGAAGATCATGCATTATAACCAGTGCTAGAGCCAAAAATTCATGAAACCAAAAAACACAAATGAAGTAATAGAAATTTTCCAGTTTTGCCAATAGCCATCGCTGACCCGGAATTTTGGTCGAATTACGAAACACAATAAAGAAACTACATTGGAAAAATAAATATTCTAGATATAAATTAATTGCATGGATAATGTAAAATTACAAAAGTGGATGGAAGTTCCCAAAACCAATACCTAGGAGTTCAAATGGAATTCCAATAAACATCATAGGTGAGAGTGACCAAAGAGTCAAATTAAAAAGAAACTATCTATAACTAAGCTGAACTTCTAAAATCTCAATGGATAATTTCTCATACCATAACAGGTCGCGTATATGGACAGAGTTTGGTTATAAATGGAAATACAGGAAGAAACTTATGTTGAGGCCGTTCAAAGAATAACGGATGAGAAAATTAAAAAGAAAACCAGAATGTCGCTCCCTGAGAATGCGAGTATAACACATACTGATCCCATAAATACTTTCTCCAAACATACGTCCTCCAGATTAACTCCTTGAATCACATTATCGAACATTAACTTCATCTTAAATAAATATAATTGATAAAATCATTAGTGCCAATACATACAGACAGAAGATACCTTGTTCGGATTCCCTTCGTGTTCTCTGCGGTTTCTCCCTTACGTAGAGCCAATGTGGACGGCCTAAGCTTCGGTTTGGCCATATTAACTATGCTCTGACATTGCTCCGCAGTTGCAAACTTGGGGAAATAGAGTGCGCGAGGTCGCCAGCTCAAAACCTTCATTAAAGGAAACCTTAAATTAGATATGCAATAATCTAAACAATAAATCATGAACACTGAAGATCGAATAATGAGTTGCAAGGTTCATCCGCCGATAAAGTGATGTTCGCACAAATACATGGCAATCCTAAAAAACAACTTATTCTGTTTGACAATGCGGTGAAACTAACATACCAGATGTGAAATAATAATAAAGAGGAAATGGAAAGCACCTGAAAAGGAATCGAAGAAATGGAGGCGTCGCCGTTTTCTCCCGAAGACATCAAATCAAACTCGGTACCATCGCTTGCCGATTGAAGCAACCTCGACCTCGGCCTATCGTCATCTACATCCTGTCCATTCGTCCGATAACAATGACATAATCGGAAAATTATACTATAAGCATTGAAGAGACGAAATCTAACAGTGATCGGAAACTTGAAGCACACGCACACGGATCAACCTGAGAGAGAAGAGAAGAACCGAAGAATCCAGCAAGGAAACAAAAAAGGCATAAAACGAAGATCAGTGCCGGCAAACCTAGCTTCGATCTCAAGCTCCAATTACTTTTTCCGCTTTTGGCTTTCATGTTTCTTTCCTTTGATGGAATCACCGATCTCTTCCTTTGTGTGCTCCTATTTACCGATTTCAGAAGAGTTTTGTTAACTTGGACTGATTTCGTGTCTTGTCGCCCAGTCAACAAAATGAAGGCTAAAAATGTCTTTTCATCGTCGAAGGTTTGGTTTGTGTGACAGGGCGGGAATGCACTTGCCGTTGCCGCCACTTCATGCACCCCAAATATTAAAATTGATTAATTACTCCTCGTATTCATTTTTTTTTTCTTTATTTTAGGTTTTCAAAAATTTATCTCTAAATACTATAAGATATTTCAAAACCATAGCTATATTTTAAAAACTTAAAAAAAAAAAAAAAAAAACAGTTTTAAAAAACTTACATGTATTTTTAGAAAATTACTATAAAAACTCAAATGTTCGTATAAGAAACATAAAAACAAACCACAAGTAATATTTTTTAAAATTAAAGAGCTTATTTGTCGAATTAATTGTTAAATGGAGCCTAAATATCGATTGCTTTCTTAATTACTTGATTGTGATTCTAAGTATGTTTCAATTTCAGTAAAGTATAAAATTGAATTTTATTTTTTCTACAATACTTAGTGGAGCAAATACCGAAATTTTTCTGTTATGTGCAAGTTGGCCACATATATCGAATGTCAATACTAATTTGAAGTCGAAACGTCTATGCGACTCATTTTTAGATATATTAATAACAACTAAGGTGTAAATTTAAATTAAAAGAAACAAACAGAAATCTCGATCTGTCAAGCATATTAGGAAACTAGAAATAGTAAATAAATAGGCTTTCTTTTTTATTGTCTTTTTCCATTTCTTTTAGTCCACCCACATGTAGAGTAAAAAATGAAAACTCGTACACCATTTATTCAAACAAATAAACCTAACCAAATGAGCTTGGACAATTTGTCCATCATTTAAAATTTCAATTTAATAGTCTAGAATCATTTTTAAGTTCAACATTTTAAAGTGAGACCAAAGTGACATTTTAACCTATAAATACACAAGAAACAAGGGATATATATAGACTTTTTAAAAAATACTTTTAATACATAAAATTTAATGATAAACAATTTATTTTCTAGCATAGACTTTAGTTTGATTCTTTACAATTTTGTACAGCCCTTTCAGACTCATCAGGTTTTCTTCTTTATTTTTTCAGAAATAAAACTAGTTACAATAGAAAACGGTACAGATTTAGTAAATACCCTATATGACTATTCAGTGTCTGTTTCCTACTCTTTATTTTCCAAAAAAAAAGAAGAAGTTAAAAGCATTCTTAAAACAAATTGTCCCCCGTACAATTTTTTTAAAACCCTAGATCTTAAATCATAGACAAAGCAATGGATAAAAGTAGATTCTATAAGCTGGATTTCCAAAATTTAAAAATAAAAAATCTGGTTGATATCAGATGGTGCCTAAAATATTTAGGTTGATACTACCCACGGGTGATATCACCCTTCAAGAACTAGTCCTTGTGTTTAGAAATTAGAATCGTGACCATTTTTTTTACAATATGCTATCACTATAACCCATACAGATAATTAAAGTACTTCCAAAATTGTACATGATGTTTGGCCATTGTTGAAAGTAGTTCCAAAAAGTTGTTCACGACCATACTATAATGCTAATGATGATTGGCTCATACGAGGTTTTTACCTGTGCTTGGTATTGGAAGAACCGACCATCTTGCTGTTGCATTTATCACGCCTAATAATGATTCTGTAGCATTTATTACGCCTGATAATTGAAGCATATTTGACATCAAGAGGACCAATGTTCTTTCTAAATAAGTTTCTTGGACCAATTGAGGATCCTGAAAAGTTGGCCCTTGATAGTATCCCTGATTCTTTGTTTCCTCATCCTTGCATCTTGGATATCAAGAGTTCTGTATGCAAGAGCAATTAGATACATTGCAGGATGAAGCCGCCTGCACAGACGGTAGATAACTTAGCTTGCAACGATATTGACAAAATATTAATTTTGAGACAAAAAAGAAAAAAAAAAAAAAAAGAACAACAACAAATGCTCAAAAGTCGGAACGAACACATCTTAGGAAAAATGCTTTAAAATAAGAGTTTGGAATTTTATTTTGAAATCGAATCTAGACATAAAAATGCATAACTATGGATTTAAGAGCTGATAGTAATGGAAGGCAATTGATTATCGAGTAATTACACCACCAGCTTGAAGAGATGCCAAGCCTAAAATAATTTAACCTGATAAGTTTTTTATCCTGAACGAACTCGAACGAAAGTGGAATATGATAATGAATAAAAATCAAGATACTCTTGATTATCCTATTAAGTCAATTTGATTAAATCGAATCTTTAAAATTGACATTTTAATAGTATACCCGATATGAACTTACTCTTGTTGTTCTTGAGAATCAAAACCATCCCAAAATCTTTGTGATGGGACTGTTCGGCCTTTCTTATTTTTACCAAATGTTTCTACATACCAGCCCCCTGTGTCATGCATGCCACAGCGAGGCTCAAATAGCCAAAACCTATAAGATAGAAGTTTAAATGTTAGTAATAAGAATAGCAATCATGAGAAGAGATATCCCAAGTTGTCGAGATCATCATTTCTAATCTACCAATCTTCTTGTCATATCATGCACAGAAATGGCAAGGTGCAAGCTATTTCTAATCCTGATCATGTATAACTACGAGGGATATGGAGAAAGATGAACGTTATGTTGTTCAATGTCGTAGGGCTGAGTCGCCCCTTTATCTCTCTTTCCCTCAAGGATTTAGGCAAATGACTGCCCCACAGCTCTACTGATAAGAATGCTATTAGATAGAATTAGGATATTGAGGGCACAATAGTAATTAGTTAGGTGATCGGGCATTAATTCAGTTGATTTAGGGCTCAAGTGATCTCAAAAGAGGGAGAGGCCAAGACCTCAAATTATTCTGTTTATATTAGTGTCATTTACCACTATATCTCAATATCGTTATGGTCCAGTTTGGGTTCTGATCAATAATAACCATGCTTGGCCTGAGAGTTTGTCCTTGACGTGATTCCAAATATACCACCTTCACTTTCTATTGGGAAAAAATACAAGTTATATGTATTCTTTCTATCAACACCCATTCCAGTTTCATGAAAATTCCAAAAAGTAGCCAAGCATTTAGCAACCTAGACAGTGACTCCTTTGACACACCTACGACCTACCACTAAGAAGCTAGGCTAAAAACTTTGAAGTATTGGATGATGCATCCACATAGAAAATATGGAAGCCAAGCCACTGAGTTGAAGATGCAAAGTGGTCCAACTATAGAGATCAAAGAATCCATGATGTGATTCCTTTCAGTAAACCAAGGTGTCTTCCCGCTAAAATAATATATTTCCTTCTTCTGAAGGGAAAAACAAAAAATCCAAATCAAGGCGTCCAGACCTTAAGTAATACTTTACCTTCTATCCTTTTGAGAACTATAGGTCCCGTGCATATTGTTATTTACCATAAACTTAATCTTGCTCGTGATAATTGACAGCTACAACTTGTTCCCCATATAAATCATTTACTTTTTATTGAAAAATCACAAATCCAATTTCCAATCGTGCATTTATTGTTTAGTGTCTCAATCACAATTTGCAAGGTGTGTGACAACACTTCCTACAAAGAGTTTTAATCTTGCATTACAGTTAAATACAATGTCATTATAGTAGAAAGAAAGAGAGCAATTTTTACTCAGCCAACTGCTAGTAGAAGGGCCAAGAACGAATAGCATTATAGCAACACTAAATGTGGGGACATCAATCAATAAAATTCTGAAGACACAGAACTCACTTGCTTGGTGGTAAATGTGCTCGACTGCATCTACACTCACAGACAGAAACATTTTCCCTTGTACTATACCAGTGCATGTGTTTCACCTGTAAAATTAGGAATCAGTATACATGTATCAAAGACATAAATGAACTATTTAATTTAAGGAGGATAATCAACCACAAATTCGGTTTCCATTGAAACAGCAATATGTTGATTGTGGACAAGTCATGCAGCTTATACCTTTTTGTAAAATCTATTTTTCCACAGCATCATTATGAGATTGCATTGTGTTGTTTAAATGGATGGAGAAATACCAGACTCTTATATCTTATTCTCTCTTCATTCACCATAGAAGGGTTTCTCGTCACAACATTGACAATTACTTACTGTTTGCAAAAAATGCATCCGCACTAAAGCACAATCACATGTGTAAACAAATGCATCCTACCATAGTGTCCCAGTTGGCAATACAAGTATAATGAAGTCAAACAGAAAAATACCAATCATGCACCTGAAAGGCTTTTTCATTATCAACGTCAAGAATGTCTTCAAGAACAAAACTGAAAAGAGAGAATAAAACACTGTTGGTTTGTTTTTCTCATCTCTCCCATGTATCATCTCCACTATTTCATTCTACGATATTTTGTAGGGCAGTAAACTTGCTGAGTATTCAAAATCCACAAAAGTGATCCGAGGTTTTTGAACATCGCCATTTGGTGGAAGCCTTTACCAAATCGACAAGTGTAGAAAAATAATAGTGAAAGATAAAAAAGACCAATAAAAAGATGCAAAAATAATAATAATGCTAGCAATAAAAAATTTCAATATCAATTCACTAACTTCGAGGCAATGCAATAGGGACTGTGTAAACACCTAGATGATCCTTGGCTTTATAAGACGCAAGACATATCATAAATAGAAAACAAGTAGACAAATGAACAAATTAAAGAAAAATATAGCATTTGAAGTAACAATAATTAATGTTGACAGATGTGAAGCAAATAATAGTGGTAGCTTAAAGACTATACAAACCATCAATGTCCGATGTTTCATTATCACGTGTGTTTGTGTGCCACATTTATTGTAGACGAAGCAGGATTCTTCTTCTTCAGATGTACCCAGACCAACAATAGTTCCCAAGGGGATCCTTGCTTCAGCAGCATCCCCAGAAGAGAAATCTATAGAATATCCATCACTATTATGTATGAGTTCATCATTGGAACTAAGAAAAACATGTATTTGGTCTTTATTGTTTCTATCCTCCATGCTCTCCGCGTGAAATTTTGGAGGAAGTCTAGAAGCCCAAGCAATTACTTTTCCACAAATATGCAACTCCAAATCTTTGTATGCATCTGATTCATTAACCATTGAGGCCTGAGGAAGTTTGAATCCTTCCTCTCTTGTCAATTTCAGGCAGCTGCTAGCATTTTCAATGGTTTGAGTAATGTCTAGACCACTAGAAGTTGAAGAAATAGATTTTCCACTGGTGGCAGAAGCCACCTTAGGCACCTCCTCAGCAAAACAGACCATCCCAAAAAGATCACGTCCTGAAACTAAGTGCAATATCTCAGAAGTTTCATAAGTTGACCTCTCCTCAGCTTCAAAACAATCAGGAAGAAGCTCCATAGATTCGATTGTAGGACCATAGAAAGCAATATGCATGGCTGAGTAGAAATCCCTCTCAAGAACATCAAAATAGCCTGTACCCGCAACAACTTTCCTTTCTGATAATATCCCGTTAATGAAAATTCTATAGGACTTCAACCATTCAACAACTTCCATCTGTTTGAAGGTTGTCTGATATGGTTTACATACGTTTGATATTGATCCATAGCTACAGCGTTTTTTAATTAACCTTCTCTGAGCTATAAGAAAACTGTCATAGTGTGCCCTCTTCTTTGGATCAGAAAGGATCTGCAATCCATCATGGATTATGCTTCAATGTCAGATTATCCTGTATATCACAAAGCAAACAAAAAGACTAAACATTACTATTAACCAGTTTTTACACTTGCTATCTGTGTAGTGAAGCATAGAAGCAGTACTACACTTTAGAACACATGCAGATACTAACATGTCTTGCGCACATGTCTTGAAAACGTAAGCCCTCAAACATAACCGTGGTAGCAGTAGGAAGATCGTTGCACATGTTCGTGAACTAGCTATAAATCTCTATGAACGAAAAATGCCACAGTGAAGTTCAGTTCCCATGCGTGACTTTGGAGAAAAATTGTTCTTCGAAATCCAATATTTAGCCTTAACATCAAAATTCCTAACCTAATTATTACCTTCTATTGTTAATGCCATTGCAAACCTGTTCGAACTCAGATGATTTTCTATTCCAGTTTCGCCTACATCTAGATCTTCGCGAAAAATAAATTTTGGGTTGAAGTATAATACAGATGGTTATAATCCAATCTACAATTAAATTACATTCAATTAACAAATGAACCAGATATATTGAATTGCTTAAATTGACTTTACATGTTTATAGCTATAGCATTGATATCACATCAGTTTATCAATTGAAACAGAAACAGAATTAGAGGAGAAGAGTATTGTACATAAGCACCTCATAGGCCGCAAGGATTTGCACAAAACGCAAGGAAGCGGAGGAATCCTTTCTCGACTCAGCGAGGTCCGGGTGAGTTTCCTTTGCCAATTTGCGAAAAGAAGCTTTGATTTCATCGCTGGAGCTGGTCGGAGAAACTTCCAGAATTTCGTATGCGTTCTCTCCAGAAAATTCAGATCGAACTGAGTCGGAGTCTCTGCCGCAAGTGAACAGCCGAATTCCACAGCTTGAATAACATAATACTAGGCAATAAGAGCTTGACTTGCCTCGATTTTGTAGAACTGAAACAAGAGAGAGTGCCCGCCGGCGGCATATTCCGTCGACCGGAGTAAACAATTCCAGTTTCATTCCGATTCAAGTGTTGAGACGCACCAAAAAAATAGTCGCAATCACATCGTGAATTGATGTGCTTGTGCTTGCAATGGGTGACCCGTGCTGTGATCAGGGATCACTGCCGTGGCGCGCATCGGCACACTCGCCTACGAGGGAAAAATAAACTAGACCGACTCAAATGAACCAAACCCAACCGCATGGCTTTCTTCTTTCTCTAATAAGTTTCTTTCCTCGGCTTTATTCGTGCGTGTGGTTTGTGAACAGTTTTTTAAAAAATTGAGAAAACAAGCGTATACCCCTGATAATTTTATAATTTTATAAATTTAAACACTAAACTTTATACTTCTATAGATTTCGCTGTAAAACTAATAATTACGTAAATTAAAACTTCAAACATTTATGTGATTGAATCGATATTGAATTTAAAATATACAACTACTGGTTTGAAGTAAATCCTGAATTTTAATGTTTAAATTGGTACACCCATTTGCTTAAACATAATGAACGTGAACTATATCTATAATTTTAATCATATGCATTATTAAAAATTACATAAATTTTATTAGTATCGAAATTGTTGAGTAATATTTAATTTATCGGTGTCCGCACATTATAACTTTTTAATAATTTACTGGTGATTTATGATTATATCAAATGAGGTGTCTATTTAATATTGTTTCTTTCCTAATAAAAGTTGATTTTAACTTGTTGAATCTTATTCATACATCGAATAACAAGTAAGGGAGTGTTAAGTGATATCATATTTCCACCGACTTAAATATTTTAAGTCTATGGAATATTTAAGAAAAATAATATTATTTTATTAAACAAAAGTGGAGTAAATTTTGAGATGATTTAATGCATGTGTTACATTTCTTTATGCAATGTCTTAGTATGAAGATTTTGAATACACTCTACACTCTACACAAACACGTTGCATTTTAAAATTAAAACAACAAAGTATATCTTTTAGAAAAGAAGAATCGCTGTAGATATATAATACAAAAAGTAAAATTATTTATAAAATATAGCATAGTGTAAATGGATCCGAGAGAATTCGATTTTTTTTTTTTGTTATATTTTACTAGTTTTCAAAATATCCCTTTAAAAAATCAAGAAAAAATGTATTTTTTACAAAAAATGCTAGTTCATGAGTTGCACTAACTTGATACTCGTACTAAAAAAGAGTGGAGTACAATATAGTTACGTCAAGATTTACTCTATTTTCACTGTTATTATTAAATTTGGTTGTAGACTAGTTTTTTTTTTTCTCTTTAAATATGAAATTTGATTGGACCCTTCCATAATATATCAAAATAAGGTTTAAATATTGCAAAAATAATAAAATTTACTAATAAGTATATATATAAACACTACCTTCAGTCTATCTAAATTTCTTTTTAAAAGTCACTAAAAACACAAAAAAATGCTTAAGATATGAAATTTTCAAATTTTGAAATCTATGAACGAATAATAAATTTCACTGTTGTATGCAATAAAAAGTGAGTTTTTTTTTTAAGTTTCCTTTTTTAACTAAACGCAAATATAGATAGATTTTCTTTTAACCTTTTGGTGCATAGAAGATGTAAACATTTCGTTATCCAATTTTTAAAGTTTACAAGTGGTACACTTATATTCTTGATAACAACATAATTGATAGAACTCCTGTTTTTCCATTACTATTTAATACAACGATGACAATTGTTGGTGGGCCGAAAGATATGGTTGGGAGTAGCCCAAGGGCGGTGGGACTTCTCGATCGATCCGACAAGCGACTTATCAACCCCATTTATTATATTTTTACAACTTTCCAGTCTTTCTCTTTTCTTCTTATTCTTACAAGTTTATACAGCTGCTTCTCAGAAAATCAATAATAATTTTTAAAATTACTGGACTATGTATAAACCAATTATAGATCATTGAAAAAGAGCGTTATGCTATTTTCCAAAAAGAAAATAATAATTTTTCTAACATCTTCTTAGTAAGTATAAAAAATGGAGTATGAGATTGGCTTATGATTGTTTATACATAACATGGAGTGAGGCCGACTAAACTCATTTTTGTGAAGTTCTCTTTCTTCTGTTATTTATCTTTATTTCCAGAATCCATCTATGGCAAACTTTCATTTCCAGAGATCAAAAATTCAATCTCCTACTTCGTAATTACGCATTCAAATTCTATTATTCATGTATTTGGATTTTTGAAAGTGACAAGAAAATCACCTTTCATGAACAAAATTCTAGTCTCCTTCATCAATTCTCTTCCCCTTAAATCTTATACGCGTTTCTCTCGTTGCAATGAAGAATCAAAATCTATATAGAAAAAGTTAGTAAATTAAGCTGTGAGCGAACGTGAAGATCATAAGTATGGGCTTGGTTTGAAGAGCATTCAAATCCTATTAAATATAAGGCTTTAAAAAATCATGACATCGAAAAACTATAAAATATTTCAAAAGTCATTGGAAGTGTTCTTAATTTACTATTAAATAAAATTAGGAATTTTCTTTTGGACGAGTATGAAAGCATAATTGAACAATACGTGTTTTCTTTTTAAATGAAAATATAGAAAATGATAAAATAGAAAAAAGATTGGGAGATAAGAAAAGATGTGAAAGCAGATTGATGCGGTTACGGCAACCATAGAAAAAAAGTAAGAAAGATGCCAAAAAAGAAAGGGGTCCAAAAGCACAAACAAAAACACAGATCCCAAATTTTGTTGAAACAGATTTGCATTTCCACTGCAGAAAACTCACAAACGCAACTCTTGAAGTTCGTCATCAAAAGCGACGTGTTGGTGTAGTGTAGATAAGTAGATACCAACTTCTTAATTTCTTCCACCGCACACCCAAACCATACCCAATTATGTTGGAATTTTTGTACCGAAGCGAAGCCCCTTCGCAGGGTTCAAAATGAAAAATGGAACTAATGAATTTTGACATTTTGACATTTTGTTTATGCCACTCAAGTTGGGGTGAGATCACTTTTGGCTTATAGTTTCTTACACTTCTCAATACGTTTTTCTATGGTCACAAATTTTCTCGGTTCTCAGTTTCCGTGATTCTCGAGAAAGAAAATTGTAGAGTAAATCGAGGAAGAACAGAATTGACTGTGGAAAAGAAAAAGAATTCAACAAATCGATTTAAGAAAAAAAAAATCCAAATTTAAAACTCTACCACTGACTTGAATTTGTATTCCATCAAAATCTTATTCAGTCATTTAGTCATTTCATTAGGCTACTATCTTCTTACCTAAAAGTCACAGCGAATAAAGTCATAAATTTCCATTAAAGAAAAATACCAATTAAATTAAATTATTTTCTTACATTAACTTTTGACATAATGTATACTATTATATATATATATATATATATATATATATATATATATATTATTTTTTGTTTTTTATTTATTGAGTTCAGAAGTAAACAAAATTTTTACCTAATTCTATACTATTGAAAATTAACCGTGCCAAAAGTAATGACGTCGTTTAATCCCTTCGAACTTCGCAACAAAATCCAATCTCGCCCTTCAAAGGATGCACGTGATCCATGGACCCACCTTTTATTTTCCCATAAATTCAAGCATTTACACTTTCTAGGTATTCATTTAATTAGACATATATAAAAAGGAGTAGGTGTAATTTTGTTTGGTATCATATCGTTTGGAATGGTGGAGAATTAGGGGTAAAGATTGAATAAAGAAAATCCAAATTTAAGTTGCTATCCATAGTGTATACTTATTTTTAAAATTGAATGTTTACAAAAAAGAAAAGAATCAAACGATCACTAATTAAAAAGAATGATGTTTAACTGAAATAAAAAACTTGAGAAAAAATGCCTTTAGTAACCTAGATAAATATCCTCGAACAATTTGTTGAGAAAAACAGCTTTAACGCATATCAAATTTGAGTTTGTTTGGAGTATTTGGAATAAGAAATTGGTTATTATTATAGAATTATAATAATTGGGATAGTTGCAAATATAACAATTATATTCAAGATAATTAAGTATATAGCAACATTTAAAAAAATTACAAAAATAGCAAAATCGGTCCAGATCTATAAATGATAGGAGTTTATTACCGATAGACTTTACTATATTTACAATTTTTTAAAAATATTACTGCATATTTAATCATTATTCTAAAAATTGCTACATATTATAATTATCCATAATAATTTGTATCTAAAATACATGTTATTTTAGTTTTAGTTATAATAATACACAAATTATTTTAGTTTATAATAAAATAGTATATTTTTTAAAAAAAAATATAAAATAATAAAAATGGTAGCAAAATTTGAGATTTTGAAACAGTATTGATCGTAACTAAATGAACCATACGAAATATCGTTTACTGTTACAAATGGTTTTTTGTACTGTAATTCGATAATAGTCCTTCCCTAAATGTCGCCTCATATCTATCTAACGAAGATTAATACTATCAGCCAGTAGAAAAATAATTCAAGACTTCAAGTTAAGAAAATCAAACAAAATAAATCAACATGATTAAATTTGTTTTCCAATAAACTCAGTTGATTTGAGAATATCTCAATCTTCAAATTGGTCTAAAATATCAGCGTGAAGATCATATCCAATCTTCTTCCCTTTAAAAGGGAAAGAAAATTTACCAAAACTCCTTCAAATTTTGGCACATTATGCCCCTTTTTTATGAATGATTTTTAGGGCTAATTCAAAAGTTGACAAACTCGCATGAGTCTTTTGCCTATTTATACGAGACACATGATTAATGATCTCTAATCATCATTAATACTGGTGGATAATTGGCTCATCGTTTTTAATTTTCAACATTCTTGAGTTATGTGGCCCAGGGTGCATAGTTTGTATGTCTACATTTTGATTAGGTATGACAACGAGACAAATAAATTTGGAGTTATATAATTATTTCCATCGCAACAATGATTCGGAGCCCAGAAGTTGAGATTGACCTTTTTGTAAATTAGAATAGAATTGAAGGACATTTAAAATAAGGAATGAGTTATTATAGATATCGATTATTATAGTTGAATTATAATAATTTGTGTTTCGAAATGTAGTTTGAATGATAATTAATAGTACGTGTTTGTGGTGTAGATTATTTTAGTTTGAGAAAAAGATAGTAAACACTGTAATAAATAATTAAAACAATCATTATCAAATAGTAATTAAATACCGTAATAAACTAATAGTTTTAAAATAATATAATTAAAGATTTTTAGATAGTATTTATTATAGTTAGGACGGTTAGTATAATCTTACATAATCCTTAGTTCTAAATAGAGTTAATATAGTTAAAAGCATACTCAGAAAATTATAAAAAATGTATAAAATTTTCACGGTTGCATGTTATTTAACTAAAACAATAAAATATAATAGTTTGGAGATTAGTGTTACGTACTATAACATGTGTATAAAAGCCAATATGTCAGATACAGAGTTAAACTTTACATCAAAATCATATAAATTCTTGTGTTTAAACACAGTAGATAATAAAAACAATTTGAGAATTTTCTTTCTTTGAAATGTTGGGGCTAAACAGCCAAATGAGGCTGATGTCTTTAGTTGTGAGAAATTTTGTTGTGAGTTTTGTAGTTCATTACAAATAATAGGAAGAAAAATATAAGAGATGAGGTTTGAACCTGAAACCATAATGAATTAAAAGACAACTCTACGATCAAATTAGTTACTATTACTGAATTATTTTAGTTATGTATATCAAGTCCTTTGTGACTTATGTTAAATCTGCTAGCATGTGAGACTGAGTTGAGTATTAGGTAAACAATAAAAAAGATGATAATACTCCAAACCTAAATGGACTACTCAGTTGACACACAAACTTTGACATTTTCTTCTACCAGTAGAGTATCAATACATTATCAAATGAAATTAATGTAAACAAAGGACTGCGTTGTTCATGAAAAGATACTCCATTGTACTCGATTCTATATGTATCATACATGTTGTATACTCGTTTAACCGTTAAGGTGGAGTCAATTACATATTGTTAGAACAATAAACTTTCTAAATATCTAACAACGAGCTTTTTAAATATTTTCACAATTATATGGTATTGTCCAATTCAAATACATATCTTCGTAATTTTATTTTTGATACCATACACTGCCGATAGTAATAATTGTTCTCACGGTGTATTTACAAATCTATCTCTTTATCTGACCATTGAAATGTTTTTTTTATCCATTCGCAGTACATATATTATAGAACGAAATGTAAGACCGATGAATGCACCTGACAGAAATCATGCATCAAAAGAGATTAAAAGTGAAGTAAATAAATTCCCACGTAAAATGACATTTGCACAATACCATCCGATGCGTAGAAATAGGAAAGTACAGAAATGTAGTTAAGAAGAAGCCATAGCGCGTACGACGAGGCAATTAATTGGGCATTTGACCCTAATCTATTATTGAAATATAGGTTGTATTATTATTATTAAGTGTGTCGAGATTTGATGATGACAATAATAATAATAATTAAGGGTAATAATGGTAAAATAAAAGAACCGAAAATGGAGGACAAAGAGGTCCCAGTAATGAACAGCATTTTAAACCGGTATCGTAAATGATAAGAGCGAGTGGGGGGGGGTGTGAGTATGCTATTTGCTATGGCAAATAATGATAAATAATAATAGAATCATAAACGGACAATTTAGGAAAAAGAAAAACGAAAAAAAAAAGAGATTGAAATTTGGCCGCTTATTTGGAAGTAGAGAAAATGGAATAGGTTTCCGTGTTTGTTCAAAGCCTCACCAACCAAATGGAAACACTATCCCTTCACTATTAGACACCACTGACACATACCCGTGAACCAGCCACGCTTTATTTACTCTCTCTCTTTTTTTAATTTACTTTATCTTTGTTAAAAGTATTTATTGTATTTCTAATTTTTTAATTTTATCCACAATTATTTTATATATGAATTAAATAATAATTTTTAATTATGTCAATATGTTTGAAATCTATTGGATATTGATTAAAGGGAAAAAACCTCATAAATTTAATATTTAGTGAATTTGAAACCACTGAAAATATGAAAATTAAGCTTGAACACTAGCTAATGTTTTTATAACTATTATTACTTCGTTTTATTTAAATCATCCCAAAATCATGTACAAAAAAACCAGTTACTACCATTTGTTTTAATTTATTCTATTTATTCTTCATTTACATTAACCGTAAGGGAGTCTTGTAAATGTGTGAGAGGTGTGTATTGGAATTTAAAATAATATAAATCTAATGAGTAATTTAAATTAGTTCACTCGTGATATATTAGTTTTAAAAATAACAAAATATTATAGTTTGAATTTTTAGTTAATAAAACCTAAAAATTCATCATTATGAAATTGAAAGTACTTTAGTATAATAAAACATAGTCTAACTCCCCTAAAATACACACCCTCGTCTTGAATTTAAAGAAAAAAAAATCCGTTACAGTTTATGAAAATACATGTTCCTGTTTTTGCTTTAAAATCTCAATTAGTATTCCACTATGATGTGTGTGTGTGTATATATTTTATGGGACAAACTTTATCAACTCGTGGCTGCTAAGTGAAGAGAATCAAAGAAACAGACAAAATAGATCATAAAATGGTATGACATACGAACTCATCAAATCCCTTTTAATAGAGACTGTGTGTACATAGCACACCCAGCTAATTATTTCTGACTAAACCGACTAATGTTTTTATTTAACAAACAAAACCACAAAGGGGAAAAAAAAGTCACGTTGTTATGACAGCATGAGTGCACCTTTAAATTCCTTCGTAGTATGCACTGCATCGACCTCATTTTAAATGTCGGGTTGAACAAAATTTAAAAAAGATTAAATTATACGTATTGATTAAAAAAAAAAAAGATTCACCTCATACTAATAATTTTGCTAGTTAAGAGAATTAGAAATAAAAACAACACGTTGTCTGAAAAGGGTGATAGCATTAAAGCAGGCACACGAGTAACATGAATAATCAAGAAAAAAAAAATTATAACATGATAGATCATGTTTTACGATATAGTATAATAAAATTTTGGAGCGTAGATATTTGAATCTTCTTATCAATTGATGTTGAACTAAGTTTGTGTAAAATGAATGGAACATTAATGCTTCCATCTACACTGTAGAATAAATAGTCCTTTCTCTCTTAATAATCATGTGGGGCTTAATATTATCAAATAATTTTCTATAAACGAAAAAACACTGGCATGAACAAATGTTTATAATTACAATAGGATACTTCAGAATTTTCCCATTTTTTGTTACATGAGATCAAACATGGCAAGTTTGGAATTAGCAGGTAGGTAAGTTCTATTTCAAGGAAACTATTTTAGTACTTTTAAGTTCAAAAATTAGATAAAACGTAACTATTTAGTCTCAAATTCTTAGAATATAAATTGAAATATCATAAAATATTTTTAATCTAAATAATTTAAATAATTACATGATATATTAAATTAGAAATGTAATTTTGAACATTAGATATCAGAGATTCTGTAATTTAAGATATCGTGTAATTATTTACATTTATTATTATGAATTCAATGACTAAAGTTATATATATTTTCCTAAGCCCGTTTAAATTTTAGGAATAAAATAGTAAATCAAACATATACTAAAACTATATACTTTGATGTACTTTAACAAAAAGAAGGTAATTTGAAATGCTAAAGTAAAAATAGAATTAATGAGATCAATAAACATGGAAAAAAAATACATATAATTACGTGAAAACAATAAAAAGAGAATTTGAATAAAAACATCGAATAAAAATAAAAAGGGTTGAATCCAATCTGCATTACCAAATTTACCTTTGCAACATAACCTCCATATATGAAAAGGCTTGTATTTATTACATATTTTTAAAAATTGAGATAAAAAGTTAATTTTTTTTTCTTTTATTTATTACTTTGAATATTGAATTTGAGTGTTTTCTTTTGGACAGTAAGGAAGGAAAGAAAAGTATTTAAGTAGTAGAACTAAAAAAGGTGAGAGTAGGAGGGAAAGAGAGGAAAGAAGAGCAAAAGTGGTTGTACACGTGATGAAACAAAGCAGTAACTTCTTCTCCACTTCCATTACCATAATCTCTTCCACGTTCCTTCAGACATGTCGATAGCTCCTCTTCCGTTTTGGCTCCACACAATTATTCATTCTCTCAACAACACAACCACCTTCCACTTTCTCTGGTTTTCCCCCTTTTTCCTTCATTATTATTTCACTTTCCCTTCTCCATTTTTATATATACAACTCCATTCCCATCTTCTATTTTCCATTTTGATGCTCTCTTTCTGATTGCACAAATCATGGCCAACCCCGTCTGGACTTTTTTACTTCTCTGTCTCTTCTCTGTGCCGTCCATGGCTGTCGGAGACAAGAAGAAGACTTACATTGTGCATATGGCAAAGTACCAAATGCCTGAGAGTTTTGAGCACCATTTGCACTGGTATGACTCCTCACTCAGATCGGTGTCCGATTCCGCTGAGATGATCTATGCGTACAACAACGTGGTTCATGGGTTTTCAACCAGATTGACGACGGAGGAAGCTCAGCGGCTGGAAGCCCAACCTGGGATTCTGGCTGTGGTGCCTGAGATGAGATATGAACTTCATACCACTCGTTCTCCGCAGTTTCTTGGCCTTGACAAGAATGCGAATCTTTACCCTGAATCCAACTCCGTGTCGGAGGTTATCATTGGAGTTTTGGATACTGGGGTTTGGCCGGAGAGTAAGAGCTTTGATGATACAGGGCTTGGACCAGTTCCGAGTAGCTGGAAAGGTGAGTGTGAATCGGGTACTAACTTTAGTGCATCGAACTGTAACAGGAAGCTGATTGGAGCTAGATTTTTCTCCAAAGGCTATGAGGCAACTCTGGGTCCGATCGATGAATCTAAAGAATCTAGATCTCCGAGAGATGACGATGGCCATGGAACCCACACCGCTAGCACTGCGGCCGGTTCTGTAGTTGAAAACGCGAGTCTATTTGGGTATGCCTCGGGCACCGCCCGTGGAATGGCCGCGCGTGCGAGAGTCGCCGCCTACAAGGTTTGCTGGGCTGGCGGATGTTTCAGCTCCGATATCGTAGCCGCCATGGACAAGGCTGTGGAAGACAATGTTAATGTGATGTCCATGTCGCTTGGGGGTGGAGTATCCGATTATTACAAAGATAGTGTGGCCACCGGAGCCTTTGCCGCCATGGAGAAAGGCATCCTCGTTTCTTGCTCTGCAGGAAATGCCGGCCCCAGTCCTTTCAGTTTGTCAAATACGTCTCCATGGATTACAACCGTCGGCGCTGGAACATTAGATCGTGATTTTCCGGCGTATGTTAGTCTTGGAGACGCCAAGAACTTCTCCGGCGTTTCACTTTATCGAGGCAAGTCGTTGCCAGGAACATTGTTGCCTTTTATTTACGCAGCTAATGCGAGTAACTCGGGTAATGGCAATTTGTGTATGACTGGTACTTTGATCCCTGAAAAGGTCGCCGGAAAGGTCGTGTTCTGTGACCGAGGTGTAAACCCTAGGGTTCAGAAAGGTGCAGTCGTCAAAGCCGCTGGTGGAATCGGAATGGTGCTGGCGAATACCGCCGCAAATGGAGAAGAGTTGGTGGCCGACTCTCATCTTCTCCCGGCCACGGCGGTGGGTCAGAAATCTGGCGACATTATACGAAAGTATCTCGTTTCGGACCCAAAACCGACGGTGACGATCTTATTCGAAGGGACTAAATTAGGGATCGAACCATCGCCGGTGGTGGCGGCGTTTAGTTCCCGTGGACCAAATTCGATCACCCCTCAGTTGCTGAAGCCCGACATAATAGCCCCTGGCGTCAACATCTTAGCTGGATGGTCAAAATCCGTGGGACCAAGTGGTTTAGCCATTGATGACAGACGAGTGGATTTCAACATTATCTCTGGAACCTCCATGTCCTGCCCCCATGTGAGCGGTCTCGCTGCTCTGATCAAGGGTGCTCATCCCGATTGGAGTCCGGCTGCGATTCGATCGGCGTTGATGACAACAGCCTACACAGCCTACAAAAATGGCCAAAAGATCCAAGATATCGCCACCGGAAAACCATCCACCCCATTCGATCACGGAGCCGGACACGTGGATCCCGTATCAGCTCTCAATCCAGGTCTTGTTTACGATCTAACGGTGGACGATTACCTGAACTTCCTCTGCGCACTCAACTACACTCCGTCGCAGATCAACTCACTGGCAAGGAAAGATTTCACTTGCGACTCCAAGAAGAAGTACAGTGTCAACGATCTCAACTACCCTTCTTTCGCCGTCGTTTTCGATGGTGTATTAGGCGGCGGAGGCAGTGGTTCCAGTGTAGTCAAGCACACCAGAACACTTACAAACGTTGGCTCCCCAGGAACCTACAAAGTCTCAATCTCGTCGGAGACCAAATCAGTGAAAATCTCCGTCGAGCCGGAATCATTGAGCTTCACCGGAGCCAATGAGAAGAAGTCTTACACAGTCACATTCACCTCCAACGGTTCGGCGGCGCCATCGAGTGCAGAAGGGTTTGGTCGAATTGAGTGGTCGGACGGGAAACACGTGGTGGGAAGTCCGATTGCGTTTAGCTGGACGTAGAAAGAGGACAATGAAGGAGATGGGTCTTGTTGAATTTTCATGGCTAATGGGCCCAGAAGATGGGGGTACCATCGATCTGACATCAAAATTGAAAGTTAATGTAATATTTGTGGAATTTCCAGCGGGAAATAGAGCTGGATTTTAGTGTTTCTTTTTTTCTTTAACATTTTGTTCTACTCTACGAAAAGGAAAAGAAATGGAAAATGAAAAAATTGATAATAATGGGGAATTGCGTTTGGTGCTTTGGTTTGATTTTTGTGTGTACAGTATTTGTAATTTGCTTGTTTTTATCAATCGCCGTGGAAGACTATGATGAATACAAACGTCTGTTTCTATTCACTTTAACTCCTCAAATTTTCATTTTTGTAATTTTCAGATCAAGTATAATTTAAATTTTCTGCATTGTAATTGGAATTCAATATGAATAGATTAGAAGAATGATCCTAATCTCTAATCTTACCTGGTGTTACTTTATTATTATTATTATTATTTGATCTCTTAACTGGGACATTCATGTACAGGTACGGTCAATCAATTTGATGTGTACTATCTAATGTAAGATATTTATTTAGGTGAACTTGTTTGTGAGACGTGTCTTTAAAGATACCTGTAACACATTAACTTTTATAAATTAATGATGTTATGTGCCTCAGTTTTTTTTTTTTTTTTTAACAAGAAATATGAAGTCTGTATGTTGTCGCAGAGTCACATGGGGGTCATGCCAAAATCATAATTATTTTCCCTTTGCCTCTCTCCTCTTCCACTCCAATGGATATTATGCTGAAAAGTATACTTGCTAACGCGAATAATAATAACAACAATGGTGCTAGATTTTCAAAGGTATTGCTCCAAAAAAAGAAAAAGAAAATCAAAATCAAAAGTAGCTTTCAAATTTGTACTGACAATGCATTACTTCCAATAATCCCCCCAAAAAATAATAGAAATTGATAAATATATATATATATATATATAGTGTAAGTATATTGCAAGATCTTGAAAATGCTCTGCAAGAGTGTCCTTTAAAATTTCAATTACAGAAAAAAACTACCAAAGAAGCTAAAAGAATCAAGAAAAATCTATAGTGAATTGAAGAAGAAAAAACAGAGAGGTAAGAGTGTAGAGAAAAACTTGTGAAGAAGAGAGAACTTTTGAGAAAGAAACTTGTGCGAGATCTTGAAAACAAAAGATATATAGATGTACAGAGACTTCTTTATATATATATGTAGTGTAGCAAAATATGAGTGAAAGATTATGTTTTGAGGGTATTTTTAGAAAAAAAATCTGCCATCTACATTTGCTTTTGGGATGAATCTACCATCTACAATTGAGTAAGTGTAATTTGCTATGATCCTTAATATTTTTCTTTTTATTATTTTTGACATTTTCCAAAATCAAACTTTTAAAATCTGCCATCAAACCAATTTCTCATTCCATCTCCCAACAAATGGCGGATATATTAGTTGGCCCATAAGCCCATGGGCTTACAACGTTCAACTTTTTTCTATTTTATGAACTCAAGTTTGACAATGGCACTTTTTTCTTGTTTTAGTTCCGGCCTGCGGCCTATAATGAAGTATAGCAAGTGCTCAATTTGTCAAATGTTGGTGGGTTATATTTGTTTCAAGGTATTCCCTTTAATCACCGAGTCCAATAACTTCTCCAACTCAACTCAACTATTCGTTTATATCGCTAAACAAAAAGGAATATCATATATAAATTACCGTAAAATAATCAGATCTGAATTGAAATGGTCCACCGCCCACGCAAGCTCCAGCATGACACGTTTCAAGAAAAACCACCAAGAAAATACAGGTGGAGCGTATACGTGTGCGAAAGTAAGAGCTTAAAAGAGCAAATATAAGAACAAATCCAATTAGTGGAAAAAATGAAGAAGAACCTTGTGATCCAGAGAAAATGGAGAAGCGGGAGGCCGATCAGTCGCAGGGGCAAAACGAGGAGAGGAAAAGCGAAAGGGAAAAGGAGAGATCAGAGGGACTTCCGTTGGAGAGCAGTCCATACGTGAATTATAAAGACTTGGAAGATTACAAAAGCCAAGCCTACGGAACACAAGGCCATCTTCAGCCCAAGCCCGGCCGTGGCGGCGGCGGCGGCGGCCCAACCGACGCCCCCACTCTCTCTGGCGACGCCGCCGCTTCCTCGGTGAATAACCGCCAAGGAGTACCCTGAGAAGACATTGCTTTCTTTTCCCGTTCTGTTTTCTTAAGGAATATTTATCGTGCTGCAGCTCAGTGTAGTTAATGTGTAATCTTGCAATGGGTAAGGTAGTGGATTAAAGCAGTTGGAATAATCGGAATGCTTTTTTTATATGAAATGTTAAGACATTTTAACACTCAAGAAGTTGTTGTTTTTTTGCTTTAATGCATTTTTCAAAAAAAAAAAATTATTTTGATGGTTTTTTTTAGTACATATAGGTGATGTAAAAGTGAATTTGTTCATCTAAAAATGGGAACAAAACAATTAATTTTTTTTTTTTTTGGTAATATCTATATAAATTAATGAATAATGAGTAATTATAATGGACAGCACTTCCCATTCAGAGATGTTTTCGTTTGTAGTTATTTGCATTCTTGAAATTTTAATCGATTTCTTAAAAGTTAGTGGAAAGGTGGGCAACATTGAGTTATAAAATAAATTAAACGAGGGACAAATTTTTAAGATTACTTTTTAAAAAGAAACGTTCAACGTGCATAACAAAACAAAATCTAGAATGAAGGCCTTGTATTATTTTTTAAAATAGAACTTCTCCTTCAAAATTTAGCTTAGTTATTAATTTTTTTTCGAATATTAACTGAATAATGTGTGTGCTTGATTTATTTTAGAAAAATAACCAGAAAAGATACCTTTGGTTTTGATTTACCTTACTAAATCTTAGCATTTTAAAAATAGGTTAACAAATTTAATATAAAAAAATAGAGAATATGATTTTTAGAAATTATTGTTTAAATTCAAAAAAGTTATACAATTATTTTAAATAAAAGTATAGAATTATTTGGAGGATTTTCTAAAACGACTACATCTAAATGTAAATTTTAAAAATTCGAGATGGTCATTTTGAGATCGAAAAGGTAAACCTTTTGAAAAAGGATAATTTAATTTGCTTAATTCTCTGTTAAGGTTTTTAGATTTTTTATAAACTAAAATATAGTTTCTGAAAACTAAAAAGACTTGTCTTTTTTTTTTTTTTTCCTTCGTTAAACCAGCACAATCTTTAAACATTGAAAAGAAAAAGTTGGATAAATGATCCAAATGAGCTAAAAAAATGAGATAGTTTCCAGTTCTTCACTTTAGAGCATGTCCTTTCTATCTCTACTTGGTCTCATCTTTTACTTTTAGGACGCAACCTTCTTTCTGCCTCACTGACTTTATGGATTAGGTTAAAAAATTTCAAAAGCAGAAAGGGATAATTAAAAAAAATGCCTTTGAAACCAATTTGGTCTTTACAGTTACCATATGGAAGAGGAAGACAGCCCAAAGAAAGCTATTAGCCAAATAAGATCTCTTTTGCTGGTTGAGAGATTTGAGTTTAAGACCAAAATTTAAAGTCCAAAGTGCTTTCTCTTTTGTCTGATTTTTTTTTTCTTTCATTCCTTTTGAGAATGCTCCACTAAACTCTCAAGGCTGGTTTTCACTGTCTCCCATTTCTCTCTTTTAGCTTCCAAAATCACTTTTGGCAGAAATTTCTTCATTTATTCCCTTTTAACCTCACTTCTTATAAATGCTACAGAAAAACAATCAATTAGTTAACATTCCCTCAATTTGGTACCTCTCTACTTCTTTGGACTGGATTTCCCCCTCTTTTCTAACATTCAAACGACCCCATGCTGGGTCCATTTTTGCACTTCTTTTGAGCCTTTTAAAAAGTCTCATTCTGTCTGCTTTTTTTAATATCTTATTGTTTGAATTATCTTCATGTTCAATATTGCTTACTTGGCTCCAACTTCAATCGGGTGAAGTAGAAAAGGTTATAGTTCATTTATAGATTGTTTGGAAGGCTGAAACATAATAAGAATTATTAGAATATGAATGGGGTTAAAATACGTGTTTAGTCGAAGACGGAACAAAATAGAATAAAAAAAAGTCAAAACAATAGAAAAGAGTATTGAATTGAATTTAGAAGTATAGGAGTGAATAAATGAATTTAATTGTACAAATCCAGTCCATGACCTTAAATTATATTAAATTACGAATTTATTGGATTATGAAGGTTTTCCACATTCCCTTTGTGTTTAGATATCCAATTTTCGACTATTATAACTTATAATTAAGTATGATCATATTATTTAGCCTTAACTATGATAATTCTATTATAACTTATAACATAATACTATTTGACCGTCCTATATTATTACCATATTTACTACTTCTACTCATTCTCACTTCTTCTATGTTATATCTATACTTTAAACATAAATTATTATAATTTATAATAAAATTATCCCAACTTAAACAATATAATAAGAACTATAATCATTAAATCATATACATACAGAAACCAATCAATTCCCACCATCTAATTATCAATCCCTTTGCTTTTGGGTGCTTCCAAATACTGCTGCTTTATATACTCTGTCACCCTTTGCCTTCACATCCACATTCACATTTCTATTCCTTCTCTCTCACTCTGTTTTTGGTTTCTTCTGTTACTAACTCACTGTGTTCTTTTTCCCTTCTCCACAGGTTCTGGAGAAAAGAATTAAGTATCTCAATAAACCATGAAAATGGGGAGAAGCTATGACAATGAAAAATGTGAAGATGAACTTTACATGGAGGAGCCCGATGAAAAAGATGAATCTTTATCCTTATGCGATCTTCCCATAAATCTAGTCAAAGATGACAACCCCCATTTCCTCCTAGAAATTAAACCCAGAGCCGGCAAGGCATCCATCGCCGCCGCTGATGATGATTTTGATTTCGGTTCTCTAGGAGGTTTCAGTAATCTCGCCGATCAGCCACCGCCGGAAATGTGTTTGGCCGACGAGGTCTTCTACCAGGGCCAACTTTTGCCTCTTCGCCTCTCTGTTAGCTCCGACAATACCTCCGCCGGAGTCTACCGCCGGCACTTGAGAAGCATCAATAGCAGCGGAAGCAGTAGCAGTAGAAGCCAGTGTTCTTCCTCGAGCGTAACAAACAATTCCTTAACAACTACCTCCGCAGCTAGAGACCCGCGGCTCAGAGTCCCAAATTTATTCCACTCCCACCCGAGTCCTAAACCCCAAATTAAAGCCTCGCCGATCACATCCCGACAGGCGAGCACCGGCGGAAACCGCCAAAAGTCCTCCTTCACGTGGGATTTTTTCCGGCTGGGAGTAGTGAAAACACCGGGAATGGAACTAGAGGATCTCAAACACCGAAGCAGCACGAGGAGGAACTCCTCCGTCAGCCGAAGCAACAGCGAGAAGGCCTTTGTTCCGGCCGCCCCAAGCAACGAGAGAAGCGTAAAGGTGATGATGAGGAGACCTCGAGAGAGTGTATTGATAGAGAGGAAAAGCAGTGGAATTCTAAGTGGGGTCGGGTGTAAGTGTTCGGTGGGGTCTACGGTAGCGCCGGCGCCGAAGGCGATGGTGGTGGTGAGGAGGAAGGGGAACGGTAAGAATATTCCGGCGAAGAGCGAATTGAGAATGAAGAAGTTGGGAAAAGAAAAAGAGGAAGAGGAAAAGTTGGAATTGTCTCGTCACAGGACATTTGAATGGCTAAAGGAGCTCTCGCATGCGAACTTTTCCTGTGAGGTTTAGACTTAGCTTTGGATACCTACAACAATTCAACGCATGCTTCCAATACTTGATCTCTCTCTTCTCTTAAAACTAATTTATGATTATGGCCTATGGATTTGATTAATAATTCAAATTCGAAATTTCAAATCTTGGAGTTATAACTTATATATATAATGTCTTAGTTTCGATTTTCGATAATTTAGGCTTTAACTTTTGAAAATATGATTGAATATTTATGGGCTAGAAATACCCGAAAGGCTTCCATTTAAGCAAAAAAGTAAATTGGCATTCAATTTAATCGTTTGTTATTATTTGCGTAAATTTAATATAGATTATAATGGAGAATATTATATTGTATCTCTCAAATGGAGAACACGAGAAATAACTCGAACGTCTTTCAAGGGTGTTTCTCCCTCCTCTATTTCTCAAAAAGGAGCCGTGGTTTGGAAAGCTTTAAACTCAAAAAAATAATTAAAAAATTTCATAGATATGTCAACTTAAATCCCTAATTGTATGTTAGATTTCAATCATGTTATATTTTGTCAATATGACAAGAAGTCACGTATTACAAATAAGAAAACGTAAAGCGTCCAAATGAAAACACCCAACCTGACTTTAGAGATTCAATACAATGAAAGACTCATTTTGCAATGCATACTTCTGGTCCCTAGCACATAGATGATCTTAAGACCAAGTAGTAGAGAGAAAAAGTTTAGGAGTTTATAGGTCTACGATGAAAGACATTAAGTGTAAGAGTTCACAATTTCTTGGATTACAAAACTATGTTCCTTGCCCCTTGTCCCCGCCTTCTTTTTGAAAACAATTTAAGGATAGTTCACAAACCACAAATCCGCCATAGGCATTTCTATTTGAAATGTCACCGCAGAGAGAAAAAGACAACAGTAAAAAAAAAAACAAAATGAAGGAATAAATACGAAGACATGAAAAGACATTTAATCACATCATATAGACTAGTGCATATTACCCTATATCATATATAAAAAGTAAGAAAATGATTGTTGCCCAGAGGGAGAGAGTTGAGCATTACTAATGGTGGTAGTCATGAGAAAGAGAGGCATTGGGGATAGACAATAGTGATAGTCATGATTAAAGTTTTAAATGAATAAACTTTATGGGTGAGAGAGCCAATGGAGAATGGAACAGGTCAATGCCATTGGATCATTCTCGTACTATTTTAAATTTTGTCAAATGTGTCTTTTAAAAGCAAATTTTGGAATCACTTCTTTTTCGGCAAACTTTTGTAAGCACCTTAAGATTTGGGAGCGTCTAGCAGTTAGTCGAAATTAAGGTCCAAAACAATATATGAAGTCCTAAATACTTCCAACATGAGATATACATGATGTAAAATGCTTATCAAATACTAACTAAACACAAGGTTTGATCATCAACATTGGTCATTTTAACATTACTAGAACAAGCCAATAAGCATAAGAACCTTATCATCTAAAATCAGATCTAGAAATTTAAACTGCTCAGCAAAGTTGGACCTCATTGATACTGACCACATTGAATATTTAAATAAAGGAAAACTTACTTTCTCAAATACCCTTGCTTTACATTGGCACAATATTTTTTTTTTTTGGATGATGAAACCAACAGCACAACAGAAAACCATTAAAGCAAGGAAAAGGGTAGAAGATCTAACCATGGCTGAAGTTGCCAGTGTCCCAGTATCAAAAACCTCCAGTTGGACATAGATCACAAGTTCACAACTGCATAAATTCAAGCTGGGATGAAGTAAATACAAATGTTCATCATTCAATTAGCGTACGAATCATGATGAAAAAGAGTACACAGGAAACTGAGACCATAACGTGATCTTTAATCACTCAGTTCTTGGGTTTCAAACCAATATCACAGTTCATAAAGTGCTTCATAGCAACCTTCTCAGACAATGTATCCCAAAGGACACATATTCATGTGTTGTACTGATGGCAACAATACAATACTTAGTCCTAATTCTAGAAATAAACCATACAATGCTATGTCAGAATCTACTTAACAGACGCTCAACTGGAAATGAAAGAGTTTATGAAAGGACTCCATCCAAATCTTGTCTCCAATAATGACATGAAGCAAAAGAAGTTCACATCAAGTAATGGGAGTACGTAACCTTCTCTCTATTCTCTTAGATCCCCTTTCTGATAGATCCTGGTTTACCCTTCTAGCCACTTTAGTTACCAATACAAGTGCTCTATCAAATTTTGAAGATGAATTGTTTGTTTCTTGCATCATGGAATGGAAGCAAGTACTTGTGTATTGCAAACAAGTATGTGACAACGCACCTTGGTAAAACTCATACAGACAAATTAAGACAGATTCTCCATTTACAGGCTTTTATCTGCTAAACCAACGTTGTTTGAAGGATGTCAAATCTCTCTTTCCAAATGGACCTTTAACGTACATGTTCTACAAGACTTACAAAGATAATATTCCAAAATACATAATCGATAACAGCCAAAACAATTTAGAAACTATCGGGAACTGAAGAACTTTTAGTTTAGCTTCTAGTTCAGGAACGATTCATGCAAATGATCTTCCAAGTGCAAGTTGGATGCCAATTCGAGATCAATTAATCCAAATGCAATCAGCATTAAGAGGTTCCATCCACCTCTCTCTTTCAAGTTTCATGGTACAAAGTTAAAAACATGCACTTGTATCGTATCACAATCCCCTTACTTGATAGACCAATAGAAATCCTCTACAACTCCTTTCGCTTGGGCTACTTGCCCTTCTTTTATCAATTCCATATATCAATGAAATTTGTTTCTTAAACACACACACACACACACACTATATAACTGCAGTCATCAAAATATCATACGAGTTCCAGGGATATATAATCGGGAAAAAATGCCCAAAAATTTCCCACAAGGAAGGTCTTCCCCAATACAACATTAAAGAGTATTCCGGGCAAAATGCACCAAACGGTAGCAAATATTTACAAGGAATCAAACACATACCTAGGGCTTTAGAAAATGTTGCATTACTTATCCCAAATTTATTACCACAATAGCATCCAAAGCCAAAAATGATGCATTCATGTGAGAAGAAATTCCAAACTCCAATTATGTGATCGAAACTCGTTACATTTCTAAAGAAAAAAAAATCAGTCTCCCGTATATAAGACCACGAAATTTCAACGTATATTCAATGCCTACAGATCCAGAAGTAACAAGCACTACTTCAATAGTATGTCAAAAGGGGGAACCTGGATTGTAAATCATCCAATCAATCATCATCATCCCTCTTCTTTGGCTTCCTGTAATTCTCTTCAATGTGCTTGGCCATCGCAAGTCCAGTATTTGCGAGCTTCCTGATATTGGGAACGTTGTAATTTTGAGCCACGTAAATCCCGAACACAGATCCCGCTATAAAGGAGAAGCTACTTCTGATAAAGCCCATCGGCGTCCTCTTTCGCCGGAGCCTGAAATTATCGGCAGGTGGAAAGAGAATCGAGAAATTTTAGGGCACTAGATTATTCAAATCAGCCACAGAGACTTGTGCACTCTTCCCTCGTCGGCGATCTCCCCCTCTTCTATTAGAGCTTATCGATTGAACTCGGCCGTCGACAGTCTCCGGTAGCGGTTGTCCTTCCCTTGACTCTCTGCTTCTCGATGCCTCTAGGTCTGACTCGATCTTTCTCCGTCGACTCTATGTGAAACGCGCGTATAATGTGAAGCAACTAAAGTTTAGGATTTGATTAAAAATGGACAATGCTTTGTGAAACTTTTTATTGCATAGTCAATGAATTTAATTAATTAATTGAACGGTAAAACGGTGCTTATGTGTTTCTATTTGAAGATAATTTAAAGATATAAAAGTAGATGGTAATTGAATCAAATTAAGATAAATTTTAAATAAAATTTGTAAAATTGATCGGTGTGTCGTTACATTCTACCTTCCATTTCTTAGATTGTTATACGAAAAAAATCCTAGGCGATTTTTTTAAAGAAATAATAATATATTTTCTAAGAGTTATATATCTCAAATTAAAAATATATATTTTAAAAAATATATTAATAGATAATATATTGAAAAAACTCCTATTTAATAACGTTAAGTCTAAGTATAGTTGTTATATTCATATCAATCACCCTAAGACTAACTTGTTTAACATTCATATTTGATCTTTTAATAAGAAAGACATAATTAACAACAATTATTTTAAAGACTACCGTAATATAATAATTTCGAAACAAGGATTAGTTATATTAGAATATACAAGTTTACAAAACCTAATTTTAAGAGTTTAAAAATGTATCATGATCTTTAAAAATTGATTATTTTTATTTCCTAAAACTTTAAGTCGTATATTCTTTTAATTTTAAAAGTAACACTAAATTGTTATAAATTAAGTTGATATTAGTTTTAAATATGTTAGTCGACTCATGGAGATGTATTGAAGTTAGTGACGATTTCAAACTCCGCATAATTTCACAATTAGATTAGAAGTTTTTAGCGTGTGTATATATATAACTGTGTTAGGTCATTTTGAAATTATATATAAAGTTAATTTTCTTTACCATAAAAATAGTTAAGTTTCAATAAATTTTGAATGCCTTATAAGTATGGATTCAAAATTAAAATACAGTTGATATGATTGGTATATTGGGTGGGTAATTAAAAAAGAGAAATTGTTAAAAATTACGATCAAAATTTAGATAGTATGATACTTATAGATCTAAATAAGAATATTATTCTCGAATTAATTGATCTTATAGATGTTTAGGTAAAATCATAGTTGTAAACCTAAAACTAACAAACAAAAAATATTATAATCAACTATACCTTAACAATCTATTACTTCATCAAACCCGAATTACTTCATCAAACCTTAATTACTTCATCAAATAAAAGTTTCAAACCCAAATAGTAGTTACTATCTTTTTTCTATGAGAAAAATAGAAAATGAAGCAGAAAGTATTATAGCATAATTTTTTTTCCTTTATGAGTTTCGAAAAAATACAGGAAAAAAAAACTCATACAACAATATCATGATGGATATGCCTAAGTACCACAGGGACAACAAGATCAGGCGAGCTCAATTGAGGGAGATGACCCTCCGTTTCCATGACCTCAACGATGGAGTGACCCGCAATATTCTGGTGCAGATACTCGGAGACGACGAGGGGAACTGCCATATCTTTGGCGCTCTGTAGGATGTGACAAGGGACCGTGACCAACCCCAAGATTGGCCTAGTATCGATCTCGAAAATGGTCTGCATGATACTGAGGGCTATGTCTGGCCTCATGTTAAAACATGTCCGGCTGAACTCTTGGACCGCTCCTGTTTTCATGTCCCCGCCCACTGCCAGCGGAGCGAACCCTGAACACCATGCTTTGTAATTTGATTGCATCGCTTCTAGGATTTGGCTTATGTCATCTTCCTCAAATCCTCCGTAATAGTCCACATCGTTTAGATACCTACATATAAATAAATGTAATTGTCATGGATAGTAATTTTAAAATAATAATAAAGTGTACATTGATACAACTATGATGATTTTGGTTTACATTTGCAACTTTACAAAAGTGTTTTATTTCTGCTAATATTTTGATTTTAATTGTTATGTTTGCAACTACGTTATTATAAACCATAATGAGTAATTGTTTAAAATACAATATTAATTAGGAAAAATAAAAACAAAAAGTTGTTGGTCGAGTATATAACAGGGATAAGAAAGTAGAAGGTTAACTTTTCTCTATTTTATAGTTTAGTTTCTATTTGTTCCTTAGAATTCAACCTTCTAGATATCTTATATAAATTTGAGTTTTGAATTTTAATTCTCCGGCCCACGTTTCAAGATTTATACACAAAATACTCACTAGATATCATTACTTGTTGATTAATTTAAAATAATTAAAAATCATCATAGTCAAAGCAATTTAACTAGTTAGCAAAATACAGTCCAGTGGCTCGACTAAGAAGATATATTAAAATTACAAAAATTTATTACTTTTTCCAACAATCAACGAGGTATTCAATTTTAAAATTTTAGTTTTATAACCATAATTTATCATTCGTTTGGAATTTCAAATATAGCAAGTTATGGACGATTCTTAAAAAATGTTGGTTTTGTTTTTGCAATTTAACTAAGAATTCATATAAAAGACGACCAATCAACTGGAAAATGAGTTGCTGCCGTTCATTGTGAATTGTCAACTCTTTTGTTTTGACTTTATTCTTTTACTTTCTCATCATCTTAAACCAAACCAAAAAATTAGGGGAAGAAAATGGGAAGCTTTGACTAAAATCACTAGTTTGATTGTTAAAAGTCCTAGATTAAAATCCAATGGTGTAATTCTTTCCATTTTTTGTTTTTGTTTTTCCTGATTTTTGTGTTTTCGGTTATTTAAATTTTTGTTTAAAACCAAAAACATTAACGGGCCTTCAACAATGTAAAAGAAAGTACCTTGGTGAGGCGGAGAGCAAAATGAGCTTGAAGAAAAGGTCAGGGCGAATAATGGAGGCAACGACTCCAATCATGGCGGAGAGAGAGTGACCAACATAAATACAAGAAGTAATTTGAAGATGTTCTAAAATGGCTAGGAGATCATAAGCCCAGCCCTCGACCGTCGAGTATCTGTCGAAATCAAAGTAGTCGGCATTGGTGGTTCCAGCGCCGATGTTATCGAACAGAACGATTCGATAATCTTCCACTAGGTGAGGGACCAGGTGCTTCCAAACCGATTGGTCGGTTCCAAACCCATGCCCTAGCACCACTACTTGTTGCCCTGACCCAACAACGTTCACGTTGTGAGCTTCTTCTACAGTACTCATGTTTTGATCTGCGCGGGACCTCGACCAAGTCCAAAATGGTGCTGGTGGTTTTTGTTGTTAAGAGTTAACCCAACGGCAGCGGTTTATAATTGGAAGTGTACGACAGTCGGTTGTGGGAGTTCTTCTGATATGACACGTGTGCGAAGTTTATAGGTAGGAAAAGGTCTTGGAAATGCGAAAGAGGGACTCTATAAGCCGGCAATTGCATGCACGTTGACAGCTGCCCTTTGATTTTTTTTCCTTTTTGATAATTAACTTATGTGCCCTCTTCAATTTTTTTATACTTTGAATAAAAAAAAAAAGGTTATAATATAAAAAAAATATCACTTTTGTTTACAAGTTTTTGAGTAATTTAGGGGTTTAAAGAAAAAACATTCTTTGTATGGCCTCTATATTTTATATAATTTTTAGAAATACCAAAGGGCTACACGCAAATAATAAATTTTAATACATTTTAAAAAAATTTATGGCAATTTTTCATTGGAGAAATCGCACCCAGTTTCTTTTTTCTTTTCTTTTTTTATTAATAATTTTAGTCACTTATATTTAATAAAATAGACTTGAAAAATCATTCACGCTATTTTAGTTCACAGCACTATCAATTTTATATGATTTTCTTAACTATTTTTAAAAATTACACGTTTGTTTGTTTGTTTGTTTTTTTTTTTTTTGTAAAGGCTTACATTCGTGGTTTTTCGTTTTTAATCCTAATACCTACTTTATTTGTCTTTTAAACTTTATTATCTATTTGTTTGTCTTTTAAATTCCTTCGCTTGTGTCGTTTGTATTATTGGTTTTAGGTTAAACTAACTAGTCATTTCATGCAATTTTTTCTCTTCTTCACGATTTTATGTATTCTATATATTCAATATGATTTTTTATTAAAATTTGAGAAAAATTTACGTATACCTTAAATTGAAGTCAAACTTATGCAAAACAAATATAAAAAGATGATAGAATTGACACAAATTGTTTTATCCTCTATAAATAATGCTACGGACCTTGTTTTATGTGGATTATGAGAGTTTTTTAATATTTTTATTTTCAAAAGACGGTGACTTGTGAGTTAATTTTGTACCATGATAATTGAGGACATGACATGACATTTATAAGTTGACAATTTTCAAAACGGTAAATATAAATATTCAAGTTTTAAGTTGAAGGACAATTTAAAATATATTGTGTACAAAGATAATTATTTTTAAATGAGAAAAAGTGAAAACAAGATGACCTTTATAAGAATTCACACATGAATGTTCAACAATAATGATTTTTTATATTAAATCACGATCTTTGGTATTTCAAAATTCTTCAATTTATCTTGAAGGTATTAAAAATTTTCAAGTATATTATTTTTTATTTTATTGTCGAAGTATGACTCGTTAAAACTTAAATGTATTTAGAATACATGTTGAAGTATTGAATTTAGAAAAACAAACCTCTTTGAAATTTTTTCATGAACTTATTTTTAAAATAAAAATGAGGATTTTTGAAAAATATTTTTTAGATCAATTCAACCACTCTAAATTTATTTCAATAATTGTATTTAAATTTTAAAAAAATTAGAAAAAGGGTACATTTTTTCCTTAAAAAGAGTACATTTTTGTACATTTCATGAAAAAAAGAGCTAATTAGTTTGAAGTTATTGAACCCACAAAGCTAAGTTTTGAGGGAGCTGTTGATTTCAAGTAAACGTTACCGCACTCAACCAATAACATCACGCAGTGCATCTCACAACACGTGTGAAACGCACGCTTATTAGCGGCGAGTGCACAGCTACACACCGTTCTTGAATCGATATATTATCAACGCCGTTTCCGAGAGTCTCAGTTTCTTACCGTCTCCCATTTCCCGTTTCAAGCTCGATACGGGTCGACTAGAGGCGCTGCGATCATCTCATTCCACACTTCTCTTTGACGAGCCAAGCAGGGATTGGTCGACATAGACGAACTGCACACACAAGAAAAGAATTCGCCATCGGCTGATCTCTTGGAAGTATCTTTTTCCGTCCAGCTGAATTCATGGCTCCGGCCATCTCCGAGAGAGTCGAGCTCGCCAATTTTTGTCGCTCTAAGGACTGGTCCAAAGCTATTAGAGTCCTCGACTCGCTCATAGCAAAGTCCTGTACCGTTCAGGACATATGGTATTTTATCCATTCTTGCTCACTTCTCTTTGACTCGTTATCTTTTTCGATTTTCGTCAATCTTTTTGAAAGGACAGGCGAGTTGATTCAAGTCTAACTATCGGAATAACGGGTTTGCAGCAATAGAGCATTTTGTTACAGCCAATTGGAGCTTCACAAGCATGTAATTAAGGATTGTGATAGGGCGCTTCAACTGGATCCTTCGATTCTTCAAGCTTATGTGCTCAAAGGTGTCTTTTCAATTAGCTCGCTTCTCTTGTAGTTTTGAGCTGATTCTGATAATTCAATTATTGATGGGATAAAAAGTTGTGGCCGTAGCCTTTAATTTTTACACTTTCGGAACTCACTGGCATGTCGATTTGAGGGCTTTGGATTTTAGTTTTTCATTTCTTTTGTTTAATACTCACAACGGGTGAATGAGAGCAATAGGTGAATTCGAAGAAATTAACAACTAAATGAGGCATGAACTTCCGAATTGGGCACTGCAGCATCCGGTGACAAAAAAATGGTATATGAACGTTGGACCGGGGGTATTGGGGGGTGGGATTCATTATGTTTGTTCGTTTCACAGGTATGGGTTCCCAACGTTCAGCGAAACTATAATTATCTGATGGACCATGTGCTGTTGGTTTGAAATGAACATGTTATCGAACAATAAGAACGTCCATGTAGCAGAATTGCCTACGTAACATATATTTGCAGCTCACCAACGATACCAGATGGAGGGCATTTTTTAAGTATTTTTTGAAATTGTTATTTTGAGTTTTATCTTCAAAACCAGCCGTCGTTTTTGAGTAATTTATTCTGGGGTTAATTGTGATTTTTTGTTTTCTAACTTGTGTTTTTGTTTCTTGTCGAAATATAAATATTTTGAGATTTGTGGACAAATTTGTTGAGATCAGTCTGGAATTCTTGTTGTTTAGGTCATGCATACTTTGCCTTGGGAAAGAGAGGAGACGCTCTTTCTGTTTGGGAGAGAGGTTACCAGTATGCCTTGTGCCAATCTACAGACCTGAAGCAATTGCTAGAACTGGAAGAGCTTATGACAAGAGAAAAACAAGACAAAAACAATGTGGAAAATGGAGAGGTGGAATCTGGATTTTCAACCGTTGGTCTTGAATCAGGAGTTACATCCGTAAGCAAAAACTGTAGGGAAACAAACAATAATGTAGGTAAACTCATGGAACACCCTGATTTCTGCATGAAGCCAAGTGATTCATCTGAAGTTTGCAGCATTTCAAGTGACAATCTTGTAGTATGTGAAGGCGGATGTGAAGAAGTTGGTCCAAACAGAGACATTAAGTGCGAAAGCAATGGGTGTGCTGACAATGACGATACATTAAGTGATGCTTCCAAATTGCATGATTTAAGAAGTGATATGCCTGAGTTTTGTAATAAATCTACATTAACTGCTTTTCATAGCAAATCAAGTGATTCCACTGACATTGTAAGTAAGTCAAGTAAAATGTCAGAGGCCCGAGGTAATGTAAGTGATGAAGCCAGGAGAACCAAGAAATTCTCTGTTGCTAAAGTTTCAAAGACCAAGTCAATAAGTGTAGACTTCCGACTATCAAGAGGCATAGCTGAGGTGTCTACACTATATTTCTAGTTTATATAATGTGTTCTAGAACTTAAAGATAAATATTCTGAAGACTCACATCCTAATCTTTGGCAGGTCAATGAAGGGAAATATGCAAATGCTATTTCTATCTTTGACCAGGTAATTTCTGGTTCTTAGCAAGCGGTTCTCTCTTCTACTTTTTCCATTCGTAGTATGTGAATATATTTATGACAAATGGCTAGGAGAATAAGCCTAAACATCTTGAGAAGGTTAAGGACCATTTTCGTTTTCCACAGATATTGAAGGAAGATCCTAGTTATCCTGAGGCATTAATTGGAAGAGGAACAGCTTATGCATTTCAAAGAGAACTATATGCTGCTATTAGTGATTTTACAAAGGTATGTGAATGATAAGATGTGGAAGGGAAATATGATTTTTCGATTAAAGTTCTGTCAATCTAATCAAATATTAGGCATTAGAATCAAACCCATTTGCTGGTGAGGCATGGAAACGAAGAGGGCAGGCTCGGGCTGCATTAGGGGCATCTGCTGAGGTAAGTTCAGCATAAACTGTTTGAATTTATAAATCTTGGTCAACAATCCTTTTCTTTGATTATTTAAGAATGATCTCATGACCATGATTTCAAGGTTAATGCAATCTTTTCGCTGAAGCTAGTAGCTTGTTTGATTCTTATCATTTGGCTTGCCATGGCAGGAACTAGGATGATAATTTAGGAAATTATATATCTATATAGTTCTGGATTTTTGATATTATTTGTGAAAGTTTCGTTATTATTAGGAGCCACTTCATCTAGGTAATTTATGAATTTGAGAAGTTTGAAAGAAACACATTGGGTCATAGCCTTCCATGAATTTCCAAAGGCCCATTGAAAACCACAATTGGATTCAATTCCATTTGTTTGGAGCCTATATAGGCTAACAATAATGTGATACCACCTGCAAGTATGCACATGGTTCTAAGAGAAAACGCCACTACCATTTGGATAAAAGCATATAGTTCTTGGTAACAGTATTTCGATCCTCATAAACCCCCTTTCCCTCCTTGAATATCATAGAGACACAAACTTTCAGTTGACTGAAGGCCTCAGTTTGGGATTATATGACTAGGGATCTTTTGTAACTGTCATTTAGGTTTTATTTCCTTTTGGATTGGGGGCCCTCCATGTAGTTTGTTCATTTTTTAGCTAATTCTTTTGGTATGTTCTTGTACATGCTTTCATTTCTCTCAGTGAAGCTCTGTCTTATAAAAAAAGTCTTTCTATGAATTTTGCCCTCTAAGATCTCTATTAGTTCAGAAACTTTAAAAAGTGATCCAACATGTAGCCACAACTACGCTATTAATACCAAGAGGATGCTTCATCAAATGAATTGTGTTCCTTGTTCATCCATAACTGTCCTGTTATTTTTATGTGGAAAATTCATGGCCATATACTCTTGCTAATCTTCGGTTGTTTTATTTCAATATTTTAAAAATCAACCTTTTAATTGAAGCAACATCATATTGTAGTTAATGCATGTTCTAGGCACGTATGATATACTTTCTGGTGAAGAAAATTAACCTAAAACTTGCCAAGTGCATTGATATTTCGCAACCTTCAATTGGCTTGTATTGAACCTGAACTTAGATAAGTATTGCAATTTCTACTGTAAACTTAAACAAGTATTGCAATTTTTAACTTTTAATTTACTTCTGTTTAAAAATTATGGAAGTGTATGACTAGTAGGAAGTTAATTGGGATTGAAAAACGATACTCAAGTTGGGACTTAGTTATATGATCTACAGCCGAACTTTTGTTGAAATTTTTCATTGTGGGTTTTGGAAGATTGATTCAATGGTCAATCTGGTTCATTGATTAGACCTATTTTTGTGCCCGGGTTGATTGTTATTGAAATTAGCTAGTGTAAAAACTATTCTGTACTTTTTGTAAAAATTAGTCAATGAATACAGTGGAAGATGAACTGAAGGTAAAAATTGCTACACTTGTCCCAACTTAGGGTTTAATAGGATGAAATTGAAAGTTCAGAGTGGAAATTGATGCACTTGCTAAGTTCAAGGAAAATCAATTCCTTTCCTCTGTATTTATTACAAAGTACGATTGAGCATTAGGATTTAGGAACTTAGGTTCTGTTAGATTGTGTTTCCAAGAATTATCTTCTTCAATTGCTTACATCTTCTGTGTTGCTATATTCTTGACACAAATACATTTGTAATTAATTCCTTCTTGATTTAGGCAATTGAAGATTTAACTAAGGCCTTAGAGCTTGAGCCAAATTCTGCAGATATTTTACATGAAAGGGGTAATCTATCTAATACTTGCTCTTATTACATCATTTTGCCTTTTTAGTTGGTAGCCAAAAAGTTTATTCCCTGTTCTTCAGAGTTTTTATCACTTGAATGTAGGAATTGTTAATTTTAAATTCAAGGACTTCTATGCTGCCGTGGAGGACTTGTCTGAATGCCTGAAACTTGATGGGTGCAATACATCTGCATACACATACTTGGTGAGTCTCATACTTGCCTGATCATATTGGAGTCTAGCATATAATTATTAACCTTCTTCTGGGAGAAATCCTTATAGTCTGGACTATAAGCAGTAAATATGGTTTCCAGGGCTTGTCATTGTCTTCAATTGGTGATTACAAAAGGGCTGAGGAGGCACATTTGAAATCGATTCAATTAGATAGAAATTTTCTTGAGGCATGGGGCCATCTAACTCAGGTACGTACTGATGATCAACTTTCCTGTTTTACATTGGTGGATAGATTTGATCATGCTTACATAATGTTAAAATGGTATACCAGACATTCAGTTAATTAGCTAAGCAAGGTTACCGTGATTAATTTTGAATTATCTTCCTTCACAATCAAGCTTGTGAGTTTCTCTTTTACCAGTAGTAGTAATCTTTGAAGTTAGAACCTTCTACATGTTTTAGGTCGATTGATGGAAATTTTCAATACTTATCTACCAATTCATGACCTGTCAGTTCGGGAAATTTATTTATTTATTTTAATAATAAAAGATCATTTTTAAATTTTATTTTTTACTTAGTGATAGTTTAGCTGGGCTTTCTTTACAGACACGAATTCCTTTAATAATGTGAATTCCATGAAGTTCATTACCTTTGCGGCAATATACACTCATAAGCTAGCTATCAATAAGCCCCCATATGAAACCAAGAAAGTTCAAAATTGTTCACATGGTTCTCCAGTTGTAATGCCTATTCTTTTTGTTTATCGTTGAAGCCTTCTTAAGTGGGTAGCATGTGAATAGTGAATACTAAAGCTGTTTTCTTGTGATCTCTGAGTTTGGGAGGCCTTCCTAGCCTAAATTATATTCCTTCTATTGCTGCTAAGGGTTAATATTACTGTAATTCCTCTTGGATAAAAATTATAAAGAGAAAACCATGCAGGCTAGCTACTTCAGGGACACATGTACTAGTCTCCTGAGCAAATTATAATCTAATTTTGTTTTATTCATGATACAAGCACTATGATCAATGTGTGATGTTCGGATTCTGTTAGAAATTGTAAGAGCAAACAGTTCCTTTTTGGATTGCAAGTTGGACTAGTTTTTATTTTTTGCTTCCCCCTGCCCTGCTTTTTCTAAGGTTTAAAGTGTTGTTAATTATTGTTGGTGATATATAATTAAATTTGCCTTCAACCTCCAGCTTAAGCTTTTGGGTGAATTGGCAGTTTAATATGGTATCAGAGCAGGTGGTTCAGAGCATTGTTGTTTCCTCCCCAATTAAAATTAATTTCCACTTGTTGGGCTTTTCAAATATTTCAGCCCACAAGTGAGGTAAAATTTATTTCCACTTGTTGGGCCTTTCAAATATTTCAAGCCCACAAGTGAGGGGTAGTGTTGGTGATATATAATTAAATTTGCCTTCAACCAATTATAATACTTAATTATACAGTTCTATCAAGATTTGGCAAATTCAACAAAGGCTTTGGAATGTCTTCATCAAGTTCTACAGATTGACAGCACGTTAGTTTTGCTCCTCGTTCCTTTCTAACCACGCTTATAACTTTTCTTCAATATATAGCTTGTTTATTTTCATTAATAACCTTTTCATAGTATTGATTGCTAAAGGGGAACCATCTAAAAAGTCATAATGTTTGATTGATAGGTTTGGAAAAGCATATCATTTGCGTGGGCTATTGTATCATGGGATGGGAGAACACAGGTATATGCCTTGCCTCATCAATCTTTTTTGAAGTTCATGTTGAATTGTTGTTTTTTCCTTTCCTTTTATTTTATTATTATTATTTCTTTAATGAGAAAACCACTTTCATCAAGAATAATCAAAGAGTACAAAAAGGTCAACCAAAAACATGGGCCAAAGCAAAGAAAAAAGTTGCAAGAAAGGGTTCCAAAAGTCGAGGATTGAGAAAAGCATATATGTAATGCACACATATATGTATGTACTAATAGAAAATCTCCAACTATTGAGAAGGACTCTCCAAGCAAAATCCCTCTCAATCAATCCAACAAGAAGGGTGAGCCTTTTGACTCCCCATTCAATGTTAGTAGTGAGGAATTGGAGCTTTTGGATAGGTCAACTGAGCTTGAAAGTCAGAAACATTTTGAGCCTGTACAAATAGATCTCAATGCCCTATTTCAATGTGAGGAAAAGCGGAGATCCACATATTTGCCTTCTGCTACTCGTTCTTGTCCCCGATCTTGCAAAATACCAGATCATTTAAAATCAATAGTTGCTGTTTGTGGAATTATTCTAATTTGATTCTTTTGTATTTCCCCTCAATGTTATACCAACTCCAGTCTTTCTTGGATTTCCCTTCATATGAGTGGCAAGTAAATCCTTCACGCCGATGTTGAAATAGTGGAAGACTTTTTCGAGCTTCCTCTGGATTTTTGGATTAATTTGGCTAGGCAGTTTCGAGGCAGCCGGTTGCATCTTCTTGGAAGTTTTTAGTTTCAAATTAGTTCTTTATGAGAGGACTTTGGATTATGCTTTGTATTTAGATTTCTTCGGATATGGTTTTTTTTAGCTTGATCTCTTCTATTTGGAATTTGTTTTTTAGCTTTTGTTGAGCTGTAGACTGAATTTTCTCTTTTCTCTTGTACTTTGAGCTGAAGGCTCTTTTATTAATAATAATTTAAGAGGTTTGTCTGTTTTTAAAAAAAGAAGGCATCTTTGGAGGAATATCATCAAGGCGACTCTCTCGAATAGCCGAGCAGCTCTTTTTATTCTTGCATTGTCTTTCCTGTTCTTGGTGTTATCTGATGAACTCTGGCTTGTAATATCCTCAAACTCTAGGGATATCTGTTGATAAATAATTGGTGTGTGTCTGTGTTCTTGGGACTGGGTTGGAGAAAAAATCTTCCATCTATTTTTTATTATTGATTTTCTTTAAAATGAGAAGTATGGGTATTTATGTTAATACCCAAAGTCAACAGTCAATACTAATTTTCCAGCAGTAAATGACTTAAATACAGAAACAGAAACAGAAACATTAAAATATCAGTAGGCTAAATACAGCAACTAACTAATAATATCAGCTAGCAGCTATTTACATCAATAATACTGTCACACTGGAGGCTACACCCTGTTCTGGTGGTGTTCGTTTGTTTTGTTTGGTGTCTTTGTTTTATTTTCTGTGTTCAGGAACTTAGGTACCTAAAACCCCTCTCCCTATACCTGGAGGGTCTATTTGTTGATGCTACAAGGTGTGTAAAACTGCCATTCATTAATATAATATGTTGGACTTGGCATTGGCAAAGAGATGAGGGAAGCAATGCTCGAGGGGGCAAAACCAAATCATAAATCAGACCAAAAAGTCATGGGGGAGCCATTACCAACATTACTGAGAGTTGTTGTTGTAAATAAAGTTTTGATGTTTATGCTGGTTGCCATTGTTGGATGATTTTTTTTTTCCAAGATGACAAGTCCCGTCCTTGATGATATTCCTCCAAAGAGCGTTGATTCTTTGCTTAAAGACTTCTCTTGAGAAAAGAAATTAAGAGTAAAAATTGAAGGGAAGATAAGGGACAACTTTCTAAAAAGGAACTTACAATTTGTGGCAGATATTACTTGAATGGGAGTTTGTAAAGTTGCGATAAAAGTTGTATATAAGGGGTTGTTTTGTTTCTTTGAACAAGAAATAATTAAAAGGAATAAATGTTCGAGGAAACAAACTATAACGTCCTAGGCCTAGGATTTGGATTTGGATTAGGATTCGTGATCTTGACATTCTCCTCTACGACATAGCAACAACACTATCATCTTTTCTTAAACTGTCCAAGAGTGGAAACTATCTCCACAAACCATTATGGGTCATTTCAGCATGCTTTGTCCTTATTCACATTCATTTTAGGAAACTTTTTAGGAAGATATCCAGCATAGGATTGCTCCAAGTTAAGCACACTTAACTTTGGAGTTCCTGTAATTACGCCACCAAAAAGAAAGGCGCACCTTGTGGTTAGGATGTAACTTTTTAAGCTTTTCATAACCATACTTTCATATCCTTAGGATCTCTCTCGTTGGAAGGTGATTGTTGTTCATTCACGTACTCCTTGTGAACTTGGACGTTACACAAACTCTCAAAGGGAGTGAAAAGAGAGGGAAAAAAAAAAAAAAACAAAGATAGAAATAATCAAAATATAACCAAGTAGAGATTAAAATAAGGCTTCCACCACTACTAGCTACTCCATACCTTCAAGCCAACGGAAATATGTAGATTTGCTCCTAGCGAGATTCAAACCCCAAAAACACAAGGGATTGCAATTTTTGAATTTGAGGTCATTTCTGATTAGACTTTCAATTTGGAATACAATTCCTTCTATGCTTAGGTTTAAAGCTTTATGAAATTATACGTTGCTCATATCAGATGGTTTTCAATAATATGCAATTTAGACCTAATATATTTGAGTGCATGAGTTCTTGATACTGCATTTCAAAATTTTAGCGTTCGCTAATTGTTTGTATGATGCAATATAACAGTCTACCGCTTCTTGAGTGTTAAGTAGCTTTAATCCCAATAATGAAATATAACCAGCAAAGAATGTAGACTGGAAAATTTAAAACGAACCTAGCGGAATGGACGGTTTACCTATTTGCCAAAATTTTTGCTGAAGCATAAAATATGAACATTGTCTCTCTTAACCTGTTGATCTCAGCTTTCATTTTTTAACAACTTATGTGATTGCCTGAATTTTCTGGGTACTGAAAAAAAATGTGACATGTTGTAAGATTGTCTAGTCATCTTGTTACTTTCATCTTTTCTAATTTATTACCTAGTCGGCACTTGCAGAAAGGCTATCAAGGATTTATCTATTGGGTTGAAAATTGAGAATGCTAACATCGAGTGTTTGTATCTGCGAGCTTCCTGCTACCACGCTATCGGAGAATATGGATTAGCGGTACAATAATCAATTGCTTTATTTCATTTTCATTTTCAAAGGATCTTGCAATTTTGTCTTACTTGGTGTCCTATTTATGGCAGGTTAAGGACTATGATGCTACCTTGGAATTGGATCTAGATTCCATGGAGAAGTTTGTGCTTCAATGCCTAGCATTCTATCAGGTTGGTTTATAGATCAATCTAGGGATGACAATTCTGCCCAGAATTTGTGTGATCACGTTGTATTTAGGAGGTGGTTTCTTGTTTTCTACCTACTGAATAGGAAAAAGGTTGAGTTATTGGTTTGACAAGTTCGGTTGCCTTTATCCTCACTTAGGATATGGGTAGAACAAGGTTGAGACGGGCATTGATTCTGTCATTTCCTCAGAACCCTCATCTCTAGCTTCACGAAGTATGGTCAGCCAGAGTATTGCAATAAGCTAGCTGGAAAATTCTTTGTTGAAGGAAAAACTCCCTGTTTACAATTAAGGCATCAAAATATATTGAGAGCAGCCACTCTAACAACAAACCAAGTACCCAAGGGCCAAATGCTTTTAAAATAAAATTGGTCTGTTCACTTTAAGTGTGTTTAGAATAACTTAGGAAGAAATGCTTTTAAAATAAAATTGAAATTTTCCGAAGCACTTTTGACAATTTTAATAATTTGAAGTGTATAATATTTCTTTGTTTTCACGAATTGCAGAAGGAAATTGCTTTGTACACGGCATCTAAAAGCAACAGTGAGTTTTGTGGGTTTGATATTGATGGGGATATTGATCCACTCTTCAAGGTGCACTTCCTTAATTATATTTGTCTTTTTTTTTCTTTTTTGTTGTACTGAATCATTTTATTACCTTCTTGTCATGCCTTTAAGCATCTCCTCCTTATCAACTTCAGTCATTGAAGCTTTAATTAAGTTTTCATCGGCTTGCACGTTTCCCTGCATTATGCCATCTTACTCACTTTTGTAAATGCTGATGGATAGCTATGATTTAAAGTAACCTAATACTATTTTTTTTTTTTATAAGCATGTAATGGAAATTAGTATTTACAGTTATTTGCAAAATCCACGCTGAACTTACTGTGCAGCCATCCTTAAACTTTTAATTTGATCTATTATATTCTTAAACATTAGAAAAGGGTTGAAATACGATCACTACCGTTAAACCTGTTAATTTTCTAGTTAATTCTTTTCCTTTTCACTAGAAAATATGTTCTGGGACTATTAATTATCATCCCACTAAAGTACAATTGGTGGTGGCCCCAACAAGTATTTGGTTCATTAGTTATTATTTTATTTTTACTTTTTACTCTTATTTTTAATTCTTGTGAGTTTTTATTTGGTGCTGGTGTAATAGTCGCTGCCAAGTAAAGCTTTTAGTTCAAGTTCACGAGTTTTGGACTTTGTACTCAGTTAATTTATAAGATTTTCTGGCTATTGTAAAATTAAGATACCCTTGGAATTTCTTGTTTCATAAAATGTTGTTTCCTTTGAAAAAATAATTATAAAAAAAGAGTAGTTATTGCAATACAAACAACTACTGCAATTATATCTGACCACTTTTCCGTTAAAATCTATAAACTTGAGGAACTGGAGAAGCTATTTTGCTCTCATGCTTTTGCTTTCTAAATTTTCCAAAACCCACTAGTCAAAGCCCAGTTCTTGTTGATCTGAATCACACTTGTTTACCCTGCTAATGACCTCAAACAGCCATCCTACCTAGCAGGCTCTATTCTCTAAGCATGGAGGAAAATTGTTGTTTCAATTGAGACTGAGGTCACAGTCGATAATTTTATTTCATTCTGTTTTTTCTACTTTGATTTGGGATGGGGACCAAAAACACATTTATTACCTGATTCAGACACGAAGTTTTTTTATTATACTATATTTCTATACAAACATATACTTCTATATATAATTAGTGATGTTTAATTATTTTTTTATTTATAAGAATAAAAAAATTGTTGACAATTTTTCTGGCAAGAACCTCTCAATCCTGTTAAGGTATTCCTTGAACCTGCCTTAACTCTCTAAAATCGAGGGTGTGATAGGGGCAAACCAAACCAAGCGATCAAGACTAAATTGTTAGTCGTAACTATAGTAATGATTTTGTAGAGTGGTTGTGTTAAAGATAGTATTATTGGCTTGCTTCTGGTTTCCCTTGCAGTTTTTTAATTAAAATCAAACAGATAAAAGATGGTGAAATAATTTTTCCATTATGGAGTGCAAGAGGAACCTGCAAAAATATACATTTGAAATGATACATTTTTAGGATAAATAATAACAGAACTGTAGCAAATACTTTTCATCTATTGGATATTTAATAGTAGATTTTATATTCTTGCAGTACCTCTTCCGATTAATTTGCAGTTTAATTATCTTTAAGTGTTCTAGTATTCCTTATATAATATGTCTGTATCATGACGTAGTTAGTATATGATGCATTCATGAAGTGATGGAAATTGTTGCATCTCCTATCAGTTTGTAACTTTTACTTAGTATAGTTTGCTTAATAGGAAATGTTTCACTCGTGCCAAACTGATTTTCAGATTCTACGCATCTGTGCTGTGATCTCAATTTTTGACACAATTTCTTAACTCATGTGGCGGTCATATGACTCATACTTTTGCATATTAGGAGTATTGGTGTAAACGATTGCACCCAAAGGATGTTTGTGAAAAGGTTTTCAGACAACCTCCAATACGTGAGTCTTTAAAGAAAGGTAGACTTAGAAAGCAAGAACATGGCATGACAAAGCAGAAGATATCTCTTCTATTGGCTGCCGATACTACTGGGAGAAAAATCCAGTATGATTGCCCTGGGTTCTTGTCAAACCGGCGTCAGGTGATTCAGTGTGAAAAATAAATTTGAAAATTATATGAAAATCTCCCACAGCATGTCTGATATTCCCACTTATTCCACTAAACATTTATGTTATACTGATTACTAAATTTCACTACAAAAAGGTACAGTTTTCTTTCTTTCTTTTCTTAATATATATTTTATTATTATTTATTTATGGGGCATTTTTAAAAATAGCTTAATAAATCAAAATATTTTCAAGCTAATTTTGGATTTTATCAAAATGATAGAAACTGATAAGACTTCTATCACTGTCTATCAAGGTTTATTATTGCTAGAATCTAAAATTTTGTTATATGTTCTAAAAATTTTGTCAAATTTGCTATTTTTTTATAATTCCCCTTTATTATCTATTTATTTTCTTATTGTTTTTTTGGAAGTTCTGAAGATCGAATATAAGAAGAGCTATATTTCTATATGTTATCATCATATATCACTTTCACTCACTATAATTAGAAAGATATGATTTCATGTGCCTTTTGCTACTACTATCTCTGATCATATTGTAACCCAAATGTGTATGCGACAATCGTTACTTAAATTGATTGATCTTTGAAATAAGATGGCATTAAGCTTGTTGGTTGACCAATGACAATCAACTTTTAAGGTACAAAAGTTAAAAATATGATGCTAATTCTCATCTTGGAAATATTGTTTGGCTTTGAACTCCTGTTGTTTATACATGGATGTGCTGGAGTTGATATCTCAACCATCGAATAACTGTATGCAGAAAAATGTTTTCTTTTGAAATCAAATTCGGATTGCAAGAAAATAGTTGCATTCATTTGATATTTAGAAATAGCATGATAAATTCGGATTTAATTGTATTCACCTAGTTATGTTTGTACTTTATCTCTTTTCCTATTTCATTTCTGTATTTTGCATTCTCCACTCTTGCTACTTCCAAGTTCCAATGTCTTCTCTTGTTTTTGCACGTCGTTTCTCTGGATTATTAAAAAGGAATCTCTTGTACCCTAGAATTATTGAATCTGATATTTCTGTTTACCAGCATCGCATGGCAGGATTAGCTGTCATTGATGTTGCTCAAAAGGTTTCGAGAACTTGGCGTGCAATGCAAGCAGAATGGAAATGTTCCAATAAAAGTAACACCAAGCATGGTAAAAGAGCTCGGAGAAGAGAAAGGCCCAGTATAGCCAGCCAGAACAGAGGTGGTGCAGGTTGTAGTACCAGTGGCTTTTCAGAACCATCTTCAAGTAGCCATCTGGAAGATAGATTATCTGGTCACAATTTTATTTCATGGCAAGATATCTTCTCTTTTGCTGTCAAGTGGAGACAAATTTCTGAACCTTGTGATCCTGTTGTATGGATTAACAAACTAAGGTATTCCTCAATCAATGAAGTTTTATTTGGCCGTCCCTGTAATTTGTTTACACTTAACTAGCAATCTACTATTTTTGAAAGAATTTTTTTTATTCATGTCTTGTCGTTTGAATATGGAACACCAATTCACTGTTATAGCAGTGTCTAAATTTTGGACGTTATGTTATTTTAGTGAAGAGTTCAATTCTGGATTTGGATCTCATACGCCGATGATTCTTGGCCAAGCAAAGGTGGTTCGGTACTTTCCAAATTTTGAGAGGTAAAAAGAATATAGCGGTTCTTCATGCAAATATTTGTGGACTCTATTAATAATTGTTTGGTCGCCAGGACATTAGAAGTTGCAAAAACGGTTATTAAACACAAATCCTTTGTGTACAACAAGTCAGACTTGATGGTGGATCTGAGTGATGATGAAAAATTACAAAATGTGAGTTTTTTATCCTCATTTGTTTTGAAAAATTACCAAATTGTTCAACAGGATTTCTGACTATCTCCAGTTTCCTTTCCTGAATGTTTAGCAGAATCCAATAATTATTTTTGTATTCTTCATTTATAAAATGTAATATTTCCATATGTAAGGAGATGGGGTCAGAGGAAGAGGGTGGGAGTAGGCGTGGCTTAGAGTGGACTATAGGGTCAGTGAAAGGGAATACATTTTCTTCATGGAAAAAAATATGACAAGAGACAATAGTATTCTTGGTTAGTGGGTTGTAACAAATATAACCTTCAAGGTCTAGAGTGTAACCAAGCAAAATATGTTAAAGAAGTTTGCATAACTTGGTATCTTCCTGTATGGCCGTGCATCCCAACGGTGTTTATGGATGGCTCAAGATATTAATTTGCAGTTTAGAAATGATTGGTATATCAAACTCTGCCACCATTTTTGAGTTTCTCATATTTTATAAGTCGGTCAGAAAAAATCAAAATGATATTAAGAACTTGAATAAGATATTTGTGGATTAGAAACCTCAGCCTGTTTTGCAACATGAGAGCAAATGTCAAATGAATATACTGTCCTTTTATCTAGCCCCTTGATAGCGTGCAAGAATTACAAAATGTTTCCCCGTTTTTTTTTTCATAACCATTTAGAGTACATTCTCACATTGTCTATTTTTTATTCTTTGATAAGCAACTGAGAATTGTATTAGATAGGAACTAGCAAGGCATATGTAAAAGATGGGAGATTAGATATACCCAAAAAGCGAAGGGTTAGAGAAAGGTTTCCAATTGGCAAAAAAATAACCAATTACAAAATTCTTTATGGCGAATGCTCCAAAAGGAAGAAAATATTGTTATGTATTGGATTTTCTTTCTTTATTTCCACTGTGTTTGAATTTTTTTTCCCCTTTAGATAAAACATGTTAGTTATCTGGTAAAAGGAGAAGATAACATGTGTTAGTAATGTTCATTTATTGCAGATTATGCAAGCAAAGTCATGCTCTGATCTTTATAAAGTGATTGGTGAGGACTTTTGGTTGGCTACCTGGTGCAACAGTACTGCTTTCGAGGGGTAATAAACCTCCAAATTATTTCCTTGAACTCCTTAAATGTTCCCTCCTGCAAATAGTTGCCTTGGACTCTTTGAATGTCGTCTAATACCTATTTTCTGTCTTTTCACTATTGTTTCAGGAAACAACTAGAAGGGACAAGGATTACACTAGTCAAGACGTAAATTAGTCACATCTTTATTCCTTTATTTGCAATTTTTATAATTTATGTTATTTTATTCTAATCGTTTCCCTCTCCAATATTTTCATTTTAGGGGAGAGCGTGCATTTGATTTTGCAATTAGAACTCCATGTACACCTTCCAGATGGGAAGAATTTGATGCTGAGATGACGATGGCCTGGGAAGTATGTTACTTGACCTTTTGTCTGATCCTGTTGCCATTGATATTTACCTGAAGATATGAATTTGAACAACTGCAGAGAGATTCTGAAGTTTTTACAATGGAAAAAATATTGCAGAATGGGTATAATTCTTGGTAATTTTAGATTGTGGGAGACGTGTGAGTGAATATCTTCTGGATTGAGATTCTTTAAATCAATCGCCAAAAATCCTAGAAGCTTCTTTAAGGCAATTGGATTGAATTGATGCACCATGTCTATCTGTTTACCACCTTTCAAGTTGGTGCTGACTTGCTGATGTTCTAGCCTCTCTATTACCCATAATCTCCTAGGAACACTACTAGTATTCTGTTCCTTGCTGAACCAATATCCGAGGGCTTTCTATATCGTTTATAGCATCAAATCATTTTCCCTTCAACTAAGTTTTGTAACTAATTATTGTAGCCTTGGTTTTATGCATATCATTGAGAGCAACGAATAGACAAGCCACATTTTGTAGAACTAAATGGGTTATCTTCTGACATTAGTGGAGGTGACCCAAATTTTCACAGATATTTTATTTTCAAGGAAACCCCATATGTTTATGTATCAGAAGAGAGAATATGTTTGTTTTGAACTTTTTCCTAGTAGATAATCAGAATTTTTGTGTTCTTACATGCAATGACTTCAATGGGATAAGTACATGAACATGTATTGGTGACCAACATGTTGGTTCCACCTTACTAGTCTGACACTGACATTTAGCCACATAATTCTCGAGTAAAACATTGTGATTTGGGAGGGAATACTTTACAAATCAGAGCATTGTGATGTAAACCGGGCTCCCAATTTCTTAACTCTGATTCCGATCTAGCTAGACCAGTGTAAACACTGCATGGCGAAAGCCAATATTTATATAATATTATTTGTTCAAGTGTACTATTCTCACGACTTGATTTTTCAGAGCATATGCAATGCTTATTGCGGAGAAAACTATGGATCTATGGATTTTAGTACTCTAGAAACTGTGAGGGATTCAATTCTAAGGATGATCTATTACTGGTATGATATTTCTACTGTTGTGTTACTAGTTCGATTGTAATTCCGCAGGGTTCTAAAAACTCAACTGCATTTTAGGTACAATTTTATGCCACTATCAAGGGGTTCTGCGGCTGTTGGATTTGTTGTTTTGCTTGGATTGCTTCTTGCAGCAAACATGGAGTTCTGTGGGAACATTCCGCGAGGACTGCAAGTGGATTGGGAAGCCATGTTGAACTTCGATCCAAATTCTTTTGTTGATTCTGTGAAGAGTTGGTTGTATCCATCTCTAAAGATGACAACATCGTGGAAAGAATATCCGGATGTGGCATCAACTCTTAAAACAACGGGGTCGGTTGTTGCTGCTTTGAGTTCATATGATGATTGAGCTCCTCAAAGGTTTTATTATGGTAAGTAGTCCGTCTTTTCTTTTCTTTCATGAAAATTGAAAATGCTCATTTTTTTTAGCTTAAAAAAAATGTTAACTACTGGTAGCGCTCCTTTTTATTTTCCGATGGCAGTTTCTTACATGTAAAGGATTTAACTTGCAATGGACTTTATGGTAGTTGACACTGTGTCGCCATGTACAACAAGTACAACAGTGGTACCACGATTTAGTTAGGAATCCACCCATCCCTTTTGTTTTCCTCCGTCGTGTTTTTTCTTCCATCCCCTCCTTAGTTTTCTCGAGGTGGAACTATAGGAAAAACTATAACGAAAAGCAACAAACGAATACAACAAAAGCTGGAATCAAGAGAGAGAAAATACTAAGTTTTTGTAGGAAAATAGAAGAAACTACCCACTAATGCATTATCCTTAAATTTTTACCACTAACCTAGAAAATCTCCCTAATCAATCCACTAAACCATCATGCCACTATCCTCGAATTTAGGAGTCACTGCCTTAAACAAAAGCTACTAACGTAAATCAAAGAAAAAACTAATTTAATTAATAACTTGAAAAACAGTTTGCTCCAACTTTTAACAATACACATTCTTATATCAGCCCCTTTTGTTTCTGTCTTCTGCTGACGGTATCTGTAAGTAATGTAAGTATGTCTTATGATAATGTTTGTTTGAAATGTTTCAACTAAGAAGAATTGCCACCTTCTTCTAACTGCATCTGTTCTGACGAGTACTCCAAATTTATAAGAGTCCTGACCAAATTCGACTCTAGTGCAGGAGGAACGCTGATGTGATTTTGTACTTCAGACTCGTTTCTTGAAATCAACCGTACGTTCTGTCAATCAAGTTAACACATGGCTCGACATCTGTAGCTAGAAACTGAAAGCATATACACACAAATTTGGTCGTTAACCTCTACAGGAGTATTAACATTCTAGACTCTCTCTCCTCTCTTCTGTCCCTTTCTGAGTTTCCCTTCATTTTTCTGTGTAAAAATTCATTATATTTACTTATAGTACAGTTAACTCTTGATAATAAAATTTGCAGCTGTATCATTCATGTATAGATCCTGTTTAGATCTTCTTGGTTCTAGTAATTTCTCGGCAGAACTTTACCGCTATGGATCTTAGCAATCTCGTCGGTTTTTTTTCTTTCTTAATATTTCACAAAATTGTTGAAATCTTGGTTTCGGAAAATATATAATTAAGATTTTATTGGGATTAGAAGGCTTTTTAATCAACCCTTTCGATAAGTTAAGAACATATATGTATTTCCTCGTATGATTGAACTTTCTTAAAGAGCACCGTTTGATTCAATTTCAAGTGGAATCTTACCATCCATTTATATTCTATGTTAGTTTTGATTTGAGTTCATGTTTGCATGCATATCGTACAAATCTTTTTCAATACTCAAATTTTTAACTTCAAATGGATCTTAAATGCTTTTGAAAACAAGAATATCTTTGAAATTTCGAGGCAATGTCATATCAATGATCTCTCTACATCATAAATTATCTTTGATGCAATAAACTGATGCGAAAATATGTAGCTGATTGGTTGATGAGCGTTGAATAGAGATGTTTGTAAAAGAATGGGTAAGAATAAGAGGGGCCATCAATTTTTTTTTTTTTTAATGTTCAAACACGATAGACAAAGACCTTCAGATTTGCAAAGGGGATAAGCTTATACTCTTTTTTTTCCTTGTTCATATATAAACTAAAAGAAGGGGCAACTAACCACTTATGTTGTAATATTATAATTTCTATTATTGGAGTTGGCTAGAAAGTCTATAGCCCCTCGAGTCCATATTTGACGATGCTGTAATTCACTGATTAGATTATTATGGCAATTTAATATTGGTTTTGTTGGATATGGCGTACCTAAATAGCTTGTGTTTTTGATGAGTTAGGTAGGATTTGAAATTTGATTACGGTGACTAAAGATATTGGTTAGTTTCGTCTTCATTCAGGGTCTCTCCAATTTGCAAATAAAATAAGATTATTGCATCTTTAACCAACTTATGCATTTTACAACATATCACAAGTGTTACGGCCCAATTGTTCCAATTTCAATATCACAAAAGATTTCCGAAATTAAAATATATATATATATATATGGAGAATCACTATGAAATTTTTTAAAATATAGGTGCAGTTGATCAATTGATTTTATACATCTTTTAATTTTACAATACCTAAGGACTAACGATAGGTTGGTATTTTTTTCAAATCTTTTAACACAACTCAATTGGTTATCAAGAGAGGCCTAGAGGAAGAGGAATAAACAAAAGTTGGTACGTTATGACTCAAATAAACTTTTGTCTATGGTGAAATTGAGTTCTAGATTCTACAATCAAAATAGCATCTCTTTTATCATTCTATCTATCTTCAAATTTTATGGTGGATAATTAACTTTAAAAAAAGCCTTTGGTACATGTATTTCCTGTTATACACTCATTTCATTTTTATTAAAATCAAAACATTTTTACTGCAATATTGTAGAATAATTGTTATAAGAAGTATCAAATAGTATTTCATAAATTATTAGTAATAGAACTCAAGTCCAATGTATAACTTTTTTCTTTTATTGTTGCTAACGTGATGATAATTTAAATATACTTGAAACTTACTTTCTTTTCAATTATGTTGGAGATTTGAATTCATTATACCTTAACTGAACTCGAAAAAGAAAAAAAAATGATTTTTATTGTCCATAAACTTATTACCGACTTGTTGTTGTGAGCAATATTTTACCTTAGATTCATTTTTCGAACATATGGCCAAATTTATGTTTGAAAACACATCAATTACATGTCCATCTATCCATTTTCACAAAATTTAATTGGGCGTGAGATTGACAAGAGATCTAGTACTCGAATTTTCCCTTTTGTCTTCTCCCTATTTCACCATCTACCATCAAAGAAAAAATATTTCCTTAGACATAAAGATAATTCATAGCTTAACTTTGAAACAAAAATCCAACCTCCAACGATTTTGATAATACAAATTCATGTCATTTGAACTAACGACAAACAAGTGAAAACAAAAGAAACATTTAGGATAAAAAGTACTCGAAATGAGATTAATTACATGGATTTCAAAGCATCAAAGATCATCCTATCCTCTCTTCAATTTTTCCCTCCATTAATTAATATGTACCACTACCACCTCCTAAGAATTATTACATCCTTCACATTAATTAAACTCAATGTGCAACTAACCATTTTTCCTCTGCCTCATCTTCTTCATCAACATCTTCCCATCTCCACATTCCGCCATTACCGATTCTCGAACAAGATCTTCATCACTATTCAAGGTTCTTGATTTCAGAGAACCAAATACCCACGTCGCATTCATCTGCTTGTTGATCATTCGAGCCGCATAATACGGAATCTTGTGTTTCAACTTAATTCTGCAGCTAACAAAAACCAAACAATCCATTAAACTTTCTTTGCTCAATCTCATCATATCGTAAGCCTGCGATCTTCTCCATAGGCTTCTCATGTGAGGACTCCCCTGTTTCGACAAACACAGAGCTCGAGTCGTGTCGCTAATGGCGGCTTCTGGGTCCCTCAGCAAAAGAAAACATTGAGCTCTGTTGCTATGAAGTACTAATCTCTGTTTTCTCATTTTGGGTAAGCTTAAATTCAAAGCTTCTGTGTATTTCATCGCAGCCTTTTCAATTTCTCCAATTCTAAATTTATGGTTCCCCTGTTTTTTGAGAATACCCACTAAGAGTTTCCTCTTTTTCATCTCTTTCTCTGACATTAATTTCTCTTTCCTCTTCTTCTCAACTTTCAAATCCCAAATTTCCCCTAATGCTCTCGTTGCTCTTTCACTGTAAAGCTTTTGATTTCCATATTTGATTTTGTGGTAGTCTTGCAACAATGCTCGTGTTAAAATGTCTCCCAATTTTTGTTTCTTTCGATCAGTTCCAGTTTCAAGCTCTACCAAATCAACAAGAGAAACAACAGAGGTTTCGAGAACTCTGTATCTTGTTTCTGGGTCTTTGATCAGATTCAAAAGACAGTCAATTGCCATAATCTGCCATTCATCTGAGGTTCTTGCAAGAATACATAGAGATTTCAGGACTTCTTCCAAATCCGACATAGCTTTTCTTCCGGTCTCTGTTTTACAGAGAGTTCTCAAGAGCCCAATGCCACCAGGGGATTCTGGGTTTATCAGTCCTCCCCAAATTCCGCACAAATTCTTCAAGAAATTCGTTTTACAGATTAAATTTAGATGCTTCTCTTTGCGAGCGAAGCAATTGATGAGATAAAGAGACCAACACTGCGTTTGAATTGCCCATTCCTCTGCTTTTCTGTTCTCTATTTCGACCCCTCCAAGACCCCTCGTGAGCAAATTTCGTTGATATTTTAATCTCTGTTTGAGACAGAAGAATTGAGTGTAAACATTTTCGACAAAATTTGAAGCAATTTCCATTGCCAATTTCACTGTTTCGCCTCCAATTTCAGCAACTGATTCGAACGTTCTTTCATGGCTTGCCAAATGACCAAGAGCTCGAATGGCCACTCTCTGCTCGACCCAGCTGATTTTTCCTCTCAAAAGCTCCATCAATGGCGGAATCACTCCAGATTCAACAGCAATTTCCGCAAATTCAGATCTGTTCATGGCGTAAGACCCAATAATATGAGCAGCATAATAAGGAATATAAACGTTCTGATCTCTAAACAGCCATTTCCTATCACTAACTCCTCTGCTAATAAGCTTTGCCATACACTCAAAAATCCCAAGCTCTGGAAATTCCGGATTATCGGGTCGAGTCATGGCGATGTTCCATAGTCCACTCAGTGCAAGAACGGACTCCGGATCATCTCTCAGTGGTATTTCTTTGAAACATTCAGTGATGTTGAAGGTTCTGAGAAATGGGTCAGGTTCGTTCATGGTGCAGAAGAAACAAAAAGGAACGGCGCAATTAAGCGCTTTGGTGGGATGATATTTCTTATGCTTTTCCGCCATTTTCTTGTGGCGAAGAGCTTCCATGGCAGAAGAGACGAAGGATTGAAGAAGCTTTGGTTTGAAAAAGAAACTAAAATGGGACGGTTTTAAAGAGAGAAATAGAGAGAATTGAGAAATAAGGTTTAATAATATTCTAAAAAGTTGGAACATTCTTGCTTTTTGTGAACTCCCAAATTCCCCTACTTAAAGATTTTGCTTCGTCTTATTAAGAACGATAATTTCAATCAATATTTTGAGTTTTGGGTTTGGTTTAAATCTACTGTTCATTCAATTTCGTCTTACATCTGTGTTTTGCATCTTCATTATGATGTTTCAATGCTTGACATCCAAATTTGGATTGTGTGTCTTAATCCTTAGCCCATTAAACTACAAAAATTTACTTCTGTTTAAGTGTAGTCAAGTGGCCATTCCATGGATGACAATTTAAAACAAAATGTTAGAAAATGTAATTACAAAAATATTTATCTTTCATCTACTCTATCGTATTATCTAATACCCACCCAAACCCATCCCTTCTCTATTCTCACTATCGCTAGTGCACGTTTCTAAGACCTTGAACAGGATACATAGGAAAGTCAACCTACAAATCGTAATTTGTTACATGTCAAATTCTTTATCTTTCTTTTTATTTTTGTAAGTATTTTAATTTATTTTATCGTGAGTGATAAAGATGAGTACATCTAATTCTACTCTAATTAAGAGAGGTCTAAAGAATTAATTTAATTTTAGAAGTAAGATTTGGCATATCATTATTGATGTGTAAGTTTAAAAGTCTTCTAACACTCTATGTACGCCATAGCTCGCATTCAATTTCTTGGAAGAACGATTCACTTAATAGTAGTGGTGATAAAAAAACTCCACCAAATTATATTATAAAAGTTGTGATTTCAAAAAATTTATATTTTTTCGGTGATAATCTTAGCTCTCTCGAAATGTCTATTAATTACCTAAATGAAGTTTGAATTTTGACAAACTCCTTTGGCTCTTTGCTTATGTGTTATACCCTAGCAATTAATTGGTGTGGTGTTCTTTCCCTTGCTAATACAACTATTTTTTCATCCTTTTTATTTTGTATGGGTGCATTCTTCATTTCTTGAAGAAGCTCATTTCTTTTGGTTCTTTCTTTTCTCCCTTTGGTTGTCTTCTTAAATTTGTGGGAGTGTTGATTGTACCCAACTTTTGTTCTGTTCAATGAAATATTTTCCTTTTCTTTAAAAAAAAGAAGAAGAAGAAGAAGATATACTATACCATATTACCCACATTCATTCATTATTTTATATGTTTATGTGGTGTGTACATATTTAATAAAAAGCCAAGATTGTTTAAAAGCTGTACTAGAAACTTTTTCAGTGAGTTCAAACTTGAAACAAAATTTGGGTAATCTAATTCTAATAGCCTCCTTTTCCACATGGTTAGTAGTATTAGCAATACCTATGGAACAAATTCCTAAAACATGGCTTTACATTGGTTCAATGTACCCCACCATCCAAATATGCAGAAACTAGGAGAGAAAATTGCAATAATGAGATCAACAAAAACATACATACATACACACATACACACATATATATATTGCAACTTGGTTTTGTGTATGATTTTATAAACTATAAGGGCATTTTAAAAAGTAGGAGATAATTAATTAAGAACATGAGAAAAGATTGGGGAAGAAGTGAGATTTTTTGTGATGATGAATTCCATCTTCCGCATTGCAATAACCAATGAAGTGAAATTAAAAATGAGTTTGATGTAACTTTTTGGAAGATAAAAGTCACTTGATCAAACCATTAGTAATGATAACATATATACAGTCAATAAAGGTAATTACAAAGAAGGTTAAATAAATAAGCAATATTTGATTTGTTTAATTTTAGTTCACGTACTTATACTTTAATTTCACATGTCTAAATCTAATTTAATCATTATATTTTTATCAAATTTTAAAGCTATCTCTACTATTTAAAATATCTACTAGTCTTTCTGCTATAAATTTTGAAAACATATTTACATCGTATTTATTATTAATTAAAAATTAATTATTATTAGTTTACAAAAATTGATAAAGTTAATTTAACATTAACCACGATAACTAATTTTGATACTTATTGAAAAGTTAGAGACAATCTAAATAAAGATAGGTATCATAAAATAACATTAAATATAACAGCAAAGTCCAATGTAATTACAAAAACAACACAAAAAAGAAAATTTGTAGACATGATAAAATTTAGATTTAATTCTCAAAGTTTATCAACAAAATATCATATAATTTGCAAAAATTTATGAGAGTCTAACACGAATAAATTTTGTTATATCTATAATTATTTATAAATATTACTACACACTTAATTATTATCTCAAGTATTAACCGATGTAACTTCATGAAATATAAATATTAAACACGAACCTCCTCTACTAACAAAAATAGAACGAAATACAGAGGAACAAAAGGGAAAGGGATGAAAAAGTCAAAATTTAAGATCTAAGCTCTAACACATTGAAAAAGTAAAAAAGTAAAGCAATCCCTAATATATATCACAAAAGAAAGAAGGAAAAAAGTAAAATAAAAGTACAATGGGTTGAGTCTCAAGAAAATGCGGCTGCATGCATCTCCAAGTAACTATATTCATAAAACTACCTTTTTCTTTTACTGTTTTTTTTAATAAAAACCATATTCATGTAAAAGTATACTAATAACATGTCACAATATCAACAATTTCTATCTATATATTTCTATTATTTTAGTTAACTTAATGTTTTTAAATCAAACTAGTCAACCTAGACATTAACTAATTTATAGTAAAGAATGAAACCTTAAAATTGGGAAGATGTAAATAAATAAATTAAAAAAATGGTTGGATTGCCATGTGGCGGCATAGGAATGGGTCACATTTCGAATGAGGTGTACCCGACCGCAGGTAAGTTTAATAATACGGTGTGTTATATTATAATCCCCTTTTCCTTTTTGACTATTCTTGAATGAGATCAACTGATCCAGCCCAGTTAAGGCCCAAATGCAATTAAAGCCCATTATGTTGTTGTAACAAAGTCCAGTCTTTCATTATTGGAACTCTTCTCCAATCAATTCCACACATATTACTAAGTCTGTAATGTTACTTTGTTCTTGATGCTCCAAATTAAATATGAAGCTAACTAGAAACATTTAAAGATGTTCTAGATCTAAAGAAGATGAGGGTTCGTAATTTTATGGAGGAGTTCTGGTTGTTGGAGTTGCAACGAAAACAACAACAAGTCTATATTTTTTATTTTTTTAGAAGAGAAGAAAAATGTGAAGAACAAATATAAAGAAAATGATATATCTTTAACTAAACTTAAATCTTTGTATAAACTTTACAGATATTAATGGTTAAATAAAAACTCTCAAATTAATTTACAAAAGCCACAAATAAGTTATAGTAATAAGATAATTATATTTCATTTTCTCAAGTACACTCTCATAAACTTGATTTGTTAAATGTAGTAAACCTCACATTTCGATGAAACTCTCCAACTTAAATGGGGTTTTGTAAAAATGTTTGTCATTTAGTCTTGAGACTCATATGTACATTTGAGTTCTATTTTTTTTTTTTTTTTTTGTATGCCATTCCAATTAATTGCAGTAAAATTGGGTATTCATGATATGCTTGTTTCTCCTATGAAATAGTAAATTTTTGGTTAAGGCAGTGGTTGATTTGTTGCTAGCAAAATCTTTGTTGGATCCTCCATTTAAACTTTAACTCATTTATTAAAATTACATATCATATGAAAAATGTTGCCGATCGTATGACATACTTATGTCAAAAATTGATAATATGTAAATACGGGTTACTTTTTTGACATTCGTATCAAAACCCATTTTACTATTAGAAAACACAAACGTTATAAGTTCTTTCGACTACGTCTCAATTACTATCATGATAACTAATAGTAATATGCAAAATCGGTAGAAGAGACCCAATGAATATTTTTTTTTACTAATTTTCAAGATTAAAATACTAACAAATAATCTTGTTGAAATTTGATTATTTTCTTAAAAGATTGTTTAAATTTATTTTTCAAGTATAATTTTGTGATTATTGTCCTACAAGTATCAATACAGAGAAAATAGTTTTTATATTTTATACAATCCTTATTTTTAAAAATAAAATTGAATGTAGAAGCTAGTAAAAAGCTGAGCTACATATATAATTTTCATATTCACTAAACCAGGTCAAATCGGCAAAATAAAATTTGAGTAAGGTAATATTTTCAGAGATCTTTTCATGAATACATAGCTCTTTGCTACTAAATTTCTCATAAATAGAGAGGTGGACAGAAAAAGGTAAAAGTAGGTTAAAAATGTGGTATTAGGTTAGAAATTAAACAAGTTTTGTTTTTTTTGTACCATTTAATGTAAATTTTAAATAAAACAAAATATAAGTGAACAGTAAGAAATAATAACGTCACAGTACAAAACTAATCCTATTTCAAAAAATTGATAGAAATAATTATTAAAATCTCATCCAATAAATATTGAAAAATATTGTCATATTAAACATTTGATTTCACAAGTAAATCGTACGAAATTATTCACCCAACCATCTTTCTTAAGTTAAGAATCACACAAACACAAAAGAAAGTAGAACCAAATATACTTTAATTAGCTTGTACGATTATTAGCTCCCATCTCCAATAGTATGATTCAATAATTCCCAAATAATTATTAATTTTACTATACAATTATGAAAATATATCTTATAAAGTATTTTGTAATAATTATTGACAATTATTGAGTGCTTTTTGTTAGGTGTTTATTATGAAATAACAGGACTATAGAAATTGACAAAATATAAAATAAAAAATTAGTGTCAAAAGCAACATCAAAAGATGCGAAAATAAAAGAAAAATGATGGGGAAAAAAAGGAATCACTTGATGCAAAAGAAAAACCCAAAGATACATTGTTTAGCTTTTAGAATAATATAATAATTTTACTTGAAATAAAATGACAGCTTTATTTCTTTCTCTCTCTCTCTTGAACAAGCAAAGAAGATGAATCGAACAAGAATTCAGTTATTAATACATTAATATTTTAGTTATTACAGAAGTATAAATGAAGAAAAGGTATTAGAGAGAGAGAGAGAGAGAGAGAGAGAGAGAGAGAGATGACTTGAAAAAGGCTCCAAAGAAGTAGTATAGGCAGTGAAAGAACATTCACCAAACCAAGAAGTGTGGCTTTTATGATATCAATGTGGATGATATTATGTTTTTGAATGGTTTGGTTTGGTACTCATCTTTAAATTTTAGCTTTAAGAGCAACCATCACAAATTTTAGGTCCCATTTCAAATTATGTAATTTAAGTATTTGAAAGAAATAAGGGTATAAAGAAAATAAATTTTTAGATTAAATTATAAATTTTAGTTTTGAAAGTTAGAATTTAATCCTACGAAACTAAAAATTAAAATTTAATCTTTTACAATTTGATAAATGTAGCCTTGTTTTATATAGTTGAAGAAAATGATAATTATAAATAGTCATAGCTTAGTAGCTACATGAACTAAAATTTCAAAGACATGTTTGATAGAGAATTCAAATTCTATTTTATGTTTTTAGATATATTGATAGCTTAGTGGATATGCGTTTTGTAGACGATCCATATTATGTTTCTGATTCTGTTATCCAAACAGTATAAATTCTGATTTTTTTTTTTTATGTTTTTATTGAATTTTATATTTTAAAAAACATAATTAATTAAAAATATATGTAAAAACATCTAAAAATATAATATATCATGTTATAAACTAAATTCATTTTTTAAAATATAATATGAATTATAGATTATATAATGATACAAAATAAAAATTATATAAATTTTTAGGTTAAATTTTAAATTTGGTCCCTATGGTTTTAAATGGATAGACTTTATTGTTTGTTTGTGTTGTGAAATAATAAAGACTTCAATTAAATTCACGTAGAAAACACTTAATCTTTTATTTTTGTAAAATTAGATTTTGATCATCGAAGTAAATTGAAATCGATATCTATTTAACTTATGAAGTTACAAAAATTGTAACCATTTTTTTAAAATGTATTTGTATTTTAAAAGATTATAATCGATTCATGAATTTATTTATCTAACAAGATTTATGATTCAATTGTTATCTATAGATATGAGTAGATTGATAATGACTTATGATTAGACTAATCAAATAAAAGATTAATAGTCCAAAATCAAAAGGACATTGCTAATTCAATAACTTAAAATGTTAATCATAATCTTTATCAATTTAATCATGATCGAACTTTTTTTTCCTTTAAAATATTGGAGAACACAAGAGGATTTAGAGGTATAAATAAAATTAAGCCGTTAAAATGAAAAACACGTCACAAATAGTAAGGTAATAACAAAGAAGATCTCGACCAATTTTTATTGGTTCATAAGTTATAGATAAATCAACAAAATTGAACTTCTTTAATGAACTTCGAGAATTATTGAACTATGACAGTTATATTGAAGTAGTCGTTTTTAGATGTACTACTGTGATTTTCAAAGATTTTGGATAAATCCAAATTCTATTAGTTTTTTGTGACACGTTGGGCAATTTGAAGGGATCATAGTCCATTTTTAAACAAATTGTTTTTTACTTAAGTTAATTTGGGAAGATTGAATAGATCCATCAATATGTTACATATATAATATTTGATCCTTCAATGATGGTATTGAAATCTAGAGGTGTGGGCATGAATGAAGTTCTAAATATATAGTCCTTGACACTTTTAGTGTCAATGCAACTTTTATTATAGACAAAAATGAAGTCAATTTAGACCACGATTATAAAAAATGAATTTAGAGAAATGAGTGTGTCTCAAACAGAATAAGATATTACAGTTAAAATGTGAAAGTAGCAAAATCATAAACTTTATTAATTAAGTTAAAAAAGATATTACATTTAAATTGTCGATCTATGTGGATGGAGTTCAATGTTGAAGCCGTCACGAATAAGATTCATTTTTTAGATTTTTATACATCATTGTATGAGGGATTTACTCAATAAAATCGTGGAATAAAATAGATCTTCATCTAATATTTGATATTCTTTTGATCATACTAGTTGAACTTACTTGTTAAGGTCGATCAATAATTTTGTATGTTCTTTTTCCTTTTATTCATGTCTTTTCTTTTTTGAGGAAAAAAAGACTAATTATTGTAGGGTGAAATTACATCAAAATGAATAAAGACGATGACAATTAAGATTTTGAAAATAAAATAATTATCTTATTTTATAGTCTAATTATCGAAATATATAAGTTAAAGAAAATCGGAGAAGTTACAACATGATTTAAGATTGAATTTCGGGAGGAAATATATAGTGGGGTTATAATTGTTAAGGCACGACTTTCAAAGGCGGTGGTAGTGGGACAAAACAAATCCAAACGGACTGCTAAGTCTTGTTGGTAAATTTCCCCGCAATAATTGCCGCGACAGTTCACGTGGACAACTGTTATTGGATTGTCGAAAATGGCTTGGCCCCACTCTCATTCATCCAGCTGTATCCAGGTTCCCCTCTCCCCTCACTCTACCAAAAAACACTCCAAATTATTGGATACTAAACCGCGTAATTAATCCCCCATTTACCTCCCTCTCTCTTCCTCCAAATACCTTAATTTAACGTATTAATTTAGACATAATTCAACTAGTTAGTTCATCTGTTATTGTAATAATCTTAAAGTTTAATTTTTTTTTTTTTGTGTTTTTCTACTAATATTATTTGATTAATCAGATATTCAGCCTGAGAAATGAAGAGAAAAAAAGAACCCATGGGCTTTGTTTGGACAGTCTGTTTAAATCTCCAATATTATACCGTTCTTTTGTTCGATTCCGTTCGTGGGCCCTTTTCTCTCTCCCCAACGGCTAGTACAGGCCCATTAATAGTGGGCCCATTCCATCATTTTTATTATTATTTTTATTTAAAATAAAAAACTCCTTCGAGGCGTTATTTACTGGTCTATATATACACTATGACGCCTCGGGCTGCGAAATATTCACTTCATCATCTACTACTCACTCACACGGTAGAAATGGGTAGACAATCCGTAATCGCACTCGTTCTCATCTGCGCCGTCGTCGCTGTTGTCGGTGGCCAGTCTCCGGCTGCTGCTCCCACTACTACTCCCGCCGCTACTCCGCCAGTAGCAGCGAAGTATCCACCTCCAGCCGCATCTCCTGTATCTCCACCGACAAATTCATCTCCCGCCGCCGCTCCTCAAAAGCCGGCCACTCCAGCACCGGTCTCCACGCCGCCTGCATCGGCGCCACCAGCAGTCGCTCCAGTAGCTTCTCCACCAGCCAGCACTCCTCCGACTGCGTCCGTTCCTGCTAGCTCTCCTCCGGCTGCTTCCGTTCCACCTAGCTCTCCACCAGCTGCTACCGTTCCGGCAAGCTCTCCGCCTGTTCCAGTTCCGGTTAGTTCTCCACCAGTTCCAGTACCTGTGAGCTCTCCTCCAGTACCAACTCCAACGGAATCTCCTCCCGCTCCCGAAAGTTCTCCTCCTGCCCCAGTCGCGTCGCCTCCTGCTGAGGTTCCGGCCCCGGCACCTAGCAAGAAGTCAAAGAAGCACAGAGCACCAGCTCCTTCTCCAGCGTTGCTCGGTCCACCTGCGCCTCCTTCTGAAGCTCCTGCAGGAAGCGAGGAAGGTCCTTCGCCCAGTCCTTCACTGGAGGACAAGGTATTTCAAATCCCTAATCTCTACCATTACCGTCTTAAATTTACCTGCATTGTCATTCTGCCCAAGATCTACAATATGCCATCATCGAACTGTCACAATACGTTTCCGTAGCTAAGATCTCATCATAATTTTGATAGAATTGGTTCATGAATAGCGCTTGTATGGTTTTATCATGGCTGCATTTGCACTTGCTTGACAACCGAGTGAATGAGTGTAATGACACGCGCCACCGACAGGAGTGGATCTAGCGCGTTAAGGCTGGCTCTAAGTTGAGATAAATTACCATGGTTGAGTCTAAAGACTAACCAAAGTTAAAAGGGAAAATAAAGAAAATCAAAACGCGCCAAAAAGAAATAAAAAGGAATCAATTTGTCAGATGGTCAGATCACACAACGCTCGAGATTAATAAATGTCAGTGTAGTTTTTCTCAGATCACATTTAGGAAAACACGTTAAGAACTTTAATTGACTTTAGCTTTAGGGTCTTTTTCTTTAAACCACGTCATTATTTATAAAATTTATTAATCAAATTCTAATTTTGTTGTTGAAAAATTTGCAGAGTGGAGCAGAAGCATTGATGAAGGTGGCCGGAAGTTTGGCTTTGGGATGGGCTGCCGTCGCCGTTAGCATTATCTTTTAGAGAGAGAGAGAGAGAGATTTGATCGTGCTTCATTTATTTATATTTAATCTCTTTTATTTATTTTTGGTTAAAAATTTTCCCCCATTGTGTACTCCGTATCATAAGAGGTGCTTTATTGATTGAATTGATTCGATGAAATTTGTTTTAGAAATTTGAGCACTTTGTTGGGTATTTGCTTTGATGTGATGATGAACATTTTGGATCGGAGTATATGATTTGTTGTAATTCTTTCTGTGGAGGACATGAGAGTGGGGAAAGATCTTTTATTACATTTGGATCCTTTTGTGTTAGGTAAATTATTTAATTCTCCTTCATTTCTGTTCCACTACATTTTTGTCAATTTACTTTTTACTTCCATCAAATAATACCGTGTCCTACTTAATCATTACATTAAGTTTCTAAATTTGAGTTTACGATAGTTATTTTATCAATAATTACCACACTCGAACTCTTCATCAAAGGGTTAGAACACTCGAACTCAACATGTACGGAGATCTTGCGTTAGGTCAGAAAAACAAAATTTAGCGAAAATCACGTGGATTACTGCTTTTCAATTTCAAGCCATCTTCTTTGATTGAAGACATCTGATGAAAAATATGACTAAAATATTGTTGTTGTTTTTTTTTTTTTAATAAAAGAAATAATTGTAATAGTAGTCCACCGACAGGATGAGTGAAATGAGATTTTTATTTATTTTATTATTTTTATATTTCTAATATTTAAGAGTGAAAGGGACTGTTTTATTCAATATGGGGATTGAAGGATACGATGTTTGGTGGTGCGAATCTTGAAATATATTTGTTGGTTTGGAATAACCAAAAAAATTAAAATTCATGTCGGTGGTGGCAGTTGTGGCGGTAGCTAACATTATTTGTATTCGTATAATTCATTTATAATTTTGAACATGCGTGTCTTCTTATATTTAGGGTTTATTAATTTCATTTGTTACATGAACTTATGTGATAGCTCTTCATGCTTGACATGTACTCTTCACAAATTGAAAGCTCAAATTCGTACTAAAAATCTCATTTAATAGAATTGCTGCTTTTTCGATCGATCATAATGATTGAATTAATCGTAAATGTCAAAATTCAGTATTAGAAACTGACATATAATTAAGTGTTAGAAATTAAAATATGTAAATTGTAAGTGAAAAATCCATCTGCAACTTTAACTTTAAAAGAAAGAAGAAAATTAGGAGTGGTGTTTGGGCCATGCTTTTCTGACCTTTTTTTATGAGTTGAGAATAAGATATTCCTAGAACCAAAGCAAGGCAACACAAATAAACAAAAGATATGATGTAATAAAAGAGGTTTCCAACTTGCCTACTAAGGAAAGAATCCAATTGCTCTCTAACCTTCAACTTCAGTATAATTCTCACTTAAAATAAATTCATGTTGTTTTGAATGATCAACCAGCTAAACTCGTTCACATCAAGTTTGATTTGAAATATACCGAAGAGATTCTTAGGTTGTTTATCGTTAAGAACAACAAACTCTTTATATCTCCACAATGGCAACTTCATGCCAAATATGACACATGTCCTTCATCCACTTTGTCCTTTATTAACCTCTTGAACTTTGATCCTATCCAAATTAACTCTCATCATTCTAGAGTACATCGCTAGATTGATATAGCTTAAACAGTTCAATAAACTTATTTAGGCAAACTTTACTTTTCAAGAGTGGCCCCTTAGTTTAGTAAAGTTCAACCATAGAATCTCCCCAAAAAAATATGTTATAAGGCCCACAACCACCTGGTTTGGCACTTAAGTATTCAACGACACTAATACATTTTATTAAAGACATCTCCTTCAACACGACACAATATTTTTCATTTTGGACATCTCCTTCGACATGACCTAAAATGTTTTGTGCCAATAAAAATATTTTTTTGCTTATTGCATCAATGATCTACATTATAATCTAGTTAATATAAAACTTTTGACGTATTCAAAACACAAATATCAATCAATTAAAAATGAAATGAGTTATTTTCAGAAGTATCAAAAAATTTTGGTTTGCTAAAATTATTATTAAAATAAATAAAGACACACATTGTGAGTTTATCTATTAGTCCAGAAGTTTTAAATTTCTTTCTGGAAAAATAAATAATACGTTAGAGCATTTTAGAAGGCTCAAAGTGTCTACTAAGAACAAACACTTCCATTGAGCTTCTTCTAAAAAGCATTTAAAAAAAAATGCTCCACCTAAAAGCACCAACTATCAAAACTAATCTCAACCCCCACTTTTTCTTTAATTTCAGATATATAATAAGTAAAAATTGGAAATAATACTTTTAAAAGACGTTGCTAATATCTTAGCCAATTAAATTAAACCCACAAATAAAGATGGAATCTTAAACCTGGATTAAATAATTATCCAGAATATATATATAGTACAAAAAAGTACACCCCTCCCATCTAATCTAATCTACCTTCCCAGTTAGTTATATAGCTCTTTTACTAATAATCTTCATAGATCATCACAATCAATTTAATTTCAGATTTGATGATATAATATAAAGTAACAGAATCTTATATGTAGATGTATATAGTTTCATTCACATCCTTCCCCACTCAATAGAAATGAAGAACAAAAATATGATAATCGGCTAACTCCCATTCTATATTTACTTAATTTAAAGATCAAGGAGAGGGAAGAAAAAGTTACAAAGGCAATACACAGTTTTCATCTCCCACTTTTCATTCTCTTTATATAATCTGATATTCGAGTTTGAGAATATCTTTTAAGGTTAATTACAAGTTGAGTCTCTTAATTTTGAAGTTTGTATTTATTTAATCTATAAACTTAGAAATGTTTGACAAATTCCTTAACTTCCAATTTTTTTTCGAAAGATTTCAAATGAGTTCCTAACAAGTTTAAATTTCTTAATTTATTAAATATAAAATTGAATTTTTACGTCCCATGAAACCTTACCTTTTTAATTTTGTGTTTAGTATGTTCTTAAATTTTTAACTCTTAAAGTTCGTAACTAAATAAATATTTTAAAGGTAGTTGCAAAAGTTTAATAACTAAATAGCTAGATCCCAATTCATAAACTAACTTTGTCCTTTAATAGATTTTGTAATGAAGATTCCTAAATAAATATTTTTTTAAAAGAGACCTACCCACTCCACATAATTTAACACAACGATCCCAACCCTAAATGAGTTGCTAAGGTAGAAAATGGACCCATTGAAAGTTAACAACATGCTAAGCATTGTCCACTTTTTAACTCAAAACCTCATTTGATGGTTTTTTCTTTCTTTCTAAATTAAATATATAAACACTGCATCCACCTTCTTTGTTTTGCAAAAAAAATAAGATGTTGTTTTTTAGAAATTTAACCATGAAATTGAATGATTCACTTGAAAAGATGAAAATCATATTTTATGAAACTGTGAGGAAACAAATACAATTTTCAAAAATCAAGAAACGAAAAACCAAAAGATTATCTAAAGCGACCTTAATTATAAAGGAAACCTCCTAACTAATCCAAGTTCAGAACAATACACAGTACATCAACAACACATTTCCATTATTCCCAGCCCCATACAATACCATGCATAGGGACACAAAAAGAAGTTGTTGGTGTCCTTCCAAAGAAATATAAACAAAAGAAAACTTAAGAAGTGCAGACAGCTCATGCCTCCAAACATACCTAAACCATACATCTTTACACTCTAGTTGGGGCTGTAAACCATTCTTATAAGCATTTTGCCATGCCTTTCCCCTCATGGGTCATTCTATTGATTCATACCCCACTTTTTCAATTAATAAAACATTCTTTAAACACCTTTTCTAATTCTCTCATCCCTCTCATCCCTCCCTCCCCCCCCCCTCCCCCCCCCCCCCCCCCCCCCCCCCCCCCCACACACACACACACACACAAACCAAGTCTATAAATATCAGATAGAAACTATTGAAATATCAGTAGAACACTAACCTTAAAGCAGAAGGAGAAGATGAAATCTCTTTCCGTCACTTTGGTTCTTCTTTCATTTATTCTGAGCTCATTCTTCCTCCAGTATGGCACTGCCGATTCCTCTACAACCTATGCTCCAAGTAAGATAAATGATTTACCATTAATATATAAATACTATTGGCAATGAATATACAACCTTTCATTCATTCCTCCTTGTTCAAGCGATTAACTGGTTTATTGTTTTGATCTTTTTCCTTCTTTTCGTTTTCTTCTTTTGAAAGGTGTTTGTGATTCAAAATGTGGGGTAAGATGCTTGAATGCAGGGGTGAAGGACAGGTGTTTGAAGTATTGTGGACTCTGCTGCCAACAGTGCAAGTGCGTGCCCTCTGGAACCTATGGAAACAAATCAGAATGCCCTTGTTATAGAGACAAGTTGAACTCCAAGGGAAAATCTAAATGCCCTTGATTTCATTTTCCATCCCTTGAAATCTATCATGTTTTCACTTTTCAATCACTTGAATCTAATTTCCTTTCTTCCCTGCAGTTCCTTAAATGTGAGTGGGTTTTTGTGACATGACCAAATAAAATTCAATGAATTAAACTGAAATATATTATGTTATTAATGCCCTATTTCGAATGACATTTTAAGTCATTTCAATCATTCAAGCACTCTGCCCAAATACAGAGGCATAAAATTAAATATAAAAAGAGTTCCTAAAGACTAGGTGAATTATTCTCTCTCAAAAAGCGAGTAGTTTCCGATGTTTCGTTGTCATCAGCACTGGAAGATCTGGTTAAGAAGGATCAAGACGCACTATAAAATCAGCACTCGTTCATTTCATATAAAACCTTTTTCATGGAACATGGGGAAGAAAAAACAAACACCACATGCACATACCAAAAAATATAAATTATGAATGCTCTCCTATCCTTTTCTTTCATTAGAAGCAAGAACATTTCAATGATTTCATTGATCAATTTTCTGAAGACCAGCACAACAAAGTCGGTTATTCAGCATGAAACAATAAAAAATCATCAAACCCCTGCCATTCTTTGGTTTTCTTTTCCCTTTTAATCCTTTCTGCAACTATAATTATCTAACAACACCCCAATATATGTACCATCTGAATGCAAATACACCACGAACAAAGCTGTAAGTGCCAAACCATGTCTATGAACTGGTCCCTTCCGATCCCCTACTAATGTGATGTGAGCTTATTTCTACTGAAGCAGGTGAGTAGTGCCCGGGCCTGCAAGTAGCCAAATTTTCCTTTTTAAAATTTATTGCGAATTTGGAATCTTAGGAAAACACAAGTCAGTGCAGTCATGTACCTTTTCCTTGGCCCGTGCGGTGCCTGATTGTGAAAGTGCCACTAATGGTGGAATAGCTCCCTCCTGGATTGCCATGATGCAATATCTACTCGTGATTCCACAAAGCCACAATAATGCTGCAGCTGCATACTCTTTTGCCCTGGCAGAACCTAACTCAATAGTGTCAACCAACAAAGCAATACCACCCTCACGTACAATTTCGATCCTTCCTTCATCTGTTGATGCAAGATTTGCCAGGACGGTTACTGCCTTCTCGACCATTCCTGTAGCTGGGTCCATCAACTTCACAAGATGCTTGATTGATCCAGCCTCCACAATTTTTGGCTTGTTTTCGGAAAGCAATGACAAATTAAACAGTGCGGTAGCTGCATCTCTCTTTCCCCGAGGAGTACCATCCTTCAACAAGTCAACCAGAGGCCCTATTGCCCCAGACCTCCCAATATTGACCTGGTTATCATCAACCACGGAAAGACTACCAAGAGTAGCAGCTGAGTTCTCCTTTGCCTCCGGGCTACCTGTTTGAAGAACATGAATCAAAGGCTCAATTGCATTGGCTTGAACAATGATAGTTTTGCAATTATTGTCGATTGATAAGTTCACAAGTGCTGTAACAGCATTCTCTTGAATCTTAGTGTCCGTGGAATTTAACAAATTGACCAAAAGGCTAATTGCTCCATAGTCTGCAATCACCGTCCAATTATTCGCATCAATCTTGGTGAGCAACCGTAGTTCAGCTGTACTAGTTCTTAGAGTTTCAAGCGAATCACTCCTCAAGTCCTCAACCAGCTTTTGAACTTTGGCTTTAATGCCTGTGAGGTCAGATATAACCTCCAGTACAGGAGTAGAAACTATTTCATGGACCATTCTTTCATACGGCTGTTGGCATGATATTTGACTCTTTGCTATCAGCATTTGAGACGGGTATTTTGATTTCTGTCAGCAGTATGATCAAAGCCAAGTAAGTTGATGGCTCCGACTTTACCTCCCAATAATTCCTTGGTGCAAGCTATTAGTCCACTGACACTTGGTGGGCCTAAATTCTGTAATAGATTGATCAGAGGCAGATCCAACATCCAAGCAGTGTCTGAGGAATCCACAAGGAGGTGGAAGTAAGTGGTTGCACGAACAAACCATTCAAGAAAATATTATCAACAGATAACGTACAAACTATAGTTCGCTATAGGAAGTTGCTGCCAATTTTTTCAGGAGAGGAGACCATATACAGCAATTAAAAACTTTCTCAAGTATGAGCTTAAAAAATATCCACATGTTCTTCAACTTTTAATAATGTCTCAGAACAGTTGTTTTCTAAAAGTACCCATAAATCGTCAAACAATAGTCCATCAAGAAAGTATAAAGTTGAGAATATTAGAAGCCATTCCTTGATCACTTTTGTCATCATTTCAGCATTTTTGTTATGCTTTGTTCTGAAAATCAGAGACTCAAATCAATCGTACTCACACATAATTTAAAAATAGTAAGAGTCTAAACCAGAAAGAGAGAATAACAACCAAAAATTTCTTACTTTGAAGCCAGAATATGGAGGAATAACATGAAGCCTAAAAGACACCGAGTCCTTATCCACAATAACATGGAAAACATTAGAAGTGCTAGCGAATCAGTGCAGCTATTGACAACTCCAACTTACTTAAACACCTAGTATTCCAAAATCCATCTTACCAAAATCTACGAAAAGCCCATAAAAGCAGAACAAATTTGCTCACATGTAACAATTTTTTTGTTCTTAATTCGAGCTGAAGAGGAAACAGATGATAGTAGCTGAAGTTCTTGAACAAATCTCTCGCGTTGCAAAACTTGAGCAGAAAAAAAAATAGCGTTGAACGACTCGATTACAGCACCATAAAGAAGAATTTGAGATATGGAAACAGTACTTCGAGAAAAAAAAAACTTGATAAAGGAGACAAAATTAGAGAAGAATAAAATTACCCAAATGAAAACAAAGTGGTGCTGAGTTCCTGAAATTCGTGTTGGCTTTCTTGTGAAATTTATTTCCCTAGCAGCTTCAAATTTTGTTTCAAGTGGGTGTGTTCGTTGATTATTAATAAAAAAGGTAAACTGCCGCTATTACTCGGAGCGTCTCCAAGGAACCCAACAACCCCCACCATACACCACACTGATTTTTCTTATATGTGGATGATGCCTCTCTCAAGCTTTTGTCATCATCTTCAATTTCTCTGCTTCTAATTTCAAAACGAGCTACACTTCATCAATTTTAATAGAATCTATATATTTTTTTCATCAAGACTTTTATTTTATTTTTAGTGTGAACTGTTGTGATATCCACTTTGACCTTAAATAACAATTTGAGAATATAAATTGGAGTTCTAAATTTGAATTTTGATAAGGCTATTAAATTACGCTTTTCTCTAAATTAATTTACACATTTCTCTAAATTATTAGATCAATTCGTGTAAAATTTAAAATGAAACTATTAAATTTCATATGGCAATCAATTCAAATCAATCCTCTATTATCATTGAAAATAATCTGTGTATTAATTTTTAATTGTGCGTAAACTTCTTCGAATATCATTTTCACAAATTAGTTCAAGTAAATGCATGGAAGATTTCAAAGAATTTCTTGTTTAAAAAGTTTAAATTGATCGGTTAAGTGAAATTTTACGGATTTGTACAACTATAAATTTTGCTTGAGATAAGAAAACATAACAAAGATTGTAAATTGATACATATAAAAAAAAGTTTAAAGTTTTAATTGATACAATTATTGAGATCATATTTAAATTGACACAATTTTTAAAGTTTAAAGGTAGAAAATGATACTTTCACCGACCATATTCATATGCACCCACCACATAAATTCCAAGAAACTTTATGGAAACGGAAAAGAATTATAATTAATTAATTACATTTTGATTTTATAATTAATTGCCGACATTTGTATTATTGTCATTATTTTATTTTTAAATTTCTCCTCTCTCAACATTTTCACAAATATTTATAATATACATCTAAATGTTGTCTTATTTTATAAAAATGAGATGATTAAAAATAGATTATAATCTATTGTCAATGTTTCATCAACTAGATATAACAATTTTCATCAACTTTCGTAAGGTTGTCTAAAATTTTCATTAATATAATATCTCCATGTTGAAACATCGGTATTTCTAAAATTGTTATAAATTGTTGTAAAATTTGTAAGTACATATAACAATAATACTAATAATAAAATTGAAACAATGACCAGTAGACTTAACCATTCACATTTTGTCCCACATATGAAAACACCCAATAAGAAATTTATTTGGTCAATTCAACGAGATTCATTGAAAGAAACGCGGGGTTTGTAACGTCAACGATCTTTCCTATGAATTTAACTATGCACAAATAAACTCTATCTTTAATTAATCAAGTTTAGCTTCATCCTCGTATCCTAAATAACATGCTTTGATTTAAATACATCGCTCTGATTAAAAGGCTTCAATCAAATCAAAAAGTGCTACCGAAGAAATCACAAGCCTAAAGGATCTGTATCCAAGTGTTCACTCTTGATAAAGCACCAAACTAGGAACCAAACGTAATTCTTGTCTTACTGAGTTTATATTGAATGAATATCATATCAATATGGTAATTCAATAATGGAGGATCTGTTACTGTTTGTGGATGATGAGGGATCAGCTTTGGTTGCTCATCTTAGTTCTTCATATTAAAGCCATGCAACCTTCAGCTACCACCTAAAACAAGAGTATCGCGCCCTTGTCAAGTCCAGAAGAAAGCTCGCAAATTAACCAATCACACTGTCTAAGGATACCACACGAGGCAGCAGGATGGTATTAGAACATGCCAAGGTCTGACCAAAAGCTTCCATTTCCAAAATAATATGTAAGGAACGAGAAGCAAAATATCAAATTAGCAGGGGACTCAAAATGATCTCACACATGAGGCAGCAGGATGAAGATGAAGGCATAATGCATACAACGTCGTAGACAATCAACAAAATTAACAGCTATAAGGCTAAAGCTCCCATAAGAAAATTTCATTAAAAAATGTTCCATAAATATGGTATAATATGAGTCCTTCACAAGAGAAACTAATTAACACCAATTGTTTGGCACTAGAAAAACAATAAGTCGGGGGGGGGGGGGGGGGGGGGGGGGGAGGTTACCTGGAAAATTTTCCAATATGAAACAGTCAAATCAAATCGAGACATTAATTGGAAATTACTTCTGCCTCTTTACTCTTTTCATTTTTCTGAATGAATTTTACTGCATTTCCACCATCTATTTACAAATCAGAAAAATGTTCTACGCAGATACCTGATGTAATATTATGGGAGCATGAAAAATTTTACATGCCCCCCTTCAACAGCAGCGACATCCAAGGTTAATGTCAAAAATTGTCAGGCATACTTTAAGATTATCGGCTTTCAATATTACTATTCACATGCTTTCTGAAGACGTTAAGCAGATCCCGAACCTCAAAATTAGTGTTTTTCAACATTACTACGCACATGCTTTCTGAGGAGGTTAAGCAGTTCTTGAGCCTGAAATAACAATTTTATTTTCGAATTAATAATCCTTTTCACAATTCAAATTGTAGAACAGAACTTATTGCAGTGAATACCTTATCCTTCGCCCTCCGAGTTCCAGATTGTGACAATGCCACCAAGGGCGGAATAACTCCTTCTTGGAGAGCCATTATGCAAAATCTGTTAGAGGTTGAGCAAACCCGCAATAGTGCAGCTGCTGCATTCTCTTTTCCTCTGGCAGAACCCAATTCAATAGCCTCAACCAACACAGGGATCCCACCCATCCTACCAACTTCAACCTTTCCCTCCTGAATAGTAGCAAGGTTTGCTAGAACAGCAACCGTCTTGTCAACCATTCCAACTGATGGATCCATCAACTCCAAAAGATGCTTAACAGCTCCAGCTTGCACAATCTTGACCTTGTTCTCTGGAAGCATAGACAGATAAAACAATGCAGTTGTTGCATCTTTCCTTCCCCTAGGAGTCCCATTACCTAGTAGTTCAACCAGAGGCCCAATGGCCCCTGACTTCCCAATCTTTACCCTGTTTTCCACGAGCATAGCTAAGCTAAAGAAAGTGGCAGCTGAGTTCTCCCTTGCCTCAGGGCTTCCTGTAACAAGGACGTGAATCAAAGGCTCAATTACATTGGCCTCAGCAATGGCGATTTTGTGGTCACTGTGGATTGATAGATTGAGAAGTGTTGTAACAGCATGCTCTTGGATTATTGCATCTGTAGAATACATCAATTTGACCAAAAAGGGGATTGCTCCATGTTTGGCAATCAAAATCCGGTTTTCAGTATTTTGCCTGGCAAGACTTCGAAATTCAGCTATTGCAGCTCTAATAGTTTCAAGTGAATTGCTATTCAAGTCCTCAACCAACTTCTGAATTCCAGCTTCATCACTCCCAAGTTCAGATTCGTGGTCAGCCACAGAAGAACAAACAATTTCGGGAAGTTCTTGTCCTTGTTGCCCAATTGTATCACTTTTTCTTTCCACCAACAATCTACGTGGGAGTTGTGGTTCAACTTGCAAGAAGGCTGGAGTCGCAGGAGCTGGTGATTCTAATTTTACTTTTTCAGAAGCATCCCTGGTGCGACCTGCTGATTCAATTGATGATAATGTTGAAGTGGTGTCTTCTGAATCCCTAGATATAACTAGTGAAAAAGTAGGCTTAACATTAGAGTCAAAGAAAACAATATCATGAACTTGAGATTTTTCATCTAAAGTGACATTGGGACGATTTTCTGAGCTTGTGACTGGCAACCCTCCAAAATCCAACTTGTCCCCATTTTGAGATACACCATCGGAGGAATTGACAAATTTAGAACGAGAACTTGTGGGGAGATGGTTTCTATCACCTAGATTCAACTTTTCAGGAGTAACGACTTGTTTCACGTTCTCTAACTTCATAGAGTTAATAAATTTCTTGTTATTGCTTATCGTGGCCAAACTTGACATCTGTGCCTTTCTAATGTAATTTGGTATTATATTAGTGTCTACTATTGGAACTGAGCCACAACTTCGGGATTTCTCTAGTCTAAGTATGTGCTCACACCTTTGAGTTATGATATCATCAACATGTTCAGCTTCTCCAGTGGTTTCCACTTCTTCGGCATTCTTTTTCAACTTATTATGAGCCAGAATCTCCATCAGAATATGCTAGTCTGACCTCGAGCAGTTTGTCTGAAATTTTTCACCAAAAATCTATATTTGGTCCAGCACTCTCCTACTGATACTTCAACGCACATTTACTTATGGTGAATAAGTTTCTTATCTACGAGCCTCCCGTTTGAGGACAAATTACTGCAAGCCATTCAAGTGAGAAACTCAATTTAAATATGCATAAAGCAGTTCGGCATTTCTAGTCTTCATAAAAAGATTCTAAAAATACGTAGGAATGAACAAGAGAAATTGTTCGCCAAACTCAATTAGTAATTACAAAATAAGAGTTAACATAATGAAATTCATCACTACCTCAAGAAATCTTGAGCCGACTAGCCGCAGGAACAAATCCCTGTTTGATCTATAGATCTCGAATTGAATAATTCTCTTTGCAGAACCTAGACAAACGTAAAACAGGAATGATTATAAGCAATCACCACTAACTAAAACTTTAGTAATCCGTTTCAATTGCAATTCATGCCTCAGATCGTCTTTCTCCCTCTTTACAGGGGCTAGGGTTCATCTATCACTACTTCGAAATATACAAGAAACAATTCTGGACAGTCGATTAAGAAAATTCGGTGTAACTTTCAATCAGAGCATCATTGGAAAGAAAAGTAAAAGTGATCGGAAGCTCGAGGATGAGACAAGGAAGACGGAACGAATCAATACCAAAGAAATAAACGAAAACCACAAATTGAATGAAAAAAAAAAAAAAAACAAATTTCAAATCTCTCCGAGGAGACAAGTAAGAGAAAATTTCATGGAAAGTGACAGAAAATCTAACCGCGTCTAATAGTCGCAGACACCGAATTTGAGCATTAAGCGTATGAACTCAGCTTTATCCTTTTCCCTGGGATTGGTTGGATGGGTTTTGTTCCGATAAAGGAAGAGAAAGTCTGTAAGGAAATGAGGAAAAACGTAACGAAATTTGGGTAAGGTTTCGATGAATTTGAATTGGAGTTGCTTTAGTAGTAGTCGAGAAATTTGATTATGCCGCGACGGTTGCTCCGGCTGGAAGAGGATTAACGGTAGGGTCAACGCGTTCATACTTCGCCAAAACGACGGCTCGTGCGTGAGGTGAGAGAGAGAGCAGTGGTTTGGTTGGACTGAATCGTATACGCTTTGGCTTTATTAGGTCTACACCCAGTCAAACACTCAACAACTCCCCCTCACATATCACACATGTCACATAGCCCATGCCCTTCTTCGGATTAACTCCTCAAATCAAACTATATTAATACCATCCATTTTAACTCTAAACTTATATAACTAACTGTTATCTTCTACGTATCTTAACTAAAAATGTCAAGATCTTTTCCTAAACTCATTAATTTCAATGAATATTCATCTTATTGGCCTATAATAACATTGATGAGATAATTTGAGCACTATAGTTAAACTTAAAAGATTCGTTGTCACATGTTTCATCACATGGCGGCGGCAGTGACATAGGCTACAAAAAAAAAAAAAAAAAAAAAAAAAAAAAAACCAATAAATTACAAAAATCCAATTATCCCAAAAAGAGACGGAGGGTAATTAAGTAATATGAATCCCAACAAATATTCTGACCATCAGGCCCATTATAGTCATGACTTGGGCCCAACTTCAAACATTAGATGGTAAGATGCTTGGGCCTAGCTTGATCCAAAAGATCGGTATATTTGTTCGCCAGCCGCTAATATTATTCTTTTCTTTTATTCATTTCGAAATGATTTCGAATATACTACATTGCTTAATAGTACATCCTAATCCTGGTGTGTTGAATCCTAAAAGTTGTTTGTTTTATGATCATCCAAATGTACTAATGTATATATACTTATAATATACTCTTGAACATCACTAAAACCGACAAAAATGATAGAAAATGTCGTAGATACATGCATGAGATTTTTGAGTGTGAAAGTCGATGTAGATTAGAGATAGAAGGATTGATATTAAATCTTCTCATGGATATCCCCTTGTTATTGATAGGAAGAGGGCCTACGAAGTACGAGCACACAGTCCACGTAATCAAATCGAATATTGTCTTATGAATCTTCTGCCTAAAAGGGCCATTCGCCTTTCGCCATAATTTCAAGAGGCCCATTTCAATCATAAATTGGGCCCAAACTTCAAATCGACATCGGCTGGGCCCAGTTTGATCTAAAATGTAATGGATGACTATCCTTCCCTCGTCGCTTTCCTTTCTTTTCTAACCTTATGTTTTTTCTTTAGACAACACATGATGTACGACTCTGTACCGATAATAAATAGTCACTTTACTTCGACTAAAGTTTGATTTTTGTATTATATTTATAATATCTAATGCATTTAAAAGAAAGTGTTATAATCATTTGTGTTTGAAACGTAGATTATTATTTTAGTTTTTGTTATAATAGTATGTGTTTGTGGTGTAGGTTATTTTAATTTGAGAAGAAAACAATAAAGATAATAACAAAAAAAAAATGTAAATAATAAAATTTGTACTTAACACTAAATAGTACTATAACAAATATGGGGTTTTGATTTAATGTTTACTCGAGATAATTGAGAATTTTTAAATAGTATTTATCGTAGTTATAGGTGATTATTATAATATCGAATACTCCTAAATCCCAAACGACCTTTAAACCTTTTTAAAATATGATTTTTTTTTTCACTCATTTCACCATAATTTTTATATCTATTATCAATATATCATGCATGCAATCATACATCATTTTCATGTCTACTGTGCATAAAATATATTTTTATATATTTATCGCCAGTAAACCATTACTTAATACATTTATCATTAACCAATTCCTTAACTTAATGATCACTTTTTAGTACTTCATTTGAATGGGTTCCACAAACTCCTTTTCCCGGCCTGAAATTTTGATTAAAACTTGATTAAAATCAACACACAATTCTAGAGGTAATATCCCCTTTTCACTTCAAACAAATTTGGTTTCAAAATGATTCAAAAATCAACATCATGAGTATATCACAACAGGGTATGTATTATATTTTCAATGAAATGGATATATATATAAATTGAAATGACATGTATAAATAATTGTAATAAAGATGTCTGTTTCCTTTTTCAGCCGGCAGTGGAACAGTAAATAAAAGGAGTGACAATGTGAAAATACCAAAAGGTAAATCAGAAAGGGTAGACAGTGTGTGTGGTAAAAAGTAAATAACATAAAAGAAGGAAAGAAAGAGAGGACAAAATATACTTTGGCTTTTTACAAAAACAGTAATTGCTGTTTTTGTACTGTCGATTCCAAGTGTGGGTTCCATTTTCTTTCTCCTTCAAGAATGTCTAACTTCGAGGGAACAAAGCCTTCCATCACTGTTCTATATGCTCCTTCTTCCCCCTTATAATAAACGTTTCTCGTTTCAAAAATACTTTTTCTTCATCAAATTGTATCAATTCACCATTTCTTTTTTTCTATTTTACAAATGTTTAATTTTAAAACAATTTGTTTCGACAACCTCAAACAATAACTCTTTAAAACATTTTTTTATTTAATCCATTCAGACTTGCGCCATAATTAATTAATGAAATTTGTTAACCACTTCTTATAATTTTAAATTTGTAATCATTTAATTCATAAACTAAATATGTAACTATAATAATTTAGTCTACATTCTCTTTTTAACAATTTTTGGACGACCCTTTGAAGAAATATTTCATCTCAATTAGATAGTGTAAACTTTTATTAAACGACCTTTAAAGAATATACCCCGACATTAATTAACATGTGATATATATTTATCCTTAAAAAAGGAATATAATCCACCTTTCATTTTGATCATACATTATGTTTTGGTTAAATTTCGTTTGAAAAACAATGAATAAAGATATTATAAACCTACTTTAATTTGAATTCAATATTGTCTGTTCTTTTACCATTCTCTATCTCTTACTTTGCAAGAGTGCAACCAAAACTAGTTACAAGTGTGTGGATGAAGTAAATGCTAATATATATATATATATATATATATATATATATATATATATATATATATATATATATATATATATATATATATATATATATATATATTCTTAGTGTTAGGGTTATTCTTTGTATTAGGTCTTAAGTTTAATTTATGGGACAAAATTTGAAAATAAAACTTTTTAGATTTCATATCACGTTAAAGTGAACAAAAAGAGTAACCAATGTGAAAAGTTTGTTAAAATTTAAAGGGTTAAATTTGAAGTTCAATTATGGGTTTGAGACAACCCAACACTTAAAAGCTTTTCCTTTAACATAGCTTAAATCACTTTGAGCGACAAGGTGGTAGATTTCAAAGTTTTTAACACTTTTTAGGTCATTTTAATCACCGACCCTATTGGCTTTGTCACTTATTCTTATTGGCATTTGAATTTGCCTCTTTGTGAAGTAAGTTCGACCTATTATATTTATTTCATCTTTTCATAAATTATTAACTCATTCCTACCTAACTAGAGTGTCAATTATTATTTAATGGTTTCTAGTAATCTACTTTTAAGTGAAATTAGTTTTAGTAGACAAAATTGAGAACTAATTAACTAAATTAAACAATTAACCATTTTATTTTTGTTATTGACTACTAAACCTACGTATAAATATCATTCTTATGATCTATTAATTTGTATTTGTTATCGTGTTGATTTAAACTTAAAAATTTTAATTTTACCTTGGTACGTTAATTAGCATTTTAAATTGACACAAGTTACTAATTAGGAAGAACATTATTAACAAAAGTGATTTTGTGATCGAAATATAACTTATTAATTTAGCTAATTAAATTACTCCACTTACATTAGTTTAATAAATTCAACATGCCACCCCCACATGATCATTAGGTTAAAATATAGCTCGAATTATAATATTTTATCCCACCTAAAATACGAAGCTTTTGTAGAAATTAAATAAAAGTACCTTATCCATTAAATATGTCACTAGAACTCGTTAAACAAAATCAAAATGAAAATATCAAATTTTTAAATTTGCAACAATAATCCTTTTAAATTGCAAAAAGAGACATAATATATTGAAAAATTATTTTCTTTTTAATTATTATTTTAATTAAACTAAAAGATCTCTTAATCACACATTATATTTTCCTACGTTGTTATGATTTGATTGGTGGTATGTGAAACATACGTGGGTTCATCGAATTACTTTAATAGTGTACTTTTTTTTAAAATTATAAAATATTATGGGATATGTTGTCACCAAACCCTAGCATAATTTTTAATAAAATTAAGAGCAATTAGATTAGGTTTAATTAATTAATTAATTAATGTTAAATAATGAGTGGCTATAACATGAGTTTGGTTTATCTTCCCAACATTTAATTTAGAGACAACAAACACATGCCCCTAGCTAAGAATCAAACTTGACGTAACAAACTCAACTAATCTCTCCAAAAGTTAATCTTAATTATATAATTAATTATCAGAAAAAGACATAATTATTTATTAGACCTAGAGCTTGCCCATCCCTTTAGTCAATTTACGCATTCAATCTCTATTGGCTAATGCCTATAAATAATTTCCCCTTAATCCAAAAGAGAAATTGAAATTAAATAAATTACTTTGTAGAAATATTATCAAACTATAATTGATTAAATCTTAAATAAAAAAAATTATAATACCTAGCATTGCTAGAGATTTTCAATTGATTTATCATATCCAACTCGTATGCTCCTTTTTCTAAAAGTTGTAAGTTTTTCAAGTTCACTTTGATTTGTTGGGAATTAAATACGTTTAACAAAGCTTAAGATCGCTTATCTTTTAGCTAGTTGTGTGAATCTCAAACATGACATCCTAAGCAAAAACAATTGTGAGATTCGATCACTTTTTCTTTTCCGTATTTTTCTATGCTATATATGTTAGTCATATGCAATTTAAGACTTATTTGGATTGACTGAAAAAAAAAAAAAGACGTTTTTTAAAAAAGTTGTTTTCTTTTAATTAACTCTTCCGATGAAAGTTGTTTAAGATAAATATTGAAAGTGTTCCAAAAGCTATTTCAAATATTTGATAAACACTTTAATTATTTTTTAACGTCGCACACTTATTATCTTAATGAAACATTTGCAATTTCTTTGAAAAAAAAATCAATCTTTTTCACATATATGAAATTAATGCGATTTGAATATGTAACTTTTTTAATGGAAGATGTATATATAACTAAGGCAATTGGTTACCCTAAAAATGAAAGTTAAGAACGCTTGTTGTGAGTACATAGATTCCAAGTAAGAAAGAATGGAGTCAAAACAAGTACTTAAATAATGTATAATATGTGTGTATGAAAGATGAAAACCCTAAAAGTGGGGAGGAGATCAGAGGAGAAAGAGACAAGAGAAAGAGGAAAGGGCTTGGAGAAGAGAGCAAGATGAGTGGCTCCAAACCATAAAAGGCCAAAACCAAAATTGATGCCTCAAAAATGCCTCTTCTTTCCCACACACACACAACACAAACCCTAAATTATTCAAACACATATCCTATTTCAGACACACAACGAATATCTTCCCACGTGCCAAAAACTCCCATTCACATTTCCTTTTCTTTTAATTTCTTTCATTATAAAATTAACGAAACGACAGTTGGTAATATAATGATTAATTAAATCCAAATATATTAGTAAATATTGTAAAATTTAAAATCTAACTCTTGACGTTGGTCATCCATAAAAAGTCTATTATTGATTTTAGGATTTTTTTTTATTTAATTTTTGTATATTTTAGAGACTTTAAAAGATTATTTAATATATTTATTAAAGAAAAAAAAGTAAAATTATCTCTTTAAGTTTCTGTCTAATAATTCGTCGTCATGTTCTTTTTTTTTTTTTAAATGTTTGTGATGTATGATTTGGTATTATTTAAAGATTATATGGTGAGTTAGTTTCAAGTAAATTAAGTTAATTTAGGGGTTTGTGATGGTGTAAATTAAGTCTATTGAAAGAATATAAAGCCTTGATTATTCATAATAATTAATTATGAGAAAACAAATTTAATTTATAAAAAATATATTAAAAGAAAACATAAAAATTCTACCAAATCAAATGTTAAATACTACTAAAGCATTTCATGAAATTGTTCACTATATATAATATATATAAATAAAAAGGAATTGTAGAAAGTGAAAGACGATAAAATCTGAAAACACTGAACATGTCTTAAACGTCTTTTAAAAGTAGCATTCAGCCTTTCATGGAATTGTTTCTGAAAAACAACTCTCAAATTCCTGACACGTTCTCTGTATTTCTAGTTTTCTATATCTTTCCTTTTCTTTTAATAAAAAACTAAAAGTACTTTCTTTATACATATATACACACACACACAAAGTCCCTTTAAAGCTAGTTTCCTTTATATGTAATCTACTTTACCTTTTAAATATATTCTTTAATTCCTACCCAAATTAAAAAATATGTTTATAAACAAGCTTTCAAAAAAATAATAATTATTAAGATTTAGGGTTTAGTATTTTCTAGCTTGTTTATGGACACAAGGGTACCCCTACAATTTTTTTCCCTCAAAAACCAACTAAACGAGGACAGTAGTGTTTTTTTCTTTAAAACACAACAATTATATGATTGCGGATTAAATCCCCAAATTTCTAGAAAGGAAGACATTATGTCAATTATTTTGAAAACATTGCTTTTATTTTTACCACACGTATATTCAAATTCAGGATTAATCAATTTGAGTGTTAAATTGAAAGTATAGTGGTAATTTTGATTGAAAAGATCAAAGAAAAACAAAGTTTAAACTTCTTAACTGTCAAACAGTACAAATTAAACTTCCTTTGTAGCTACAATGTACAAAATGATGATGAAAAAACATCTAAATTACTGAAGAAGGATGAAGATCTTTATTGAATTAATTATGATCAATAAATACAAATATAGATACATGCAATGCATCTAATGAATTGAGTGGACAAGTCTCTGTGATAGCAAGAAAATATGCAGTGTTTGGTTGCTTTATGGAAGCAGCAGCTAGCAGCTAGCTAGCAACAACAAAAACAAATATATATATATTTCATAAAAAGTAATTATTTTCTCTTTCAACAAAACCTTTTTCTTTGCCTTTTTTTTTTTCCTTTTCACTCTTTCTTTACTCTAAAAAGCAAGAATAATAAAGAAGAAAGCCAAAGACAAAAAGATTCAATATATAATAGACCAACAGACATATTTTGTAAAAGAACAATTACATCATGAAGCCCATATTTTAGACATTAATTACTTGAACCTTATTGCACAGACATGACACATGAACTTAGAAATTAATTTTCCCTAAGAAATTTTTTTAAAAAAAATTAAACACAAAACTCTACAATAATAATAATAATAATCAAAAGACACTTCTAAAAGCCATATGCATAATCCAACAAACTCAAACTCTATCCTCTTCTACTTTAGCTTCTACATCATCTTCATGATAATAATAATCTTTTTACACATATGGGTCTCTTTCAATTTTTTTTAATGTGAAATTTTTATTTTTGTTGGTCGACCTCAACGGCGTCGTTCTGGTGTCCAGTGCGGCTTTGATGGGCTAAAGTGAACCGAAGTTACCCTAGAGTCGAGAAGCTCGACAATGGGCGTGAAGTTAACGCACCGTGGTGCTTTGTATTGGTTGATTGATGCACCTCTCGAGATCGCATAGTCCATTAACTCTTCAAAGGTCCCGTTTCTCACCACCCTAATCTCCAATGGTCCAATTGAGTTATCCGCAACTCGGCCTTGTCGATAAACCGAGTTCAAACTTTCTTCAATAGCCAAGCAACACTGGTTTAAAATCTCATCCGTTGGATGTGAATTCATTGTTTCATTATCTTTCACAAGAAGCTCCCAATATATAACGTAATGTCCAGGGATTGTTTTGGTATCTGCATAGCTTGTGTATTCCACCACAGTGGTGTTGAAGTCTCGTAGAAGAGACGACGCGTTCTCGACCGCCTTCTGGAGCTCAGCCTCATCGGTCTTGTCAGAGTCAATACTCAAAAGAACATTCTTCCGTCTCACAAATCGGAACTGCGGGGCGGCGTTATGGAACCCAGTGACTTCGAGGACATCACCAACCCGGTATCGACACAATCCAGCATAAGTAGTTATAACAAGCTCGTACTCTTTCCCAACTTCGACATCGGCAAGGTCAACAAGTCGAGGCGGGGAGTCACGTGAAAGAGCGGAAGCTCGGGACGAGGAGTCGTGGGGGAGAAATTCAAAGTAGCCCATGTTTGGCATGATGGTATAGGTCACATCCGAGGGTTTACACATTGGGTTTAAATTTACCCCAAAGTAACACTCGGAGGAAGCATACATAGTGCAAGCCATAGGTAAACCACCGCTGTAAAATTCAAGGGTGGGAATATACTGAGCCATGGCTCCAGTCACAATCACATCCAAATATTTAGTATTCGGCCAAATTCTCGTGATAATCCCTTCCCATTCCTCCGTGTAACATTCATTTGAGATGAATTCCGCCAGCTCCGGATTCGGGTTTGTTAGATATTTGGAGGTTATACATTCACGAAGACAAGTGTCCGTGATTTTAGGGTTTAGGGTTCCGGTGGAGATGTCGTGTGCCAACTGTTTCCAATTAAGCTGGAGAAAGCGAATGGCACGGAGGAGACCGGAGGCGAAAACCGCACCGACGCGAAGGACTTGGTCACGCATCAACAAACCACATAACATTTGAGTGTACATGCTTTGAAATGAATCAGCGCATAGAACCGCCTCGTTAGGGCTAGTGTAGTCATTGAAAGGGTCATAAGGCCGAGTCTTGAAGATATCGCTCTTGTAATAGCTAGTCAGTACCGGACGAGCAACCAAACCTCCAGGAGTCTTAGTCTCCGCCTTCACGAATAAAAAGTAAAGTCCCTTTCCTTTGTCCAACCCCGGCACATACCTGAAAATTATATATTTTTTTCATTGTCAATTTTTTGTTTTTATAATTTTCACCAAATTAAACTTTTAAAAAAGAACTTACAAATTCATGATGGGCATGAGAAGGCTGTATAGTAATTGACGACGTTCCATTTCTTCTTTAATTGTCGGCATCAATTTTCTCTCTCCAGCCGATGTCCCAGAACTGCATAAATTATCGAATAAATATAATTAACCCTAAATTAATTTAGTTTAATTAATTACTAATAAAAACAAAAAAGTGGGGGAATTACGAAATTAAACCTGGTGAGGAATTCAGAAATGGGATGGGATGAAAAAATGGGAGAGCGATCGCCATTAGCAATACGTTGAATATCAGGTTGGAGATCTTCATAAGTAACAACAGGAAATTTGGATTTAAAGGTATCCCGGTCCGTAGCTCCGTTGAGCCGGAACCGGTTCACATATTCAGTGTGAGCGTTTTGGGTGAGAATCTCAGCCAAAACCCTTTGCTGAACCAAGTCAGCATTTGTAGTGGTTTCTTCTATAAAACGAAGGGCTTTGGCATCTTTCTCGCAAGCAGGCGGTCCAAGAGGAGATGAAAATTCAGAATTATCAACAACGGCCATTACTTATAAAATTAAAACGAGTTTGAAGAAGGATGTGAGGAGAGAAGGATTTAGAAGAAAAGAGATGAGTAGAGAAGTTGTGAGTGTGGGATTTATATAGGGAAATGGAAATGCATGGTGTGGATGACACGTCAATGTCCACGTCATGTAAAGAGAGGAAAAAAAATAATATTTGGGAGAGGGAAAGTGGTGTGGGGGAGAAGGAACATGTGGGGCCAAGACACATAGGTGTGTCGAGGAAGGGGAAGACAAGGTCGGCCCCACATGTTTGTGCCAGGTCAAATAAGGGTTTGTCTTGGAGTGAGGACCGTGTTTATTGGAGATAACGACGGCTGCCGGCGGAAGCAGCCAATTTCTGAAGGGAACGGGAACGGGAGGAAGGCGGCCAAAACTATTCTTATGTTATTCTCTTCTTTTTTCTTTTCTTCCTTCATACTTTGGTTTTTAATTTCAATATCTTCATGTTAAAGGCTAAGTCTCATCCTAATCATTTTACGGTCATTAATTTAATAATTTTTCCAATCAAACCATTTTTAAATTTACCATTTATATTCTTAAATTTTAATTTTATAACTGTATCAATCAATTATGAGGTGGAGGGGTAACCATGAAAGGTATCTAAATTAATTAAATTCTGATTATGTTTTTTAAGGATATTATCCGACAAATATGAAGTGTGGATTTTAGCAATTTATCTTTTTTCGTTAGAGATAAAAAGAAATATATCTTGTACTTTGATAATATTTTAAAAAAAGACATAAATTTATATGTTTCATTATTTACTTTATGTTCTCAAAAATTAAACCAAGTTTTTTAAAATTACAAAGATTATTGAGAAAAATTTGTTCTTAATTTTCCAATTTTCAAACTTCTATGAATTTAAACAATATTTAAACGGATTGACTTGTATAACATTTTGTTCTCGCACATATTTTGATTCAAGTAATGTATAAGCAAATATAGAAAGCATAGGGTAATGAAAGATGGAAAGGAGGTTAAACAATGAATGATATAATGGTTACAAAAATACCAACTATTCAATAATTTTTTTTTAAAAAAAAATTTCCTTTTAATGGAAATTGGTCGGAGACACGAGAATATTTAATTAACCATAGTATTATTTAAATTATACAGAAAACAATGAGATTTATTTTAAAGAAGAAATTAAAAAGTAATAGGATTATGATTTAGAATAGAAGGCAATAGATTAATTGAGGATAAGATCATTGTGGGGATTATTGAATTATTATTTGGTGCTGTATCACGTGAACATGACGTTGATGATCAATTTTCTTTTATTTTCTTTTTTCCTTTTCCAGTTGATTAGGATTTTAGTTTTTGAACTTGTCTCGCCATTTAAAAATAAAGAGGGTAGGTAAATTTCACTTTGTTTTTGTTTTTTTATTTTATTTTTAAATTAAACTTGTGACACTTGCATTGCAATTCTACATAGTTTTCTTCGCCAACTTAATTTGTTTCCTTTTCCTTTAATAATTAATTTAGTTAATGCTAAATTATATCATTTATAGCTTTCTTCTAAACTTTCTAAACTTTTGCTTTAATTATTTTTTCCTTGGTTCATTTTATTTTTTACCACTGGTCAGCTTGCCCACTAACAAATAATTAAGAAAATAAAGTGCAAATCATACACCAAAAATTTTAAGTGTATAATACCTAAATTTTGACCGTTAACTTTGACTATTAACTTTAATCGATTAGTTAATTTGAAGTGTTTGAATATCTAAATTCCTGTTTTTTTTTTCTTCTTTTACCTGAATTCCGTATTTCACAAGATTTAATTTGTTGCAAAAACTTTGACTTTTTTAGATTGAATTTTCTCAAAAGAAAAAAATAATTCAAACTATGACGTTCTAAAAAATCAAATGGAAGAAAAAAAAAACCATAATAGTGCATTTGATTTTTTGTCTTACAAAATATCAATATGTTATTCTCTAAAAATATAAATTTGCTAATACGTGTTTCACGAAAAAAAAAATATATATTAATTTGACATTTAAATAAGAATTTGTTTTGAATACCTTCTGCATTAAATACTTTTTAGAAAAACCATTTTCAATGAAAATGTTTCTCTCTTACGATGGTATTTAATAACAAATTTGGTTTGGTGTCGGATTTCCCTAAATTAAATGTTTTTATTTAAATAATAATTTGTACATACATTTTTTTTTAATCATCTTAAGTCATTTAGTCAATTATCTATGTTAAAGTCACTTTAAATCATTAAATTTCCAAAGTAGTTTATAGAAAAAGTTGATTTTGGCAACAAAATTATTTAAAGAGAACTATATATTTACAGCAAATTAACTATTAGCATAATTTCGTAATGTTATGAGTTTAGGGGAAGTTTAATATGGTGTATATTAATATAAAAGTTCATGTATATTGCTAAATCTCTAAGTTGCAGAGAGAGGCCATCAGCAATGAAATAAGCCAAAGAATATTAATAAACTAAATAATTAATAGAAAAACTGGCAATCCTTATCTTACCCAAAGTTAATTATATAAGCAAAATAAATATAATACTAATAAAATTTAGAAAGAAAAAGCTTAGAAAATCATCATTGTTCAAAAAGGTGAAGAGAAGAGGAATTTAAATCTCTCCCAATCTGCATGTCTTAAGAAGTAAGAATTATCCAATATGCTTTGATCTTCATGGTCTAAAAAACTGTTTGGATCTAATTTACCTTTTAATTTGTTTGGTTTTTTTTGGACACTGGAATATATACTGTTCATCTGTTCTACTAAAAATATATGGTAAAGACAAAAAAGAAAAAAAAAAAACTTTGTTTTGGTTATCTCTTGTTATATATAGAGTATATTTCCAAGGCATATGAATATAAATGTGATAAAACCATTGATTAATTATGTTAATTTAATGAAGGTCCTATATTGGTTAAATAATTAAGTACTTTTTACTCGGTCTTTCTAAATTTATAATGATTTTGCAATTAAATTAATCATTATTAGAGGTTGATTATACATTCCCTACTTTTGAAATTTTACTATTATTGTTAATATTATTAGTGAAGTTCTGTAATATTGTGCCTCCTTATTGAGTTATTTCTTTTTTTTTTTTTAAAAAAAATGAGTATAGTTGGGTACTTAATGGTATTTAAATACAAAATTTAACTTCAATAATATCATACTAAACTTCTCTTAAATTTTAATAAAATTTGAGGATTTTTACTATTGAATTGAATCACTGCCTTCAAAAAGAGGAAAACAAAGTAGAAAAAAAAAATTAGTTTGTTTGTTCATTTTCAGCTTTGAACTATTGTTATTGCCTCAATTGTAACGCCCGACAATTTCGGTTTCCTTTTTGTTTTGACCATTAATATTAATACTAAAGTGTGTTTATTATTAGTATTAAACTAAAGTTTTTTTTTTGTATTAATTTTGAAGTTAGGGGGTGAAATAAATTATTGGCTTAACAAATAAATGGCCTTGGAAAGGGTCAAAGGTGGTTATTGGAGGAGAGAGGAAAGAGGGTTTTAAAGATTTCTTTTATTATTTTTATTTCTTTTAAAAAGAGGCCTTGGGACTCGTGCGTAAAGAGGAAGAGGAAAATTTTTCAAAGAAAGAAAAAGGGGGAAAAAATTTTCCTATTGAAACCCTAGCCGCCGCACGCCGCCGCCGCCGCCGCCGCCGCGAACCCGAGCCGCCAAGCATCCTTCTCTGTTCAGCAGCGCAGCCGAGCCGCAATCGCAACCGAGCCGTCGCCGAGCTTCCAGCCGCGCCAGGAGAATCGTCCAAGCCGATCTGCGCAGCCGAGCGTCCGTCGGAGCAGCCGTCTCTCGCACGCCGAAGCCGAGTCGAAGCCGCCTCCGCGCGTCCGCAGCCAACCCGTCAGCCAGCCGAGTCGCGCCGCTTCGATCCGACGCAAGCGCAGCCGAAACGCCAGTCGGTAGCCGTCGCCGAGCGAAGCCGCGGTAGCCGGACCACCAACAGCCGCCGCGCCGCCCGAAATCCGGAAGCCGAAGCCTCGCGCGCAAGGGTCCGACCGAAGACCCGCCCCGCGACCCGAACCGACGCGCGCCACCTTCCGGAAACCCGACCCGCGCCCGCGTGCACCCGTGCGTGAGCCGCGCCCGCGTGTGAAGCCGCGCCGCGCGCTTTTGTGTAGCCGAGCCGCGTCCCCCCTGTTGCAAGCCGAGCCGCGTCTCCCCCTGTTGCAAGCCGAGCCGCACGCGAAATCCCTGTACCGAGCCGAGCCGCGTCTGCCCAAGCCGAGCCGGTCCTGTCTTCTTCCAGCCGAGCCGCCAGGACTAAATTGGCTCCATCCACCTATATTTTGGTAAGCTAATTAATTATTGTGGTCTTTCCGGTAAGACTCCATGCTCGGACGTTAGTTAAATTAATTTGGATCTAAATTAAATTATTTTCCTCAAGGGACGTCTTGGACCAAGAAATTACTGCAGCGCGGGATTTCTTCAGTAGGGGCTCGAGCACTGCAACCTCCTTCTAGGGTAAGCTATTTCAATTGAGTCTCGAACCGTTAGTCGTTGGCGACCTATTTACAATTTTGACTCATTAAACAGTTAGGACTTCGTCGCTTGGAAAGCGTACTGCCTCGCCGTTAGGACTCGACAAGTAGATCTCCAGGTAAGAGATTCTACTACTAGTTTCATGTTTGAAGTATGAGACTGTGTATGCCCTATGTTGCATATTGAGAAATTGACAGCTATGATGCCTGAAATAAATGTTAGTATGAGGCAATGACGATATAGTTGTGCTATAGCCTGTTATGTGTGGCAAGATCTATTTTGGTTACGACGAATGTCGGGACGGAGAGTGTAGAAATGATTTGTGTGACATGTTATATGCTGATGCCATGTGTATGTATACTGCAATTAGGGTACCTGTTAGCTTGATTCTGTTAGAGTCGTACCTGCATGGGTGTCCTTCGGGATCACCACCTATCGAGGACTGTGTGGTCCGACGGGACGCCAGTCTAGCATGATATAGACATGACTCGAGTGACTCGACGGGGTCCTCGCATCCCGACTGTCCTAGGTGTCCCCGGGCACCGAAGACCAGAGTTACGTTCCTACGGGAGCGCATGATTGCACGTGTTCGGGAACGTGCCAGAGATTGGGTACCAGTTATCAGGACTCTAACAGGAAGTTAACAGGCACCTAGTGGGACTAGTAGTGGGTCCCTTACTGAGTATTTTTATACTCATTCTCTCCATTTTATGTTTTCAGGTAGAGGACGAGGCAAGGGCAAGGGCAAGCTGGCGAGCGACCCGAAGTGAGACCGAGGAGGGCCATAGGGACTACCGCTTCCGCTTATTTCTTAGTTCAGATTTTAGCATTTGAGTTTGAGTACTTTTTATTTTTCACTATCTTTTATGTAGATAGGGCCCGAGTAGGATTTCAGAACGTTTTTACATTTTTGCATGACTACCTTGTTTATGTTTTTATAAATGAATTTCTCGAACCGTATGCTTTTTAATAAAATTTTTAGACTTAAACCACTTGTTCTATATTTAGTGATGACTTCGATTCAGCATAAGGAGTTGGGTCGTTACAGTTGGTATCAGAGCACAGTGTTTTAGGTTCTGTAGACTGACCTACGATGTAAGTCATTTTTGTTTGGTTTTACTTCACCCTATGGCTATACGGTCCTTCGGCACTCGCCAGGTATGTCTAAAGCCTTGCTAATGTTAAGATTACAATTTTGCCTGAATAGTCTAAGACCTAGATATAGGGTGTTAAGTTCTTGTGGTGAAAAGTTTGTTGGTGAATTTAGGGAGAATGCCGCCACGTAGAGGTACACGCCGAGGAGGTGGTAGGGGAGGCAGAGGAGCCGGTCGTGGCCAGCCGGAGGCGCCACCTGTTGCACCGGCAGTCGACCCAAACGCACCGGTCACCCAGGCGGATCTCGCCGCGATGGAGCAGCGTTATCAGGACATGCTGCAAGCTGCTTTGGCGCCTTTCCTTGCCGCCCAGCAGAACCAGGCCGCCCCTGTTCAGGCCGAGGCCGCCCCTGCTCAGGCCCAGGCCGCCCCTGTTCAGGCTCAGGCCGTCGCTCCTCCAGCCCCTGAGGAAGCTCAACCAGTACCAGTTCAACTGTCGACCGAGGCGAAACACTTACGGGATTTCAGGAAGTATAATCCCAAGACCTTTGACGGATCCATGGACAACCCCACAAAGGCCCAAATGTGGTTGACGTCCATAGAGACTATTTTCCGGTACATGAAGTGCCCAGAAGACCAGAAGGTGCAGTGTGCAGTCTTCTTCTTGGAGGACAGGGGCACCGCCTGGTGGGAGACCGCGGAGAGAATGCTAGGGGGCGATGTAAGCAAAATAACATGGGAGCAGTTCAAGGAGAACTTCTATGCTAAGTTTTTCTCCGCCAATGTGAAGCACGCCAAGCTGCAAGAGTTCCTAAACTTGGAGCAAGGCGACATGACGGTGGAGCAGTACGACGCCGAGTTCGATATGTTGTCCCGCTTTGCTCCCGATATGGTAAGGGACGAGGCTGCCAGGACGGAGAAATTCGTTAGAGGACTCAGGCTAGACCTTCAGGGCATTGTCAGAGCCCTCCGCCCAGCCACGCATGCTGATGCACTACGTATAGCACTGGATTTGAGCCTGCCTGAGAGAGCCGATGCGTCTAAGGCTGCCGGCAGAGGGTCAGCCTTGGGACAGAAGAGGAAGGTTGAGACGCAGCCTGACGTAGTACCGCAGCGAACACTGAGGTCAGGAGGTGTCTTCCAGAGACACCGACGGGAGCTTGCAGCAGCCGGGAGGACTCTGAGAGAGCTACCCGCTTGTACTACCTGCGGGAGAGTCCACGGAGGTCGTTGCTTGGCTGGAAGTGGAGTCTGCTTCAGGTGCAGACAGCCGGGGCACACTGCTGATATGTGTCCTCGGAAACCCTTCGAGACGACACCGCCCCAGCCTTCTGCGGCCCAGCAGGGGAGAGTTTTCGCCACTACCCGGCAGGAGGCCGAGCGAGCTGGCACTGTGGTGACAGGTACGCTCCCAATTTTGGGGCATTATGCTTTTGTGCTATTTGACTCTGGGTCATCCCACTCGTTTATATCCTCCGTTTTCGTTCAGCATGTGGGTTTAGAGGTAGAACCTTTGGGTAGTGTTTTGTCGGTTTCTACTCCATCTGGGGAGGTCCTGTTATCCAAAGAACAAATAAAGGCATGTCGGGTAGAGATAGCGAATCGTATGTTAGACGTGACCTTACTAGTGTTAGACATGCAGGATTTTGATGTGATACTAGGCATGGATTGGCTGTCAGCCAACCATGCCAATATAGACTGTTATGGCAAGGAAGTTGTCTTCAACCCTCCCTCCGAGGCTAGTTTCAAATTCAGGGGGGCAGGTATGGTATGTATACCCAAGGTCATCTCAGCCATGAAGGCTAGTAAACTACTCAGCCAGGGTACTTGGGGTATTTTGGCAAGCGTAGTGGATGTGAGAGAGCCAGAAGTCTCCCTATCTTCCGAACCAGTGGTAAGAGAGTACCCCGACGTTTTCCCAGACGAACTTCCAGGACTTCCGCCTCCCAGAGAAGTAGACTTCGCTATCGAGTTAGAGCCGGGCACTGCCCCAATCTCGAGGGCCCCTTACAGAATGGCTCCAGCCGAGCTAAAGGAGTTGAAGGTCCAGTTACAGGAGTTGCTGGACAAAGGCTTCATCCGGCCCAGTGTGTCGCCTTGGGGAGCCCCAGTTTTGTTCGTGAAGAAGAAGGATGGGTCAATGCGCCTTTGTATTGACTACCGAGAGCTGAACAAGGTGACAGTCAAAAACCGCTACCCCTTGCCCAGGATTGATGACCTGTTCGATCAGTTGCAGGGAGCCACCGTCTTCTCCAAGATCGACCTGCGATCAGGCTATCACCAGTTGAGGATTAGGGACGGTGACATCCCCAAGACGGCCTTTCGATCGAGGTACGGACATTACGAATTCGTTGTGATGTCTTTCGGCTTGACTAACGCTCCTGCAGTATTCATGGATCTGATGAACAGGGTGTTTAAGGAGTTTCTAGACTCGTTCGTCATAGTCTTCATTGACGACATCCTCATTTACTCAAAAACTGAGGCTGAGCACGAGGAGCACTTACACCAAGTTTTGGAGACCCTTCGAGCCAACAAGTTGTATGCCAAGTTCTCCAAGTGTGAATTCTGGTTAAGGAAGGTGACGTTTCTTGGCCACGTGGTTTCCAGTGAGGGAGTTTCAGTAGATCCCGCAAAGATTGAAGCAGTGACCAACTGGACCCGACCGTCCACGGTTAGTGAAATTCGAAGTTTTCTGGGCTTGGCAGGTTACTACAGGAGGTTCGTGGAAGACTTCTCACGTATAGCCAGCCCGTTGACCCAGTTGACCAGGAAGGGAACCCCTTTTGTCTGGAGCCCAGCATGCGAGAGGAGCTTTCAGGAGCTCAAACAGAAGCTAGTGACGGCACCGGTCCTGACAGTGCCCGATGGTTCGGGAAACTTTGTAATCTATAGTGACGCCTCCAAGAAGGGACTGGGCTGTGTTCTGATGCAGCAGGGTAAGGTAGTTGCTTATGCCTCCCGCCAATTGAAGATCCATGAGCAGAACTACCCTACCCATGACTTGGAGTTGGCAGCTGTAGTCTTTGCACTGAAGATATGGAGGCACTATCTGTACGGTGAGAAGATTCAGATTTACACCGATCATAAGAGCCTGAAGTACTTCTTCACACAGAAGGAGTTGAACATGAGGCAGAGGAGGTGGCTTGAGTTGGTGAAAGACTACGACTGCGAGATCCTATACCACCCAGGTAAAGCAAATGTAGTGGCTGATGCGCTGAGTAGGAAAGTTGCACATTCAGCAGCGCTAATCACCAAGCAGACCCCCTTACTCAGGGACTTTGAGAGGGCAGAGATTGCAGTCTCAGTAGGTGAGGTTACCGCACAGTTGGCTCAGTTGACAGTTCAGCCAACCTTGAGGCAAAAGATCATTGCTGCTCAGCTGGATGATCCTTACTTGGCAGAGAAGCGTCGCGTGGTAGAGACAGAGCAAGGTGAAGGCTTCTCCATATCCTCTGACGATGGCCTTATGTTTGAGGGACGCCTGTGTGTGCCGGAAGACAGCGCAGTTAAGACGGAGCTTTTGACTGAGGCTCACAGTTCCCCGTTTACCATGCACCCTGGGAGTACGAAGATGTACCAGGACTTAAGGAGTGTCTATTGGTGGAGGGGCATGAAGAGGGATGTGGCAGACTTTGTCAGTAGATGCTTGGTGTGCCAGCAGGTGAAGGCACCTAGGCAGCATCCAGCAGGGTTGTTGCAACCCTTGAGTGTGCCAGGGTGGAAGTGGGAGAGTGTGTCGATGGATTTTATTACGGGACTGCCCAAGACCCTAAGGGGCTACACGGTGATCTGGGTTGTGGTCGACAGACTCACGAAGTCGGCCCATTTCGTGCCAGGGAAATCCACTTACACTGCCAGTAAGTGGGGGCAGCTATATATGACAGAGATTGTGAGACTACATGGAGTACCCGTATCCATCATTTCAGATAGAGACGCCCGTTTCACATCGAAGTTCTGGAAAGGACTTCAACTTGCATTAGGTACAAGGTTGGACTTCAGCACGGCATTCCACCCTCAGACTGATGGTCAGACAGAGAGATTGAACCAGATTTTGGAAGACATGCTGCGAGCCTGCGTACTAGAGTTTTCAGGAAGTTGGGACTCCCATCTGCATCTGATGGAGTTTGCCTATAACAACAGCTACCAGGCTACTATTGGTATGGCACCGTTCGAGGCCCTGTATGGCAAGTGCTGTAGATCCCCTGTCTGCTGGGGCGAGGTTGGAGAGCAGAGGATGCTAGGCCCCGAATTAGTGCAGACGACCAACGCAGCCATACAGAAGATCCGAGCTCGTATGCTGACAGCCCAGAGCAGACAGAAGAGTTACGCTGATGTACGACGTAAGGACCTCGAGTTTGAAGTGGGAGATATGGTCTTTCTGAAGGTTGCACCCATGAAGGGTGTTCTGAGGTTCGCGAAGAAGGGGAAGCTGAGCCCACGCTTCGTAGGGCCGTTCGAGATATTGGAGCGGATTGGCCCCGTGGCTTACCGCTTGGCGCTACCCCCATCGTTTGCTGCAGTGCACGACGTATTCCATATCTCCATGCTGAGGAAATATGTCGCAGACCCAACACATGTGGTGGACTTCGAGCCACTGCAGGTTAGCGAGAACCTGAGCTACGAGGAGCAGCCTGTCGAGGTCCTGGCAAGGGAGGTCAAGAAGCTTCGCAGTCGAGAAATTCCACTGGTCAAAATCCTTTGGCAGAACCATGGAGTGGAAGAGGCCACGTGGGAGAAAGAAGAGGATATGAGAGCCCAGTACCCCGAGCTGTTCGAGGATTAGAACTTTCGAGGACGAAAGTTTTTTTTAGGAGGGAAGATTGTAACGCCCGACAATTTCGGTTTCCTTTTTGTTTTGACCATTAATATTAATACTAAAGTGTGTTTATTATTAGTATTAAACTAAAGTTTTTTTTTTGTATTAATTTTGAAGTTAGGGGGTGAAATAAATTATTGGCTTAACAAATAAATGGCCTTGGAAAGGGTCAAAGGTGGTTATTGGAGGAGAGAGGAAAGAGGGTTTTAAAGATTTCTTTTATTATTTTTATTTCTTTTAAAAAGAGGCCTTGGGACTCGTGCGTAAAGAGGAAGAGGAAAATTTTTCAAAGAAAGAAAAAGGGGGAAAAAATTTTCCTATTGAAACCCTAGCCGCCGCACGCCGCCGCACGCCGCCGCCGCCGCCGCCGCCGCGAACCCGAGCCGCCAAGCATCCTTCTCTGTTCAGCAGCGCAGCCGAGCCGCAATCGCAACCGAGCCGTCGCCGAGCTTCCAGCCGCGCCAGGAGAATCGTCCAAGCCGATCTGCGCAGCCGAGCGTCCGTCGGAGCAGCCGTCTCTCGCACGCCGAAGCCGAGTCGAAGCCGCCTCCGCGCGTCCGCAGCCAACCCGTCAGCCAGCCGAGTCGCGCCGCTTCGATCCGACGCAAGCGCAGCCGAAACGCCAGTCGGTAGCCGTCGCCGAGCGAAGCCGCGGTAGCCGGACCACCAACAGCCGCCGCGCCGCCCGAAATCCGGAAGCCGAAGCCTCGCGCGCAAGGGTCCGACCGAAGACCCGCCCCGCGACCCGAACCGACGCGCGCCACCTTCCGGAAACCCGACCCGCGCCCGCGTGCACCCGTGCGTGAGCCGCGCCCGCGTGTGAAGCCGCGCCGCGCGCTTTTGTGTAGCCGAGCCGCGTCCCCCCTGTTGCAAGCCGAGCCGCGTCTCCCCCTGTTGCAAGCCGAGCCGCACGCGAAATCCCTGTACCGAGCCGAGACGCGTCTGCCCAAGCCGAGCCGGTCCTGTCTTCTTCCAGCCGAGCCGCCAGGACTAAATTGGCTCCATCCACCTATATTTTGGTAAGCTAATTAATTATTGTGGTCTTTCCGGTAAGACTCCATGCTCGGACGTTAGTTAAATTAATTTGGATCTAAATTAAATTATTTTCCTCAAGGGACGTCTTGGACCAAGAAATTACTGCAGCGCGGGATTTCTTCAGTAGGGGCTCGAGCACTGCAACCTCCTTCTAGGGTAAGCTATTTCAATTGAGTCTCGAACCGTTAGTCGTTGGCGACCTATTTACAATTTTGACTCATTAAACAGTTAGGACTTCGTCGCTTGGAAAGCGTACTGCCTCGCCGTTAGGACTCGACAAGTAGATCTCCAGGTAAGAGATTCTACTACTAGTTTCATGTTTGAAGTATGAGACTGTGTATGCCCTATGTTGCATATTGAGAAATTGACAGCTATGATGCCTGAAATAAATGTTAGTATGAGGCAATGACGATATAGTTGTGCTATAGCCTGTTATGTGTGGCAAGATCTATTTTGGTTACGACGAATGTCGGGACGGAGAGTGTAGAAATGATTTGTGTGACATGTTATATGCTGATGCCATGTGTATGTATACTGCAATTAGGGTACCTGTTAGCTTGATTCTGTTAGAGTCGTACCTGCATGGGTGTCCTTCGGGATCACCACCTATCGAGGACTGTGTGGTCCGACGGGACGCCAGTCTAGCATGATATAGACATGACTCGAGTGACTCGACGGGGTCCTCGCATCCCGACTGTCCTAGGTGTCCCCGGGCACCGAAGACCAGAGTTACGTTCCTACGGGAGCGCATGATTGCACGTGTTCGGGAACGTGCCAGAGATTGGGTACCAGTTATCAGGACTCTAACAGGAAGTTAACAGGCACCTAGTGGGACTAGTAGTGGGTCCCTTACTGAGTATTTTTATACTCATTCTCTCCATTTTATGTTTTCAGGTAGAGGACGAGGCAAGGGCAAGGGCAAGCTGGCGAGCGACCCGAAGTGAGACCGAGGAGGGCCATAGGGACTACCGCTTCCGCTTATTTCTTAGTTCAGATTTTAGCATTTGAGTTTGAGTACTTTTTATTTTTCACTATCTTTTATGTAGATAGGGCCCGAGTAGGATTTCAGAACGTTTTTACATTTTTGCATGACTACCTTGTTTATGTTTTTATAAATGAATTTCTCGAACCGTATGCTTTTTAATAAAATTTTTAGACTTAAACCACTTGTTCTATATTTAGTGATGACTTCGATTCAGCATAAGGAGTTGGGTCGTTACATCAATTTTCTATTTAAAGGAAAAGAAAATTTTAGGGTTAAATACAATTCTTATTTGTTGTTAATGAAAAATGTTATGACCATTCAAAATCTGGCTAAGACAACCTTTGTACCTTTTTGCAAGAAAAAGCTTCAAGTTTTATTAATAGGTTTGATTGTGTTTGCTTCTACTTAGAAAATCAAACATTTATTGCCAAACCCTAACTTCTTTTTCTTTTATTATTTTTGTTTCCATCACAATTTAGTAGTTGATGAATTTCTAAACTAAAGTAAAAAAAAAAATTGTCAAAAAAAGTGAAAATAATTGAAAGAATAATAATTCAAGATTTTATGAGATGGTGGTGTGTTCTCAATTATCTCCCTCGTTGTTCTTTTTAAATATAAGATTATTTACATAGAATTTAAAGACGTAAATTGGGAAAGAAAAAAATCATTATATCAAATTGCAGTCAATTTTAAAAATAAAGTTTGTACGACACGTGTCCAATATAGCCATTAATTTAATCAAATAGGGCACATTATTGAATTTCATGCACATCTTCATGACCCACAAGTGATAAGTTTTGATCTTTCTATTGGAGATATTGACATGTAAAACCTTACTTAGCTAATTAATCTCCTTGATTCTTCGAGAAAAAAAAAATCTTTTATAATACAAGCACGGTAGATATAGGATTTAAATCTCTAATTTTCGTATGTATTAAGATCATCCTTGAATTAAATTTATTATCACTATTTAATTATTTAGTGAGAAGCTTCTATTAGTAAAATATTAAAACTATTTACTAAATATACAGTAAAATTTATCATCTCTATTATGCATTTAAATTTTTTGTTATATTTTATAAATATTTTTATTTTTTATTATCCATAACAATTTCTCTATACTTTTTCGGTTTATGATATATAATATAATAACATCTAAAAATGATTAAAAAAAAATTATTAACGAAGAAGTAGCATGCTACTTGGAGTACTAATTAAATCCACATGGTTTTTTCTTTAATTATATATTTCTTAGGATTTCTTTCGATTAAAAGACTTTTCTCTTGCTACTCCCTTGATTTTACTAGATCCTTTATATTACTAATCCAAATAGGTTGTTCCATTACTCGTTGACTTATCTATAATAAAGTATAATCTTCCCTTTTAAAAAAATTTCAATATTAATAAAGATATTTGTTATGATTTTACATTTACACCTTGAATTTTTCTTTAAAACTTCTTAGACGAATATTGGTTAATTTAACCTGGAGTTTCTAGAAAAACTATGGATGGAAAAAAGAAAATCCAATGACAAATATACCAAGTCAACAATTAAGATATATCCTCATTTTTTTTTCAACGGTTAACAAATTTGAATCCTCCTTTGTACTCATACGAAATGTAACATTATTAACTACGTACAAGAGAGAAAAAAAAGAAATGTTTGGAAGATCAAGATATTTATATGTTATCAAAACCTATGATATGTTTATTTATTTTTCAGCTTTGAAAACAGAAGCAATAATAGAGAGAGATGTGACGACTGAATGTAAATTATAAGTAAAAAGAGAAAAACAGTAAGGGTTGTTTGAGTAAGAAAAACGTTTAAAAGAAAAAGAAATATATGGGCGTTGAAAATTAAAAGAGTCCGAGTCAAACAATCCAGTGGGCCGACCTGTTTGTCGAGCAATAAAGGAACATAGAATTAAGATGAGTTTTTTTTTTTTTTAAAAAGAGTGAAAATAAATTAATTTAGCGTTGAAGATCGGGAAAATTAAAGGCATTAGGATTTAGAGGGTTTCTTGTTAAGTTACCATAAAACATTCGGATGGTCAAAGGAATTAGGCTTTGAAAAATCAAAGTTTGTAGTAAGAGCAAATTATGTTTGTGTGTCGCATTGACTTTTTTTTTTTTCTTTTAGTCTTCTTTGAAGTTTTAAAAGAAAGAAAAACACACACGTTTGCTTCATAATTAAAACCTCATATGACTTTCACAAACTTCATTAATTAATGAGTTATGAAGCGTGCGAGTAATCCGGTATTTTTCAAAGTCAAAAACGTACACATGCATTATTATTGAGATCGATTATTATTATTCTTTGCTCCACTTTTTTGTTATATAATTTTCTGCCTGTTTGGCTTTTTATTGAATTATTTATTTTTAACAATGTATAGAGACTAAAATTAGAATAAAAATTGAAAATAACCCTATGAAATGACATTATTATTATAATTTTGGGGGGAGGAAAGAAAAATAAAAGGAACAAAAATGATTTGGAGACCAAGATCTTCTTTGAAGGGAATAATTTGGAGGTAATAATATAGTTTTATGTAATGTGAGGAAGGAAGTGCGATTAGAATATATAATATGGTTTTGAAGGAAATTGATTGGGGGGGGGGGGGGGGGGGGACAGAGAATAGCTGGGTTTTCTAAATTGTAAAGAATGCAACAAAATGGTCAAACAATTATGGTTCTTTTCTTACCTAATTTTCGAATATTATTACATTCAAAACACACAGTTAGGTTATGGAGTTTGTCAAAAACTTGTCCACACGTTCTACCCACTAATTTACTCAGTTTTATGTTTTCTAATATACACTTCCAGAATATATACTTTATACTTCAACTCGAACCTCTTATCCTAGTTAAATTTACTCATTTAACAGAACACTTTTGTTTATTGAATTTATTATTACTTTTGTAATCATAGGGAAAACTGCATCTTCTTTATACAGTATGGTTTTTTTGAGTGAAGTTAAGAGTAGATCTAAAATTAAGGAGTTGGAGGGGACTATACTATAAAAAATGAGAGATATACCATTAAATAAAAATTATGGAGGAGTTACAGGTAGAATAATTATGAATTATGTAAGCAAAAAAGTTATTTTCTAATTCAAAAATTAATTAACAAAACCCTGTTTTTCTAGAAAAAGGAATTCATGGGAAACTTATATTATCTTTTGCAAACCCTATTATTAATTATTTGTTTTCATTCAAAATCAGCTTCTACTTAAATTAAATTACAAAGTTTGAATTTAAAACTTTTAGTTAAAAACATGTAATAATTTTATCAAATTCCATCAACAACTCTATAGTTAAACGTGTTTGGACAATAATTGTACTAAATTAGATTACCACTTAGAAAATCATTGTCTTGCACACCCTTTTAGATAATTTAAACTGAAATTTAGAAAAAAAAACATCTAAAATCATTCTAATTTCTATGACATATTTTAACGTAGTTACAAAATTAATAATTTTGATACTAGTGACTACATTGAAAATTCATTAACTTGGATTAAAAAAACTGTTCTTTTTTCCTTTTTTTTGAGCCTGGCTAAAAGTTTTTTAAAGGCTGGAGAAGATTTTTGACAAAACTAAGATTAAACAATTTAACAAAGATTGAAAAACCAACGGCAACTAATTGATGGCTATAGTATTATATTATTTATTAATGTGCACTTTGAATTAAAATCACAAAAGATAATAGGAAATCTGAAGTGTATAATAAGACAATTAATTATCGTTAAAATAAACAATGAAGATGATTATGATCCATAAATGAAAGAACGTACAGAGATGGAACAAAATATTAAAAAAAAAAAAAGTATTTGAAATTGTATTTAAAAAAATATTTAAAATGGAATAGACAAGAACACGAAGCATGAAACGAACCGTACATAACTTTTAACCATATTTTTATTTTATGTTTGTAATTTATAGATCATTAATTTTAAAAGTATTTTTGAACCGCAATATAGAACCACATTAATCAACCTCAAAAGTGTTTCTTTTTCAGAAATAATCAAATTGATAGATGATGGTCAAAAAAATTTAATTATATCCTAATGGTCTTCCTGATAATTTGTATGACATAAAATTTTTTTGAATACTCAATATGTGAAAAATAAACATCAATGGAAATCACTCATCAATCTAAAAGAGCCTAACATGCATATTTTTGAGAAGTATAATTAATTAAATTTTTTTGGGTAAACTATTCCTCAAGAACACTACTGTTTTAAGTGAATTTTCTCTTTTTTTTTTGATAAAAGATACTTCATTTCCACCTCAATAAAAAGAGCGATTAGTACAGAAAGTGGAGAAAAGGGCTAGAGAAAAGCCCTATTTTACAAAAGCAGAGATATTTAACGCTATGGAGCAACAATCATAATTTGAAAATAATTTAGATTTGCAGCTCCATAAACCGGTTTGAGCGAGAATGTCTTCCCAAAGCTCTTGAGAATCTTTTCCCTGTTGCTTGAAGATTCTATTGTTTCTTTCCAGCCAAATCTTCCAAAGGAGGGTAGCAATGGTATTGAATGTTATCAGCCCTTTTTGAGTACTTATGTTGAGGGAGCAAATGTTCTGAACAAGGGACTGCACATCATTTGGAGTTCTATTCCAATTGAGGAGAGCTTTGGCCTTACTCCATAACTTCTGACTGTAGGGGCAATGGATGAAGAGATGATTTATGTCTTCTTGGCTCTTGTTGCACATATAACACCAGTTGGGGTTGAGGGCCCAATTTGGTAAACGTTTCTGCAGGCGATCAGCTGTATTAATGCAACCGTGGATGAGCGTCCAGATGAAAAATTTACACTTTTTTGGAAACTCCACCTTCCACAGAGTTTTGTAGAGATTTGGATGAAAGTTAGCTGGAGAGACTGAAGCTTCAGATAGGCTCCTTTTTACGGACGCGGTATCGAAAATGTTGTTTGAATTTAGTTTCCATAATGGTTTTGGGAGGCCCCTATTCAGTAAGGGAGTTGGAAGAGAGGCTTTAATATTGTGCCACAAGTTTTGTTCATGGTCACGAAGGGGCCGATTGATATGGAGATGCCAGTCATTAGATGAAGGATTCCAAAAATCTTTAACAGACCCCTTTTTGTTTGTAGATAGAGCAAAAAGACGGGGGACGGCCAAAGATAAAGGAGCATTTCCATTCCAGTTGTCAAGCCAAAAGGAGATATCTTCTCCATCATTTACCTTCCAGCTGATGTTTTTATGGAACCAACTGATACACTCTGTCACTGCTTTCCAAGGGCTATTATTGCTGCTGAATTTTCCACGAGAAGGAAATCTGCCCAGTTAAGCGTGCTTGGGCGAGAGTAGTACTAAAGTGAATTTTCTCTTGGTACACGGTTTTATTTCGATATTGAGCATAAGTATTGTTAAGACTATTTTTATCGACATTTTTGAAATAATAAGAATTTTACTCTATGTGAAGACAAAACATTGAATTAAAAGTTAAAAAGAAATTACTGGTACTTATTATTCGAATTCATAAATGTAAGAACAAGTTAGTAACACTGTTCGAGGCTCACATGCGAACATAAAATCTCCAAAACTATATCCTCCTTTTCCCTACTACCCTCAATAAACACCAAAACCATCCCTATTTTAATTAATATAAAAATAATGAAACATAGAGAATACATTACGTGTACTCTACTAATACCTATATTTGTACATTATATTGTCAAAGGCTATGGTCATTCTCACAATCACACTCAGGTCATTTTATAAAAAATAAAATAAAATCTTGTGATAAGGGAAGGATTGTGTTCATAACATGTACTATATTTATAATAAATTCATTCTCCTACACTTTGTGCACGTTATATTACATATATGCAAAAACTAATTTTTATCAATATTATTAGTTGGGTAGTTCTAATGATAAACTTTGGATCATCCTGCTTCCGTGTATTGTATTTGTTATATCTCAATGAAGCGGGAATGATGATGGTGCTAAGGGGGTGTCCACCTAGTGGAGATGCCCGGGTGCACCTACTGACCCAACGTATCTTTTTTCAAAAAAAGGTTGAAGCCTCACTTTCACGTTATTACTATTTAAAGTTGATAAAATTAGGTAATGGGCAAAGAAGTTTTTTGTTTTGATATGAATATGCCGTTCATGAAGCAACCCTTTTGGACCTCAAAAGAGATGAGAAGATAACATGAGAAATTTATCAGTCAAAGATATATTTTTCTTTCCTTTTCTTCTTCTTCTTCTTCTTCTTTTTTTTTTTAATAATTAAAAAAAAAAATCCTTTAATCACGCATGATAAGGGTAGGACACACTACTAAATTAAAAAAGACAAAAACAAATTGGTTGAGTTTACAAATTGGCCTTTCCCAAACTATTTGGGTGAAAACCATGTTTTGAGTAATAATATATATTGATTATGGGTCAATTCAAACGTAGTTTAGTAAATAAAGACCCCACTTATTATCTTAAAGGCTAATGGTTTGATTTCTTCTATATAATTTGTTAAATTAAAAAATTTATCAATATTAACACTGTATTAATTATTTGCTTCCATGGACATTTGGGGTAAATTCTGCAATTTAATTAGGTTAGGTATTTAGTTAGGTGTACCATCTAAATCAGTCGAAGATATTCACTACCAATTTATCACTCTCCTTTTCTCTAAATCAATCAAACTTCTTACAAATTACAGCCCTTCTGCTGTAGCCCTAGATTTTACTACACTTTCCTGTAGCTTTTCCATATGTTTCTCCCACACACTTTCTTTTTAAGGGTACTTCAGAGCTTCATTAATGAAAACAAATGGGCAAAAAGTGCAATGCAATAGAACTAAAACAATAATGGAGAGGCTGGACGAAAGTCCAAGAAATTAAAGAAGTATTATATAATTATAAAAGATCTTAAATTTCGTGCTTATAACAATCTCCCAAAAAATTTTCTAAAAATTATTTGAACGGAGTATATCGTACAATTAACCATGGATTAATGAGATGATTATGCGATTTTTAAAAGAGGATTGAAAACAAATTATAAGATTTGAAACAATTATTTGGGAAGATTTATTTTTCTCTAACAAGATACTAAAAAAGAGCGATTTGACGATGCATCGAGACCTCCGACTAAATATTAAAATTTATTATAAATATCTCATTGTAATATATAAATGTATATATGTATATTGAGACTTTAAAGTTGCAAAAAGGTCGAGTTTAATTAGATGCAAGGGTTGGGAGCACAGACACACGTGTTGGTAATATAAGTGGCAAAGAAACACACGTATACGAGGAACAACATTGAAAGAAAAGAGAGGTAGTAGCTGGCTGTGGAGTGGATAGAAAACGATGTTTGAAGCTTAGGGTTTTAATTTAGTCAACGACAACAATATATTTTAGAGTGACAATTGGGACAAGCAATAATCAAAATAAAACCAGACAAGACATATGCATGCACTTGTGTATTTAACTCTTACCTCACAAAACTACAAACCCTTTTAAACTTGTTATATGTATATATTGTGAAAATGACCATATACTTGAGAAAGATGTTTTGTTTTATTTTCCTTTGCCCTACAAAAATAAGGTACCCATGTTATATTCATTCATTACACAATGATATAATATATATTGACTTCCTCATCTAAAAATCTTATATGACTTGCACAACTTTTCTTCTTTAGAGGGTGCTTTCCATGCCTTTATGTGAAAAATTTCATTACGTTTGTTTTGTTCATTGGTTAGGTTCTTATAATTCGATAGCATTGTGAAGTCATCTATGACGATAAATTATATATAATCTTGCCAAACTAACATTTACTCTTACATGTTACACATATCCACAGATTTCAAAAGATTCTTTTTTTTTGAAATAGATTGGATTGTGGATAGCATTTTTGCTTGGCTAAAATGAGGCAAGTTCCAAAACTTTTAGGACCATGCATTGAATCAGACTAACATCCATAATTGTCAATCCAAATATAAATATATGTTAGGGAAAGGATATTGATAGAGAAAAACTGGTTGGGATTAATTTTAATTTCATTGTGAAATCAAAGTTTAATCATCCTATCGAAAGAACCCACTCTCTTTGGATTCTAATCTTTAGCACTTTGTGTTTCAATTTTGCTTTTTTTGAACCATTGTCACTGTTTTTATATATTTCATATTTATATCCATATGTTTCTCAGCACAAAATTTGTTGGGACAACAACACACTTCTTAAATATCTCCATGCATCTATATATTATGATATGATACTATATTATATATTGTCTACCTTAAGCAAATAAATTCTCAATCACTTACTTGTTTTTAGAATCACTCAAAATATACATCATGTGGCAATGAAAACATGTTGTTCCCTTTTCTTAACATGTTCATTAAAGGACAAAAATACAAAATATGGTTAAAGAATAAATATTTTAATTTAGAAATATAATTGCTTCATTATAATTACAAAAAAAGATAGATTTAGTGCATCAAGAAACAATTAGAACTTTTTTGTCAAATTTTGAGATAAGAGAATCTCTTATGTTATAGAATAAGGATACTGCGCATAAGGAGATGGTCCAATATTCAGATTGGCATTTGCAAAGAACACACTCATTGGAGTTGAGATGTAATGAGGATGTAGGTATCATTCCTCACTTATATAGTCACGAAGTTCTTCTTCTGTAGATATATATTGTGCGGTCTTGGTAGTACTTCCAATAATCTCTTCTTTCTCAAACAAACATTCATCATAACTTTTTTAAAAGTAAAGGAATGGAGTGTAACAATATGAATAGATCATTGATATTGTTGTATAACTCTATTACATTGTTCATGAAACAAAACCTATTTAAAGTTATGATAAAAGCAAACCAATTAAACGAGTAACAAACAAGAAAAAGAAGAAATTAACCTCACATATATAGATTTGTATGGTTTATAACAAGTAGTATGTTTAGCTATGCGGACAAAGGAGAGAAACAACTTTATTGTATTAAGAAGCTACTAAAGATACCTTGCATGTAAGGTAAGGACGGTCATTTATGCATCACACCCTTGTACCCCGTGGTTAGTCATTTGAAGCATTATTTAACAACTTAACACATATTCAAGGCATTTCAATAAAAAAAATGAGAGGGGAAGAGAACAAAAGATATAAAAAAGAAATCATAATCATCAACTAACATCATTGTAGACACACTCATATTTTAGCCGTCGATATACACATAAAACGTCTAGAGATGAACATGAGTCGATCAAGTCGGGTCTATGAGAAATATGACTACAATATGACATGTTTGGATTTGTAGTGGATGCATGCACTTTGTAGTGAATGAATAGACACACAAAACTGATATTTGCCCATGTTGTCGACATATGACGGTAGCTAAGCTACAAGCCCTAGCTTAGCTTCATGGCCAGCTGCAATGACATATGTTTTCATTCAAAACAACAACAGGTCGGTGGTTAAAAAAGATGCCTTTGCCCTTGAATTGATTGGTTAATTTGTGTTTAATAATTGTCTCTCAAAACCCTACTTAATATTCCCTTTCACCCATTTCTTTTTTAATTACAATACTTTAGGTTTTATCTTAAACAAAGTGTCTCACCATTTTCTAACCTTGTCTAGTTTTTATAAAAAAAAAAAAAAAAAAACTAGGGTACCATAGGATGTCCATAACATTTTAAATGTTTATCCAAATACAGATTTTTTTTCTCAAAAAAATCGATGTCAAGGGATTGTCAGTGGACGCACCTAGATATCTCGACAAGGATGACACATCCTTAACGCTTTCATCACACCCCATAATAGAAGGATATCTTTAATATATAAAATGCATAAGGTTAAAGAATACAAAATATGATCATTTAGAGCGAAGAAGATAGGTTAGAGAAAAACCATCCAATTGAGAGCTATACAAGTTGCATTCTAATTAGACAAAAGGTTTAGTCTTGTGCTCAAGCGACAAAATTTAATACATCTTCCCATAAGTGACCCCGAGGCCTTCATGTCATCTTTAAAGGTTCTTCTATTGTGTTCAAGCCATATGCACTATAAGACAAGTCCAATACAAGTTTAGTTGTTCTTCAACTTTTAAGTTTTGTATATTTGGTTAAATTGAAAATAAGATTTGTGAACTTTCAATTTTATATCAACTAAATCTCTAAACTTGTAAATAAGTCAAATTGATTCTTAAATTTCCAATTTTATATATTTTTCGCATTTTAAACTTTAAAGTCAATCCTTAAATATTTTAGTTTTGTGTCCTATAGGTCCCAAATTTTTTTATGTTTATGCATCTAAAAGATTCTTGATCTATCCCTAATTTATTTATTTATGTATTTATTTAAAATAAAATTCAAAATCTAGAGATGGATTAGACATGAAATTTAATGGTATCTAATAGATCAATTATTAGGTATATATATATAATTTAAAATTCTTAATCTATGCCTAATTTTCTTTATTAAAGATTATATATAAGAAATTGAAAAATTAAGGATTTTATTAGACAAAATTTACTTTTCGAATATACATTATATTTCTTAAAAAGTTTAGAGATGAGGTTGAAAAAATTAACCAAAAGTTTTTGAATTGTATTGAACACTAACCCTAATTAAACAAGTGGGTAGATGGTTAACTCCTCGTATTATTATTGTTGTTCTTTCTGCTTGATATCGATAAAGCAAATCGTCCAACATACACAAGAATGTGGAAATAATATGATCTAACTTAAAATTAATTCTACATGCAACAGCATCAAATCATAGCGTTTGTAATATTAATTAAATAACAATAGTAAACTCCTAATAATAAATAATGTAGACGAAAAAATTATCAATATTTTTTTTAAAAAAATGATAAATACTAAACTTCGAACTATTATTCCTTTTCTTATTATTACTATTGCTATTACTATTTTCCTTTTTAACTTATCTTTAACAAAACAAAAGTGGTTTTAAAATTTTGATTTTGTTTGCCAAATTTGACTCGATTTTCAAATCTGTTTTCAGGTAATTTGAAAAGCTATTTAAAATAGGAATAAATGTCATAATTGTAAATAGCATAAAAGAAAAATAAAATGGTTTGATTAATATTATATATATATATATATATATATATATATATATATTGGTCTAAGAACTCTAGTTGATTCCAAGTTGCTATGGGTAAGCATGACAGATCCTGTGGTCAAAGCTAAAATATTTTCTCTCTCAAGAAAATACCCAACAAATATATATATATATATATATATATATATATATATATATATATCTTGTGATGATTAATTTAATGTTATCTAAAAATAGTGGTTAATTAGGCTGTAGTGTGTTTAGTGTAGGATTGAGTACTCTATTATTTGTTGCATATATATATAATATTGATAATTAGCGAACATATTCGTTGAAATTTTGTTGCTCTTGTCCCCTAACAGAATATACATTATGGTCAATCCTTCATTTTTTTCCCTTTCACTGTCACAAGAAAAATCAACTTCATTAATCTTTTTTTCTCACAATTCATTTGGAAATTTTGTAATTCCCCTTTGATTTTTCTTTCCACTATTTATAGCGTTCTCCTCCTTCCATTCTTTATTTGAAAAAAAAAAAAAATACCATCATCTTCCACATCATTTCATATAATATTGTGGTTTTTCTTTCTACTATAGAAGATGATTGGTATTTTCTTCTGTTTTTGGAATAATGGTGTTTTTTTTTGGAATAAGAAATTATGAAATTGTTTTAGACTTTTGTTTGATAACTACCTTTCGTTTCTACTTTCTTCTTTTTTTTTTTACTTGGCTTAAATATATTTGAATTATACAAAATAAAAAATATATAACATGCATTTAAATTAAAAAAAAAAATGATGATGCAAAAGTTCCATTGTATTATTACAGACAAAATTTGACTTATAATATTTTTTCATCAAGTAATTTGTGTTAAATAATGTCTTACTCAAATCTATTACATAAATATTATGGTTGTAAAATATTATGTGAAGTTAAAAAAAATAGAAAACGAAATTTATATATTGTTAAAATTCCGTTTTGAATAAATTATAAAAAAAAAACAATTATGAAATATGCTTATTACAAAATTTAAAAGTCATAATTAAAAAAAAATAATATTCTTTCCAAAAAAATTAACATAACTTTTAATTTTGTATATTTAAAATAAAAAAGAAACTAATATATAAATATAAATATAAAAAATAAGAAAAGAACAGAGTTTCTCTTTAGTTTCATCTTAGAACCAAAAACATTATCAAACAAGTTAATTTTTTAAAGAATAAAAAGTAAAAAATAAAATTAATACCAGACGTGAGAAAGTAGGTAAACAAGCTTGCATTGAAATTGAATGATCATGTAAAAGAAAAATATTTAAAATAACGTATAAGATGGTATAGAAATACATGTAATACATAGATTCATTATTAAAAATTTAGCTCAATTAATATCGGATGATATTTAGAGTCACAAAATCATCTCTATTTCCAATCTTTGTACGAAAAATATACATATACAGTGTCCTGTAATAACCTATTACTGTGTTCGAATTATTCATTGGTTTTCCCAAAGAGAAAAATAAGAACAAAAAATTCTAAAAGGTTGGTATAGACGAGGCCCAATACAAGACCAAAAATAAGCCCACCCGTTGTGTTCTGACATCTGAGGTCCATGCTAGCCCGGAGGCCCATTTAAGTTACCAGATGATTGAGGCAAAATATTGTACAAATAATAATTACACTTTTTTTAAAGTAATAATTACATACCAATTAATATGCATAATCATTTCCCTTTTATATATTATCTATGGATTGTGTGTAACTACAATTCTAATACAAGTCTAATACAATGAATTTTATGTACATATTTAAAATTATTAGTATTATCATTTTTAAAATATTGAAAATTTTTTTTCAACATAATAGAAGCAGGGGAATTTTTATAAAGAAATGGGTGTGTTAACTAGTTAAGTTATGTTAAATGGGCTAAAAAACTAGGGATTTACCTTTTTAGTTTTTGTGATGTGTTATACATTAATTATAACAAGTGACAGTAGATTTATAATTATCTTTTAATATCGTGTAAAATTAAAATTATCTATTTTCATTTACTAACCTAATAGAAATATTTCTCCCCGAAGAACCTAATAAAAGTGTATTTTATTTAACATTGAACTTTTGCTCTATTTTTATAACAAACTTTTAACACACTGTACATTTATTATTATTATTATTATTATTATTATTATTATTGCCATCTCCAATAATTTGTTTTGTACAATAGGATAGTCTTTTAACACTGTCAAAGTATCCCTCCCCTCAAAAAAAATTTCAATAAAATAACAATAATTATAATATCTAACTTTATCATATTTTTAAGAATTTTTTTGAAAATTTATATCACAATTATATGTCGAGGATTTTAAAAACTACAATCTGAGCAAATTTCTGCATGGATATAGACGTGGGGTGAGAAAATGTGAAAATACTTATTCTTTGTACCCATTAATTATGAAGGAATAAGAAGCATACATATTATAAAATAAAATGTATCAAAACGATTTTAAGAAGGCAACCCTGAAAAACTGATTAATGTCTAGCCGCGTGGTTCTGGTGTCCAGTGTGGCTTGGATGGACTAAAGTGAACAGAAGTCACCCTAGAGTCGAGAAGCTCGATAATGGGCGTGAAGTTTACGCATCGTGGCGCCTTGTACTGGTTGATCGACGCACCCCTCGAGATCGCATAGTCCATTAACTCTTCAAACGTCCCCTTTCTTACCACCCTAATCTCCAACGGTCCAATTGAGTTATCCGCAACTCGGCCTTGTCGGTAAACCGAGTTCAAACTCTCTTCAATAGCCAAGCAACTCTGATTTAAAATCTCTCCTGGAGGGAAATTTCCAGTTTCTTCGTCTTTCACAAGAAGCTCCCAATATATGACGTAATGTCCTGGGATTGTTTTCGTATCCGCATAGCTCGTATACTCCACCACGCTAGTGTTGAACCCCCGCAACAACAGCGCGGCGTTGTCTATGGCCTTTTGTAACTCGGCTTCATCCGTCTTGTCGGAATCAATGCTCAAAAGAACATTCTTCCTCCTCACGAATCGAAACTGTGGGGCCGCGTTGTGGAACCCAGTGACGTGTAGGATGTCACCGACTCGGTAACGACAGAGTCCAGAGTATGTTGTGATCACGAGTTCGTACTCTTTCCCGACTTCCACGTCTGCGAGGTCAACAAGTTGAGTTGGAGGAGACGACATGTCGTTGTCGAGGGGGATGAATTCGAAGTAGCACATGTTTGGCATGATGGTGTAAGTCACATCCGAGGGTTTACACATTGGGTTTAAATTTACCCCAAAATAACACTCGGAAGAAGCATACATAGTGCAAGCCATGGGTAAACCACCGCTGTAAAATTCGAGGGTGGGAATATACTGAGCCATGGCTCCAGTCACAATCACATCCAAATATTTAGTATTCGGCCATATTCTCGTGATAATCCCTTCCCATTCCTCCGTCGAGCATTCCTTTGAGATGAGTTCCGCCAGCTCCGAATTCGGGTTTGTTAAATATTTGGATACTATACATTCACGAAGACAAGAGTCCGTGATTTTGGGATTTAAGGTTGCCGTGGAGATGTCGTGTGCCAGCTGTTTCCAGTTTAGCTGAAGGAAGTGAATGGCACGGAGGAGACCGGAGGCAAAGACGGCGCCAACACGGAGGACTTGGTCACGCATCAATAAACCACATAACATTTGAGTGTACATGCTTTGGAAGGAATTGGCACATAGAATGGCCTCGTTTGGGCTAGTGTAGTCATTGAAAGGATCATAGGGTCTGGTCATGAAGATGTCGCTCTTGTAATAGCTAGTAAGTACCGGACGTGCCGGTAAACCTCCAGGGGTCTTGGTCTCTGCCTTCACGAATAAAAAGTAAAGCCCTTTCCCTTTGTCTAACCCCGGTACATACCTGAAAATTTATTATTTATTTGTTAATTTAAAAAAAAAAAATCAAAATGAGGAGCTAATCTTAATATATATAATTCTTCATGAATTGAATTCAGTTAAATTACTTGTTCATGATGGGCATGAGAAGGCTGTAAAGTAGCTGACGACGTTCCATTTCTCCTTTAATTGTCGGCATTAGTTTCCTCTCCCCAGCAGATGTCCCAGAACTGAATTTCAAAAATCAGATCGAACGCAATTCAGAAAAAAAAAATGAACTTGGAAAAATATAAAATTTTTGCATAATTGATTGTATTTTCATAATTATTCACCTGGTAAGAAACTCGGAAATAGGATGAGAGGAAAAAATAGGGGAGCGATCGCCATTAGCAATACGTTGGATATCGGGTTGAAGGTCTTCGTAAGTAACCACCCGAACATTTGACTTAAATTCATCTCTACCTGCACTTCTACTCAGTCGAAACCGTTTCAAATACTCGGTATCAGAATTCCTATTCAAAATCTCAGCCAACACCTTCTGTTGAACCGAGTCAGCATTTGTAGTAATCTCCTCAATGAATTGGAGAGCCTTGGCATGGGAAACCGAAGAACTAGCAGCCATTATTAAGAAGAAAAGTAAATATTTGGTTGTAAGTTGGAGAGGTGTGAGTTGTGAGAAAGAAGAAGAAGGGGTTTGGGTATTATATAGATTTAAGCAAGTGTTTTGCCACGTCAAAGTTGACATCATGCAAGAAAGGGAAAAACATTTGAGTGATGAGAGCGCTACGTGGAAAAGGGCACAGATGGGGCCGGGACGCGTAGTCGTGTCGTGAGGAGAGGAGAGCAAGGGGGGCCCACAATGGGTGCCAGGTCGGATTGTGTGAACTTTACAGCTGAATTTGTCAAGCGGAGACAAAGACGGGTGCCGACTGGAGTAGACAACTCGTAAGCGGAAGGGAGGAGGGCCGACGTTGTGATGTATTAACCAATCAATTCAATTTTATTTTTAGTGCCCAACGCCATGGCTGATGTGTATATATTCTGGTCGAAATACGTCAAGGCCGGTGACTTACATGGTTGTTGTGATCACTGATTACTGATTGGTGAATAAGGACAAGGAGTGTACCTCACCGTTGTCCGTAATATTTCTTCAAACTACACTCATTTATCTAAGTTTCAAATTTCAAGTTGAGTTGACATTTAAAACACACGCGTTTGTTTCGTGACAAAAAAAAAAAAGAAAGAAAAGCAGGCCCTCCACACGACTTTGACCAAAGTTAAATTTGGTCGCTTTGAACGATGAATTTAATGTGACTTATCGAAGCCTGAATAGGTGGGTCAAATATCCAATATATATCCAATGTGACCAAACGCAAAGAACAAAAGTTGGGGAGTCCTTCCCATCTGATACCATACAAGTCCGAATGAATCACCTATAGTTTATCGGAAAAGATAAGGCCCATTACAAAGGAAGCTAAAGCCCAATGTTTTTGTTCTCGTGACACCCGAGGCCACATATTTTAGTCCTATTTATACCTTCTTCTTCTTCTTCTTTCTTTCTTTCTTTCTTTCTTTCTTTCTTTCTTTCTTTCTTTTTTTTTAAGTTCAATCATATTATTCTTCAGAATTATTCAATTAACTTAAAATACTCTCCCTTTGTTTTGGAGAAGTGTTTAAAAAAGAATGGTTTGGTAGGATATGTCGCAGACATATCATAATAGAAATCAAATACATCCTATGTTAATTGGTACGTAGCTTTTTTTTTTTTTTTTAATTTCTTTTTGTTGAATAATATGTGGGTGTGGGGAAGCTCTAGTAATTAGTAGAATTTATATCGTAATTATGTTAAATGGTATACAAATAAATCATTGCTTAATGGGATCATTCAATACCTACCTATTATTTTATAAATGAAAACATAGAACAAATTGAACAAGCAAAGACATTGATCCAATTTTTCTAAAAAGTACTTTTATTCGTTTTTTCTTCTATCAATTAAAAACACCATATTGATCGTCTAAAATCATTTAGCAAAACAATATGTAAAACCACTCGGCTCAACAAAGTTGTTTTTACTTTTAGAATTTAACTAATAATTCAACCATAACTATAGATAAGTGAATTATTTTAAAACTTGAAAACAAACATGTGAGACATAAACTAATTCATTTTACAAAGAATAAGGGAAGTGATGGAAGCAATTAAGTTTTGTGAGGTTATATAATTATAATTAATTATTCCTATATATAATTATAGTGTATTGGAAAATGATGAGTTGAAAAAACAAAAGCACGTGACTGAAAAGACTCACTAACTACAACTTTTAAATTGTTATCAATCTTTTCAATTACTATTCAACAAAAAAACAAAAAACAAGTTTAGTTGCACTTTGCTCCATTCAAGATTTGAATAATGTCTTCTTTAGTTCCTATTGGCTAATATTAACGTTTACGTTTTTTCATCTCCGACAAAACTATAAAAATATTTGTAAATATAACAAAATATTATTTGTACATATTGATATAGCAAACTATTATTGATAGATATGGGTAAATATTTATAGATTATCATCATCTATCACTAATTGATATTGATAGATACTATAACTATCGATATCCATAATTGATAGACTATAAAATCTTGCTGTATTCTATCAATGATAGAAACGGGTAGACTTCTATCACTATCTATCAATGTCTATTATCGATAGAATATGAAATTTTACTGTATGTTGTAAATATTTTGTTAAATTTAATATTTTTGACAATTCTAATATATAATGTTTTTAAAATAATTTATAAGTTGTAGTAAATTAATTAAATAAACTAATTAATCTCACGTCAACTTTACACTGAATGAGTTAATGAATGTGTGGACCCTAATGCTAATGCCTACTTGAGAGAAACTTTAGGGAAACGAAAGTGTATTTTGCAAACCTATTCATTTCAAACAATATTCTTCTTCGTTGATAATAATTTTATTTTTCTATATTTATTTGATATTATTCCTTTTCTAATATAATTTTTATTTATGATGACACTTTTGGTTTTTTTATATATATGTGTGATCATAAACTAGTAAAATATAGTTCACCATGTAACTCTATAATCAATTAAATGCAATAAATAATTTCATAAAAGTTCAACCAAAAAAAAAAACGTAACTAATATATATCTAAAGAAAACGATTATGTTCTTCGTAGAATTACAATATGAAAGGAATATGTTTATATAAATGATGTAAGAAAGTAGAAGAAAAGCTGGGAACATCAAGTTACGTTTCTTATTAAAGTTTTTTCAAAGTACCATAGCCCTTAGCTTTGGAATATATTAAACATTTACCAACTTTGAGATATAATGAAAATGACATTCACTACTCCAATATCACCTTTCAGATAATTTGAATCTTGAACGTAAAAACGAATAAATATATTTACTCTTGAATTAAGTACAAAAACTTATGAAACTAAGTAAGTACAAATTACAAAGAGTTTCAAGATTTTATAAAATAGCAAAATTTTTGTATTCAAACTTATACACACACGTATGAGTTGAATTTCTACTCAAACGTTGGATTTCCTTTTTCATGTATTTTGAAATACGATCAACACGTTTTTATTAAAGGATATTGGGTGTTCATTATACACAATTTATGTTGGAAATTCGCAAAGAGAGATCAAAACAATCACTTTTGAATATACAACGACTAAAATCAACAAAAGTCGAAAATAGTTACAAATGAACATTTTTAAAAGTAGAGATAACAAACAAGAATAAAAAGTACGAAGATCGAAGAAGTATGTAAATTTATACATAAAACCGTTTGGTGATCATAGCCGAAGGTTCAAGTCAAGATGATGGTTGACGGTTGATCCTTGGTTTTCTACTCTCTTAAATCGAAAGCTTCCGGGCCAACTTGAATCCATTTCAATGACTTCTTGATCTCTTCTCAAAGCTTTTGGCAGTGGTGTTTTTTGAATCCCACCTTGTGTAGGAGTATGGGGAAGAGAATGAGGTTTAATACCAAGTGAAGCAACTGCATAGTTGAGAGAAACAGCCATTGTTGAGAGCATCATCATCTTTGGATCTGACTGTTGCCTTTTGGCTGCTCCTCTTTCTCTCTTGTGCGCATTTTGGTGTCCTCCCAATGCTTGTGAGCTATAAAACTTCCTCATGCAATAGTTGCATGAGAACAGCCTATCGTCTCCGCCATTGCCGTTTATGACTCTTGATTTGGTCTCAGAGACAGAGGCGTTTGATCCCATGTGGCCATCGCTGGATCGGACAAGGCCTAAACTCAATAATTGGCCTAAGTTATCATCTGGGTTGCATTGGATGGATGTCCTACTTGAGTCATCTTGTTGTGCTTGTTTGTAGGGAAAACTCATGAAGGATAAGTTAAAGGGAAATGGGGAGTTTCAAAGTTGCATTGTTTAATTCTGGAGTTTAATATAAATGGGGGAAGGAACTTAAAGAATCTATGGAAGAAGGGAAGTAATGGCTTGAGTTACAAGTGGAGTTATTATTGTTGTTCTCTTAGCTTTAAACAAACAAAAGGTAGAAAGAGAAGCCTTTGTACAATCAATTCAATTATGTACCTCTAAGAGACAATGATTCCACATTCTAATGTTTCATTGTCCCTCTTTAATCCATTATTCCTTCTTTATCTTTCATCTAAACTATTCTACATAGTTCCACGTTGTAATATGCTTCTTAAAAAGAATAAACATTGTAAAGATCTATATATAACTCTAAACACTCCATTCTATTTAATTTGTTTGAGAATTTGAGTGAAAATATATTCATATATTTCACTAAGTGAAGAAAAAATTTAATTACTTTTAAGAATTGTATCTAATTATATTATTATTAAATTTAGAAGCTTTAATTTCTTTATAAGTTTTATATGTTTTGAACACATAGAGAGACAATAATAAACTGATATGCACTTTAATATCAATTGTTAACAATGATGTTTAACATTATTTACGAAATACTTTCAAGATCATGTTGATAGATCAATTGCATGGGAGTGGGTGGATACGCATTTCTAAACATATAATTTTTAGATACATGAACTTCTATGTATAATTAAGTTAATGTATAATGAATGGTATCTGTATAATACATGTAAAAATATTTTCAATATATTTGAAGGGAGTACGCAAGCTGTTAATTTTCTTATTTGATTATAATCAAACAATTCGAACAAGAAAAACATAAAACAATTCATAAGAGTCAGTTATATAATTATATTTAAATGAAACATATGATATAGAAAAAAAGATCATAAAAATCATTGGCTAATTAAACAAAATCTCAAAATTAAGTGTCATTATATACAAGATTCACGGCTAAAAAGTCCGATACATAACATCTTTCGGACTTTTTTGAATCAAGAGAACTAATTTGCACATAAAAAACCTCAAAACCAACTGCAACACAAACAGTGTAATTTCTATATTATAATACTTTTAACAAATTGTTCGTTTGTTTTTGAATAATCTCAAGTATGATATAAATATCAAGTAAATGATCCGTAAGAAAGGGAATATTGCACTTTTTGATCCCTCTTATAATTGCTAGCAAACAAATGAAGTGCTAAATGAGAGTACATGTTTTTTTTTTTTTTTTTTAATAATAATAAAAACTATATATACATCGAACTCGATGAAAGTGGTAGGATTTCTCAAATAGTCTTTTTCTTTCTTTTATTTTATTCTCTCCATATAGGCATTGTCAATATGGTGACAAAACATAGAGTTGAAGTGGAGGGTGTCTTGTCAAATTATTTGTTCACCAAAGGGTTCCTTGAGGTTGTCATGTCCACAATTTTCCAACTGGATTTGAGTGTTTCCATGTTGTGATTTTGCTAACCATATAATATGACTTATGAGAGAGAAAAGACAAGCAAATATTTGTTGATCCATTTAAACATGTTGGACTGTGAAGTAGATTATTATTATTTGATCCCACCAAAATAAAGTTCTTTCCTTTTTGGATTGGATATATAAATTAAATTGATCCGATACTGCTCTCTCTTTGTTAATATTAAGTTAATGGCATTTCATGATTGAGATGAACCAAACCATCAATTTTAGATCCCATTATTTGCATATGTTTCATTCCAATTTAATCTAAATAATTTTTATGCTAACTCTTACAAAAAGAAATCAAAACCATAAGCAGAATAATTTTAATTCTCTCAAATAGTAAAAATAAATAATCTTTTAAATAGATGGTCTATCGAAGACTATAAAATATATTAATCACTCTTCCATTATTATAAATTTATAATCTAACACAAATCTAAAATTACCCTATTATTTGAAGAGTTAGATAGATCAACTTATTCAAACGACTAAAATAAAACAAATTGGTAGTCATTTGTTATTTTCTATTAGATCTCTTATAATTCTTATCTCATCATCGTTCAACTTGAGAGAGAATAGTAAGATGTTAAATCTTTTCACAACACATTCTTGTAAATATTACATATTTTAAACCTTTAATTCGTTTTTGTAGGCAACTTGCATAACTCTATTAGATATGTATCCTTTATCGGTGATGTAATATATATTCTTAGAAAAACAGAATCTAAACTGGTATGAGAATATATTTATGATAAAATAAGCATATTTTTCTATTATAGCCAAAGAATTAAGTTGTCACTCTAATGACAATTTGAATCTTTCTTCTTCTTGTCTGCTTTCTATCACATTCTTCTTCTACACTTCAGAACTTCTGTTAAGATTTAGCACCATATGTATTATAACAATTTGGGTTAAGGATTAAAATGTTGGAAACAAAAGCATACAATGTCTCTAGAATACCTAAAACTCAAGAATATCCAAATTAAATGAGAGTGAAAGTTATTAAAAATCAAAGGGTTGGGTTTGTTGCATTAATATTATTCCACTAATAAAAGAGAAAGGGTACAGAATATTGGATAATACTTATCCTGCACTAATTTTTGTTGAATGCTGTAGTTGTTGTCTCATAACTGCATCTGGTTCCTTTACATTAATGACTTAGAAAGCTGAGAAGACCAACAATAATACACACAAAGCTTTTCACATAAGTTCTGTCATTCTAAATTTTCAAAACTATCCTTGTTAATTATTTGCTAATCAATAATGGTACTTGACAATTTTTTCTTTCTTTATAATGTTCTTGAAATTCGGGATTATCCCTTTAATTTGTTACAACACAAGTTAAGACATTATTTAGGGTTTGTACTGAAGGTGCTAAATATTATATAAAGAAGTTCTTTGATTCTTTTTTCTGGGATCCAGTTTGTAATCTAGCTTACAAATTTTAACTTAATTATGTAAGGGGTGAAGTTGATCTCAAATATATGTGATGCAGTGAGGAGAAACAAACGTATACTGAGAGATAGAATATGCTTAATATGCTCTCATCCTAAACATTGAGGTTGAACATTTCGTATATGTAGCTATAATATATGAAGACAAATATGAAAAATCAAATGGTAGGGATGACAATGAGGAAGTCAAGGATGTACCCCATATATATCCTATCCTTGCCCCCACGGGGACTTTCATCCTCGTTCTTTCAACAGATTATCCGTTTTGAAAAGGCAGTCCATGAATCTCCATTCTTATATATGAATGTTGATCAGTTAGATATATGTCTGACTTTATAAGAAAATATTGTCAATCCTATCGAATGGTTGTCAAGTATAACCTCACTTTTTTAAATTAATTTCACATTTACAAATGTGTGAGTTTATTTATAGGCCTAACTTTTAACATTGGAAGCTTCAATTTTTATTGATAAGTGTAATTGCAAGTTTGCGTTAAAATTAAAATTAAAAAATCCAAAACATATTTATATTTATAGTGTGTGTGTGTTTTTTTTAATTATTATTTTGGTTAGTTTTAGAGATTTTCCGGAAAATGTCCCAATGAACTGAACTTCCATATTGAATTTCCGTGGCGCCAAATGTTTGAATGAACTCCCAAACGATGTCGTCTTCATCCTTTTTCACGGCGTCACCTCCATCGCCGCCGTCAATTTTCACCACCAACCGTTCTTCTGTCTCACCATCTTCTTCATCCACCGCCAAAACCTCCGGTCGTTTCCAACAAGTAGAAAGGTTTGCCTTACTAATCGATAAATCGAAATCCGTCGCCCACCTGCTTCAAATCCACGCTTCTCTTCTCCGTCACGGCCTTTACCACAACCCCATCTTAAATTTCAAGCTCCAACGTTCATACGCTGCTCTCGGACGCCTTGATTGCTCGGTAGTTGTTTTTAACACCTTCGATGAACCCAATGTCTTTTCGTTCAGTGCAATTATCCACAGCCACGTACAATCCCGCTTATTTGACCGAGCTTTCGGTTACTATTCTCAAATGCTAAGCCGTGGTGTGGAGCCCAATGCTTTCACCTTCTCCTCAGTCTTAAAATCCTGCTCGCTCGAATCTGGAAAGGTCCTCCATTGCCAAGCAATAAAGCTCGGATTAGGTTCTGATTTGTATGTCAGAACAGGACTGGTCGATGTATACGCGAGAGGGGGCGATGTTGTGTGCGCACGGCAACTGTTTGATAAAATGCCTGAGAGAAGTTTGGTTTCTTTAACGACAATGCTTACTTGCTACTCGAAGATGGGGGAGCTCGACGAGGCACGGTCTTTGTTCGAAGGGATGAAAGAGAGGGATGTGGTTTGTTGGAATGTGATGATTGGTGGCTATGCGCAGAATGGTGTACCTAATGAGTCGTTGAAGCTTTTCAGGCGAATGTTGGTGTCGAAAGCCATCCCCAATGAAGTTACAGTTCTGGCTGTGCTTTCGGCATGTGGGCAACTTGGAGCCCTCGAATCAGGAAGGTGGGTTCATTCGTATATTGAGAATAAGAGCATTCAAATAAATGTTCATGTGGGCACCGCACTTGTTGATATGTATAGCAAATGTGGTAGCTTGGAAGATGCACGTTTGGTATTTGATAGGATTAGGGATAAGGATGTCGTCGCCTGGAATTCGATGATTGTTGGGTATGCAATGCACGGATTTAGCCAACATGCATTGCAGCTGTTCGGGGAAATGACCGAGACCGGACACCAGCCAACTGATATCACTTTCATTGGCATTTTGAGTGCCTGCGCCCATGGCGGATTGGTAGAGGAGGGAAGAAGCTTATTCAGATTGATGAGAGATAAATATGGAATTGAACCGAAGATCGAGCATTATGGATGCATGGTTAATCTTCTTGGACGAGCGGGACATCTTGAAGAAGCATATGCACTCGTGAAAAATATGACAATCGCAGCTGACCCAGTGTTATGGGGAACGTTACTTGGATCTTGTAGACTCCATGTTAACATTAAATTGGGAGAGGAGATTGCTGAGTTTCTTGTTGATCAGAAGCTTGCACATTCAGGAACTTATGTTCTTCTATCCAATATGTATGCTGCAACAGGCAATTGGGAAGGGGTTGCAAAGATGAGGACATTGATGAAAGAACATGGCATCGAGAAGGAGCATGGTTGCAGCTCAATTGAAGTCAATAATAAAGTGCATGAGTTTGTTGCTGGTGAGCGGAAACATCCGAAAAGCAAAGAAATATACGTGATGTCGAATGAGATAAATAGCTGGCTCAAAGCTCGCGGATACACATCACAGACCGATGTCGTTTTACATGATCTAAGGGAGGAACAGAAAGAGCAATTACTCGAAGTTCACAGTGAAAAGCTAGCTATTGCCTTTGGGCTTATCAGTACTAAACCAGGCACCACCATCAAGATTGTGAAGAACCTCCGAGTTTGTTCCGATTGTCATACTGTAATGAAGTTAATATCAGAAATCACTGGACGTAAAATAGTAATGAGGGACCGGAATCGCTTCCATCACTTTGAAGATGGATTGTGTTCGTGTGGAGATTACTGGTGAAAATTTTATTTGCCGTAAAAATTGTCTATATCATGAAATGTTCTTATCGATTATCCTGAACTTAAATCTTCATCATGCTATTAAAAACTTGAATCCAGATTCAGTGTCACGAGATTAGAATATGGACAAGGGAACTAATTCAATTGCACACGAAGAGCAAAACTCTATACAATGTGAGAGTCAACAAAGATGATTCAAGTACAGCATTCATTTGAATATGTACGAATTGATTGTGACCAATGAAGCAATCCTAACAAATCTACTGTTGCAAATCAACAATCGGCTAAGAATTGCAAACAGTTACAAATGCTGTACACAAGTCAATGAGAAAAATCCTTACAAACGTTTTGCTGCAATTCAACAATCAAGTGAAAAGAATTGCTAAACACAGTTACAAATGCTGTACACAAGTCGTCAAGATATTGTTGAAGCATGGACTATCATCAATGGAGTGATAAGTTACACAGAACAATACAAATTGACATGAAAAAGTTTGGAGTCTAAGGTCTAGGTTAGAGAACCCTCCCTCCCATCGGATTTAAGTTCTCTTCCCCCATCAAAAAAGAAGAAAAATATGAAGCTAATCTATTGGGACTTCAAAAACCTCACATTCTGAAATCTAAGACACAAACAGTGTTGTTGGCAAAACAGGCAGCGATCTTATCACCTTCCTTGTTCCAGCAAACTTCAAATATACCCCCATTACCGGTATATGTTTTAACGATCTTGCCTTCCTTTAGTGACCAAATGTGCATTGATTTATCAAGAGATCCACTGGCCAAATACTCACCATTTGGGCTGAAAGCAACCGAATAAACAGGTTCCCTGGGGATTCAACCAATAGGATTAGTATAGTAGGTTTTCTGAAGAATAGGTCAACTTCGATACAGTTCATCAATGTTATAAGAATCTTGAAACATATTTGACAACAAAGTATGGTACCTATGTCCATTTAAACTGCAGATAAGTTTCCCGAGTTCTACATCCCACAGCTTCACTGTTGAATCAAAAGATGCACTATAATACAAACAAACCATTAGGTCAGTCACATGAACAAATTATCACGAATTAAAAAAGAGAAACAACAAGACACCTAATCACCTAGCCAACACCAATTGCTGGTTCGGATTGTTTGTACCCGGTCCAGTAGGACTCCATCTTATGGTGTATATTTCCTGGAAAAATGATGCTGACATCATAATCTAATTGGAAAGAGAAGTATTGAGTAAAGCACATGAAATTGGATAACTGGTACCTTCGAATGTTCCCTAAGATCATAAACATACTTATCCTGCTTCATGCTCCATATCTGCATCAAACTTTCTGGTGAAAACAATTGGGGAAAGAATGCAAAGAGACGAGATCCAAGCAGCATGTAACAAATGAAAGGGGCATGCGTAAAACACATCCTTTTATTGCTTTAGATTTATTCTAAAATTAAAACAAAAGAGAAGCTAAAATTCAACCCAAAAATCAGCGGCAAATGAATCACAAAATTGGAGAATATAAATACCTTAGCTGTGATATCATCAGAACATGAAGCCAATAATGATCCTGTAGGATCCCATTTGACACAGTTCACTTCACCCTGAAAAGTGAAAAGTTACAAAACAAAATAAAGAACGTGCAACTTGAAACAAGATTAGAAAATTACACCCACCTCAAGAATGAATTCAAATCAAATCAATCAGATTCATAATTCACAATTCAAGTAGATAAACAACTAGCAATACCAAACACTTAAAAAGAGGGTTGCAAGGAAAAAGAAACCTGATGTCCTGCAAATGTTTTAATAGGGCGAGTCTCTCCAATCTTGCAGACATATATCATATTATCAGTGGAACTTGTTGCAAATGATATATTATTGCGCCAATCAACATCAAGTGTTGGACCTAAATGTACAAACAGCATCATTAAGACAAATATTTTGTAAAAATTCTTTTTCCTTCAATAACATTCAAGTACTGTATACAACCTGAATGAAATTCAAACTGTTGCTTCCATTCCTCTGCCTTCACATCCCAAACAATAGCAGTTTTGTCGCAGCTTCCAGTGAGAAGATAATCACCTTTCTTGTTCCACTTTAGAGAAAATATAGGTCCTTTGTGCTTACTTAATGTGCTCCTTAATTCACCTAGAGCACAAATAGAAAGTAATACAACCATTATGAAGTACACAGAGAACTGAGTACAACAAAGTTCAATAAAGGGAAAAAAATTATTCCAAATAGGTGCGTTGCACAGAGTTATTTTAATTCTCATCTCCTTCCCTTATAAAATCTTCTTCTGTGTATACTCTGAATGCTTATGTGTGAGGCAAGGAGGTCCTCTTACAGGTGCCAGTTCTTAGTCAACTAGTTCAAATAGTGATCAAGGTTGAGATTGAGAGTTACAGAAGTCGGGATTTTTTATTTAAAAAGCTATTGAAACAAATGGAAAAATACACAGGCAAGGAGAAAAAAAAAACTCCAATCCAGAGAAATTCATGGGTGGATGGAACTCTACTGTACTTTTTTTTGGTAAATTCCATTTCATCAACGAAATAGTGAATCATGTTTCCTTGTCTAAAAAACATGAATTATATGTTGATAGTTATCAAACGCTTCTACTAGATTGTTCCATCTGCAGTAATTCTTTCTTGATAAAAATTAGCATGACCATTAACCAAATATAAGTCACACAATACATTTCAATTATTTATTAAAAGAATTAAAAAGAAAAACAAACAAACAAACATCAAGCTCATTCTTTAAACCTAAGATTGTACAAATGTTTTCTTTTCTCAATAGATGTTAAATCGGATATACAAATACTTGGTTTTAGGTTTCATTAGAACCTTAACTGTAAGATACAAGATCAGGTTAGGGTTTCTTCGACTTCTTGTGTGTTATATATGTTCTCATTTCTTTCATCTTGTATTTTAAATATAGATGTCACAACTTAAAACACATAGTCAATTTATTTAAATGTTCATATCCTCTGTTTATTAAAACTATGTCAAAATATGTTCACGTCCTAATTTCTGAGAATATGGCATGTTGATGTTTCCATACAATTGGGCATCTTTAGTGCTCATTTCATAATTCTTGGCAGTGACGTATATCTTATTTATACTTCACCTTCAAAAGATAAAATTCTAGGTAGCAAATTAATTACACAGCTCACCGTTGGTGCTCCAAATTCTAGCTTGTCCATCATATGAACCTGTAGCAAGCAGGGTCCCGTCTCCCTACATGTGGGAAAAAAGCTACAGCTTTATGATCATGATAATAAAGCCTTGTTCACATCTAGCAGTGATGCAAACCTAAATACACAATGTTTGCACATTCTTACAAATTATTGATTTAAGAAAATAAGATAATAAAGGAATTTTTTCAATGCGCACAACAATCATAGAAATTAAAATTTAATACATATACATAGGACAAAAAATATAGGGGTGTTACCATAGGACAAAAAATATAGGGTGTCACCCATGCCCATAATTTGGAATCCCGATTTGGCACCCAACGGACTCGACATCGGTCACATCCCTTACGACCCGGCAACGTCATCTACTTATCTTGAACTGCTTCCAATAATGAAAAATCATTCCCACAAACCAACAAGACTTCTTAGACATGCACATGCTTAAGAAAACTCCTAAGAGGTCGCCCAACATAAGATTGCTCAAGTTAAGTACACCTAACTATAAAGTCCTTATAATTGAGCTACCGAAGAAGTAGGTGCACTTTGTTGACATGATGTTAGACCCCTTATCAAACAAGTGTATACAAGAAGAAAGAAATAGAATTTGTTTTAATGAGCACGTGTGGAAATAGATGTTTGTTAGTTTTAAAAAAAACAAAACACACGTGTGATTTAAATAGGTCGGTGGGCGGGAAAGTAGGAGGAATGACAGTTGTCTTTTGGGCGGGAATTAGTGTATAAAGTCAGTGTCGTGAGTAGGAAGTGGGGGAGAGGTTTTTGGAGGGAAATTGTAAGAGATATTTCTGCATTCTTCTGGTTGAGAGAAGAACAGAAAATAGCATTGTAATCAAGGATTGTTACATCAACAATTCCTATTCTTGTACTGTAGTAATTCAATAAAGACAGCAATTACCAATTGAATTTGGAGTTCCATCATTTTGGTATAGAGCCGTGATCTGGGAAGGGATGGTTCAGACTCGGATAGAGGAACGTCTGGAATGCATCGACCAAGAGATTGCCGGAATGAAGAAGGAATTAAGTAAGGTGCCGGCGATCGAGGTAAGCCTGAACGAAATTGCGAAGAGCATCGAATTGATGCGTCTTCAATCCGAAAAACAGCAGCAGTTGCTATTCACAATCATCGAAACGAATACGATGGAGAGGTCGACGATGAGTGGAATAGTGACAGAAACCGCCGCGAAGGAATTTGAAAAAGCTAAAGGAAAGGAAGGCGATGCGTCTTCCAGTAGAATGACAGAAGTAGACCGAAGTTTCAGGGCCGATGGTAACGAACGAAGAAGCGACGGTGACGAAAGCTTCCAGGACCGAAACAAATTTAAGAAGATCGAAATGCCTGTTTTTACAGGAGAGGACCCGGACTCTTGGCTATTTCGAGCAGAGAGGTACTTTCAAATCCATAAGCTAACTGATTCTGAAAAAATGTTAGTATCTACGGTTAGTTTCGATGGACCGGCATTAAACTGGTTTAGATCTCAAGAAGAGAGAGATAAGTTCACTAGTTGGTCGAATATGAAAGAGAGATTGCTAGTTCGTTTTCGATCTAATAAGGATGGAACAATTTCTGGACAGTTTTTGAGAATTAAACAAGAAGGTACCGTGGAGGAATATATAAACTTGTTTGATAAAATGGTAGCTCCGGTGAATGACTTGCCAGAACGTGTAATTTTGGACACGTTTATGAATGGTTTATTACCGTGGGTGAGGTCAGAAGTATTTTTCTGTCGACCGAAAAGCTTGGCAGAAATGATGGAAGTAGCCCAGATGGTTGAAAACAGAGAGATAGCAAGGACTGAAGCTAAGATGTGTGGATACTCAGGGGGTAAGATAGCGGGGCATAATAGTGTTGTTGGAAAAACAGCCACTGGTGGTGTAGCAGGGGACAATAAGAACAACACTGTTTTTCCCATACGTACTATTACACTGAGAAGCTCTGCTCCGAATGAAAACCGAAGGGAAGGGAGTTATAAGAGATTACCTGATGCTGAGTTTCAGGCAAGAAAAGAGAAGGGATTGTGTTTTCGATGTAATGAGAAGTATTCTGCAGATCATAAATGTAGATTGAAGGAACAACGAGAGTTGAGGATGTTTGTTGTGACAGAAGGAAGGGAAGAATATGAAATTGTTGAAGATGAAAAAGAAGAAAAAGAATTGGGCTGCATAGAAATCAATGAGAACCTTACTACTGTGGTTGAATTATCAATCAATTCCGTAGTTGGTTTAAATGACCCTGGAACTATGAAGGTGAGAGGTAAATTGCTTGGAGAAGAGGTGGTTATTTTAATTGATTGTGGAGCGACACACAACTTTGTGTCAGAAAAATTGGTAAAAAAATTATCATTGTCCATCACATTATGGTGTGATCTTAGGATCTGGGGCTGCTGTCTAGGGGAAAGGAGTATGTGAAAAATTGGAAGTACAGTTGAAGGGTTGGAAAATAGTGGAGGATTTCCTTCCTTTGGAACTTGGAGGTGTTGATGTAATTTTGAGAATGCAATGGCTGTATTCTTTGGGGGTTACTACAGTAGATTGGAAAAATTTGTCTCTATCCTTTGTGGCTGAGGGAAAGGAAGTGAACATCAAAGGAGATCCTAGTCTGACTAAGGCAAGGATCAGCCTCAAAAATATGATAAAGAACTGGGAAGAAAAGGATAGTGGATTTCTGATTGAATGCCGATCTTTGCAAGTGAAAACTGTGGAAGATGATGAATGCTATTTGCTAAATGCAGAAGTGGAGAGTAAAGGCCGGATTGGTTCAGTTATCAAACAGTTTTGAGATGTTTTTGAGTGGCCAGAGAAACTACCACCTCGAAGAGAAATAGAGCACCATATACATATGAAGGAGGGAACCAACCCAATTAATGTACGTCCATACCGATATGGATTCCATCAGAAAGAAGAAATGGAGTAGTTCAAGAAATGTTGAATTCAGGGGTAATAAGGCCGAGTATCAGCCCATATTCTAGCCCAGTGCTGTTGGTAAAAAAAAAGATGGGAGTTGGCGTTTTTGTGTAGATTATAGAGCTGTCAACAATGCCACGATTCCTGATAAATTTCCTATTCCGGTAGTGGAGGAGTTATTTGATGAGCTTTGTGGAGCAACTCTATTTTCTAAGATTGATTTGAAGTCCGGGTACTATCAAATCAGAATGGCCGATGAAGATATAGAGAAAACGGCTTTTAGAACACACGAGGGTCATTACGAGTTTTTAGTAATGCCCTTTGGGCTAACCAATGCCCCGGCTACATTTCAAGCCTTGATGAAACCAGAGGATTCTTGGGGTTAACTGGATACTATCGACGTTTTGTGCGCAATTATGGAACTATTGCTGCTCCATTAACCCAATTGTTGAAGAAGGAAGGGTTTAACTGGACTGAAGAAGCTACTTTGGCTTTTAATCGGTTGAAATCTGCCATGATGTCCTTACCGGTATTAGCTTTACCTGATTTTTCTAAACAGTTTGAAATAGAAGCTGATGCCTCTGGATATGGAGTTGGAGCTGTTCTGGTGCAAGACAAAAGACCAGTGGCATATTATAGTCACACGCTAGCATTAAGGGACAGATCTAGACCGGTTTATGAAAGAGAACTCATGGCTGTTGTATTGGCAGTCCAAAGATGGTGTCCTTATTTGTTGATAGGGAAATTCAGGGTGAAGACTGACCAGAAGGCACTTAAATTTCTGCTAGACCAGAGAATTATACAACCCCAGTATCAGAAATGGATAGCTAAATTACTTGGTTATTCATTTGAAGTAGTTTATAAACCAGGAGTGGAAAACAGAGCAGCTGATGCTTTATCCCGAAAACCAGAAGAAGTGCAATTGTTTGGGCTGTCTATTCCAATTGCTGTTGATTTGGAGATAGTAAAAAAGGAAGTATGAGAAGATTATAAGGCAGATAGAGCAGGGGGAAGAATTGGAAGTGAACGATTACTCTCTGAAAAAGGGGCTGCTGATGTATAAGCATCGATTGGTAATTTTGAAACAATCCTCTTTGATACCAGTAATTTTAGATACTTTTCATAATTCAGCAATTGGAGGACATTCAGGGTTTTTGAGAACTTATAAAAGAATAGCAGCTGAGTTGTATTGGGTGGGGATGAAGGCTAATATTAAAAAACACTGTGAGGAGTGTTTAGTATGCCAAAGAAGTAAGACATTGGCATTATCCCCGGCTGGTTTGCTTGTTCCATTGGAGATTCCTCAAGCTATATGGAGTGATATATCAATGGACTTCGTGGAAGGCCTTCCAAAGTCAAGTGGTTTTGAGGTAATTTTAGTGGTGGTAGACAGATTGAGTAAATATGGACATTTTTTACCGTTGAAACACCCGTATACTGCTAAGTTGGTGGCTGAGCTGTTTGTGAAAGAGATAGTAAGATTGCACGGATTTCCTTTGTCCATTGTGTCGGATAGAGACAAGGTATTTCTTAGTCAATTTTGGACTGAATTGTTTCGTTTATCCGGCACTAAGCTGAATAAAAGTACAGCTTATCATCCTCAATCAGATGGCCAAACCGAGGTTGTTAACCAGGGTGTGGAAACTTATTTGAGGTTTTTTTGTAATGAGAAACCTAAGGAATGGATTAGATGGTTGCCTTGGACGGAACATTGGTATAATACTACTTTTCATCGTTCTATTGGCATGACTCCATTTCAAGTTGTTTATGGCCGACAGCCTCCTACTGTTCTTTCTTATGGAAGTTCACCATCCAAGAATTCTATTGTCGAGGAAATGTTGCTGGAAAGAGATCTGGTTTTGGTTTCTTTGCGTGAGCATTTACGCTTAGCACAAGAGCAGATGAAGTTGTATGCGGATCAAAAAAGGAGAGCTGTTGAATTTTCAGTGGGAGAATATGTATTTCTACGTATTCGTCCTTATAGACAGATTACAGTGCGCAGTAGAAGGAATGAAAAGCTTGCTCCACGTTTCTACGGGCCATATAAAGTTATAGAAAAGATTGGGCCTGTCGCTTATCGTCTACAACTACCAGAAAATTCCAGAATTCATCTTGTATTTCATGTGTCTCAGCTGAGGAAAATGTTGGGACAGCATGCGGATTCTCAACCGACTATTCAGTTTATTGATGAGAATTATATGTGGAAATCTGAACCGGAAGAAGCTATTGAATATCGTAAGATTGGAGCTGAGCAGTGGGAAGTTTTGGTGTGTTGGAGAGGTTTGCCTAAGCTTCTTGGGAATCTTATGATGAAATGAAAGAAAAGTATCCAAATTTTCACCTTGAGGACAAGGTGACTTTAAAAGGGGAAGTAATGTTAGACCCCTTATCAAACAAGTGTATACAAGAAGAAAGAAATAGAATTTGTTTTAATGAGCACGTGTGGAAATAGATGTTTGTTAGTTTTAAAAAAAACAAAACACACGTGTGATTTAAATAGGTCAGTGGGCGGGAAAGTAGGAGGAATGACAGTTGTCTTTTGGGCGGGAATTAGTGTATAAAGTCAGTGTCGTGAGTAGGAAGTGGGGGAGAAGTTTTTGGAGGGAAATTGTAAGAGATATTTCTGCATTCTTCTGGTTGAGAGAAGAACAGAAAATAGCGTTGTAATCAAGGATTGTTACATCAACAATTCCTATTCTTGTACTGTAGTAATTCAATAAAGACAGCAATTACCAATTGAATTTGGAGTTCCATCACATGAGTAATAACTTTTAATTCTTTTAAGCCTTTTTTTAAACATACTCTCCAATCCTCAAGATCCCTCTCATTCAAATGTGATCTTGGTTCATTCATGTTCCCCTCTTACACTCAGGTCGTTACATGTTAGCCAACTTTCGTTTGGTTCGTCCAACCACATCTTACTAGGGTTCCACTCTGATACCATCTATGACGTTCCAAGTCCAGTATTTGGAATCCGAACTTAACACATAATGACCCTGGCATCCCCTACAAGCAATACCATCCTTGTTTGTCTTAAATGCCTTTAAGAATCAAGACTATCCCCACAAACCAAAATTTACATAGGAAGCATATGAGTGAGAACAAAGCATGCTAAAGTGACCCATGTTGGTTTGTGGGAATAGTCCTCACTCTTAAAGCCATTCAAAACAAACAAGGACAACGTTGCCTGGTCTCAGGAGATGGCGTTACGAGGGTTCCTCACCACTCTTCAAAGACTCTTATTTCTCTCTCCCCACAAATCCCATAACAGATGCATGCCCCAACAGCCAAAAGAAAGCAACCCTTCCTGCTAAAAGGCAAATAAAGGAGAAATTCCCATATAAAACTAATGGCACTCCTCTAGGGAACCAACATGAAACTGAACCCCGAAAAAAAAATGATTTCACACTAACCTCGCAAACTCACATCTTCAAAGAAGATGATCTTACTCCACATTCTCACAAAGAACTACAATAAAAGTGACAAACTAACAAAAGTAACTTCCTCAAAAGTCAGTACTTAAAGTTCACACGACTTGACTAAGTGAGACTTGATTGGAAAAGAATTTAATTTTCTTCGAAATCTTGGTACTCCACAAAACATGAAATCAGACTCGCTGACAAGGGAGGGTTCCAGTAGAAGCCAAAAGAGAAACTTTCTAGAGGAACCATCTAACGGGTCAAGAATTCAGACACAAACTTGCGGAACATCCCTCTCTCAAGCCTAAAACCAAACACTCCAATCAAAGACAAAAAGAGAGATCAAAAGACAACCCCCGTTGTTTCCATTTCAGTCGATGCTCAACAGAAACCAAATTTAATAAATAAAAAACAAAGCTCCCTGGCCAGAATAGAAAGTTAGAAATAAAACAATGCTCAAGGAAAGACGAATGGTAAAGATGACCAGAATACACGTCTTATCCCTTGCGGATCTTTCCAAAAATATGTTCCCTTACCTTCCCCACCACACAACAAAGGAAATGGGAGGAGGGGACCCTAGTGAAACATCAGTAGTCAAAGGGATGAGGGTTATGCTTGCTTATAATAACTGTATGCAATAGGGATCCAGACTCAAGGGCAATTAAAAAAGCAAATGTAAAAAGAAAGAGAACACCCAACCTAACTGTGCAACTAACATCCAATAGAACCACTATCTTGCAATAGAGCCACCGGTCCATAAATAAATTTCCTAAACTGGATTTGCAATAAGCATATTGCAAAGCTAATAGCCAAACAAACACATACACACATCCCCTCAGTAGCAGTAGCACAAGGGGGAAATCCAAAAAGTGGTGTATATCTCTTCAAGGATGAAGCATAGTTTTGTTAAGAGAAGATATTAGAAAGATAATGACAATAAAATCTCCGGATGAAACTAAAATCTATAACATGAAAGGAACTGGAGCAAACATTCCTTTGATTAGCAAGTGTACAAAATAATAAAACCAAGCGACAAAGAAACAGTAAATGAAGCAAACACAAACAGTCTACCAAATCTCATAGAAGAAGATACTTAAAAGATAATAAAAATAAAATGGCATCCCTTTCAACCAAAAAAACTAACAACGGCAAAATGATATCACATTCTACTTAGCATCCTGCAGACAGTTTAGAGGTGAGAGCTCATCAATAGCATACATGTGTAAACGTCATAAAAAATGTTCACAAAACTCACATTCCAATCTAGAGTGGTAACATCTTTGCTCTTCTCGTTAGTTCTACCCTTAACATGCTTCAACACCAACACATTTAAAGAACCACTTTGACCACCAGACCTACTGCTGCCATCCGCTATTGGCCAAATGCGTGCAGTCGAGTCTCCAGAACTGTAATTGAAGTAAGAATCTAAAAATGTGTGCGAGTATATAAGAAATAGAAGCCTCATGATCAAAAGACAACCATATTACACATTTCTTGCTAATCTAAGAGGAAGGGGATAAGTCGGACTAGACAAATATTTCTAATATATATTCTGAATGAGTATACTTCTTTCAATTACACTTGAGACATACCACATTAATGTTTAAATTAGCAATTATTGTTTACTATGTATTTAAACATATCCTTCTTTCAATTACAAAGTAGCAATTATTCAAGATAACACCCCATGCAATTATTGTTACTAAATAAAAGATTCCAAGAATACTTCTTAAACAAGCATCTTGCTTCAATCATACAAAATTATGAACGTAGACACAATTTGTGATCCCATGCTATTTGCCACTTCATAAAAGAAATCTAATTCACCGTCAAAATATATTCAATATTCAATCAAACAATAGGACCAATTGGCATTATAAAAGGTAAATGAAAGCTCCGCATTTACCCTCTGGTGTTTTATGTGATTCGTGTCTGAAAGTCTTTCTTCCAGATGTTTAGTTTTATGATCCATCAGCATAGAGACATTAACACTTGATCGAGGAGTTCCTCCTCAATCCATCTTTTGGGAGGAAAGGCAGTTTTTTATGGTCTAATGAATTTTGTGCGGTGAACACCTGATGGAACTTCGGATGTTTGGTCTGTTGTTTGTTTTTATGTTTCTCTTTAGACATCGATTTCTAAGCATAATTACCTAAATAATTTTTGTAATTATCCTTTAGGTAATTTGTTACATAGTTTGAGCCCCTTCTACAGTGGGAACTCCCTTTTTGTGAACTTAGTTTTTTGTACGTTCATGTATTCTTTCAATTTTTTTCTTTCTCAATGAAAAGTTGGTTTCATTGAAAAAAATAAATGAAAATTATGTTTGATGCAAAGAAACTAATCCAAACAGAGAAACTCGCGTGTCAATGGACTGGTAACAGAAAGGGGAGGAAAACTGAGAGCTATAACCTGTAACCAGCATTTAACACCATACAAACCACAAATTTCTCTACGGTAGTACAAAGCTAAAAGAAGTAATATGATCAAAATAACAACAGACATTGAAATGTAAGCCCTTAATATTTTCAAGGCAAAAACAATTCAAATATTTATTGTGTGTATAAAAAAGGGACCTACCCCGATGCAAGAAGAGAACCTGTTGGATTCCATGCACAGGCACAAACCTAGATGTGGAAAGCAACAGATCGTCACATAGGCATACAGCTGGAATAGAAAAAATTGGGGATAAGGGAGAATATCAAATATCAAACCATTCTTTTGAGGAGGAATAGAAATCTTAGATGAAAGAAGACTGACAAAATATTCCCACCTCAGAAGTATGTCCTTGCAAAATTGTCACATCAGAACTAGAAATTTCACAGGACTGAGATGTTGAGGTCGTAGATATATCCATTGGTTCTGGTCCTGTGAAATAGAATAGTTGATACAGAAGTTCAATCATCAGAAAAGTTGAATGCTTGTATGTCTGTCTGAAAAGATTGGTGATGAGGGGGAACTACAGAACCTCATCCTCTTGTGAGGCTGTGGTTGAGAATATCCTATTCTAACATTTTTGTGACTTCATATGAAGTATGAACCCACAGATCACTTAATAATACTAACCAAATCGTAAGAAACGTACACAAGGACAAAATAACCGGCCTAGAAAATGATATGTATTAGGTCAAACAGTTCAAAAAAAAGCAGATAGTATCTGAAAAACACAATATAGGAGAAGGCAATGGTATGGCATACTATGAAAACAGCATACAAAAGTAATTTCAGGGATATAAACATGGACTAAAGAATGACCCTGGGGAGAAGATACCTCCGAAAACTCCATTCTCTCCTTGGTTTGCATGGACCTTTTCATCTTGATCCATAACCATATCTCTATCTGTGAAATTCTCATGTAGCTTTTCTCGCTCCTTATCCTTTTCTATTTTATCTCTATCCTTTTCATGCTCCTTCTCCCTTTCCAGTCTTTCTTTCTCCCTTTCTAGTCTTTCTTTCTCCCTTTCTAGTCTTTCTTTCTCCCTTTCCACTCTTTCTTTCTCCCTTTCAAGGCGTTCCTTCTCTCTTGCACGTCCACGTTCAACTTCACTTTCACGCCGTTCCTTCTCTCTTACACGTCCTCGTTCGCTTTCCAGTTCTTTATCTAAATCTTTATCTTTCTCTTTATCTTTTACTAAACTCTTCCTTTTATCTTTAATTATTTGACGCAATTCGTGGACATCTTTTGTAATAAGGTCCAAAGGCTGTAGGAAAGAAAAATCTTCATCTAGATCTGTATCGTTCTGACAAGATTAAAACAGAAGTATCTCAGATTGCAACCCTGCATAGTTCTTAAATAGATAGATACAAACATACAAAATTAGGAGAAACATGAAGTTTATTGTGCTAACATTACTCAAATTAGCTTCCATCTCCAAATATTGAAGCCCTTTCTGTACAACAGTAACTAGAGCACCAGGTGGAACCAAATTGCCATCAATAGAACACTTGTTAATGCCAGCTTCATACCCTAATGCGAAAGCTGAATGTATAAAACCTAAAAAAGAAACAGGTAGCAGGAAGAGAACATTAGACTTTCTTTTCTTTGATATACGACTAGTCAAAAATACAAAACGACAGAAATTGAAATTCAGAGAGAAACTAGCAATTTTCAATTTTTTTTTGGATAAGAAACAATTTCATTGATTATCCTAAGAGATAGAGAAAGGACCCATCAAAGGGATTACAAAAGATGTTTCCAATTTGCAACAAGGAAATTTAAGGTTGAAGGGTTGTAGGAGCTTGCAAAATAGATAGATCTAAAACATCCTTTGAGGATCTATCCTTGCCTTGGAAAATCCTAGCATTTCTTTTTTCCCAATATACCACAAGACCGCACTCACAATGTTTTTCTGTAAGAGCTTCTTGGTAGTGTTGGAGGGGAGATCAATCAGTAGCATTCTAGACCAGGCAGCGCGATCAATCCTGGGGAGGCGCAGTTGACAATGCAAAGGCACTAAACAATTCTTCCCATACTCGCAACTAATTAATGAACTTATATTTAGAGAGAAACTAGCAAAGGCACTAAACAGAGGGAACTTACAATTGATTCAAGATTTTCCAAACATGCTTGCGAACTTAAACTTAGATGAGCCTAGGCACATATGTTTTAACTTTTACCTAGACTCAAAGTATTTGGAGAGGAAAGGTTCAGAATTGGAAACTCTAAATATGGGGGGTCCTCAGAAGGTACAGTATAGAGTCTCCAACACTCTCCAAGTTCAATGGCTATTTGGGGATTTTTTTTTTTTTTTTCTCTCTCTCCATTCATTTTCAAAATAAATAAGAGGATTCAGGCAAGGTGAACCCAAGGTAAAGAAAGAAGGATCTGTCTGGAAGGAGTTGAAAGGTTCATTTGAGTTGTGAAGTTACTGTCGGAGTTCTAGAGTTTTTTCTTTAAAAAAAATACAAAACTTTTCTTTAAGTAAACAAAAGCTCAAAATACACCTTAACAAAATAAAAAACTCTGGACAAATAAGAAACCAGGCAAAAACTAGGTGAAAGAAAACCAAGACAAACACTGATGAGGTTTAGAGTGGTTGACACACGATACTAAATTTCATAAAAGCCAATTAAGGGAACCATCAAAATAAGTAGATAGTTGATGGTTTCATTGAATAGTGCGAGCTTTGAGACCCTCGCCCTCACCTTGCGAGAGAAGATTTACACGGTCCAATTTGCATTCAAAGAAACACATGTACTTAATTTTTCCCTTCAATTGAACTAAGAGGAAAGGTAAAGCCATAATCTGCAACGCCGGTTACCCAGATCATTCTCATTATTCGCACCAAGCAATAAAGTGGAAGGAACGCATGGCTCGTAGCCGTAGTTAGTGTTTCACTCACGTATGCAAAGCCTAACCTACTTTAGAACTCACATATCGGCACCACATCAAAGCATCGAAAAACCTAATAAAAGCACACAGTATGAAAAAAAAAAAAAAAAAAAAGAGAAAGAAACAAGAAGCTCAAGAAAACCAAATCGACTAGAGTTGCATTGATCTACAAAATTAAATTGCAGGAACACAAAATTTCTAGCCCTAACCTGCTCAAAAAACCAACCCGCGCTGATACGTTTCTAAATATTTAAAGAAAGAACAGTTCAACATTTCCTTCTGTTAAAGAACCGAATTCAATTCCAAAGTTCCTCATCGATTTAATCTATACGGAAGGCAGCAAACCAAACAAAAATGAAATTCCAAAAAGAAAAAGGATGGGAGTTAGAAAAGAAGTACCTGATTCTTGAAGGTACCGAAAGACGAGGTAATTCAATTCGACGGAAGTGATGGACGTCATGGCAAAAGAACGCCGGCTGTGAGGCCGGAGAGAGGTTAAAAGATCATACGGGGGAGCTGGAGGAGACGATGAAACAGAGAGATTTTTTCAGTACGGGGAGTTGGAATGAAGAATGAAACGGAAACCCACTTTATGTTAACGGAATGGAGAGCCGGTGAAACTGCAGCTTTCTTCAGCCTTTCAGGGCGCCGAATAAGTCGTAGAAAGAGGGAAACCCCACGGTTTGGTGTCGCGTTAACGAGAACCGTCAATGACATTACGCTACGCCGTCGGAGAATTGGCTTAGATGACCCTCCAATCCTATACTGCCATCTGGCTGTACCCTTCATTTACTTTGTCGATCTGTCATTGACAGCTGGGGGAGCCCGTGATTGCAAAATTAGTTTTTGGTAAAAAAATCAATTTTTACCGCAACCAATTTGGACAGCTTTCCCATTTTTTGTCCATTTCAAAGCTCAAACTTGAAATGAGGGTTTGAGACCCAATTTTGCTACTCTGTGTATTTTACTAAAACTCTCGTTTACTAACATGGATTGCTACATCTTTTTATTCTTTTATAAAAAGTTTACGCACCAATTAGTATTATTATAATTTAAATTAAAATAATTTACACTTTAAAAACAAAATATAATAACTCATCCCTTATCTCGGACACAATCGAAGAAAATGTCTTTAAATATGATTTTGAGAGGATTAAAAAGTAGTTTATAAAAAAAAAATTGTGTTTGATAAAATGAACTCGAATCAAGCTCATTCGTATATATGTTTAGGAGTTATTTTGGAAATCCACTTATATCAAGTTTAAAGTCATTAAAAAAACATATTGTTATTTATAATTAATTTTAAAGTTAACTTCAGCTTTAAATTAATTTAATATATTGAAATTTTGTTCATTAATTTGAATCAACTTTCCAAAATATTCTCAGTTTTATATAACAATAAAAGTGAATCACGACAAAATCACATATTATGTACATTGCAAATATTAAAGAATTAGTTATACTTATACTTTAATGGTTAAATTAAATCAGTCTAGAAAGGTCTCTGGCCTACCGAATAAATAAGTTATGGTTAAATAACTCAATTTTAAAATATATATTAAAATTTATCATCTCCACATCTAATAAAAATGAAAGAAGTTAAAAGAGACATCATATGGAAGGTTTAAAAAATCACTTATAGTCGAGATGAGATATCCTTCTAGTCTAAGCACTTAGTCAATTTCTTGTCAACCTTGAATGCACGATAGCTCTAAAAAGCCTTCTCAACACCTTGTAAATTCTCCAGTCTTTATTTAGGTAGGAGTTCAGTTAAGTTTCCAAAACTTACCTGAAACTCCCTTATTTATACACTTCTCTGGTAAGAATTTTCATATCATAATGACTACTTTAGCTCGACGGTGAGTTTCAATGAATCGCATTCTACCACATAGCTCTCATCGTCATCGTTAGTAAGCGGTTGGATTAGATTGCCAAATTAATGAGCACCGACTTTCATACAGAAAGAACGAGGTCAACTACTTCTTTATTAACGAATATTTGGTACGCTCAATGCGTAAAATCGCGAAAAATACTTCTAGTCAATAAATCTTTATCGCATAACTTACCACGTAGCTTAGGACGCGATCAGAATTTTACAATAAACATTAATATTTAAAACGGGTCATAGTTTTGAAAAGTAGTATGCAATTCTTTCGATCTTTCTGGGCACAATTCTATTTTGATGTACGACATTTAGGGCCCGTTTGGTAACGTTTCTATTCTCTGTTTCTTGTTTCTTGTTCCTTGTTCCCTGTTTCCTGTTTCTTCTTTTTTTAGAACAAGAAACAGTAATGCGTTTGATAACTGTTTCTATTTTTTGTTTCTTGAAAAAAAAAAAGAAACAGAAACAAAAAAGTGTTCGATAACTGTTTCTTGTTTATTGATTTTCTTCTAGATTTATTTTTTATTTTTCACATCTACTTCAATTAAACATTAAACAAAAATATAGGTCTATCCATCAAACATAACAAATAAAATTATCAAAAGTTTATTCATTTAATACGAAGAAGTATCAATGAACGAATAAAAATAATAACATAAACATAAAATTATATTTATCCTTCAAATGTTACCAAATTTGATTGGCAATATCATCTCTTACTCAGGCAATTTCTCTTTTTAATCAATCAATTTCTACAATCTCATTGTTATTTCGTGACATCTAGAATTTAATATTAATTTTAAAGTAAGTTATTATGTCTTCAATATTCAGAATTGAAAGAAACAAAACAAAATTTAACCTTTAACTCTTAACCTATGATGCTTTAGAGAAAAACTCACAACGAAAATCCAGATTTGCACAAAGAGAAAGATGAAAACTATGGATCCGACGAAGAGGAACAATCAGGCAAAAACTATGGATCCGACGAAGAGAAAGAGTTCGGGTTGTCGAGAAAGACGGTGAGAGGTGAAGAGGAAGACAATGTGCAAAGAAAAACGATGAGTAAAAGAGGAAGAGGATGATTATTTGGAGAAGACGATGGAGATAAAAGGAAAAGGAAACCAATAAAAATAATTGAAAAAAGAAAAATGAACCAATAAAAATAATTGAGAAAAAGGAAAATAAAAGAAATAAAAATAATTGAGAAAAATGAAAATAAAAGAAATAAAAATAATTGAGAAATTAGAAAAAAGCAAATAAAAATAATTGAGAAAAATGAAAGGAAAAAAAATAATTGAGAAAAAGGAAAAGGAAACAAATAGAAATAAATTGAGAAAAAGGAAACCAATAAAAGCAATTGAGAAACGGAACAGAAGAAACTATTTTTTTTTGTTCCCAATAATTCTTTCTAAAATGAGAAACGTTTCTACTTTTTTTGAGAACGAGAAACAAGGAACGTTATCAAACACTTCTGTTTCTTAAAAAATGGAAACAGAAACAAGAAACAGGAAACAAGAACGTTACCAAACGGGCCCTTACTAGTCAACATTTTGACCTCATACACATGAATTCAAATGAATGGTAGGATCTCACAAGAAAAGGTTCAAAGTTGTGGAAGTATAAAAGTTGTTCAGTATATGCAAGAAATAGAACAAGGAAAGTGCCTTGTTATCAAATCATTCACGTAATTATTAATTAGTACTCTCTACATTTTAGAAATTTAAAAATTTTCTAATTGGAGGATACTCAATTATAATGTCTCACCTTCTCCATTATATGTATTATATATATATATCAACACAAATTGAAATCATAACCACAAAAAAACACCATGGATTTAGACACTTACGTCCTCTATTCTTCTCTCTCTCTTTTCTTTCTTCTTCTTGCTTTCAAATTCATCTCTCGATCTCTTCGACTTCGCAATAACTTACCGCCAAGTCCACCCTCTTTTCCGGTCATCGGTCATCTTCATCTCTTGAAAAAGCCACCTCACCGAACTTTCCTGAACCTCTCTGCCAAATATGGCCCTGTTATGTCTCTCCGCCTTGGATCCAAGCTTGCAGTCGTTTTATCCTCCTCGGCGGCGGTGGAGGAGTGCTTCACTAAAAACGACGTTGTTCTCGCCAACCGTCCTCGTTTGCTCATTGGAAAATACATCGGCTATAACTATACTACCATGGTTGCCGCTCCATACGGCGACCATTGGCGGAACCTTCGTCGAATTGGCGCCATTGAGATCTTCTCTATATCTCGAATCAACAAATTCACGGATATCCGAAGGGATGAAGTGATGCGAATTGTGCGAAAACTGTCACATAATTCGATCCATCAATTCTCGAAAGTAGAAATTCAATCGGCGATGTCGGAGCTGACTTTCAACATCACGATGAGAATGGCGGCTGGTAAAAGGTATTACGGGGAGGACGTGACGAATGAGGAAGAGGCGAGGAGGTTTAGAGCGTTGATTAAAGAGATTGTGGCGGTAGGAGGAGTATCAAACCCAGGGGATTTCTTACCTGTATTGAATTGGATGTCGAAGGGTATCGAGAGGAAATTAATACAGTTGGGGAAGAAAGTGGATGCGTTCTTGCAAGGGCTAATCGATGACCATCGTAATACGAAGGAAGAAGGAAGGAATACGATGATCGATCACTTGCTTTCTCTCCAACAATCGGAACCCGATCACTACAACGATCAAATAATCAAAGGATTTATATTGGTAATTAATAAATTTCTCCCGCTTCTCTATTTTGTTTCTTTGGAAGAATGGTAAATCTACACAATTTTTTTTGTTAAAAAGTTATAATAAACTTATTAAAAATATAATAAATCTTTAGGTATTACTCACCGCGGGATCCGACACATCAGCAGTGACAATGGAATGGGCCTTGTGTCATCTCCTAAACAATCCTCAAGTGTTAAAAATGGCAAGAGACGAGTTAGACACTCAAATTGGACAAGAAAGACTCGTGGAGGAATCAGACATTCCTAAACTACCTTATCTTCAAAGAATCATCTATGAGACTCTTCGGTTGAATCCTGCAGCACCCATGTTAGTTCCCCATTATGCATCCAATGACTGCAAAATATGTGGATACGATGTGCCACGCAACACGATGGTACTAATCAATGCTTGGGCCATACATAGGGATTCAAACGAATGGGAGGATCACATGAGTTTCAAACCAGAGCGCTACGAAAAGTCAAAAGCCATGGAAGTACACAAGTTTTTGCCTTTTGGAGTAGGAAGGCGAGCTTGTCCTGGTTCTGCCATGGCACATAGAGTGATGGGTCTTACTTTGGCAACTTTGATTCAGTGTTTTGAGTGGAAGAAAATTGGAGAAGAAGACATTGACATGAGGGAGTTGTCCGGTGCCCTAATGACCAAGATGGTGCCATTGGAGGCCATGTGCAAAACTCGACCCATCATTAACAACATTCTTTACTAGTAAATATCTATTACTGATAATTTATATGTACGTGTGTACTTTTTTATGATACGTTATTCTATCACGTGGATGACACGTTATACTTTAATTTTATTTATCATGGTTTTTAATTTAAATAAGTGAGTGTATGCCTAATAAAGAAAAAGCATTATCTATAAAAAGAAATTATGTGAAGAGCATTTTCGAATTGCAACTATTGCACTATTTTAGAGAAACGGTTTTGAATTGTTTTCCCTCAACAGTAAGCAACTTCCGAGTCTGACCCATCGTTCATTTGGACTTAATTTCTTCACGTCATTATCACTGTATTTGTGATCCTTCATTGTCTTCTCCTTCATCTGTTTTCTTCAATGGAACTAATTTGTTGTCGATGGCCGTTTACTGTTCGAATAGTTCCCCTTCTATTTTCTTTTCCCTCTGATTATTCATTCATTTCTCATCTCCCTTCCATTCCAGTTTTTCCCTCAACAGAAGAAACCCCACTTGCTTTGTACCCACCATTTCCATGGAAATCGTTTCGTGCTCTGATCTCCATACCCTTTTCTCTCACATTTTCCTCTGTCTTCTCTTCTCTCTTCATGTTCAGCCATATACTTCCCCAAATAAGTATTTTGTCAACTGTGGATCACAGACCACTGTTTTTAATGCTGGCCGGACCTTCATCGGCGACTTGAATACCACCAATACTATCAGTTTCAGATTCACCCCACAGAATTCCGACCAAGTCGTCGATCATTCCACCGAGTCTCCATCTCTGTACGATTCCATAAGGATTTTCAAGGACCCATCGTTTTACGAGTTCGAAGTCGACCAAGATGCTGTTCATATTGTACGTCTTCATTTCTCCCCTTTCAATTTCTCTACTGATTTATCCACATCCCTTTTCAACGTTTCTGCTTCTGGGTTTCTCCTTCTACGAAACTTTAACTCCACTAATATCCGTAACAATTCTTCCTCCATTGAGGAATTCTTCTTGAGCTTAAACATAGGGGAAAATTTTCGGATCTATTTTTCACCAAATTCTTCTTCGATTGCTTATGTAAATGCCATTGAAGTGTTCCCCGTCCCACCGAACTTCATTCCAGATAAAGCTAAAGTGATTACCCTCGCCGGAGCAAAAGGTGAGTCCAAAATTTTCCCATCTCTAGTTTTACATACAATTTACCGAATCAATGTGGGAGGTCCTGAAATTCCCCTCAACAATGACGGACTGTGGAGGAAATGGGAACAAGAACAGGACAACGCTTATCTATTGAATCCGAGCTCTGCAAAGAACAGCATTCCTCATCTCATAAAGCTCAAATACTTGAATGAAGATGACCATTATTTTGCGCCTGAACTCGTATACCAAACGGCCAAAGAACTGAACTTAAATTCGAGCTCCTCTCTTAACTTGATCAATATGACATGGCATTTTCCTTCAAGAAAACGTACTCTCCATTTTCTCCGACTTCATTTCTATGATCTAATTGGTAAAACATTTCATGGTTATCTTTACTTCAATTTGTCTATTGGCAATAGGTTTAGTCAAAAAACTGGCTCTTCTGATATGGTTAATCATCCATTTCATTTAGATTTCTTGGTGAATTGTGGTGAAAATGGGTTCATTAGTGTCAGTGTTAGTCCTCTGGGTCGACTAGAGACAGGACAGTCCACTGCTTATTTGAATGGGGTTGAGATTATGGAAGCCATGGATGAACATAGCAGAGATCCTGTCGTCAAGGAAACGAAAAACAAACATGTGGGTGTTTTTGTAGGTTTGGCCATTGGGATTTTTGGTTTGATCTGTATTTTAGGCTTTGGGATCTTTTTTGGTCTGAAATGGAGTAAACCAAAATCAGAGAAAGCTTCACAAACGCACACAAAATGGTCCCCATTGCCTGTATTTGGAGGTGGAAGTACTCACAGCAAGTTTACTAAGAGAACCTCAAGCAACTCCCCCATCCCCAACTTGAATCTTGGGTTGAAGTTTTCTCTTGCCGAAATCAAAACTGCCACCAACAATTTCAACAAGAAATTCCTTGTTGGTGAGGGTGGTTTTGGGAAAGTCTATAAGGGAGTTATGAGAAATGGCATGAGAGTAGCTGTCAAGAGAAGCCAGCCAGGGGCTGGACAAGGTATCTCCGAGTTCGAGAGAGAAATCACAATACTGTCGCGAATTCGACATCGGCATCTTGTTTCTTTTATTGGGTACTGCAATGAAGGACTTGAGATGATTTTGGTTTATGAATTCTTGGAAAAGGGAACTCTAAGGGAGCATCTTTACAACTCAAACTTTCCTCCCTTGTCTTGGAAGAAAAGGCTAGAAATTTGCATTGGTGCAGCTAAAGGCTTGCATTACCTACATAAAGGCTTATCCAGTGGAATCATTCACCGTGATGTGAAATCAACTAACATTTTGCTTGATGAGAACCTTGTTGCTAAAGTATCTGATTTTGGCCTTTCAACAGCAAGTTCCTTGGATGAAACTCATGTAAGCACAGATATTAAAGGGACAATTGGGTATCTCGATCCCGAGTATTTCCGAACACGACAATTGACACAGAAATCTGACGTTTACTCATTTGGGGTAGTTCTTCTCGAGGTTTTGTGTGCGAGACTAGCTTTGAATCCAACACTTCCAAATGAGCAAATAAATCTAGCAGAATGGGGATTGAAGTGCAAGAAAATGGAGTTGCTTGAAGAGATCATCGACCCAAAATTAAAGGGTCAGATCGATCCTAATTCCTTGAGAAAGTTCAGTGACACAATAGAAAAATGCTTACAAGACGATGGTGAAAATAGACCAACAATGGGGGATGTGGTGTGGGATTTGGAGTATGCGTTGCAACTTCAACAAAATGTTCATCATAGAATGCCGCATGAAGATAGTGAAACCAATGCCAACGGGAGCTCTTCAACGTACATTCAAAAAATTCCTTCAATTGGTTCTTCCATTTTAAGAGAAGATAAGCAAGATATGAGTCAAGATCTAGACATTCATTTAACTGCTAGTCAAGTTTTTTCTCAAATGAATGCAGGGGAGGGCAGATGAAAATTAAAATAATTAAGTTATGGAACAGTGTGATTTTCCGAAAGCTAAAATGTGTTTATTTGGCAGTACATAAATCAACTGGCAACAATATATATATATATATATATATATATATATATATATATACACACACACACACACACACACACACATACATAAGGTCTCTTTTAGTTTTGTTTGTTTCCTCCCAACTTTTTTAATTATGATTTTCATTTTTGTGAAAGAAATAGTCAAAATTTTAAAAACAAATACAAATTTTCAAACGAGTTTTGTCTCGCTTTTTTAATACGAGTTTTTTCCCATTTTGTTTGCTAATGTCAAATTCGGGTCACACTATCAAAATGAACCTCTGCATGTCTCTCCCTCCCTTTCCTCTCTAACAATCGTTCTTCTTCTTCTCTCATTCTTGTTCTCCAACGTTGTTTTTGCTCTTCGATAAATGATTTTACTCTGCAACACAAACTAAATAGAGGGAGATAAAAGGAAGGAACTGGTCGGAGCAGCTAATTGTGCGGTCTTACCGAAGCTGGTGCGTGGTTTTATCTAAGGTCGAGCCGCCGAAACTGTGGACAGCGGCAGAATCAGAAATGAAGAAGAAGAAGAAGAAGAAGAAAGAAATCGAAGGCAGGAGAATGTGAAAAATATAGATAAAGGATAATTGGAACAAAAATCATTTTTGCCTTTATTTTGAGTTTTTTAATCAATTTTCTCAACCAAAACATACAAAATTACTTGTAAGTTTTATTTAAAAAAACAAAAACAAAAAATGAAGATGTTGAATAATTATTTGTATTTTTAGTTTTAAAAGATAGAGTTTATAAACACAGTTAATCCCTCTGAATATCTTGTTTTGTTATCCATTTTTTCATACATATTTGAAACCAAATAGAAAATTTAAAACTAACAAAAATCTTAAAAATTTGTATTTGTTTTTTAAATTTGACTAAGAATTGACGAATTATAGAATGCCGTAGAACGTGGGTTTAAGAGATGAATGAGAAAAAGCTTTCATGTGATAGAAGTAAGATTTGAACAACTGATAGTTGAAGATTTGAACACTCAAAAACAAATAGAAAAAAAAAAGAAATGGATGTATTGTAAAAGAAGACCTACCGTTAAAAAGGAGCAAAAAAGGTCAAAGACAAATATTGAAAGAATCAGAAAATTATTTGGAAACCATACCTAAGGGAATGAATAATAATAATACGGTGAAACTGAACCACCGACTTAACCAAAATTCAATTTCTTTATACTTTTCAACCAAATCCACGTAATTAAATAAAAAATAATTAACATATATAACAACATTTTATAAAATTACAAATAAAGTAAAACTGTCCACGAGTTTATTATTTTCTTAAAATATTGTTATGAATATTCATTAAAAAAATACAGAGAATAATTCATCCAATAAAATATATAAGTGTGATTTGAACCATCTCCACAATTTAACGATGGTTCATGAAGTTTACAGACATATTTATACGGTAGGTTCATATAATTTGATAGATTTCTGTAACCGTTTATCACTCAATAATAAAAATATATCGAAAGTAACGTTTTGATAGTCTAAAATAATTTTGCGGTAAATAATAGGAAAGGACCTCATCTACGTTGAAGAGTTTGATAAGCATTGAGAGTATGAAATTGGAGCTTGGGCAAAAGGTTAAGGTGGGACAGCTTGGTTTGGATGGCTTTGGATCCATTCAACGCTTTTAGAGAAGATGGAAATTCTTGACTTCTATGGACCATGAATATTGAAGGTCCAATTTCGATGTAAACTTCGTTATCTAAATTGATATATAATCTAAAAAGAAAAGAATGGAAAATAGAATGCAAAGGTGATGGGTAGCACTTAGAGCAGCAGCGGCCGCCGATGGAGTTTCTTGTCGATATACGGCCTTGAAAACAAGAGTACCCCGAAGTGACGTATTTGCTTGCGTCATCTAAATCCCAAGTTTCCGTTACGTATTCCATGACGCTCATGACAAAACTCCCACTTCAAGTTTTTGTTTCTTTTGTCGTCACCTCATTAAGTGTTTGTGATAATTAAACCAATGTGAGTACATCAATTTCACTACAACTTTTCCTTTGTCTTCTTTTCTTTATATAAAAACAAACTAAACACTCATCCACATAAATGTACTTAAAAAAAGAACAATTAAAATAAGATGGATCAAAATGGTAGCTTATTCTGATTTATGGTTGATAAAATGTGTATTGTTTTATTATATTTATAAGTATTCTAAATTATATAAAACAATTCTTAGGGTTTCTATATGAATATTCGTAATTATCATTAGCATGTGACTTAACTAAATCGAGATTCTTAAATAAAAAATGGGGACCCACATGTACATGTACTCTCAAGTCTCAAGGATTTGTATAACTTAACACATGATAGATATGTTTACCTAAAGTATGGAATTGTAAGAAATTATATGTTTTATTTTATTATGATTCCAATCTTGTTGTAATAGACCCATATTTAAATTTCTTATGTGAATTTTCAAAACAAACATTTAGTAAGTTGCAATTACTTAGTACGTTTCAATGAATTGTTTGAGTAACGTTGAAAATATATTCAAATCTCTAAATTTTTAGTTGATGATATATTTATTTTTTTATTATTTAAGCTAAGCTAAAGTTGCCACGTCATGTCTTGAAGAACATTAATTAAATTTTTAATTTTACGTCAAATATGTTATTCATTAAAAAAATATAGTAAAGACAAGGAATTGGGAACCATGAAATTATAAGACACAACATTGATGACTCGTTAGGAAATACATTTTTCTAATAGCGAAACCTATTCAATCAAAATCCTAAAAAAATCACTCCGATAAGCTTTGTAATTATACCCCCTTTTTTTTCTTCTTGCAAGATATATTGTATTAAATTTATATAATGGAAAAAAATCATATTTTTAATGTCGGAATTTTAATACAATTACCATGCAAGTTGAATTAGACTCGTCTTTTTTACTAATAATCACATTTTTAATAGATTATATGTTAGTCATGATGGTTCTAACTTTCAACCACAAAAGCAATTATAGTTTTTTTTTTTTCTTTTAAGAATGTTTAAATTGTAAATCTCATATATAATTGCTAATATATGGCAATTGCCTGTAAACTATACTTTTTTTATCGTTTGGGTATATGTACATGTCACATTATTGACCTTTGATAGGCAGATTAATAGATATAAAGGAAACAAGAGATCGAGGCCAAAAATGGATTGTCCAACATGGAAAAATATGGGAATGTGGGAGGTGGGGCAATGTGTGTCTTTCAAGATAATTTTAGATATGAAAATGGGACTATAAATTTTTGTTTTTCATTTTGGTCTCTATACTTAAATTGAATAGTAAATATATATATATACGATTTCTGTATTTTGAATAGGTTATCTTTAATAGATAGATTCAAATTGAACCAATTGAACCAATGACATTTATTAGAAGTGCAATTGATATAATTCGAACGATATAAACTACCCAATTTAGTGAATTGTTTTTTTCTTGAATTAAATTTAGTTAGTTTCTTCTCCCTATTTTATTAGATTTTTGATCAAGTAAAACATTTTTCAATCAAACTCGTACATAAAATGGACTTCGTAATATATGTTACTTTTGAAGTATAATGTGTAAATGGGTTACATGATTTTTACTATTTTGTTGGATCGAAGAACTTAGTCATATTTAATCTAATTTGTAAACAAATAATTCTAATTAATAACATCAAAAGCACGTGAAAAGGTCATGAAATTAAATTATGGAACAAATTGTATCAATATCTCAACTATTTGGTCCTTTTAAATTAATTTCTTAACTTTCTAATTTCAAGGGAAAAATAATGTCACTTAATGTTCTAATGAGAGCATTAATTATATATTTGAATTGTGGAGCGTAGAGATCTAGATTTCCAATAGATAAAAATGTTTATCCGTTTCCTTTAATTACGACTATGAGATAGGGTCAAATACAAGAAAAGGATAAGAAAAAAAAATATAAGATATTCATTCCTAATACCTTTAAAAGATATATCAAACTTTGAACGAATATTCGTATGTCAAGAAGATTCATAAATGAATAAATAAATTATAACTAAACGAAGATTGTAGACTAAACTCATCAATTCTAAGCTATTTATTATTATTATCTCTGCAAAGTCATTAAATTATAGTAAAACAAAAGTGAAACTCACAATTTGAACCTATTTCAAAGCACACAAAACAAAAACACAATCAAAATAATCAAACAAATCAAACCAAACTGATTAGATATACCCACAACAAGTTCTCAAGGAGTAAAACCTACCCAAGTAAATCGCCCTTTAATAAAAATATCAAGTGCAATGAGAAGTAAAAAAAAAAAAAAAAATCTCACACCTCATAATTCATGCCTCAAACACAAAGACAATATAGTATCATAAACATAAAGAATAGGTTCTTCTCAAATATTAGATAATAGCACCTCAAGCGACTTTTCAAAATCTCACATCTCAAATAATTGTCCACGCTAAAATAACAAAACCAGTTAAATTCTATATCCTAATGATCAAAACATGCCTGCATAGGACAATGATTAGTGCTAAAAGAGCAACTAAATAAAGAAATGATTTACACTTTTATTCCATCAGTGCATTAAAAATATTAGGAAAATTTGGCCAAACAATTCATTCAACCCATAATATTAGTTTTTCTAGAACTAAGTCGGTAGTAACAAATTTGAAAATGTTTGGAAAGGAAATGATGAAAAATATAAGATGAAATTATTTAATATAAAATAATTTAAGGTGAGTTTAGGCCGAAGAATAAGTTGTTATAATTTAGGTTTGAAATATATATTATTTTAGCTTGAGTTATATTTAGACTATTTTAATTTTATTTAAAAAGAATGAATATTAAAGTAATAAGAAAATTATATGAATGTTAAATAATAAAATGGATTAGGTAAATACTCTTAACAAATTGAAAATTTAAACAATATTTATTAAGTCAAGAAATAGTGATTATAGACGTAGTTAAACATTACAGCACACTGCCAATGTCATCGTGGTGGCTTCAATCACTATAAATACCTCACCCTAGCAACGTCTTCATCTTCACTTCCAAGTTCCAACTCCAAATTGAAATATACTTTTCTAACAAAAACGCCATGGAAATCTACTCTCTGCTTTACCTATTTCTCTCTCTTATCTCTCTCCTCTTCGCTTTCAACCTCCGCAGCAGCCGCAGAAACTTACCGCCCAGTCCCCCGTCTCTCCCCATCATCGGCCACCTCCATTACCTCAAAATCCCCCTCCATCGAACTTTACAGAAACTCTCTGCAAAATACGGACCAGTAATCTCTCTCTGGTTTGGATCTCGCCTCGTTGTGGTCGTCTCGTCGTTGCCGGCAGTGGAGGAGTGCTTCACTAAGAACGACATCGTTTTAGCCAATCGTCCTCGGTTGCTAGTCGGCAAACACGTCGGCTACAACCACACTACGATGGTAGCGTCACCTTACGGAGACCACTGGCGGAACCTCCGCCGAATCGGAGCTATCGAGATCTTTTCAGCGTCTCGCCTCAATAAATTTGCAGGAACCCGGAAGGATGAAGTGGAACGGTTACTGAAGAAGCTATCTAGGAATTCGATGAATGGATTCTCGAAAGTAGAGATGCAATCGGCGATTGCGGAACTGACGTTTAACATATCGATGAGAATGGCGGCCGGAAAGAGGTATTTCGGTGAGGAAGTGACGGATGTGGAGGAAGCAAGACAGTCGAGAGAGCTGATTAAACAGATCGTCTCGCTGGGAGGAGTATCGAATCCGGGAGATTTCATTCCGTTGATGAATTGGATCCCGAATGGATTTAGGAGGAAGGTTTCGAGACTTGCGAAGAGGATGGACGGGTTTTTGCAGGGATTGATTGATGAACATCGGAGCAATAAGTGTGAAGAAAGGAACACAATGATCGATCATTTGCTATCTCTGCAGGAATCGGAGCCTGAGTACTATGGAGATCAAATAATCAAAGGAATTATTCTGGTAATTAAACTCCAAAATTTCACACTCACTTTCCATCTTCCTTTAATTAACATTTTCAATCTCCTCACGAATTTTGCGCTTTTTCCTTCTCTTTCGGATAATCCCCGAAATATAAATATAATAATATAACATGTCAGAATCGCAATCAAGATTCAAAGTGGTGGCCTTGCGGCTCGAGGGGGACCCTGACGTCTCTCTTCTAGCGATAGCATTCCCCATCAAACTATTTTTAAAAGCTTTTTGGGGGGAAAAAGATAGATAGATTATCGTTCAGATTTGGTTTAAAAAATTTAAAAATTGATATAACATCGTTAGATTTGGTACACGACCCTGGGTTCCAAATCTAAAAAAAAAATTAAAAATTGGTATATCTTTTAGATTTAGCCCGATTTTTTTTTATAAACAATTTTTTTCAATATTTTTTATTCAAGATCTTTTAGTTTTTTTGGTTAATTTAAATGTCTAACCAATTTTTTATACAAATTTCAAGATTTTTTATACACCATATCTTTAAAAAAAGAAAAAAAAAGAAAAAAGAAAGACCATACACTAAAAAAAGAAGAACACGAATAAAAATAAATTTGGTCACCCAAATCTAAAAAAAACAAAGATGGAAGAAATGCATGAATAGAGAGGAGGAAGACAAAAATTTGCAGAGAAAAAGAAAATGATAAAAAAAATCTAAAATATTTAAAAAATAGCTAAATTTATAAATTTTTGTTATATTTAGAAAAGTTTTCCTATATATATTTTCAACTTTTTTCTGTTATTTTGCATATTTTTTAAACTATTCCTATTAAGTATACATGTAAAATGAGTAAGTAGCCAGCTGCCACTAACCACCATTTTGTTTCATTTTTGGGTCCAATCAAGTAGGTCATGAAATGTGGGGTTATTTGGAAAATAATTAGGTACAAGGTTTGTTTTGAAAATAATTAGGCGTTATTGAAGCCTGTCTCTTCATTTCATTCTTAGCAGATTTCTCTCTTTCCTTTTTTTTTTTTTTTCTCGTTTTCTTTTATCTGCCGTTTAGTCTCTCTCTCCCTTCTTTTCTTTCTCTTTATTTCTTTCCTCTTCTCTCTCTTCAATGTTCTTTTTTATTTTTTTATCTTTTAAACTAAATTTCTATCTTTTTAGAAAAACTAGATTAAAAATTAATGGTTCTTTTATTAAAAAAATCGTTTTTGAGTTATTTTTTCTTTTATTAAAAAAAATATTTTTCATTATTTTTAACTTTTAATCGTAGATCGTGATTGAAGCAATTTTAACCCGAAATTTTATTAGGAGCAAACCCTTAATGATGTTATAGTTGTACTCAATTAAATTAAATTAAAATTTTCTTAAATTCGCTTAGACTTTACTAATGTATAATTTGAAAGAGATATAGTGTAGTTTATGAATAATTAAATTATTTAAATAACTCATTATAACTTATTTATAAAAATATTTTATTATAACTCATCATTCCTTCATAAATATATACTTTTTTTTTTGAAAGAAAGAAAAAGGTCAAGTCTTTCAACTTTACTCAGCTGAAAATTACAATAATAGGCATGCACCTTTGTTTAAAATTATTTGACGCTGACGAAGCATTGGGCCATAATTGTAGAGAGAGAATTACCATTAATTTATATTTAGTGATCAAGAATTTGGGTGCACGACCCAACGAATTCTCTACTCACATGCCAAAAACTCCTCTCTTCTTTTTCTTAATTATGTTTTATAAGGTTTCTTTTCTTTTTGCTTGAACTGAGCAATTCCCATCTTAGGTTTGGTATCCCAAGTTCTCAATATGCATCTAATTAAATTCGAGGAACGATAGAGTGTAGCCCCTCATCTCTATAGATCCACCTCAGTTACAAAGTGAAAAAGAAAAAGATATTTAAAAACAAAAAAACAAGAAAAGTTTATCGTATAGTAACTAGCAACTTGTGATTTGATACTTAATGAGTTTTCATACAAGATGCAATAAAATTGTTTGTTTTTCTATGTATTTAGTATCTAGATTTTATTTACTAATTTTTTCATATTTAGTCTTAATTAACTTGTTAAGATTTGTTTTTGTTTTGTAATATATCTTTTGTACATATTATGTCAAACTTAAAACAAATATAAATGTGCAGGTGTTGCTACTAGCAGGAACAGACACATCAGCTGTTACAATTGAATGGGCTTTAGCTCACTTGCTCAACAATCTAGAGGTACTAAAAAAAGCTAGAGAAGAGCTAGACACTCAGATCGGAGAAAAACGACTGGTGGAAGAATCAGACATTCTCAAGTTACCATATCTTCAAGGAATCATCTCCGAGACTCTTCGATTGAACCCAGCTGCTCCAATGCTAGTGCCACATCTAACCTCCAATGATTGTACAATCAGTGGGTATAAAATACCACGCGACACGATTGTATTGGTTAATGCATGGGCTATCCACAGAGAACCCAATCAATGGGAAGAGCCCACACTATTCAAACCAGAAAGACACCAAAAGTCAGAATCCAGTAGCCATCATCAGATCCCAAAGTTGATTCCATTTGGAATCGGACGACGAGCTTGCCCCGGCTCGGGCATGGCTCAACGAGTGGTGGGGTTGACTCTGGCGGCTTTGATTCAATGCTACGAGTGGGAGAGGATTGGCGAAGAGAAAGTGGACATGGCGGAAGGAAGAGGCGTCACTATGCCCAAGCTGCTGCCATTGGAAGCTATGTGCAAACCTCGCCCTATCATCCACCACATTTTTAACTGAAAAATTATTGGAATTATTTAAAGGCATTGTTTATATTTAATAATTCACAAAATTGTTAAAAAGAAAAAAGAAAAAAAAAGTTATATCATATCTTAAAAGAAGATTTGTTAATTAATGTATCGTTGTTTTGTTGTACCGTAGCCTTACGTAATTGAGATTTAATTTGAATAATGATGCATATTACCTATTTGGAGTGTGTTTTATTACTGTTTTGAATTAACAAGATCCATGGGCAATATAATTATTATTATTATTATTACCGTAGCTAGTTTAAGATCCCATATGGGCTAAATTTTGGGCTTAGATGTTCGAGATTAATTTTGGTAATACAATTACATAAAACAAAGGGCCTCAAAAAATATGGTCAACTCATGTTGGTTACACTAATTTTGCCGTTTCTACCCCTTACATCCTCTCTCCCCCCCCCCCCCCCCCCCCCCCAAAAAAAAAAAAAATTCCCCATTATTCATCAAAACTGCATTTGTTTTGTATTCCCCATTTTTTAGGTTTATTTCAAATTTTATCCCATCTTTCCATTTATTCGGTTGGAAGATTCAGTTTTTTGACTTATTGTTTTTGTTTTTCCATATATCATAATTTCATTTCAACTTTACTTACGATACGTTTAAGAATTCCTAAATACCTAATATTGAATCTATATTTATATAATATAATATATTATGATCTCTGACTTCTCTTTGCTTCCAAATTTGAAACCAACATATCATTTATAGTCTTTTTTTTAGTTATTCAAAATTAACGTTTTTTTTCCCCTAAGAATCGAGAATAAACCAGAAACAAACAAGACCCTCATGTAACGACCCAACTCCTTATACTGAATCGAAGTCATTACTCAATATAGAACCAGTGGTTTAAGTCATAAAATTTATTAAAAAGCATACGGTTTAAGAAATTCCATTTGTGAAAAAGTTAAACAAGATAGCCATGCAAAAAGTGTAAATGCGTTCTGATGTCCTACTCGGGCCCTATCTACATAAAAGATGGCAAGTAATGAAAAGGTTTCAAACTCAATTACGAAAATCTAAAATAAGGATAAGCGGAAGCAGTAGTCCCTATGGCCCTCCACGGTCACTTCGGGTCGCTCGCCAGCTTGCCCTTGCCCTTGCCTCGTCCTCTACCTGAAAACATAAAATGAAGAGAGTGAGTAAAAAAAAATACTCAGTAAGGGACCCACTACTGGTCCCACTAGGTGCCTGTTAGCTTCCTGTCAGAGTCCTGAAACTGGTACCCAATCTCTGGCACGTTCCCGAACACGTGCAACATGCGCTCCCGTAGGAACGTAGCTCTGGTCTTCGGTGCCCCGGGGGACACCTAGGACAGTCGGGATGCGAGGACCCCGTCGAGTCACTCGAGTCATATCTATCTCATGCTAGACTGGTGTCCCGTCGGACCACACAGTCCTCAATAGGTGGTGATCCCGTAGGACACCCATGCAGGTACGACTCTAACAGACTAAGCTAACAGGTACCCTACTTGCAGTATACATACACATGGCATCAGTATGAAACATATCACATAAATCATCTCTACACTCTCCATCTCGACATTCGCCGCATGGCCACAACAGCTCTCGCCAAACATGACGGGCTAAAGTCTAATCACATCATCAGTTATATCATGCTAACATTTATTTCAGGCATTGTACTGTTTAATTCATAACATGAGAGAAATTGGAGCATACATAGTCTCACACTTCTAAACATGAAGCCAGTAGTGGAATCTCTTACCTGGAGATTCACCCGACGAGTCCTAACCGCAAGACACGTGTGCTTTCCAAGCAACGGGATCCTAAATATTTAATAACGCCAAAGTCCGTAATTAGGTCACCAACGATTAACGGTTAAGACTACGTTGAAATAACTTACCCCAGAAAAGGTTGCAGTGGATGAGTCCCTACTGAAGAGAGTCTCTCGCCGCACCGGTCACTCGGTCCAAGACGCCCTTAGGAAAAATAACTTAACTTAGTCCTAAAATAATTTAATTTACGTCCGGACCAGGGAGTCTTACTGGGAAAATGCCACAATAATTAATTAAGTTACCAAAATGTAGGTGGATGGAGCCAAATTGGTCTTGGCGGCTCGGCTGGAAGAGGACAGGGACCGGCTCGGCTTGGCGCAGGCGCGGCTCGGCTTTGACACAGGGGTTCACGCGTGCGGCTCGGCTTGCAACAGGGGGAGACGCGGCTCGGCTACGCAGAAGCGCGCGGCGCGGCTTCACACGCGAAATCGGCTTCGGGTTAGGGCGCGCGGATGCGGAGCGGCTCCGGGTTCGGGTTCGACGGCTGGCGGCGCGCGAGGCTTAGCTGCTGGATTCCCGTCGGCGCGGCGGCTGGCTGACGAACGATCCGGCTGCGCTGCGTCGGATCTCAGCGGTGCGGCGTGGCTGAGCTATCCTCCTCCGATCGAAGCGGCGCGGCGAGTTCCGGCTTCGGCTTTCAGAAGCGGCGCGGTACTACGGCTGGCTGAGGGAGACGGCTTCGGCTTTTCCGCTTCCCGGCAGACGAGCGGCACGGCTGCGGCTTCGACTCCCGACTGAGACGTCGCGGCTCGGGGCTTCGATTCGGCGAGGGCGTCGGCTTACGGCTGCGTGGCTTCGGTTTGCTCGGCGTGCGGCGGCTTGGCGTGAACCGACCCTCGACGGCTGGGAGACTGGCGCGGCGGCCTGAGGCGGACGACAGGCGGCGGCGGCGGCGTGGTTGGGAGTTAGGGTTTCCTCTCCTTCTCTTTTCTTCTCTCTTTTTTTTTTTGAATTAAATTAGCACGGGTTCCAAGGCTCTTTAAATAAGAGAGAAACTAATTTCCTTTCTATTATTTTATTATTTATTTCCAAAAGTATCTCTCTTCTCTCTCTCTTCAATGAAACACCCTTGACCCTTTCCAAGCTTATAAATTAGTTGCTACTAATTAATTGATTAAATCCTCCTTTAATAAATAAAAAAAAAAAAATAGAATAAATTCCAACCTTAGTTTAATAAGGGTTTCCCCCTATTAATTCCAGCAAGACAAAAGAAATAAAAAAAAAAATAAAATAAAAGAAAAACGAAAAGAAAAGCTGGGCGTTACAATCTTCCCTCCTAAAAAAACTTTCGTCCTCGAAAGTTCTAATCCTCGAACAGCTCGGGGTACTGGGCCCTCATGTCCTCTTCTTTCTCCCATGTGGCCTCTTCCACTCCATGGTTCTGCCAAAGGATCTTGACCAGTGGAATTTCTCGACTGCGAAGCTTCTTAACCTCCCTTGCCAAGACCTCGACAGGCTGCTCCTCGTAGCTCAAGTTCTCGCTAAACTGTAGTGGCTCGAAGTCCACCACGTGTGTTGGGTCTGCGACATATTTCCTCAGCATGGAGATATGAAATACGTCGTGCACTGCAGCAAGGGATGGGGGTAGCGCCAAGCGATAAGCCACGGGGCCAATCCGCTCCAGTATCTCGAACGGCCCTACGAAGCGTGGACTAAGCTTCCCCTTCTTCGCGAACCTCAGAACACCCTTCATGGGTGCAACCTTCAGAAAGACCATATCTCCTACTTCGAACTCGAGATCCTTACGTCGTACATCAGCATAACTCTTCTGTCTGCTCTGTGCTGTCAGCATACGAGCTCGGATCTTCTGTATGGCTGCGTTGGTAGTCTGCACTAACTCGGGGCCTAGCATCCTCTGCTCTCCAACCTCGCCCCAGCAGACCGGGGATCTACAGCACTTGCCATACAGAGCCTCGAACGGTGCCATACCGATGGTAGCCTGGTAGCTGTTGTTATAGGCAAACTCCATCAGATGCAGACGGGAGTCCCAACTTCCTGAAAACTCTAGCACGCAGGCCCGCAGCATATCTTCCAACATCTGGTTCAATCTCTCTGTCTGACCATCGGTCTGGGGGTGGAATGCCGTGCTGAAGTCCAGCCTCGTACCTAAGGCAAGTTGAAGTCCCTTCCAGAACTTCGATGTGAAACGAGCGTCTCTGTCTGAAATGATGGATACGGGTACTCCATGTAGTCTCACAATCTCTGTCATGTATAACTGCCCCCACTTACTGGCAGTGTAAGTGGATTTTCCTGGCACGAAATGGGCCGACTTCGTGAGTCTGTCGACCACAACCCAGATCACCGTGTAGCCCTTTAGGGTCTTGGGCAGTCCCGTAATAAAATCCATCGACACACTCTCCCACTTCCACCCTGGCACACTCAGGGGTTGCAGCAACCCTGCTGGATGCTGCCTAGGTGCCTTCACCTGCTGGCACACCAAGCATCTACTGACAAAGTCTGCCACATCCCTCTTCATGCCCCTCCACCAATAGACACTCCTTAAGTCCTGATACATCTTCGTACTTCCAGGGTGCATGGTAAACGGGGAACTGTGAGCCTCGGTCAAAAGCTCCGTCTTAACTGCGCTGTCTTCCGGTACACACAAGCGTCCCTCAAACATAAGGCCATCGTCAGCGGATATGGAGAAGTCTTCACCTTGCCCTGTCTCCACCATACGACGCTTCTCGGCCAAGTAAGGATCATTCCATTGAGCAGCGATGATCTTTTGCCTCAAGGTTGGCTGAACTGACAACTGAGCCAACTGTGCGGTAACCTCACCCACTGAGACTGCAATCTCGGCTCTCTCAAAATCCCTGAGTAAGGGGGCCTGCTTGGTGATTAGCGCTGCTGAATGTGCAACCTTCCTACTCAGCGCGTCAGCCACTACATTTGCTTTACCTGGGTGGTAAAGGATCTCGCAGTCGTAGTCTTTCACCAGCTCGAGCCACCTCCTCTGCCTCATATTCAACTCCTTCTGAGTGAAGAAATACTTCAGGCTCTTATGGTCGGTGTAAATCTGAATCTTCTCACCGTACAGGTAGTGCCTCCATATCTTCAGTGCAAAGATTACAGCTGCCAACTCCAAGTCGTGGGTAGGGTAGTTCTGCTCATGAACCTTCAACTGGCGGGAGGCATAAGCAACTACCTTACCTTGCTGCATCAGGACACAGCCCAGTCCCTTCTTGGAGGCATCACTATAGATCACAAAGTTTCCCGAACCATCGGGCACTGTCAGGACTGGTGCAGTCACTAGCTTCTGTTTAAGCTCCTGAAAGCTGCGCTCGCATGCTGGGCTCCATACAAAAGGGGTTCCCTTCCTGGTCAACTGGGTCAACGGGCTGGCTATACGAGAGAAGTCTTCCACGAACCTCCTATAGTAACCTGCCAAGCCCAGAAAACTTCGAATTTCACTAACCGTGGACGGTCGAGGCCAATTGGTCACCGCTTCAATCTTTGCGGGATCCACTGAAACTCCTTCACTGGAAACCACGTGGCCAAGAAACGTCACCTTCTTTAACCAGAATTCACACTTGGAGAACTTGGCATACAACTGGTTGGCTCGAAGAGTCTCCAACACCTGGTGCAAGTGCTCCTCGTGCTCAGCCTCGGTTTTCGAGTAAATCAGGATGTCGTCAATGAAGACTATGACGAACGAGTCTAGAAATTCCTTAAACACCCTGTTCATCAAATCCATGAACACTGCAGGAGCGTTAGTCAAGCCGAAAGACATCACCACGAACTCATAATGTCCGTACCTCGATCGAAAGGCCGTCTTGGGAATGTCACCATCCCTAATTCTCAACTGGTGATAGCCCGATCGCAGGTCGATCTTGGAAAAGACAGTGGCTCCCTGCAACTGATCGAACAAGTCATCAATCCTGGGCAAGGGATAGCGGTTTTTGACTGTCACCTTGTTCAGCTCTCGATAGTCAATACAAAGGCGCATCGACCCATCCTTCTTCTTCACGAACAATACTGGGGCTCCCCAAGGTGACACACTGGGCCGGATGAAGCCTTTGTCCAGCAACTCCTGTAACTGGACCTTCAACTCTTTTAGCTCGGCTGGAGCCATTCTGTAAGGGGCCCTCGAGATAGGGGCAGTGCCCGGCTCTAACTCGATGGCGAAGTCTACTTCTCTGGGCGGCGGAAGTCCTGGGAGTTCGTCTGGGAAAACGTCGGGGTACTCCCTCACCACTGGTTCGGAAGATAGGGAAACTTCTGGCTCTCTAATATCCACTACGCTTGCCAAGATGCCCCAAGTACCCTGGCTGAGTAGTTTACTAGCCTTCATGGCTGAGATGACCTTGGGTATACATACCATGCCTGCCCCCCTGAATTTGAAACTAGCCCCGGAGGGAGGGTTGAAGATAACTTCCTTGCCAAAACAGTCTATATTTGCATGGTTGGCTGACAGCCAATCCATGCCTAGTATCACATCAAAATCCTGCATGTCTAACACTAGCAAGGTCACGTCTAACATACGATTCGCTATCTCTACCCGACATGCCTTTATTTGTTCTTTGGACAACAGGACCTCCCCAGATGGAGTAGAAACCGACAAAACACTACCCAAGGGTTCTACCTCCAAACCCACATGTTGAACGAAAACTGAGGATATAAACGAGTGGGATGACCCAGAGTCAAATAGCACAAAAGCATAATGCCCCAAAATTGGGAGCGTACCTGTCACCACTGTGCCAGCTCGCTCGGCCTCCTGCCGGGTAGTGGCGAAAACTCTCCCCTGCTGGGCCGCAGAAGGCTGGGGCGGTGTCGTCTCAAAGGGTTTCCGAGGACACACATCAGCAGTATGCCCCGGCTGTCTACATCTGAAACAGACTCCACTTCCAGCCAAACAACGACCTCCGTGGACTCTCCCACAGGTAGTACAAGCGGGTAGCTCTCTCAGCGTCCTCCCGGCTGCTGCCAGCTCCCGTCGGTGTCTCTGGAAAACACCTCCTGATCTCAGTGTTCGCTGCGGTGCTACGTCAGGCTGCGTCTCAACCTTTCTCTTTTGTCCCAAGGCTGACCCTCTGCCGGCAGCCTTAGACGAATCGGCTCTCTCAGGCAGGCTCAAATCCAGTGCTATACGTAGTGCATCAGCATGCGTGGCTGGGCGGAGAGCTCTGACAATGCCCTGAATGTCTAGCCTGAGTCCTCTAACGAATTTCTCCGTCCTGGCAGCCTCATCCCTTACCATATCGGGAGCAAAGCGGGACAGCATATCGAACTCGGCGTCGTACTGCTCCACCGTCATGTCGCCTTGCTCCAAGTTTAGGAACTCTTGCAGCTTGGCGTGCTTCACATTGGCAGAGAAGAACTTAGCATAGAAGTTCTCCTTGAACTGCTCCCAAGTTATCTTACTGACATCGCCCCCCAGCATTCTCTCAGCGGTCTCCCACCAGGCGGTGCCTCGGTCCTCCAAGAAGAAGACTGCACACTGCACCTTCTGGTCTTCTGGGCACTTCATGTACCGGAAAATAGTCTCTATGGACGTCAACCACATTTGGGCCTTTGTGGGGTTGTCCATAGATCCGTCAAAGGTCTTAGGATTATACTTCCTAAAGTCCCGTAAGTGTTTCGCCTCGGCCGACAGTTGAACTGGTACTGGTGGAGCTTCCTCAGGGGCTGGAGGAACAACGGCTTGGGCCTGAGCAGGGGCGGCCTGGTTCTGCTGGGCGGCCTGGTTCTGCTGGGCGGCCTGGTTCTGCTGGGCGGCTAGGAAAGGCGCCAAAGCAGCTTGCAGCATGTCCTGATAGCGCCGCTCCATCGCGGCGAGATCCGCCTGGGTGACCGGTGCATTTGGGTCGACTGCCGGTGCAGCAGGTGGCGCCTCCGGCTGGCCACGACCGGCACCTCTGCCTCCCCTACCACCTCCTCGGCGTGCACCTCTACGTGGCGGCATTCTCCCTAAAATTCACCAACAAACTTTTCACCACAAGAACTTAACGCCCTATCTCTAGATCTAGACTATTCAGGCAAAATCGTAATCTTAACATTAGCAAGGCTTTAGGCATACCTGGCGAGTGCTGAAGGACCGTATAGCCATAGGGTGAAGTAAAACCAAAACAAAATGACTTACATCGTAGGTCAGTCTACAGAACCTAAAACACTTGGCTCTGATACCAACTGTAACGACCCAACTCCTTATACTGAATCGAAGTCATTACTCAATATAGAACCAGTGGTTTAAGTCATAAAATTTATTAAAAAGCATACGGTTTAAGAAATTCCATTTGTGAAAAAGTTAAACAAGATAGCCATGCAAAAAGTGTAAATGCGTTCTGATGTCCTACTCGGGCCCTATCTACATAAAAGATGGCAAGTAATGAAAAGGTTTCAAACTCAATTACGAAAATCTAAAATAAGGATAAGCGGAAGCAGTAGTCCCTATGGCCCTCCACGGTCACTTCGGGTCGCTCGCCAGCTTGCCCTTGCCCTTGCCTCGTCCTCTACCTGAAAACATAAAATGAAGAGAGTGAGTAAAAAAAAATACTCAGTAAGGGACCCACTACTGGTCCCACTAGGTGCCTGTTAGCTTCCTGTCAGAGTCCTGAAACTGGTACCCAATCTCTGGCACGTTCCCGAACACGTGCAACATGCGCTCCCGTAGGAACGTAGCTCTGGTCTTCGGTGCCCCGGGGGACACCTAGGACAGTCGGGATGCGAGGACCCCGTCGAGTCACTCGAGTCATATCTATCTCATGCTAGACTGGTGTCCCGTCGGACCACACAGTCCTCAATAGGTGGTGATCCCGTAGGACACCCATGCAGGTACGACTCTAACAGACTAAGCTAACAGGTACCCTACTTGCAGTATACATACACATGGCATCAGTATGAAACATATCACATAAATCATCTCTACACTCTCCATCTCGACATTCGCCGCATGGCCACAACAGCTCTCGCCAAACATGACGGGCTAAAGTCTAATCACATCATCAGTTATATCATGCTAACATTTATTTCAGGCATTGTACTGTTTAATTCATAACATGAGAGAAATTGGAGCATACATAGTCTCACACTTCTAAACATGAAGCCAGTAGTGGAATCTCTTACCTGGAGATTCACCCGACGAGTCCTAACCGCAAGACACGTGTGCTTTCCAAGCAACGGGATCCTAAATATTTAATAACGCCAAAGTCCGTAATTAGGTCACCAACGATTAACGGTTAAGACTACGTTGAAATAACTTACCCCAGAAAAGGTTGCAGTGGATGAGTCCCTACTGAAGAGAGTCTCTCGCCGCACCGGTCACTCGGTCCAAGACGCCCTTAGGAAAAATAACTTAACTTAGTCCTAAAATAATTTAATTTACGTCCGGACCAGGGAGTCTTACTGGGAAAATGCCACAATAATTAATTAAGTTACCAAAATGTAGGTGGATGGAGCCAAATTGGTCTTGGCGGCTCGGCTGGAAGAGGACAGGGACCGGCTCGGCTTGGCGCAGGCGCGGCTCGGCTTTGACACAGGGGTTCACGCGTGCGGCTCGGCTTGCAACAGGGGGAGACGCGGCTCGGCTACGCAGAAGCGCGCGGCGCGGCTTCACACGCGAAATCGGCTTCGGGTTAGGGCGCGCGGATGCGGAGCGGCTCCGGGTTCGGGTTCGACGGCTGGCGGCGCGCGAGGCTTAGCTGCTGGATTCCCGTCGGCGCGGCGGCTGGCTGACGAACGATCCGGCTGCGCTGCGTCGGATCTCAGCGGTGCGGCGTGGCTGAGCTATCCTCCTCCGATCGAAGCGGCGCGGCGAGTTCCGGCTTCGGCTTTCAGAAGCGGCGCGGTACTACGGCTGGCTGAGGGAGACGGCTTCGGCTTTTCCGCTTCCCGGCAGACGAGCGGCACGGCTGCGGCTTCGACTCCCGACTGAGACGTCGCGGCTCGGGGCTTCGATTCGGCGAGGGCGTCGGCTTACGGCTGCGTGGCTTCGGTTTGCTCGGCGTGCGGCGGCTTGGCGTGAACCGACCCTCGACGGCTGGGAGACTGGCGCGGCGGCCTGAGGCGGACGACAGGCGGCGGCGGCGGCGTGGTTGGGAGTTAGGGTTTCCTCTCCTTCTCTTTTCTTCTCTCTTTTTTTTTTTGAATTAAATTAGCACGGGTTCCAAGGCTCTTTAAATAAGAGAGAAACTAATTTCCTTTCTATTATTTTATTATTTATTTCCAAAAGTATCTCTCTTCTCTCTCTCTTCAATGAAACACCCTTGACCCTTTCCAAGCTTATAAATTAGTTGCTACTAATTAATTGATTAAATCCTCCTTTAATAAATAAAAAAAAAAAAATAGAATAAATTCCAACCTTAGTTTAATAAGGGTTTCCCCCTATTAATTCCAGCAAGACAAAAGAAATAAAAAAAAAAAATAAAATAAAAGAAAAACGAAAAGAAAAGCTGGGCGTTACACCTCAAAATAAAACAGAAAACACTTTCAAAAAAAAAAAAAAAAAAAAAAGCCTCTTTTGACCCTCGTCAAAGAAAACTACAAAAATGAATAGTGGGAAAGCCAAGCCCAAGGCTCCATTTTTATCTTTTGCAAGGACGTGAACAACCTATTCTAAACCCTATTAAAAGAAAAGAAAGAAAATCTCATAACTTTCATTTGAGGGACACAGGAAAAGAATATATTCAACGACATTTGATTTAACTCGTATAAATCCAAACGATCATCCATGTTAAGGATTTTGATGACACACACATATACATGTGAGAGCTTCCATGTAATTCCTAGTGTTTCTTCAATTTTACACTGTTTGATAACAAAGCATTGAGATAGGAGGTGCAACAGACGATGCCTTCCTTCTCGAAGTTCTTCTCTGCCTTTTTTGTCAATCTTAACTACTTTATGCCCCTCCTTTATTGCATTTATAAAATTCCAAACTATTTTGTTCTTAATTTCAACTTCCGTTTTAAAACGTTTGTGGTCAAATATTCAAAACTAAAGTTCCCAATTAAGAAATTAAAAGAAACTCACACCACAGTTGTGTGGGTAGTCATAACTACATATTTCAATCAACTTTTAATAGTAAAAATTGAATCATAAATTAAAATTGGATCTTCAAATTCATGTAATTATAGAGATTGTAACAACAGCTAATAATATAAGTGGAAAGATTTATTTTTTATCATTTTGAATGTCTCGTTTCTACCATCGAAGGCCTAATTTTAATACTTGTAAAAAAGTTTGGAATAAAAAAGAAAGACGAAGAAAAGGAGGGTATGTTCCACGTAGGTATATAAATTGTGTACCACTAAAACTAAAAGAGTGTCAATTCAACTATCTTTATCTCCAAAAATATATTCTGTCAACATTTAATTAGCGATCTGTAGGCTGTACTTTTCAAAATACTTTCAAAAAGCTATATATATATATATATATATATATATATATATATATATATATATAATACTAATTAAAAACCAGAAAAGAAAAGTTTGAAAAAGATATAGATAACTGAGGTTAATTACAATCTTACAATCTAGTTCAATTATCTAAACTTCTAAATGTATAAGTTAACAGTTACAGTGTATAAATTGTTCTAAATTATAAAAACGATGAGAAATATATCAAAACATCATAGTCAACTTGTAATAATTGTAATAACCTATTATATGACGGTCTACTGTAAATAAAAGGTAATTTTTTGTTATATTTTATAAATTTTTTTTTTTTATTTTAACATATTTAAAAATGACCATAATTTTAAACTTACAAGTGAAAAACGTTGCAATTATTTTTATTATGATGTTTTTGTATATCTATTGTGAAGTTATGATGCATTGTTTTCGCTATATTCATTATTACTACTTCATCCAATTAGATTTGGTGCATGCAAACGACATCTATTACATTCTTCGAAAAATAGTGTTCTATTAATATCAACTATATTAAAAAAAAAATCACTTCTACCATCTTTTAAATGACAAGTAACACTAAAAAAGTCATAGCCACTCGATAAATGACAATATTTGAAAAGACACAACCACTCTAAAGGATAATCTGAAAATTCATAATATATATATAAAAGCCTTCAATTATATTTTATTTAGATACATTTATAAAATTTTAGAGTTTAAGTTATTATATTTATATAACTCACGTATTTAAATTGACACTATTGTTAGTTTGAGGTTTAAATTAATACACAACTCTGTAAAGTTTAGAATCATAGCTTTATTTAACTATATCGAAGATAGAATTGTAACTTTACTTATCACATTTCTTTTCGATAATTCTTTTTAGAAGATTTTTTCAATGATTTTATTCCTTCTCTCAAACTCAATACTTATATTATTCTTACTATTTTACTATTAATAAAATGCACCTATTAATAATGGGATGTTATGATAACTCAACCAATCTATTTAATTAAGTTAGTTTAATTGAGTTCTAATTAATTATGATTTTATGTTGAGAGTTCTATCATTAAATCTCTTTTCCTATTTACTTACTGTACTAAAAGAATCAAACGACAAAAAAGAAAACAAATTAAATTAATTAGATGTGTAATAATATATAAAACTCAAAGTGTCCTTAAAAACCTCCTATGAAAATTAAAGGCTACATAAACCTTACTCTATCTAAATTTAATTGAAACTGTATATGAAATATAACCAAACATATCAAATTATATATATAGTTTATTCGAGGCTTTTTTTTTTTGTTGTTATATTTGTAAATAATTTTTTTTTACTATTCACAACCATTATTCTTTTATATATATATACCAAATTTCCATAAAAATTAACCTAACTTATTTGTATCTTTCAAAATAATTGTTGGTAGTGTTTTGAGAAAAACCAAATGTGAAAGACATACAGTGTTTGATAAAATTAGTACAGAATTGTCATGACTTAACCATAGTTACTAAAATACACATATAATTTCAGTTATATATTGATAAAAGTTGAACTATAAAAATTGTTATTAAAAATCTAAAAGTGAATAGACATGAAAAAGAAAGAATATATTTGTATTTTCTTTTAAGGGTTAATTTATGTATATATATATAAACTTTGTTATTTTGTGTTAAAAAATATTCACTCCCAAAAGTTAAAAAAAAAAAAAAAAGGTTTATAAAAATACAATACATTTACTTTTTAACTTTAGACAAAACCGAAAGGAAATATCTAAATACCCTTTATGTTAGTATTTGAATAAAAATGTTAGTGTGGCGTTGCAAAAACAACTCTAATTAAAACATAAAATTCACACTAATCAATTTGTTTGAACTGTACTGAGTTAGAAAAGAACCAATCTTTATATGTCCGATTAATTTACCTTTTAAGTTAAAACATGAACATCCTGAAAAAAAATAACTCGTCTACTACTGTCGCACGACCTTACATTTAAGTTGTAACTTGTTTGTTTTAGTTACTTCTTAGTTCTTTGTATGTAAAATAAATATATAAAAAGGTGTTAGTTAAGAAGGAGCAAAGAAAGAGAATATTGTAGTAGAGAAGGTAAGAAATTGAGGAAAAATAGAGAATTAGCAAGAGGGCATTACCATTAATTACCTAATCCAACAGTAGTAATTAATCAGTAAGAGTCTTTTTGAATTTCTTTTTTAAGTTTAAAAAAATAAGCCAAACTAACTATTCTCGGTATAATTGTTATCCTTAAAGAAGATCATATATTCAATCTTCCATTCCTTGTGGTGCTAAAAGAAATATTTGTAGACAAAAATTAGTATTTATATAATTTAATAAATAATTATGATATCTAACATTTCTCCTACACCCGTGGATTCGAAATCGAAGAAGATTCATGAATGAAAATGAATATTAATGCAAATTAAGAAGCTTAAATACAAAACCTTTGTGAACACTTGTAATCGGAGGCGAGCTTAATTATAATATCTAATACATTTATCAAGCCGCTCTTAGTCAAAATGTATATATTTAAAAAGTTTAGGGACTAAAACGGAAAAAATCTAAATTACGGTTTAAACCCAAAAAGAATATGTATAGTAAGAAGCTTGTATTGTATGTATGTACATATTACAAGTGAAGTTACAACCCCAAAGAATAAAGCCAAAAAATTAGATCTGGCAATATGAAATGGGCAAAGAATATGTTCGATCCTCGGTTTAATGGCCAGCACCCTTTCTGCTGGGTCCCGAAGCCATAGTAAACGCTACGCCACCGCCTTCATCTCCGATCCGCCGGCCACCGGAATCTATCAGCGCCGTTGCTGCCTTTTGTGTTTCCGGGCCGTCGTGGGGAATAGCAGAGGCATTATGAACATGGTGGCGATCTATCGGTGAACCGGGCCGGAGCGGTCTGCAATCTACAGAAAGAAAGAAGCGTGGGGCGGCCATTAAGAGGATGATTAGAAGGAAAGAAGAAATCCGGTAGTTGGGCATGGCCGGAGAATTTAGATTCGGCATTTCAGTTTTTAGCATCTCTCTGTTTGCTTTGAAAATTGTAGTTGTTGTTTATATAAGGCTTGATGAGTGGCGATGGACGGTGAGAGCTTTCTCTTGTGGGTCCCGTTTATGGAGATAGTGTTTGACTTGACTCAAATGCCTTTTTCTTTTTCTCATTTTCTCTCTCTTTCTTTTTTTTTTTTTATATAAAAATTAAGACAATTTTAAATATAATAAAATGGATCAATATATAATAAAACTTTTAAATTATATCGACTACTAAATAAAATTTTACTAGTATTTGTTATTAATGTTTGCTATTATCTCTAATCTAAGTTTTGTTATATATTATAAATATTTTAATCGTTTTATCATTTACAATAATTTGTAGAATTAAAATTAAAATCTTTTTTATTTAATCAATTTTTAAGGATATTGGATAGGGTGGAAATTTTGAATCTGGTAAAATAAATTTTTTAAATGTCTTAATTGTTAAGTAGTTAGAGTTATTGAAAAGTATGCACACACACACACACATATAGTGGTTTTATTCTGTTTTAAAAGGTAGATGTCTTTTAATTTACCTCTCAATCTCTATAAAAGAGCTTTATTTTATTTATATTTATATTTATATTCTTTTAAAATGAAGGAATTTTTTTTTCAATGGCTAAAATTCTTCCCTCTTGACTGCGGCATAACAATGATGGTGGATTTAATATTATTTTGATTTTAGTTCGAGTATTTTTAATTAATCGGTTATTTGTTTGCATTACGTTTTTTTTTCTCTAATAAAAGTAGTCTATATTCTTACGGTGTCCTTTTACATATATTTTGAAGATGATTGTATCCTTTATAAATTGAATAATTAGAATTTTAAATATAAAAATGTAATAAAACTCAAAAGAACAAATAAGTTGAGATTTTCTTTTTCATTTTCTTAACAAGGTGTAAGAGATGAGGGAGTTTAGATTGAGTCATATGAAATTGGTATGAGAGTAGAGTCGACTCTGGTCCTCAAAGTTTATATAAAATATTATATATTGGTTACTAAATATGTTGCTTTGTGTATGTTATATATTAATTGTTTTAAAATAAATGTTAGGTGAGAGTTTTAAATTAAATTAAAAGACAGATGGTGAATGTAGAATAAAAGTGGAGAATAGGTGACCAATATTTTTATGAAAATCTTAAAACATTGTTTACCCAAAAATGATGTATGATATGAAAGATTGAAAATAACAAAAATGGAAACACACATGGACCCTTGTAGTGCTTAGTTGCCCAATGGTAGTTGGAAGTTAATTAGATTTTTGTTTTGGTTTTTTTAGCCAACTTGATGTCTTTTGAAATTTCAATGTATACCCCACCAAATCTCATCTTCAAATTAATATATATATATATATATATATATATATATATATATACCTCAACTTCAAACAAAATATTGATAATAAGTTTAAAACATTATTTAGATATTTTGATGCTTTCAATAAATCTTAATTAATTTAGTGTATACCATTTATTTATTTATTGTTTATTTAAATAATAAAAAAGAAAAGTTAGTAGCATTTTCTCTTTGAAATTTTAAAATACAATTAACTTGAGGGAATTGTAAAAAATATTGAATTCGAAAAAATATTTACAAATTTCATAGTCTAACAATGATAAATATTAATATGTTTTTATTAATCATATTGATAGACAGTAATAATTGTTTTTTGATAAAATTTAAAAAAATTTATTATATGTTGTAAATATTTTAATTTATTTATTATTTAAAATATCCCATTAACTTATTACATTTTGTTTCCACGAAAAATTATTATTTGCTATTCATTTATTTAAATCTTAAAAATATTTAACTTGGATATATTAAATTTAAGATTTGGAAAGCAAAAAAGGAAAAATTAAATAAAATTTAAAGTATAAATTTGAAAATGATATTTTAAATAATAATAATAAAACCAGTGAGTTAAACTATTCATTTTATATAAAAAAAAATTAAATAAACTATGTAGAAGCTTTTTGTGATATATTATTATTATTATATAATAAAATTAATTATATTAATATATACTACGAATCTAAAGATAAAAGTTTGAATTATTTTATCATTTTTTTTATAAAAAGGATAGGAATTATTTTATACATAACTCTTCAAAGGTAATGAAAAAAATTATATTCTAATGAAAATACATCACATTAAAATCTAGATTTATCGGTCTTCTAAGAAAATAAAATTTAAAAATAATGAATAGTTGGGGATTAATTTTGGAGATAAAGACGGTTAAATTCATCCTATATATTTTTCTAAAATAAAATAAAAGTCAACCTATAGATACAATATATATTTTTCACTTTTAACTTATTCGATTCAAAAGCAATTTTTCGGTTTTTATAAAGAAAGTTGAAGAAACTCATGTAAATACCGAATTCAAATTCAAATAAATCTTTAAACAAACAAAACTACTTTTATAAACAAATCTATCCTCAAAAAATACTTATCTTCAAAATCGTTAAAGATAATAACTTTATTATGAAATAAAATCACATTAAAATAATAATAATAAAAAGCAAAATTTTTCTTTTTAGAACACGGTTGAAAAATTTACAAATGTATCAAAGGATTACAATGTCCATCTAAATCTATCTACAGTCATTCATAAAAAATAAAAAATTTACAGTAAGTATGATTTAGCTAATTTTGGTATATTTTGAAAACAACCATTACATTGATTACCTACTGTATATATGTTCAATAAATAAAATGACACGTTTTTTAAAAATAAATATTATATTTGTTTTATATTGGAAAAATTGATTGCAAAATAATTAACTCTATCCAAATAAGAAAAAAAGTATTGTGTACATGCGTCGTAGTTGAGTATTCATTTATTATTTTGCATCTATAATTTATCGAATATTCCAACCCAAATTATTGTATCTTTCCAACATGCTCGTCGAAGCTTTATTTCCATCTCCTGCATTTTAATTAATTTCTAGCCCCGTCGATATAACCCTTTTTTCTTTCTTCTTTTTTTGAATGAACGGAAAATATAAAGAGAAAACGATACAAAAATTATTATAAATAGTAAACAGGTTAAAATTATTTATAAAATATAACAAATATTTATATTGTATCCACGGTCGATTCTATTAGACACCGTTACACAATTAGACTTCTATCAATGTCTATTACCGATAGAATCTATCTGAATTTTTTTGTAAAAGTTCTTATCATTTATAATTTCTTTTATTATTTTCAAATATCACTCTTCTTATGAATCCTTATATTATGTAAATGTTTAATAGAATTGTCGTTTGTGAAATTATTTTAAATGATATAATTGTTGAAAATAATTGTAAATATAGTAAAATTTTAAAATATAGTATTTAAAAAAAAACGTAGCAAAATGAATCAAAATATTTATAAAATATAATAGAATTTTAGTTTCTATTAATAATGGACACTTCTGTCAATATGAAATTTTGTTATATTTCGATAATATTTTTATGAGGTTTTGCTGCTACAATAACTTTTCTTTTAAAAACTATAAATGATAGATAATTTTACTATATTTATAAATTATTAAGTTCATTTTTTCTATATCTTGGAAACACCGTATTTTTCGTTTCTTAAGATGTATTTATATATTTTTTAGTTCGTATTTAACTAGGTTAGTCGTTTCTTTTATAACATCGTCCAAAATGATATTACTAAATAGTTTTAAAAAAACTGAGCCAAATTTGGATGGAAGAAGAAAGAGTTTAATTGAGAAATAAAAAAAAAAAAAAGTAGCAATTAATTATAATAAAAATAAAATGGATGGAGAAGGAAGAAAGGGAAGGAGAAGATGGAAAAATAGAAAAGAAAAACATAGAGAGGAATGAATGAATGGTAATAAGGAGGAAAGGAAAGAATGGTGGAAAAGAGGAGGTTCCAAGTTCCCACGTGTGTTCCAATTCTCTCTTTCCTCTCTTAATTAATTCCTTCAAATGTTGGAATCATTTTTTTTTATAAGTTTATGGCCATCACCAAATTCCATACTTTTAACTCGATTTATTTCATATTCTTTAACTGGTGGATGCCTTTGCCTTGCATTGCCATTGCCATTGCCATTGCCATTTCTTTTTTCTTTATTATTATTATTATTAATAATAAGCTATCGATAATTTAGAATATATTCCCTTTTTTTTTTCTTGCTTGTGATTCACAGTAAAAGATTCCATTTTCTTTCTTTAAAAAAAACTAATCTTGTCTTTGCCAAGAATCTTCCTAGAGAACTGGAGACGACCCTTCTTTCTGCCTATACCAAAAAAAAAAAAAAAAAAAAGTTTGGTCTTTGGTAGAAAGTGTTGAGAATTAGTGAAGAGCCCTTCAAAAGAAAGTGCAGAATCGTTGTATTCTTAGATTTTTTAGGCATAACTTTATAAAATATACCCACTTTTAGATTTTTCATGTTAATTAAAGACCCTTTTCCCTATAGTTTTAGGTAGGATTTATAGAGGTTTATAACGTAGTGATGTGAATGCAAATTCTAAAAAGACCAAAAAAAAGAAAAGAGACTGAGGATGGAAATCTATAGGCCATGTCTTTGTTTGGCACGTGAAAGAAAACAAATTTAAAGACAAAGTTTAAAACTTTAGGCCTCGTTTCATATCGATGGCAAGCTAAGTTTACAAACACTATTTTCACATGTATGAGTATCATTGTTCATTAATATATATATAAAGGCAAGTTTCACCTCCATTAGATGTTTTGTCCGGCTCATTTGATCTACATAAGGAGTTCTTTCAATCCCAAACCAAGACGTGTTTTAAGCCATCAACAATGATTTAACAGCTTTACCAAGGTTTTGATCCAGATACAAGGACATGCACCCACCGCCAACACTAGGGCAACCATTCCAATCGGTCCCACTGTACCGAGTGTTCGAGTGCTCTCTATCGATCCAAAGCTATATATATCAATGTTCATCTTTCCAATAACAACCTTCTCTGGAGAGCTTACAATTGAAGGATATAGATGCTCGATCTTAAGACGCAACTTCCAGCTTGTTGAAAGAAAGAATCTAATCATCTAAAGTTTTGTTTCATAGCAAAGACGGATACTTTTGAGTATCAAGATGAGAATTTATTAGGACGGCCGATTGTGTAATTAAGATATATATGTGTGTGTGTATGATTTTTCCCAAGTCCTTTTTGTTGGATTTAGACAGATTAATTGTCCCACTAATAATACTCCATCGCCTTCCTAAATTCAACATCTTCACATCAAAAGAGTGGGGAAAATGGCGCCTAAGCTTAAAAATTTTAAATACGTCTTATCTAATCTAAAGTTAAATTTTAATAAGTGACAAAAGAAAATGTTAAATTTAAAAAGGATGAATGAAACGTAACCGATGCAAAAAGTAGTAAACCTTCAAGAGTGATTTTCCTTTAAAGAAAAGTTGAAGAGTTTGTTGGAGATGTAAAAGTGAGAAAGATGAAGAAGAGAGAGAGCAAAAGGGAAACAAAGGAAAAGATGGAGAGAAATAACATACCCACGGTTTTTTTTTATTTTTTATTTTGTGTGTGTGTGTGGGACGACGTTGTGTGGCCCCCTCCAAATGATCTAATTTATAGAAGTCCCAAACTCATCTTAATAAGGAAAACATCCATCATCTTAAAATTTAAATGAACTAATGACTAAAATTGTGGAAGATTAATGTAAAATAATTATCTGTTTCGTAAATAGTTTGTAAACTATCTATTTTTATTCATTGATTTTAAAGAATGATTTATATTTTCAATTAGCCCTCTAAATTTGTTTTGATATCAAAATTTTCTCATCCCTTAGAACTAAATATACATATATATATATATTTGTTTTCCTTAATAAGAAAAAGAAAAATAATCAAAAGTTTATTTATTTACTTTATCTTTAACACCGTCAAGTTCTAAATATTAACAACCATAAACATAATGAAATAAAATATCGAACAAATTTAGGGGTCACTAGATTTTTTAGTTCAATAAATTAATACAAATAGATGCAACAAATATATGTCGTAATTAAAGAATGTAGTTGATGCAAGGAGATGTGTAGAAATGAGAGGGAAGAATCGCATAAATGAAATACTAATGAGTTTGTTTTGATTTTCTTATGTCTTAGATTTGTAGTTAGAAAGCAAAAAAAATCATTCATATGATCTCACTCTTTGACTAGAGATAAACCGGTCAAAAATTGGACCAAACTAATAGACATACTAAACAAAAAAAAAAAAAAAGTATTTCTTAGTATTATAATTATTATAGTGTACGTATGTTTTGCTACTTGAAAATAACAAAATAAACAAAAAGGCATAGCTTAATTTGCAGTATGTCCAACTTCAATATCTATAGGAAAAGAAAGAGATGACCCAAGTTTTAATGTGGAAAAAAAAGAGAGGCCCAATTCAAAATAAAAGAAAACAAGTGTGTGATGTGAAAGGTCGTTTCAAGATTAAATAATTCTGCTGTTGCCACGTGGCATGAAATTCTAAGTCAAACAAGTGGGTGTTTTTGATTGGTCGGAAAGGATTTGGAAGTCAAAGCATTGACGTAGCCATCGGGTTGGCACTGCCAAACTTGCTGACTCTTCCCTGCAGCCTCCTAAACTTCAAACAGCCTCCTCTAACAAGAAAACCACATTCAAATTCAACCATCAAATAATTCCAATGAAAACGTTATATTATTTATTGAAGTGTTGAATAATTAAATGGAAAGACTATGCTCTTCCATTAGTACTCTAATTATTTCCACCAAACTATGCACATATCTTTTTTTCTTCTTTTTAGTCTTGGGTTGTACCATCTCTTTTACCATTCATTCTAATTAAACAGTTAAGAAAACTAAAAAAAATTAATGAAAATTCTTCTCTTAATTTTATGTCCTACATCCTGTCTATACGATTCAAAATATTACAATTTTAATTTTTAAGTTGCAAATTTGATTTCGATTTATTTTTAAAATTTCAAGTTGTTATAATTATTTACCTTTGAAATTTGACCCTTGTTTCAATTTAGTATTTATATTTTAATTTTTACATTTTTTACTAAATACTCCCTTTTTAGTGAATGAACGTCTATTAGTTAATTTAAAAGAAATGTGATTTATTAAATTTTAAATTTTGAAATCAAATACTAAAGTGAACTACAAAAATGTAAAATTTGAGAAATAGTTAAATTTAAATTGAAACAAAATTTAAAATGATAATATTTTAAAATACATAAACGATCAAATTAAAATCAAACACAAAACTTAAACATTTAATACGTAACACTTGAAATCTATATATCTAATTGTAAACTAAATTTGAAATCTAAAAACAAACAAATATTATTTATCAAAAAGAAAAAAAGATATACATAATAAATTATGATTGAACAATTAGGTACACGACATATAGTCGGACTCGTGGACTTAAGTAAGTTTTCCAAATCTCTCACTTACAAATTGGACTCGCAACCTCCCCCTATACATTTTTTCTCATTCAACGCCGAAGAAAATGGAAACTTAGAAACCTTTCTTACATTCTTTCCTAAACAATGCCATCTCAAGAACCTCCGTCGATCTTTCCCATTTTATGTCCCACGTTTCATTGTCTACAACTTTGAAAATCTTGACACTTTCTTCCACAATAAAATAAATAAATAAGTACTTTTTCCAACCACCCCCTTCCCTATAAATACCTCCCAAACTCTCCCCCAATTAAATTCACATATTCACACAAATTCCCCCACATCTCTCGAGCCCAAGTTTCCCCTACGTTACTATGAGAAGCATGAGCAAGATTTTCATCGGCTTGATTCTGGTGGTTGCGCTGTTGGACAATGGCGGGTTAGTCATTGTAACAGAAGCCAGGCCATTGGGTCTGATGGGCTCGGGCTCGGCGGCAGCAATAGCTGAAGATTTCTTCGAGGGGCTTTCTTTGGGAGCCATTAAGCAGTCGGGTCCCAGCGCCGGCGGCGATGGTCACAAATTCGTTAACTATGACACGTTTGGTGGTATGAAGGATTCTGGCCCCACACCTGGCGATGGACATAGCCACGTCACCTCCTCACATCACTGAGGATGGACGGTCCAACTGTTCATGAGTTCGTTCTGTCGCAACCCCAATGTAGATTAACTAATAACTTGAAAGGGTTGAAAGCTGTCGATGTTATTATATATTTATTTATTTTGTTCTTTTGTTTGATTTTGTGTCATCATACACATTCTTGGATTTGGTTAAACCATTGAAAACATGTTGAAAAGATTTCTTTGTGTTTTCTTTCTACTATTCCTATATTGGTTGAGCTCAATATACATGTACATAATAGATATATTTAACTAGTAAATTTGACACGTACCGAAATTAAATTAAACTGATTCAACATAATAGCTTTTAATTAAGTCTTAGTCAATAATTAATTAATTAATTAATTTGTCTTTGTAAATTAATTATTAAATAGCTAAAATAAACAATGTTATTCAAGTAATAGAAATAAAACAGGACAAATGGGCAAACACAAACCTTCAAATTATATATTAATCTTTATTTAGTGTAACACCGTTTTGTTCCCAACTTAATCTACTCTTATATTTTAAATACCAACTTAGTAGTTTTAAAAATTTTAATCGATTGTTTAATTATCAATACTTACTGTGTATCTAAAATTTGACCCACTTGACTTCAATACTTATTAAAATTTTAGTTTTAAAAAATTAATTAAAGATCTTTGTATTAGTTATCTAGCCATTCATTTTTTTTTTAATTTCAATAGTTTTAATTGTGCTTAGTTTAAAACTTATTTGTATTCTTATTTTACGAAAAATATATAATTTCCTAATACAGTGTGATGAATGTTCATAAATATGTAGCTTGGGTGAGTAAGAACGTTGAGGTTAACAAATCTGATTACTTTGTTTATAATAAACTGAATGTTTGTTGAGCTAGTCACAAACCCAAGTCTAAAAGACAAAGGTAAACATAAGATGCATACCAAATATAAAAAACTATCAACATTGTGAACAAGTTAATGCACTAAATAATTAATGTCGTTGATATGCATTTATATCTTGAATTGCTATAAAGCTTTAATTGTTGGGACCTAGATCTAACATGTAAAAGAGCTTGTATTATTGTGGAGTCAAATAACATATATTCAAGTATCTAAGCTTGCAAGTGCATCGAGTACATAAGTGTGTTTAAGACTCATACAATACTGTTGGTACTTTCAGTGTGGAAGATTTTACCGCACTTTGCCAACAACACACATATCATTGAAAATTAGAATTCATAAGTTAGATGCCTTCTATTATGGGTGTTCAAATAACCTAACAATCCGAACAACCTATACTACCCAATCCAAATTGTAAGGATTGTGTTGAGTTAGTTTTATTTTGGGATGGATTGGGTTGAATTTATGTTTTTTTTCCTTTTGGATCAGATTTTTATGATACATTTTTTAAAATTTGGGTTGACCCAACTTAACTTGAATTTCTAATATCGTTAAAATATATATTACAATTTATAAATATTATAATTCATACATGTTATTATGAGTTTTTTTTTTTTTTAATTTGTAATAGGTATGTTTAGTTTTGATATTTAGTTCCATTTGAGTTTTACGAAATTTTAGTTATTACAATGTGTTGTATACAAATTTAAGTATTTTAAGTTAATAAATAATATACTTAAAAAAAGGAAAAAATATTTGACAATCCAATTTAAATTTTAAGGGATGGGTTAAAAGGATTTTATTTGGATGTCAGATTTAACAAATTCTAAAATTCCAGTTGGTAAAAAAATCTCCCTATTTCAACTAAGCTCAACCTATTTACACCTTCACCTTCGGTCAAGAGAACTTTTTTTTTAGTAATTCTCAGAGTATGAAACTTCTACTCATTGTACATCACCTTACCATGTTTTTAAAATTAAAGTGAAATTACCAACATTAATATGATTCACTAATATTTTCATAATAAAGAAAAGAGAGAGAGAGCAGAGAAGTGTATTAGAAATTTCAAAATCACCTCTTTTTCTTTTTCTATTATTCTCAAAACTCAAAAGGGACAAAGCAAAATTATTTTTTCTCAAGAAAAAAAAGGAAACAAAGAAAATTAATTATCAAATATTAAGTAAAGGGTAAAGTAAAATTAAGAGGATAGGGGAAAAAAAGACGAGAAAAAGGAAAAACAGCGGCGATGGCAGTTCCCGCTCTATTCCGCACTGGTCAGAGCGCCACGCGAGCTCACGAGGAAGTGGGCGAGCCTCCTATCTCCTTGGTTCTCTTCCTATCTCCGAGTCTTCAACAATGGTAAACTCCTCCAAGGACGACGCAGCCACCGACGGCGACATGTCCAGCGGCGATTCTCCACCCTCCAATTCCAGTCTCTACTCCGAAGGCGAGAAGGTCCTTGCCTATCACGGCCCTCGCATCTATGAAGCCAAGGTACCTTCTCTTCTGCGCTCTTCTCTTCGAATTCAACTTTCAATTCCTCTTTCTTTTTCTTTATACTTCCATTAAGCATTGAGCCACCTCGTCCTTCGTTTATCGCATCTGGTCTAGAGAGAAAAATTACGCGGGGGGAGGAGAATTATTGTGTAACCTAATTCCATTGTATTAGTTCTGTTCTTTGCGTTTGGTTATCGGATTTCTTATGCTTGTTTGATTCCTTATGAGACCGGAGAAAGAGAAGTCCGTACGCACGTTCAATTAGCTGAGACCAGTGTTATGGGGATCTCTGGGCTATGAAAATGACTTAGTTTCTAACATTATCAAAGAAGAAAAGGATTTTGGCCAATAATAGATGAAGGGAAAACGAATACAGTTTGAGTAATTGGAGAAAAAAACACATTTTCAATTCAAACATTTGAAACACGAATTCCCACAAGTCTTGGCAATAGAGCAGTAAAATTGAGATGATTCATGGATTCGGCTGCTTTCAAACGTAATGGACCAATAGAAGGCGGCAAAGCTGAAGAGGGCATCTTCTTTTGAGGTGAATTTAATGTATTCACGCTAGTGTTTAACGTGATCCACAAAAGGATATTTGCTCTTTCGGGATTATTTGATTTCCACAAAGCTTTAAATAATATCTTGGTTGAAGAGGAAGATTTTGCAAGCTCCTTATTGAGAGATTTGGCTGAAAATAGTCCAGAAGAATCAAGAGAATATCATTGTCAATCATCACAATCTACCAAAATAACCAAATCAAAGTTTTCCAACAGAGAACTTAATTCTAAATGTCCTCATCCTTTAAGTTTCTTCTATAACGAATTTTCCAAGACAAAACAGAAGTATACCAAGTATCTTATGTAACTCTATTTGGGAGTTTTGAGATCATGAAAAGAAAAGGATGTCAAACTTTAGAAGTCAAAAGATCAAACCATATATCTACAGATGTTCATAGGGATTGGCTAGACACAGGGGTAGGGGTTGCAGAGATGATCGAGCAGTTCTGTCACCATCCTTTACTTTTATGAGAAAGGAAGCTTTTTATGGCAAGTTGTGCTGTTTTGTGGGATTTATGGGGGAGAGAGTAATAACAGAATTTGTGAAGGATTTGGGCATTCTCTAAGAGTTATTTGGTTCTTTGTCAAATTTTATGTTTCTTTGTGGGCTTTGGTGGCTAAACTTTCTTGTGAGAGTCATAATCAACAAAACTGTAATGTCTAGCCCATGGATTCAACCAATGGAACCTCAATAAAGCAGACCCTACAAATTGCTAGCAAAATTTGGAACATGCTCCTAGTAACCTTCTGTTGGCAGACCCTATCCACAACAAAATATATCTGCCTCTCCCATGCTTTTCTGGTGGGACATTTCTTCAAGAAGGAAACGAGACCCTCTGGATTCAATTAATCGATACCTTCTTTCCAAAACGTGCGTAGCTCAAAAGTTAGGCATTCTTTCTTCTTCTAAGTGGTGTTAGTATCAATTCCCTGCCCTCACATGTATTGTAATATTCTTTAAAAATTGATAAGAGCCTTCCTTTGGTGTAACAATGGGATCTTAACAACAAATTGCTCCCTTGTGATAGATTTTATGATAATGTTTTTATTTAGGTCGTGGACCGGTGAGTATCCTCTCCCCTTTCCCTGGTTATACCTCAAACAACCTTTTGTTATATTGTCATTTTTGCAACCTTGCTTGGTGCTTTCCTCTTTTTGTATATCATATTATATCAATAAAATATTATTTTTTTGTATTAAGAAAAAATGTAAATGTAAAAAATAGAGCAAAATTCTAAGGAAGCCCTTGGGAGGAAAGACAGCCGGAGTTTCTGAGTCCCATTGGGGGAGAAAACGAGTTCCATCAAGGAAAAAATTATTGGAAAAGCTGCTTGATGGAACAAATTTGTCTGTGAAAATGGGTGATGACTTTGTGTGATGCAATATGTTCGGACCTTCTTGCTTACATATAACTATATTTTTTTAATCTTTGAAATGCGAGGAAAAGTTAATCTTAAAACTGAAGGAAAATGAGGAGTTAGGTGGTCAAAATACGACTAACACATTGTGAAAGGGAAGTGTGTTCATTTTTGTGTTCTACTTCTACTAATGAATTGTTCCACTTTCGCCACAATATATCGAAGAAAGCCATCAATGATAAATAAACATCACAGAGTGAAAGCCAACACAGCTAGACATTCTAGTTGCCTAGTAAAATTTGAACAATGCTATCGCTGATTTGTAATGTTGCGCATGATGAGGTTTCCATTTTGAAACCTGGACATACTACATTGAATTTCCTTAAAGTTGAGAATGTCATCTAGGAGTTTCTTAGTTGACTATGCTTTTATAACAACGGGTAACTATCATGCCCCAATGAGCATCTCATAATTGTTGCATTCGTACTTCATCCAATCTTTTCAACATATGCACCACTTGTTTACAATTTATTTATTACAATTATTTTAGTTATTTGTATGTGTTTGGACTAGCTTACTCGAATGTCGACTAATCTCATTAACAATTGCTTGTGCGTGCAACATTTGATTGTTAAGAAATTTGTATGATTTTAATATCCTATGTAGGTGGCTACCATAAATTTCAAACTAATTTTCCCCCAATCCCTTCAAATTTTTTACCTTGATCCATTAACTACAAGGGGCCATGTAAAAAGATTCTTTTCTTCTCCTAGTATCAAAACATTTAGCTTTATTAAAACTCTTATAACTAGAGGGAACTTGGACCTCATTAGGTTAAAAGTTAATGTACCTTCAACTGAAGCCTATATTGGAATATGATAAACTTACTCGGGAGGGACTTGCATCATCTGAGCAACTTTTTGTAAGTTAATTGTCCTCCTATAGGATGTATTGGTTTGCTTTTCCATAATGTAGAGGATATCAGAGTGTAGAATTATTTTCTGTGCATCATGAGAGCAACCAGAATTCGGAATAAAAAATCAAACACAAGCTCCTCTAGTAGTTCTAAAATATCAGTCCACCAAGACTGAATTTTCTGAAAATACCATTTCTTGCAATATTTCACACTGAAATGTTTTGTTTCCTATAATTTTTCTTTCAGAATCCAAAATTTTCAGGTTACCTCAAGTCATCGTAATCAGTTCATGTTTTGAAGATCGTTAACTCCTTTTGCAAAAATTCTTCTATATGTGATGCAAGTTTTTCCCACCTGCATGCTTAGTGTACTCTAGCAACATTGAAGAAGATAATCTAGACAAAAAATTACGATAGACTTCTGCAAAAGAAAAATTACAGCAATTTAAATTGATTTTCACCAGAACCTCCATTTTGTATCATCTCACATGAAAAGGAAATGGATGCCGTATTATTCCCTATCCAGTATCCACAGTGATCAAACAAATAGTTATCCAGTTATGCTTTTAATTTTCAGGTTCAAAAAGTTGAGCTTAGGAAGAAGGAATGGAGATACTTTCTGCACTATCTAGTAAGTTTGACTTCTATGTATTGGATTTTTCCTCACCTAAGTTCTTCTGATTTAGAGTGACAATCTTAATAAAATCTAGAGGAACTTTTGCTGTCAGTATAAAAAAGGTGAAGTAATTGGATATTTTAGATATGATTCAAATGTGAGTATGTTGTTTAAGTGAAAAGTTTCTTCCCATGTTTTTGACCGCTTCCAATTTGTCATTTTGCAGGGCTGGAATAAAAAGTGAGTATCTCTTTCTATTTTATATTTGAATCCTCTCTTATTTCACTCATTTCATCTACTGTCTTGGCGTATCCCTTTTTCCCCATTCGTCGTGTGACTTCATTAGTTCATTTAGTTAGGCTTTATATGCTAGCAATTGTATGCTTCTTCCTTCTACTTCTAAGAGTTATTAAAAAGGATGCATCTCTTTGTATGCTAGCAATGTAAAGCTTCCTTAAGAGTGATAGAACTTAGAAGTATAAAAGAGATGCAGAGACAATCTGACAGAAGACAGTTGTTGAGACAAGGATGCCTGTTTAGAAATCTCCAACTCTGTAAGATTATGACATAATTGTCAATCCCAAGCATTGGTAGATGGAATTCACACATTAGCCACAATAACCCTTTGGTGAAGAGCAAAACAAAAATGTCTGGATAGGCCGTGGAAAGAACATCACAAATAAGCCAAGAGTCATTCCTTTAAGAAGTAGTAGCACCATCTTCAAGACAACGTCAAACCTGACTGACAACCAAAACAATGTACTGATAAATAACCTTTGAAGGAGCTTTGGCCAGAAACCCCTTTTGCAACTAAATAAATTTAACAACCGGTCAAAATCTAAATCAGGTATGTGGATCTTGAGGAGCTCGCTCATGGCAAAATTAATTTTAAGCCCCATGGCACATTCGAAGATTCAGACAATGTCAAATGAATTATGTTAAAGTGCAATGCTCAGCTATGTAAAACAACAAGGTATCATCAGCAAACTATAGGTGATTCAGAGAAAAGGTTGAATTTTCAATGGGGCGTACAACATTAAAACCCATGGAGGAACTGTGATCCAGAAGACTACTTAGGCAGTCAACAATGAAAATAAACAAGAACTTGGGAAAGAGGATCACCCAACTTGATACCACGGGTAGGAATAATCTGTCCACAAGAACGTCCATCATTAATGATGGAGTAATTAAAACTAGAGATGCAACATCTAATCCTAGTTTGCATTGAATAACAAAACCTTTTGCCTGAAGCATAGAGTCAAGAAAGTCTCAATCAACTGTATCGAAAGCCTTCTCCAAATCAAGCTTTAAAACCACCACGGCCTTATTAGAAAAAGACCAATCATCAATAAGTTCATTAGCCATCAAGGTGGCATCAAAGATCTGTCTATTAGCCACAAAAGCAAGCTGGTTGGCTACAATAGTACGGGGAATTGTTCGTTAACATGCTTTATATTAATACCATGCAGTCGTATGAAGATTGAGGGTCTTTCATAAATAATTCTTTTTTGCACCGCTTATTGATGCACGATTCTGTTTGCATTAGAAAATTATAAGGTCAGAGGAAGCTTGTGCCTTATTAATATATAATAGTGATTAGTTTCCATTATTTAATTTGAGCGTTTCCAACACATTACATCAGTATCTGTTTTACTTTGAATGGCATCAAAACCAATTAATAGAGTTGACTGCAGAGTGTTACTTTTGTTTCTGTTTTCACTTTGATTTGATTTGATTTGATTTTGTTTATTTATTTTTTGTAAAAAATATTTAGAAGAGGAAGTCTTAAAGCTTCCAAAATTTTCTTATATTGGTTACTAAATCTCCCACCTTCACATTTTAAAGCCCTTTCTTGATCAACTGTTTGGAGAAACGTTTAAGTTGTGTTCTTATCCATTGCAATACTGATATCATCCACTAAGAATGCTTTAGAATTTTCCTTCAGTTGGTTGCCTTTTTCTTTTCAAGAATGCTTTTTTTTAGAAAGCAATATAGATATTATAAGCTTTGATTGGACGTCTGCCGTATGACATATGACAGTTATGTCATTTCTATAAAAGAAATACAAAAGTTATTACAATGCACATCTTGCTAACAGTTGGGACGAATGGGTAAGCGTAGATCGGCTGATGAAATGTACCGACGAGAACCGCTTGAAGCAGCGAGCCCTTGAGAAAGGGTATGTGGAAAAGAGCTCAAAGTCTGGACGTTCTGCACAAGCAAAGCCAAAAAACTTGACCGGTAGTTTTCAAATTCCTAGTTGTATCAAAATCAACATATTTGACGATGTTTCATATTCCTGTGCATTTCTTACTTCGTTAACATGATTCCAAGTATGATTAGAAATAAAAAGTAGGCATTTGTTTTTTCTTTTTTTTTTTTAATTTTCTCCTTCCAATTTAGATAATGAGGCACCAGCTCATGAAAGGATGAGTTACTCCCCTTGTCACTTGTTGGTCTGCAGGAATTTATGTTTTCTCTACCCGTCTTCTTATTCATAACTACTATTTTGTATTTTTTCTTTCATGTATAATTATTACACATGTTTGGATGGAGCGTTTTGACATGAAATCATTTAAGGCTCCTTTGGTAACCATTTCGTTTTTCTTTTTTTGAAAATTAAAGCCAATTTCTATCTATTTTTCACCATAATTTGCATATTTTTCAACTACAAGAGTTGAATTCTTAGCTAAATTAGGAAAAGTAACGACAAATCTTTAAAAATTATTTTTTTGGTCTTTAAAATTTGGCTTGGTTTTATAAAACATCGGTAAAAAGTGAATAGTGAAGCAAGAAATCTAGAGTTCAAATGGGTATTTGTAGGCTTAGTTTTCAAAAACAAAAAATCAAATGGTTATCAAATGAAGCCCTTATTGTTTATTTTTGTGCATTTTATCTCTAAGATTTGGGTTTGAGCACTCCTGCACTTGAAGGGAATTTAAGGTCTGATAATATATTGTAGACACACCCCTCTCAATTAGTCGAGACATATACATGTATGCATACATGCACTTGCATACATCTATATATGTGTATCTATATGTATATAGTTCCTATGCAATTATACTAAAAATAATATAGTTCCTCTCCTTTCCATTAAAGATTCTACGATTGCTTTCTAGCCATCGGACCAAAGAAAATCCACTTGTTGGTTCTTGATAGACCTCGTATTACTAAAGTATAGACTAAAATGAATAGGAAAGAGAAGAGATGGGCAAAATGATGCAGTTGGTTAGGAGTAAGAGTGGTTACTTGTGGGGGTGCACGTGGATGATTGTGTGGGGCCCTTGGGACTTTGTTAGTTAGAATTTTTCGCAGAGATTCACTTTAAAACTCCAAGCTCCACTACTTTTGGGGTAAAAACTTCTGTGTCCCATATAAGCATTGGCATTGGTACTTCCAATCCTCCTAATAAAATGTCAGTTCCTAATAAATGAATTCGATTTTTGCCTTTTCATTCCAGTCCTTGTGTTCATTTGCCAAGAGATTACAAATGTTCCTCAATTTTTCGCGAACCCAGCTGATTTATCGAAACTGTAAGAGAACACTCTCTTCAATCTTTCCACCAACACTTCAACCAATAATTAGTAATAGGAAACACTTTTTTTTTGACAAAAAAAGAACTCACTATATCAATGAGATGAAACAATAAAATTATAGGGTACCATGTAAAAGATTAAAAAAAAAAAAAAGAACTAGCTGTTTTTATTTATCTTCTACGCATCTGTCTAAAGTTTAATTATGAATAATTTCTGCAGATATCTCATGCATTGATCAATTTCTATGCATCTGTTTTTTTTTAAGGTTTTTCTTGTGAGTCAGCTAAAGCTTAGACCACTGGTCATTAATTGCTTAGTTAATGCTCTTCTTCATTTCATAATTAAGTTAATAAAATTTGTTTTTTTGTAGATGCAAGAGTGGAGAAAGAGGAGCACAAGAACAATGGTATGGTTTACTTTTACACCTTTCTTGAACTCATTCTAAATCGGTCTTAGTTTTAGTTCAACTACCTTTCACCGTGCTGCTCAAATATTGATGTACTACTGTTTTTTACAAAGGTGACTCCTTGCATAAAATGTATAGTGAATGTAGTTTTAGGCTGGATGTTGGAAATTTTTTAGAATATCACATTGGCAGACCTGAAGACTGTAACTGCTTCAGTACCTTGATTGGGGACCCATGTAAAATTGAAGTTTTACCTGATCAGGGAGAGGACACCCTGAATCTCAACTTAGCGTCTCTTAAAACTGTACAGTCACTCTCCAAGGTTAAAGATGAATGTATTTTCTCATCTCATGACTTTCGAAGTACTTCAGTCCACAAATTAAAAAGGACGTCATTTGGAGACACTTTTCTTTTATTGGCTAGTGGCCTCACTATGGGTGGAGGGGTAATCACCCTCTTTATTTATTAAATTAAAATAACTTAAATACATGATTAAGAAAATTATCTGTTAAAACTGGCCTTATTAAATTTTTTGTTTCCTCTCCCTGAGCAAGTTTCTCTTCTATGTTTTTGCCTGTTGGCATGTGTAAATTATTCCTCCAATAAATTACAACGTCAAAAATTCCCTTTTTTTTGTGACTAGATATATGCGTGTAATACTTCAATTGCTCTGTTGATATTTGTTGCAGCACCAAAGGGGAAGAAACGAAAGAATGACTCAGGCACCAAGGTTGGTTTTATATCAGGAATAGTGCTCCAAAGTTGTTCTAATTTTGTAAGCAAGTGTTTCAGTATAATAAGTTCGAGCTAAATGTGTTTTTCTATGGATCGTAAGCCAAGAAACTTAAGTTGCGGTTTTGGATTTTTTCTATGCTGATTTAATAATGTTACCTTTAAGTCATATTTATCGTCATTTTCCTTTTCCCGTAGTCATATTGGAAAATAGAAAGCAAAGCAGTAAGGTGAAAACTATATATTTATGCACTGGAGTACATGTATCTTTTTCATTAACTTGAATAAAAAGGACTTTAGGTTTATTCCTTTCCTTTCCTTCATGAACTATAGATTTAATACTGAATTTCTATATGTCTATGTTCATTGTGCATGTGTTGTGTGTGTGTATAAATATAATTTATCTGTAATGCTAACTCCTTTATGTCGTTAATTGCTCATCATTAACTTGAATAAAAAGGAGATTAGGTTTATTCCTTCCCTTTCCTTCATGAACTATAGATTTAATACTGAACTTCTATATATCCATGTTCATTGTGCATGTGCTGTGTGTGTATATATAAATATAATTTATCTGTAATACTAACAGATTTTAGTATATCATGTTGTTAATTGCTCATTATTTACCCATTGCTCGTTTTCTTGCCATTATATTTGATAAAATATGGTTCCTTGGTTTTTGAAAGGACAATCAATCCGTAGAGAAAGTTATTAAGATTCAAATACCTTCAACACTAAGAAAGCAACTTGTTGATGATTGGGAATTTGTTACACAGCAGGATAAGGTACATACCAACTGTTTGTTCTCCATATCTCTTTCAACCTCTTACTAGGAGTAAATTGTTTCCTCTTTTTTGTAATTCTAACCTAAACATCATCACTAATCAGCGGAGGTGTTTTTTGCAATCATTACTCAATAGAAACTCCTCATGTATCTTATTTCATCAAAATTGCATTGTCTAATGAAAGAGGTCTCTAAAAATAGTGTGTTACTTGGTTGTCAGAAGGTATTGGATGGTGAAACTTGAACAATTGATGGAATGGTTAAGAAATATTCCTTGTGCATAACACTGAACAATTGTGATTATACCATGCATTCTTCAAGTTCTCTTCTAACGGTTCCATGTTGTTAAGTGAGTAGTTTTTTTTTGTCTATTTTATTTCTTTTGCAGTAAACTGGGCTCCAAATTTTTGTTGCAAGTGGATATAGTTGGGTTTTTTTCGTTGGTGCAAATTAAATGGTCTTTAATAACTTATTTTCATTTCAATTATCCAATTTTAAATTGATGTTTAGTTTGATAAATCGACTCTTTCAAGCATTTATCACTGTCATGCCAATGGATTAGAGACTTACTCCCTAAGTTATTCATGCATCCGTCTAGTTAGCGTATTGATTTTCCTGCTGATTCTGCCAGCTAGTCAAACTTCCACGCTCACCAACCGTTGATGATATTTTGACGAAGTACTTGGAATACAGATCCAAGAGGGATGGCACGTAAGTTAGCTTATACCTTACTAGAATACTAAATGGCCAAAATCTGATCATAGTTTTGAGTGTCTGAACTGTGTTCATGATTACGAGTTTTAAACTGCTTAATAGATTTTGTTAAATGCTTGATTGCTGAACGCTGTCTGAAGTTGACAGGCCCAGGGAAAACTCCCTGGAAAATTGGTTGTAGTTTTATCTTTTTATATTTTCATGCTTGCAGTAATCCAAATTGTTCATATGAATGTTCTTAGCTTCTATTTGTAGCATTTTTGGTGCTGTTTGGTCTATGGCTATGAAAATAAAATTGACATGTCAGACTTCCTTTAGGTAGAAGGCCCTAGTCCCTGGAGACACCATGAGGCGAAATCTTTACTTTATGAAGAGGAAGTGAATGGTTTTTGTAGACTTTTTATTTTTTGGAGGGTGTTCCATAGAAGGATCATTGGAGAAGCTAGATTTCTTTTTATTATCCCTTTTATATCACTTAATAGACATCTTCTAAAACAGTTCATAATTCATAAAATTCTTCATCCTTTCATAGCAGTTCTAGTACGTAACAACTAAAAATTCAGGCATAAAATTTAGATGCCTGAATAGCCCCAAGCATTTCTTACCTCAGTGGTCAGTGATGTTGTTCAGATGACATCTGAGGAATTGCTCATGCCTATACTTTTAAGACTTGACTGTGACTTTTATTCTTCATAAATATAGGATTACTGACTCGCTGGGAGAAGTCTTGAAAGGAATACGATGTTATTTTGATAAAGCACTGCCTGTACTGCTCTTGTACAATAAAGAGCGTGATCAGTATCATAAATTAGTCGTAGATGACGTCTCTCCATCAACTATATATGGTGCAGAACATCTGCTTCGACTCTTTGGTATGCAAGGCACATCCTTATCCTTGTATTAGTCAGTTTCCAATTCTCCATAATGTTCAATCTGAACTCCACATTTTATATTCCTTCTTATTTGTTTAGTTTATTTATTGTTTTTACAGTTAAGTTGCCAGAGCTTTTGGCATATGTGAATATTGAAGATGAAACACAGATCCGGCTACACCAGAAGTTGCTTGACTTTCTGAAGTATCATCTCAAACCTTAGAAATGTTGACACCGAATTTACTTTTTGGAATGTATTAGAACAGCGAGAAGTCACACTAGCACATGCCTGCTCACAAATCGTAGTTTTATCCTTATAAGTTATACCATTTTCATTTTTAACTTTTATGAACATGTACCAATTTTTCTAGATTTCTTTGTTTCATGTTCCTTTGGAATGAATGACAGGAACTAATAAATTGAGTTATTGCGGTTGTTTATTACCCTGGCGAAGCTTGATTTACTTTTATCTTGAATGTAGGTTCCTGCAGAAGAATCAGAGTACTTTCTTCGTCTCGGCATATGAGGGCTGTAAAGGTACTGAGGGAAAGGGTAAGAGCAAGAATGACTGAAGCGAATCCTTATTACATGGCATGTACGCCTTCATGCTTGCAATTCATTATCTGGCGTGGAGGTAGCAGATTTTTATGATGCATGCTGCCTTGGATTGTCAAATCAATCCTCTTGTTGTAACTGTACAAGCCATTTTCCTTCCTTTTTTTTTTTCCCATCCCTCTGTTTCTTATTAAAGAATAATCTGTTCATTTTAATTTATATTGGTATGGTGCATGCACTGTCCATTTAAGAGTTCTACTTGTCCAGTAGCTCAACTGCCATCATCTTTTTTTTTCTTTTAGAAGAGTTAAGTAGTCCCAATTGCAAGCCTATGCGAAGATGTCAAAATGAATGCTTAAACTGTATTGAAATTCTATCAGGAACTGTTCTTGTGAATGATTTATTGTAGCCTTTCAATTTATCTTTGCCACTATGTAGCTTTTACTTGTTCACTAACTCTGATCATTACTTAACTTTTAGTATTTCTGGGTTTTGGTTTCTGGTTCGCTTCAGTGTCTTAAAAACTTACACTTCCTCCTTTGGTTTGAATGATTTAATTATTTATTATTCTTTGGTAATTTATTTATTTCTATGCATTATAATGAAATACTTTTGAATTTATTGATATTTAGTCGGGTTAGGCTTCTTCAATTAGAAACCTTGCTTTCTGTCACTATTTGTCACTTTATGCAACTTTTCTTTATATATTAAGGCTGGTTATTTGCACAAACACTATAATTGTTTGCCTTTATGAGTTGTGAACTGAGAATGTGACCAGTTTGTGATGTAGTTACGCAAATGGTAAGATTGTCGAAAAGGATGAAAGGGAAATAAGAAAGACCAGGTACACTGTAGAGAACCCACAAGTCATAGTGGAATCAGTTTCATAAAGTTTCAAGTTCTTGTCGTTACATGGGAGAGAACAATTTGCAAATCATGCATAAATATTCAATGACTCTGCTGCTACACTGTGAGTCAGTTATATTTCTGTCATTTATTTGATGCTATCCTTAATTTTCTTGAATCGACCCCATGTACAAACTTACATCTTTTCAACTTATGTTCCATGTTAATTTAGCTGATGCAGTATTAGGAATCAAGGTAGTATGAGATATTTTTATTCCACATTGATTAGAATGGAATGACCAAAATGGTACGTAAGTGGCTTGGCTCTCCCATCCCAATAATTGACTTTTGGGGTGTAGTTCTTAAAGTGCTCAAGTACCTAACGTGCAGTTTATATAATTTTTCTGCTGTGGTTAAATTATCCTACTTTTAAGTGTGAACATCAGAATAGATATATAATAATTGATGCATAAACTTTTCCTCTTCGGTCAAAATTAAGAAAAGTAAATCTCACATACATTTGTCCATGTCTATGCATGATGATTTTTAGTACTAGAGTAAACTCCTTTTGTTTACGTTATAAAATTTTCTTCATATTCAATTTTTCTCAAGAAAAAAAAAAAAAAACTTTGTTAGACCTTACACCATTCTTAAATAATGTTGGTATACCGTGTGCTCTATAATAAATGTGATTAGTTTTTGTACTTTACGATGACGCTATAAAGTTGAACATAGGGTACAAATTTTGATAGTGATTGACCACATATTGCTGGATCACTCAAGGTCATCTTGTTTTATATGGTAAGAATATTATTGTGAAATTTTTGTTCAGTTTCAACTTTGGAAAACTGTGTGCTGTTGAAGAAATGATGTAAGCTAAATTAGCAAATTTAGTATGGACCTTGTCATTCTTTCTTTATGAAGTTTCTTAGGTACAACCATTATGTTTGAAAAGGTTAGTAATGTGACCACCAAGTGGCTCTGAGCGAGAAAACTTTATGTTATTTTTAGAATGTTGAATGGGACTCTAAGAAAGTTTTGTTTATTTATTTATTATTATTTACTAGGAGATTGGTTTGATCACAGAGCATTTCCATCTTTTTTGTGAGCTTTGATATGGTGGTAATTAACTAGAGTAAAGAAAAGATCATGAATTTTGATTACGATTGGCATCATAATTAGGATTTTCTTTATTGCCGTTATAATACATATATTTTAGGGTTAATTAGATAGATAAACTCATCATCTATACATATATTGCACTAAATGTTGAGGTGAATACTTGTGTAAATCTATATATGCAGGTCAACCGGTGTTAATAGCATATGCAAAGGTATATAATAGAAACAATGGTATGTATAAAAATATATACGACTATATTATTTGTTGTTCACGATATAATTAAAACATATAACTTGCAACAGTTGAAATGAAATTGATGAAGGTTTATTGAAATGAAATAAACTAATTCCTTGAGAAGTATATACGTTTATATTATTTGTTGTTTATGATATATTCTTTTTTTTTTTTTTAATTGAAGAAGTAAGTACGTTATTGATTGAAAAGATAGACTAATGACTGCAAAGGAAACAAAGAGCAAGACAATAAAATGGATGGAGTCAAATAAAAAGGGTGCGAAACAAAATTTCTAAAGCATAGTAATTTTATATTTTAAGACGGGAACCATGGTTAATTAGACAATTAATTTTCATACGTCAATCAATTTTATTTTTTAGTACAACAATTGTTATAATGAAATATGAAATACAAATACATGTTTCATGGTTTTTATGCTCTTTTTGGTACAATTTGTTAAGAAACAAGTAAATTAAAATGACATTTGTAAGTGAGATTTTTTATGGAGAATAAATTGATAAATTATAAAAATAGAGCCAACGGGTCGAAACCATTCCCAAATATATAGTTTGTATTTATATCCTCTATTCATAAAAGTTGAATTTTTGGTTAATTTAACTGTTAGAGTTCAAACTATTTACTTACACAATAGTGTAAAACTTGTATAAATGTGAAGGTTTTAACTTTTTTCATTTGGAGTACAGTTTTGACCACTAAAAATTATAATTATAATTACGTCTATGAAATATGTTCTTGAAGTGAAACATTTGTAAAAGAAAATATGGAGTCGGAAACAAACCAAGTGGCAAATTTTGGTATATTTCAACGTTGGCCTCTAATTAAAACTTTTCATGAATATAGTGTTTTGGTTCATCCTTTTTGCCCCTTTAATCAGCAATTTTCACTATGTGAATTTGAATACTTTAATTTGAATCTCTAATTTAAAGGTTATTGTACCGAAAAAGTTCACCTCTTATGACAAACCAAAAAGACTTGATGACATTATTTTCAAACAACGAAGAAGTCTTCATTCTTTTGCAAGAAATTGTATTCCAAATTGTCATATGGATTCAATGGGAGGAAAAAAAAGAGAAGTTTTTAAGAAATATAATACTTCAGAAACTTATCCAAAAGCAAAAAGTCTTAATTTTGGAATGGACTTCTCCACGAAATTCATAATACCACATCTCTCGAAGTGGGAATTTAATGATTTTCTAAAATAAATATATTATCCCCAACAGGATTGCCTTCAACTAAAAAGAAGATTCCACACCACCTTCTATCCAATTAGACTTCAAAAAGAATATCCATTTGTCACTCAAATAAAATCCTTTTAAAAAAATAAATAAAGGAATATCCATTCAGAAATTCCTTCATTGAAATTATTATATAGTAATTGAGCCAAAATATCCCTTGTGTGGTTGTGGCCATTCTCCATTTCCAATCTGAAAACCAGAGGAAAAACAGAAATATATAGATAGAAATTGGAACATCCAAATTTAAAACTAAGTATGTGATGTTGTGCTGCACTTTTGATTTGGTTTGTTTTTTTATGATTTTTTTTTCTCAATATGATGATATGGTCTTTTAAAATGAGAGACAAATAACGTCAAGAATGAAAGCTAAGTGCTGTAATAGTTTCAAACGTCCAAACTTTTTTTTTCCAGTTTTAGGGGTCCATCATATTCATTCATATTTCTTCCCAACTTTACCTCTTTTTCTCTGTTCAACTTCCCTTGTTTGTATTGGAAGTGGGAACTTCCCTCCCTTTTCTTTCTATGTACATTCACTAGATCATTATTTCCTTCAAAAACTACAATTAAAAAGAGTTTAAAATTGGAAAGAAACCAACCACCAAATTCCCAGATTTTGTTCTTTCTTCTTTGTTCTTCCCATACTAAAACACATTTTTGTTACTGTGTTTTTCTCATTCTCTCCATCTCTTTCGAACCTCGAGAATGAATTGTAACTAACTGTAATCATCATTCTTCTAATTTCCCCTCCAAATTCTAATTAACAATTTTCGTTATAAAGAGTTGTAATCTTGATGATGAATCACAGTTCTTAAAAACTAACGTTCTTAATCCCACCAGCTTTAGCTTCTTGAAAACATCTTCTTCCTCTCTGCTCCGATAACCCTTTGCCTTCCATATAACTTTTCACTTCTGATTTTATCATCTCTTGCATCACCGCCATTAAATCCGCGCTGAAAACTCCAAACCCATTTATTTTCTCAGCCGCCCCACCACTTGGTTGCGCCGTTCTTACCTGCTCTGTTGTCGTCATGCTCTGTATTTGAGCAAATGCCGCCATGAGAGGTACCTGCGCCGTTGACCCACTTCCGCTGTGTCGCGAACTGTCGACTCCAGGGAGAGATAAAAACAGCGACGTCGGCGGGTCGCTGGCGGACGACGGCGCTGATTCTCCTGGAGGTATAACGCCGCCTGTTCTGGCAACAGGGCGGTAGACGGTTGGAGCTACAACAGGAACACTTGAATCACTTATGTCAGATCCCGATGGACTTCCGGGGCTCATGTAGAGTCCGTTCGAAGCGTTGACGGCAGCGCCGGCGCTGAGTGACTTCTTCATAGGTTGTACGTTCGGATCCACTTCATATCCCTCATTCATCATCAACGAACACTTTCGCTTCAGCGTGGAATTCCAGTGATTCTTGACAGCGTTATCCGTCCGGCCCGTGAGAAGGCGAGCAATAGTAGCCCATCTGTTACCGAAGTTAGCATGAGCTCTGATAATAGTCTCATCCTCCTCAGGCGAAAAAGGGCGGTGCTCGACCTGAGGAGAGAGCTGGTTGCACCACCGAAGACGGCAGGACTTACCAGAACGGCCAGGAATGGATTTGCTGATGAGAGACCAGTTGCGTGGGCCATGCTTCTGAACCAATCTCTGAAGGGCATCGTCTTCCTCAGGGCTCCACGGGCCCTTGATCCGATCCATGTCTTTACGGGTAAGCGCCATGAAGAAAGTTAAGAACAAAAGGGTCTAAAAGAACATCAAAATTGGGGAAATGGGAAGAGGGAGAATTAGAGAGGGTTAGATGTTTTTGAAATTGGGATATTTGAATGGGTTGGGGAGGAGGTGGGAGTTATGGAGTTATGTGTAGGGTTAATGGAGCAGGGTGGGGGAAGGGTATAGGGGTTCTTATAAAAGAGATGAAACGGGCAACTTACTGAGCCGGTGGGCTGGTTTAAAAGGAAATGACAAACGTTCCGGTAAGTGGCACCGCTTCTCCCAAGTAAGCGGTTGGACGTTGCGGTTGCGATACAGCTGGCTATGAACACGCGTCGCGTTTTTACCTGCTTTCATTTTTATAACAAAATCACTTCTTCTTCTTTCTTTTTTTTCATTTCTTTTCTTTTCTGTTTAGTTTTCCGGTTTTTTCTTTCTGGAAAAACCAAAACCAAAATTAAAATTTTGAAAATTGAAAATTATTTAAAAAAGAAAAAGAAAAAGAAAAGAAAAGAAAAGAAAGAAAGAAAAACTCTCATTGAAGGAGCGTGTTCTTCACGCTCCGCAGCACACCACCTTTGTACCGCAACTCTTTTTGTGCCTCCGCCCTCCAATAATTAACACCTTTTTACATTCTATCCTCACCGTCCACTTTTCATTTTCTTCCTTCTCCTTCATTCCACGTGTGTCTAATCCTGCTTGCCACCTCAACCTTCGTCGTTTCACCTCTCTCCATTTTCAATTTTGATCACCGGCCAACGCAACCCATCTCTCTCTTTTACTTTTACTTATACACTATGATTCTTTTGTATTGTGATATTTTTGTTATGTACAAAAAATGGTCTTTCAAGTTGACCAAAATTGATGTTTTGTAGAATTTGAGTGTGACAAAAATATGAAGTATAAGTAAAACGTAAATAGAAGAAGAGAGAAAAGGAAAATTTAGCCTTAAACTTGTCAACCTAAATATGTAAGGAACTATACAATATTAATGTTTGGTAGTTTTACATTGCTTTTCTTTTTCTTTTTGGTAAAATCAATAGGGTAACTGTTTGATTTATTGAACTTTAAAGTTTTAGAGTGAAAATTTGATAAGTTATTTTAAAGGGTAAAGTTAATTTTTTTCACCAAATATTCGATTTCCAAAATTTATTATACAAATTGTTGATAACATCAAACCTTTTAGTATTATTACATAAAAACACTTCAAGTTAAGTTGTGTGTACGTTTTAATACAATCTCATACAATAAATCTATTTAGTTTTTATTTTTCATTTTTTTTAGAAGAAGTATGTTTGCTTTTAACATAATTGTCTTGCCGTGGTTTTAACCTTTCATAAATAAATATTTCAATTGTCCCCAAATTCTATAAACAAAAATAAATATTCGAAATTAAGGTTTTCATAATAATTTTATTTTTACTTTTCTTATATAATTTAAATATTATAATAACTACTTACACCCTACCCTTAAGTTTTCACTTTTTTTTCTTTCATTAGATTTTTTCATTGTTTTTGATAAGTCTAGAAAAATAAAACCTATTTTAATAACTATTTAGTTTGTTCTTTTTTTAACTCATAGTCTATATCTTAAATTTTCAATGAAGTTTCCATATTTACCCGTAAACATTTGACTTTTTAGTAAATTCTTAAAAAAAAAAAATTCAAAACTTTTTCATTTTTTAGTTTTCAACATTTTTATTTGAATTTAAAAGCACTCTTAAAATGTAGACGAGTAGACATAAAATATAAGAATGAAGTGATGTTTGTAGATTTAATTTTAAAAAATGAATAACAAAGACTAGAGCATTGTGAAATGACCTTAAGAAAAATATGTTTTTTTTCCTTCAAAAACACATAAACTTAAAAAACAATACCGAGTTATTGTCAAGTACCTCAATTTTTATTCTAAAATATTATCATTTTTAAATTAAAAACTTGAAAGACTTATTTCAAAATACCTAGGCGAACTATTTATTGAAAAAATTAATAGTAAATTTTAAAAATATAAAGTTTAAAATGATATAGTTGTTAAGGAGGGGTTTAATTTCTTTTACTTTTCAAAATTTAAAAAAATCCTAACAGGTAAACAGTAAAGCAAATAAATCAAATTGTTATAGTTTCAAATGCTAAAACCTAAAAATAGTTGAGTTATAAATCAATCCTTAACCTTACCTCAGAATTTGAAGTAGCCAACAACAAATTACTCTCTTTTTCTTTTTTACTCTTCTAGATGGTAACTGGCGATGGCGACTGTGTAATGTGCTCTATATATTTTTAAAATTTAAAATAAAAATTTCAAACCACACAATATTTATATATAAATTGCAAGAAAATATTTAGTATCTACCTGTCATTCAATAAAACCTGAAATTTTTTTATATTTTATAAATACTTTGAAATGGTTTTACTATCTGCAGTAGATTTAAAAAAATTAGCGGCGGTAATGGACAAAGTCAAATGTATGATTGTTTGTTGGTATAAATGTTTATTATGGACAGGAAGAATAGTGAAAAATAAATGAGGATGATCGTGAATATGCATTCTAGAAGGATAAATCATGATATTCTCTTATAGTAATACTATTCACAAATATTAAAATATCTACCCATATTTTTTTTCATAAAGTTTAGTCCAACATAATATATAAAACCAAATGAAAACAAAAATAGTAAAAAGGCGAAAACCACATATTATTTTCATGGTCTAAAAAATAATAACAATATTATTAAATAAACCATATCCTAAAAACAAAAGAGTATGATCCAAAGCAGTAGTATTCGCACTCTGACTTGCACAAACAAACAGTGAACCCCCATACCCTTTCATTTTTATATTCTACTTTTTTATTCATTCATTCAATAGTTTGTGTGTTTTTTTTTTAATGTATCTTTTATTATTATCACTATTTAAAGTTAGTTCAACTTTCAAGTGAACAAAAAGTAAAATGTAAAATTAATTAGTGTTTTTCTTTAATTAGGTGAATGACCATGTTTCCAAGAATGTGTTATTCACCACCAACTTTAATAATTTACATGTTGTGGAATACTAAGTTATTTTGTAGTCAATGTTGTTTTGGGGGAAAAAACGAATAATAAAATCTAGTAGGTGATTGAAAAGTATGTACAATGCTAAACCATATATAGATATTAGTCTCAAGATGCTTATTGCTTTTTAGGAATTAAATAATATTAATAATAACCTAATATCTATATCTATTCTATCTATTTGGATTCTAAATTCAATAACTATGGAACAAAAACCATCTTATAACAACTTTTTTTTTCTTTTGTAAACTTTTATTAGATTAATGGAGATTCCAATTTTCTTTAAATTAGTTAAAAAATTAGAGAAAATTAAACTAAAAGGTACAAATTGCAAAGTGCTCGTGTAAATGTATAAAAGTTGGTAGTATAAATTGACAAAACATTTATAAGAACAAAACATACATTATATAAACATCAATCTATATTGTTTTAACTTTGAAGATGTTACATTTATCAAAACTTCCAACATCCATAAATGTATCAATTTATACTTTGTTATAAAATTTTATAAATTTATAAAAATCAATTAAACTCCTAAATTTTAATAAGTCTATCAATTTAAATGTGCGTAAATTTTCTCAACAATAATCCTTTTTGTTTTTAAATACTTAAATTAATTCATTTACCAAAAGTTTTTAGATATTGGAAAGGTATGATTATAAATTATATTTAAATAGATTAAATAATAAAAGAAAAAAGAAAAAGAAAGTTATTGTATGTATAGAAAGAAGGGTTAAGAAGAGAGAAACTTGAGAGCGAAGAAAAATGGGAGAGAGAGATAAAGAAGAGGGGGGTGAAAGAAGAAAGAAGGTGTGTGAGGATCGTTGCCCACTTTGACTGATATTGCCAGGCTGTGTATTATATTATTTATTAGTTAAATAGAAAAGGAAGGGGAAGGGGAAGGGGAAGGGGAAGGGGAAGGGGAAGGGGTAGGGGAAGCTTAAATTTTAAAAAGAAAAAAAGATATGATGATGTGGCAGAAAACGACAATTACGGACGCCGAATCGGGGAACGAATAATTATTGCTGCATTTGTGTCAGTACAGGCTGTAACCCCTGACCTCAACCACTCTCCCACCTCCACGTACTTAACTAACTTTCCCTAACTTTCTTTTCTTTTTTATCCCACCGACACCCCCCCCCCCCTCCCCCCTCCCCCCTCCCCCTCCCCCTTTCATCATAATATCTTTTCTTTTCTTCGCACTTTACCTTTCCTCCTTCTCTTTCCTCCACTCAACCCCCGTCTTCCCATTTCTTTTTATTATTTTCCAAATTAAGAGATGCTCATTTTCAGTTCAATTGAAGCAACAGTTTTTTTTTAGTTCCACTATATACACTTTTGTATTTCAAGTGTATTCAAGTAATACTGATCTTTTATAACTTTTATCCAAATGTTTCATAAAATATTTGTACTTCTCAAATTAAATAAAATAAGCTAAGCTTTAATTTTATTTTTATGCGTACATGCACTTGAGTTTAATTATATTTAAATTTTAAAAAATATTAATATCTATTATACACAAAATTAAAAATTTATATATCTTTTAAAATTAGACATGTTTCAAACATAAAACTAAAAATGTAGAGATATAGTACACACTTTTTAAAGTTTATCGATCTAAATTAACTAAGTTATGGATGGTTTTTAGGAAAATATCTTTTAAAAGATAAAACCCCAATATTTTAAAATTGGTTTATAGTTTCTTATATTATTTGTTATATATTATGTATGCTGCCCTCAAAAACTCAAGATTGAGCATGATTATTATAAATTTTACATTTTTTTTTTCATTTTTGGCAATATTGAACGTAATGTTGTAAATATATTATCACCTGAACTTGAAATGTAAATTGAGAATTGTAGATAAATAATGAATAGGGTATAGTTTATGTCAGTAGCAGTAAGCATCACCAAAAGAGTCATTTATTAAGATATAGCATTAATGATAGGAAAAGAAAATTAAAATATAACATCAAACATACATATTTTGGTTAAATTTCAGAGCACCTTTTTTGCCATCTCAATCGCACTATGCAATTTTACTAATTACAGCGGTTTTTGTGGTGTACAAAATTAACGGAAATAAATTCATATTTCTTTAATTGCTATTTTTTTTTAGAAAAATATGAAGATAAATGAATGAAGAAAATGGCACGTAAATCTTTTGTTTTTTCTTTTTCTTTAAGTAAAATCTAAGAGAAATATATATATATATATATATAGCATGTTGATATTTATAATAATATAAATTATTTGATTTTGCGGATATACTTGACTAGAGGACGATTTGTTGTTGAGATTTTTGTGCCAATTGCTTTCAAGTGAGAAATGACTAACTGCTTTGTTTAAAACTCTCACTTAAAACAGACATGCAATCAGAAATTTTGGTTTCAAATATAAATTTTGTGTTTATTTCATGCTTTTAACAAATACTAACCAAAATTAATTGCATGTTGATAATAATAACTTTCCTGCAGAAAAAATATTTAAGCATTGTTTATTTCAAAAGCAAAAACAACTTAAGATTTATTCAAAGTATAAAAATAACTAAAATTAAATTATAAATCCTTAGTGTATATCTTTTGACACTACTATATATTCCACATCCATCAATATCATTACTTTATGTCAATTAGGTGATATTTTCGTTAGCCGAAATGTATCTACATTATTTTCACCACATTAGTTCATAATTTTTAATTTTCTATAGTTAGTATTACATATTTACAGCATAGATAAAGCAGCTATTTAGTCACATTTTTTATTGAACTTGTTGACAGATAGCAAGTGCGTTTAATTGATTCATTTTATACACTAATTTGAACATAATTTATCACACACATAGTGTAATAAAATACGAAAAGAGAGAAATAAGTGGCAAAAGGTATAAAAAAGCAATATGCATGTTTGATTGTATTACTCAAAAACAGGTTTTCAGTTACCTACAAAATGAAGAATACATACATAGGTGGTGGTCTAGTGGGACTAAGACAAGTAGGTAACTATTGAATTGAATTGGTAAAAGAAAAGGTTGATATGGTTTAAGCTAATAATTAGCTTATACTTCCAATGAAATAATGAACTAAATAGTCAGCATTAAAAATGGAATTATAAAGGTTAAGAAAAGGATGTGGGCTAAAAAAAGAGTATGGAAAAATAGAAGGGGCTAAAAAAGAAAGGAGGGAAGTAAGGTAGAGAGGCAAAAAAAGAGATGCGGAGAATCCAAGTAATTTAGTTTTGTAGTGGTAATAAGGGGGCAAGACAGCTGGAAAACGTCCTAACTACTGAACCCCCACTTTCCCCTTTCTCTTTTTCTATATATATATATATATATATTTTAAATTGTTATTTTATTTCCTTTGACACGTGCTTCTTAACAACTCTCTCACGTGTTCTGCTCGACCGTACAGAGTACCCACGTGCGGCTTTGCGCCCTCTTAGGCGGCACATCAACACGCGAGGACAATAAAGTAATTCCAACTACCGGGGATATGGTTGGCATTTTTATTTGCTTCCCATTCCCTTCCCCCACGAGGACAATAAAGTAATTCCAACTACCAGGGATATGTTTGGCATTTGCCACCCAATTTTTTTTTTAAATTTATTTTATTAATATTCTAATCAAATATAATAAATAAATAGTGCAATTATCTTCTTGGATCTTAAACAGCCATCAACCACCACCACACATGTGCTTCCTTTTTTGATTTTATTTATTTATTTATTTCTTTTATTCTTGTATTTACTCCATTTGGATTTTTCTAAACATTCCATTTTAGTTTTTATTTCTCCTATAAAAATTCAAGATTGTTTTGATTCTTTGTTGTTTGAATTTTATATTATATTTAGTAAATATTTCATAAGTTTGTGCGTTCTGTGAATTTGTTGGCTTTCTCAATTGTATGTTTATATATATATAAATTTGGGAAGGGAATTTACAATTTCATGTACACGTGTTTTGAAGTTGAAATTCGAATAATTTAAATATTGAAGTCACCTATAAAATAGAAAGGAAAAGAAAAAAGTCATACTACATTATTTACCATACAACGTTTTATACTTGAATTAGATCAAAATTTTAAAGAGTGTAGTAAGTAAGGGTTTCGAAAAGGAGGAAATAATAATTGCCTTTCTAGAAGAAAAATTAAAGATATATTTATATTATGAGGGTACAATGACCTAAGTATTTTTCATTAATTTCCTCTTGGATTGAAATCAAGGGACTCACGTGCACCTCTTAAAAGTGGAAAATCCATTGCTAAGGCAACCAGCACATGGGAACAAATATATTTTGGAGACGTTGAGTTTTGTTCAAAGTCTTAGGTTTAAATTTTCATTTATTTTTATCTCTTTATCTGTTCCATTTAATCCTTTAAAATTGAAGAATTTTCTATTTTTTCTTTTTAATTTCATATTGAGTTTAGTTGAGATCAAGTATCGAAAAGTTCAACAAGATTCTATCAAAATTGGTCATTATATTATATTAAAACAATTGTTGCAACATGTACAGAGCAAATAATTGTTTGCATAACAACACTCTTTATAAATATATCTCGACAACTTATTGACGTCTCCACAATAATTTTTTTAGTTCTTTCAATCCATACTATTATTTTATTTTTTAGCTTGAACTTTATTGTATTATACAATAATTGATGTGAAATCAGTTGCTTACTGTGTTTGATTATTATATGTGATTTCCCTCAACAAAGTTTTTTATTATATTTCCCCTTTATTTTGTCTAGATGGACAAAGATTTAAGAGAGACTTTATTTACAATTAGTTTTACAAAACAAAACACAAGCTACATTGAAACAAAAAAGACAATGTTTTCTAGCTAATTAATCAATACCGTATTTTCAAGTTTATATTATCTTACCATTCAAATTATGGTAAACTATTTATTTGCCTCTAAACTAAAAATACTTTCTTTTAATGGAGAATTGTTATGAATAGCAAAATATATATATGTGTATATATAAATAAATTATAGAAAGCATGATAAAGTTTACTATTTTAAAAAATATCAATTCATTTATCCTAAAATTCAAACAAGTCAATTTCCAATGATTCCTTTGAACTTTAAATGATTTTGTATCAATTCGAACCGACTATCTTGATCAATTTACATTGCATAAAACTTTTTTTAGCTCAAAGTGTGGAACTTATAATTTGCATTAATTAAACTCTTAAATTCTTTAAGAGAATCAATTTAAAACATTCATTATGATTATCTTCGGTCGCTAATTATTTATGCATTAACTTCCACACGTGCAAACTTCTTTAGACTCAAAATTTCACCAAGAAGGTTATCGAAATTGATGTATCAACTATTATTAAACAAAAATCCTAGCTAAGAGGTTAAATTGATCCACTAACAAAAATTTTAGGTGTTTAATTGAGATAAATATAAGTCTCATAGCGTTATTCTAAATAAAACATAAAATAATCATATAAATGGATGCATACACAAAAAGTTTAAATTTAAATTATTGTAACATTAGTTGAAAGTTGTAACGGTTATGATAGCAAAATTAAGTTATAATTTTTGGGTTTGTGTAGGGGAATTTAATTGATGCACATGCACAACTTATTAGTTTATAGATTGGTATATAGCTTTTCTTTTTTTTCTAATTTTGTTTCGACTTCGGGCCTTAGATATTGGCTGTTGGGATGTAATTCTGTATGGGACTCGTAACAAAATTATGTTCGATTTTGAGAATAATATACAATAGCATGTTGAATTTATTAATTGGTGAGGTGCACACATACAGATGTGTGTGTGTTTTGAAGATTTTTAAGTATTTTTTTAATACGTATAAGATTTGGAATATTTGGTCGGTAAGAGTCGAGAGAGAGAGAGAGATGGCACGTGGGAAGGGAAGGGTGGAGGAGGTTTCGTCGCACATGTACGGAGGTCGGTATTGGCAAGCAAAACCGTTTTTGACTTTTTTTTTTTTTTTTTTTAAATGAAAAGAATAAAATAATAAATTGAGGAGGGGGGGGGGGGAGGGGTGTGGGTCCCACTAGATGTCCACATATTCCAATAAGATGACGTAGAAAATTATGTGGGGGAGTGGGGACCACCAATGTAGCACGTTTATTTTATTTGGTTTTTTCTCCTTCATTTTAAAATAGTTTCAAATTTTACCTTTCCGACCAAGTTTTACTACTTTGCTCTCTCTTTCACCCATTTGACGTTTCAAACATGATCTTCTACCGCTGCCTTTCGCTTTTTTTCTTTTTGTTTGTTTTTCTTTTCTCTTTCCCCCCACGTTTTTCCATTACACATTTCTACCTCGCTTATTCCATGTATCACATTGTTTGTTTCCTTTTTCTTCCAATTCAGATGAAACCATTAACTACTCGCTTGTCATTTTTTTTATCAAGAGTCGCAGAGTTGATTGTGCCAACTACTGAAGGTAAAACCAAAATAACAAGACAGTAAATTACGCACAGTCACGTGAGGAACCTTCCTTGACCTCAAAGGTTTAGGCCAAGCAACTTTGAGCCAACCATCCCAACTTGCTTGTCTCGGTTGTTGAGATCACTCTTTTCTCTTCACATAGGCCTAGTTTCTCAAGGTCACGATGTTACCCACTATGATCAGTTTGAATTAATACTCACTAATTAAGAATTAGGAGACATTAGGACCACTATCTATAGATACGAGGTCATAAACATCACTCTAAGTTTCCTTTATTAAATATTGACTTAAGCTTTAAAGATTATGTGATAGACACCACATTGATTTTTTTTGTTCTTTTTTTAAAGTTGTCTTAACTTTCCTAAATTACAGTTTTTTTCATTGATAAAAAAAATCGAAGATCGTGAAATCTTAAATAATTAATTGTGCAATTTTGAAATATAGTGACTTATATTTGATATAAATCTCTAATTTCATGAATCAATAGTTGTAATCTATATACTTGTTCTTGTTATAATTTATGTTGACTCAGTCTTGTTTTATATAAGTTCAACTTGTATTATTGTAGGAACAAATACTGTAACTTTCTCATTCATGGTACAAAATCAATAGTTATCTCTCAAGTATTTTAATCTTACTTAAATATATATATATATAACTTACCGTTCAAAACTAATTTGCTATGATTTGTACTTTTTCTTTATTTGTATATTAATTTATGTTTCATATGCTCTAATATCATGTAAGAAAAATATAAAACTTTATTCTCAAAATCAGTTGACAATAAAAGAAATAACCAATATATGTGAAGCGTTCTTCATTCTAATTTTTAATAAAATTGGAGATCTTCATTATAGTTTCTTATATGTTTAGACTTACGAGCTACTAGAAACAAGTCAACTCTGAAGAATTATGACATCAGTTTGATTTATATACTTTAAATTTTGTTAAGCATGGTGCAACTTTGCAGAACAGTTTCCCATACCTTTTTTATAAGACTTTTATTTATTCAAATGTTAGATTGTAATAGGTAGTTTTGTAAAAGTCAGGAGAATGTTTAATATTGTTGATGATCTTGATAAGAATATGGATATGTGTAAAACTTTTGTGATCTTAATGTTTGTTTGGATACATCTTTTTCATATTGGAAATGTTGAATTTCTACAATTTATTTTGAGTCATACGAGAATGAAGAAACTTGAATTTATATAAATATATATATATATATATATATATATATATATTTATATGTTTGGAGTCAATAATTTGTAAAAGTTAACATGGGAATATAAAAGATAAGATTTGACGATGGATTCGGTAATTTTGGAAGGTAGGGAAAGATGAAGTTAGATATCATAACCAACATATTTTAATTTACAATTTTCTTTTGAAAAATAATGACAAAATTTATATTTATAAATTTTTTATTAAGTTTCAAAATTATAAAAATAAATAAATAGCCAAGAAAACACTAAATAATATAAGGGGTATAAATTAAATAATTTAAGGCAACTATGATCATAGAAATGATTGTTTTTTACACTTAAATCTACCCTATTCATTTAGAAATTTTTTTGGAAATAAGCTTTTTAAAATTTTGTTTTTCACGACTAACTAAAGCTTTTTAAAGAATTCGTTGAAATAGTTTTTCTCGATTCTATCTAATTAAAGATCGATCTCGTGATTTAAATAAAATTTAATGTCTTTTTATCACACACATAAAACTCATTTTAATTTTTAAATATCGATCCAAGATAGTTTTTTTTTTTTTTCAATATTTTTTTAGAAGACGTTGATGTACTTACAAAATTACAATCAATGAGATGTTTATACACCAATGCTATTGGAAATTTACCTATGTACCCAACATTAAGAGGACTATTTGGACCATGATACTTGCTAACTAAGCACCAACAAATTTTTTTAGGATAAGAGACTTTTTCTTGAAGTCATTTTAAAAAAATAACAAAATATTAAATTACTTATAAAATATAAAAAATTCATTAAATTCTCTAACACTTTTAAATTTTTACTACATTTCGTAAACAATCTTATTTTTTTAATAAATCTATTTTCTAGAACAAATTAATATTTAATTAAATTAAATGTAATAAATCTATTATAATATTTTAAAAAACAGATTCAACTAATTCTTTTGATTTTATATACACTAAAATGAATATTTTAAATCAAGCTCTTAAAATTTACTCCTAAAACACGTATATACATATATGGATATATATATATTAAAAATTGAATGTATGGTGCTATTTTAGATTTATGAGAAGGAATCTATTTTAAAAGGCTGAACAATATATTTTGATGTTTTCTATTAAAAAATATTTTTTTAAGAACGAGAAAAGAAAAAGATGAGATATATAATTTAAGGAAAATATAGTGAAAGAGATAAGCATGGGAAGGCCACGTCATGTGATTCGCTAGCTGTAACGCATTTACTTTTTGGTGATTAAGTCATATGTGATTGGGTGTGAGACTATGAGTAGGACGAGCCATAATGGACCTATTTATTACTCTTCATTCACCACTATTTTATATGTTTTTGCACAAATCTCCAAGTATTTGTTTTTATAACCCTTTTTTTTCCCTATCTCACACACACCCACATATAGCAATTCTTTTTCAAACTTTTCACAAACATTATTTAATTCATGTATTATTTTTGTCATATTAAATTTGTTTCACTTTTTAATGAGCTAATTATAATGAAATGTTTTAGATAAGAAATGGCTCCAATATGGTTATAATTACACCTACAAACAAATACAACCTACATAATTAGATTTTCTTTTTTTTTTATCGTAGATGATTAGAAATTTTGGATTATATCGTTAATTTAGTTGCAAATCAATTACTATTATTAAAATAAATATATATTTAAGTTTAAAAAAAAAACATAAAATCATTGTTAAATTAGGGTTTTAAAGGTTTGGTTGATATGTTCAACAAAGAGCACAGATAAAAAATTGAAATTAATTTAACAACATTAACAAAATCCGTAATAACGATCATTAACAAAGTGGGTAGTTAAAGAATATTACATTTCTTCTATGTTGTGAGAAAGTACCTGAAATGTTGTTTAAAGAAGATAATGACATCTCCATTATTGATTTATACACACAAAATCTATTATTGTATGATAGAAATGGAAAAAGGGTAAACAAAAAAATTTAGAATGCAAAACAGAATAAGAATATTCAATTTAGACAATCTCCACTAATGCAGCTTCCTTAGGGTTCATTAATTGATTGCTATAAGAACCTAATCAATAAGTCTCCCACTAGCAAACCCAACTAGGTTAAATTCAACTAAACATATCCATAGATATATATTATGCATGCAATTTGAAAATCTCTTCTCTTTTATTATTATAAACTTTGGAGTTGTAAGGCATTATTTTGTCACATATAAACATATAATATTTTCCCTTAACTTGCTTTTTAACATCATTTTTTCTTTAATATTCCATGCATAACTTTAAATCTTATTCTTTTAAAGGAGTTGTGGTGGGTCTGTAAATTAAGTAACATTTTCTACTCTTTATTTATAAATATATATATATATATATATATATATATATATATAAATTTTGTTTTACATATATAAAAAATGAATAATATTAATAAGTAGGGTAGGTAATTGGAGACCACGCTTAATAATTTAAATTTAGGTAAAAGTTTGATGAAAACACAACTTTTATAAAGAAAAGTCTAAGCTTATGATTGATTAGGATATGTGTGATGAAGGGTAGGGATAGGTTTTTATTTCCCGATTGTGTAGTTTTTCTTTTTGCCTCAACTTACCGCCAAACTTCCGAACCTTTTCTTTCACATCATCAACTCAATCAAGGTTGGCATTAGTCGTAAGAAATAACCCATAAAAAATGCAGTTATTTTATATATTGAAATAAAAATTCGAGAAATAACGAATTCCAAATTCCATAAAAGAAATATATATATTTAATTCCTAATCTTCTCTATTTAAAATACTTTAATCGAGAATGACTAACAAAAATGATTTTTTGGTCATTGTTAATAACCTCCATTTAATCTTTTATTTCTTGCAAAAATTCTTCATTAAATATCACAAGAAAAGTGGCAGAGATTCTGTGGAAAAAAAACGTATCAAATTGTTTTCTATTGATTATTTTTTATATCTAGTTTTCTTTTGTTTATCTCTTAAAAATTAAACAAGGTAGTTATTTTTTCATGAAATTGTCAATGAATAATCTCTAATAGAAAGATTTTATTAGAAAAATTATATACATAGCGTATCATTATAGTCCAAATGTTTAATAAGAATACCACTATAAATATAATAAAAAATAAGCTTATGTAAAACCAATCTTTATAAGGAGATTATCATGATTATTCATGATTATGATATCCAACCTACTTTGTTTGTGTGAGCCAGTGTATTGGTAATATTTAAAATTGATAATGTAAACAAAAGACTATCATCTCGACCAAAATCCTATATATATATATATATACATTGACTAAATAAGGGAAATATTTATAGTATAGAAGTGAAGATTCTTCACAACAATATGATACCCTTTAGGTGAAACCAAAACATAAAAGCCTGAAGAGCATCTTACATTAATGTATTTTGTCTCTAACACACCCATTTATTTCTACACCAAAATACAAGTAAAGCAACCAATTATATGAAAATAAATTAGAAAAAAGAGAGAGAGACAAGGGAGCCAAGTAGGTCTTGGCCCTAGAAAATAAAGCTTTCATTCTCATGAATTAAGAATACTCCATGCACATTGATAAAGTGGAAATTGAAATTGTCAAAAAAGAGTGTAGTAGTTGGTCCCTAATATAATGTGCCCCCCTTAGCTTTCTTTTCTCTTCTCTTCTCTTCTCTTCTCTTCTTATATTATGCCCACTCATTGGGTGGTAGCAAGTCACAATCTGATTTGCATTAATTTCTTAGGGCAACTATATTAAAGTCCCAAAAATACAACTATAATATAACTAGGCAAAGGCATTTGAATGTGACAAAAAAAAAAATCTTCTAAAGATTTATAATATATAAGTGTAGATAACTATTTCTAATAATATGGAGTCTTTTAGGCAAATATATATGTATATATAAAAGCTATATCCAAAATGAACAATATCAAAACAATTATATATGACAATGGGACAGAAATAAATGGATTGGTTAGATTATAATGATTGTGTGAAATGTGAATAGAAGCAAACAAAAGGGGTCTCTGCCTTTCCAACTCTCAATCCTTTGTCTTCTTCCTCTCCTCTGACTACACTTCTGAATGAATGTGTATGCCTTTACTGAGTTTCTTCACTTTTTGTTAGCCTTTGTTCCCCCTTTTGTTTTCAATTATTGATTCTCAATCCCTCCCTTTTCCAACTTCTATATATTTTGTTTTAACCCTTCTCCTCCTTTTAATATTTAAGTGTACATATATTATTTTAGAGAATGAGAGGATTTTTCCTATCATTTTTATTTTGAAAAAAGAAAAAATAGGATGGAGAACTTTCACGTTTTGTTTGAACAATAACATGGTGGATGGATGAAGACTTGAACCATTGATTTTGTATGCCGAGTTTCGAAGTGTTTGTTTTTACATGCATACATAGATCTAGTGTAATGATTCCACGACACAATGATAATTAGTAATCAAATAATGAGTTACGTGACATATAACTAGTGACAACTAGCAACTAAAGGTATTGAAAGAGTTTAAGGCTTTTTTAGTGGAAGTGTAGAATAAATTATATAAAGGGAAGAAGGAGAGATAAAATTTGTTATTAAAAAAATTTGATCGAAACATGCATTGCTTCGATCGAAACTCGACAAATATACTCATACCAATATATGCTCCACGTGCACATTTGTGATGCCTAAGTTAGTACTAGATTGTAATATTAAAGCTAAATAACTGTATCATTGACATAATACCTCATAAATAGGTCATTTGTTTCCTCTCTTTATTTATATATTTTTTTTCTACCAAAGGTGTGAGGGTCGTCCTGTAATATTATGATAATTGAAGAATTAGAAGAATGGAAACAATTCCACTTACAAAATATTCCTTAATGGTAGTCCTAAAGAGATTAATCTCGATTGGACTATGTCAATTCTTAATGAATTTAATTTTTTATAAGGTATTTATAAAATTAATGAGATAATTTATTGAGAAAAATTGAAAGGTTAAAGACTTATTATAACTAAATAAATATAAAAGAATACTTTATTCACCAAATTTCAAAATATAAGACCAAATAGACAAGTAATTTAAAAAACTGATTCTTAAAAAAACTCAATCATTCCCGATGGCCTTTCAATAGATTTATTTTCATAAATGACATATTAATTTAGAATAATGATTATGAAATTTCATAACAATTACTTATTATTATTGTTGTTATTATTATTTTATTAAAATAGATGAAGTAAGTCACACGTTGTGTGGGGGAAGCATCTTATTAGGAGTGAGCATCGACAATCGAAAAATTGATTCAAATATCATCGAAATCAACCGAATCAACATCCGATGATTGGTTTTATTAAAAATACGGTCAGTGGTTGATTTAGTTAAAAAGTTTCGAAAAACCGATCGAAATCAATTTGCTGAATATTGTTATCAGTTTTTCTTATTATAAATCCATCGGGTCAATTTTCGACCCCATTTTTTGTATGAAACCGACCAAACTCGACCAATGATGACCCCTACATATCACTCGCCACTAATCCCCCTATTTGGATAGGAACGTTTCTTACACTAACAATTCTATGTGGATTTTAACACTAAAAGTGTTTTTTCAATAGAAAAATACAGTGAAATTTTAGTGGTTGGGTATTTGAAGATTCAATTCATAATTCACTGTATATATTTTTTAAACTTTTATTGCTATTCACAAAAAAAAAAAAAAAATATTACGTTGTTTGCCACAAAACTTCAGCTCGGGTTCTTTTGGGCCTAAAAAAGAAGGGCTTCTGTGATTCGATTTGGGCCGAAGCTTGGCCCAAGTTGTGGACCCTACCTTCACACGTCGGCCCAAGAAAAGAATTTGGTAGGTAATTATTGGTAAAAAAAAATAAAAAAAAAATGGCAGGGACACCACCGGTATCGTCTTTCTCTCCATTCCTTCGTTATATTCCAAACTCTAGATCTTCCACCCTCACATTGATTCGATCCTCCTCTTCTCCGGTAACATCGCCGGTGTCCATGGATACTCCCCGGGAAACTAGAAAAGTCGTGGTTTGTGGTGGTGGAGTGATCGGAGTCTGCACGGCTTACTTCTTAGCCAAGAACGGGGCGGCAGTTACTCTCGTCGAGAAATCTGCCATCGCATGCGCCGCCTCGGGCAAGGCCGGCGGCTTCCTCGCCTTTGATTGGTGCGATGGTGGACCTATATCCGCCCTCGCTCGCGCCAGCTTTAATCTCCACCGCTCGCTCTCACAGGAGCTCGATGGCCCTAAATCGTACGGCTATAGAGCCCTAACCACTCTCAGCCTTACGATTTCGGAATCGCAGAAACCTTCCACTCCCTCTAACTCCTCCTCCAAATCCACCGGCAATTCCGTCGTGCCTTCCTGGGTCGACGGTCCAGTTCAGAATACGAGAACGATCGGAAACACCGAAACAACAGCACAAGTTCACCCACAGCTCTTCACTCGTACCCTTCTATCCAATGCAATGGAAAAGTACGGCGTGGAGGTTGTGATCGGGAAATTGGAGAAGCTAACGTTGGAGGGTGGCAGATTTCAATCGGTGGTGCTGGAGGACGGCCGAGTTATTAACGCCGATGCGGTTGTTCTTGCTTTGGGACCATGGTCGGGGAAGTTCGAAGCGCTATCATCACTATTCAGAGTGTATGGCCTGAAAGCACACAGTATAGTTTTGGAACCTAAGGAGCCGGAAGCCATAACTCCACATGCTCTGTTTCTAGGTTACTATCCGGCTCAGGGTGGAAGGCCTATAGACCCAGAAATGTATCCTCGTCCTACAGGTGAGCTTGTTTTCTACTTTCGTATTTTAATTACAGTTTGTTTTGTGGGATTCTGATTTTGAATGTAAATGGGATTGATGTTGGTGGGCAGGGGAGGTGTATTTGTGCGGGATGTCAGCGGTGGCAGAAGTGCCGGAGAATCCAGAGGAGATAACGCCCAATCCAGAATCGATAAGCGTTCTAAAGAGAGTGGCAAAGACTGTGTCAAGTCGATTGGGGGAAGAAGAGGCGGAATTGAAGGCGGAGCAGGCTTGCTTCTTGCCGTGTACGGATGACGATTTGCCGGTGATCGGGAAGCTTCCGGGGGTGAGTGAGTGTTATGTGGCGACTGGACACAGCTGTTGGGGAATTTTGAATGGGCCTGCTACTGGTGCAGCCATGGCTGAGCTTATTTTGGATGGAGAATCCGTAATTGTTGATCTCAACCGGTTTAGCCCCGCCAGGTTCGTCGGACGAGAAAGAAACCGTTGATAAATTTATAAGGGGGGAAGCGGTTTGGTTTCTGAAGTTGGTGGCGGATGGATAAATATTTGTGAAGCTTTTAGATTTTTCCTTTTTAGTCTCATAAAATGAACATTTTAATATAGTGTATGAATCACTTATTTTTCCTTATGTGAATTACTTCCATACAAAAATAGTGTTGTTTTGCAATGTAAATCCAAAATTACTTATCACTAAGAAAACTTGAAACTACTTTGAAGTGATTCTTTTGGTTTTCTAATTCTTCTTTCTTGATATGTCTAAAATTTAAGTCAATGGATAGTAGAAAAATTTAACCAAAATTTCTAGTCTATACCCACCAAACTTATACATGGAGCAAGATTTACAATGATTATTAGATAATGTTTTTTGTTTATTTGAAAATATAATAATAGTTAAAATATAACATAAATTGCTAAAAAATGTACATATAAAATAATAATTTTCATTGCATAAAAGTGCATAGAAAAAAATTCCATAGTGAAAAAATAATACATGTTATTGGGCTGAGGCGAAATTATGTTTTCTTAGTGGAGCTGAAGGGCCCAATAGCCAGCCCATGTATAAAGTGGGGTGGCCGTCCTGACGATGTGACGTTTAATTTTTGAATGATTGGAAATCCCGCTCCTCCTCCTTTTTTAAATTCCTCTCCCCAGAGAGCCGTTGGCAACCCGACCCCCAATTCGATCCTCTTCGCGCTCCAACTCCAGAGAGAGAATTTGTTCCAGAGCCGGTGACAAACTCCGACGAATTTCATTTGGTGAGATTCAGAGCCCTAAGAAATGGCAACAAACATTGGGATGATGGATTCTGCTTATTTCGTTGGAAGATCGGAGATCCTCGCCTGGATCAACTCCACTCTTCACCTTAATCTTTCCAAAGTCGAGGAGGTTTCGATCCTTTTTTTTTCATTCTTAGTTGTTTCAAGATTTTTGGACATTTTGTTTATTTAACCCTTATTACGATTACCCTTTTTATGGATTCTTGAATTGTAGGCATGCTCGGGTGCGGTTCATTGCCAATTGATGGATGCGGCTCACCCTGGGATGGTGCCAATGCACAAGGTCAACTTTGACGCGAAGAGCGAATACGAAATGATCCAGAATTATAAGGTTCTCCAAGATGTCTTCAACAAATTAAAAATCACCAAGGTATCTTTTTTAATAGTCCGCCCCTTTAACTTCATAGGTTAATTTGTTTCTTTAAGAAATGTTACTGATTAGAGGTTTCTATTGCGTTCTTTGTATTTTTTGTATAATTGATCTATATTTAGTTACTGGTTTCTTCGAAATGTTGTAGCATATCGAGGTGAGTAAGCTTGTGAAAGGAAGGCCCCTCGATAATCTGGAGTTCATGCAGTGGATGAAACGTTATTGTGATTCCGCTAATGGAGGTGTTGTTCAAAGGTAATCTTGTCTACTTTTAACTCTCAGTTACCATTATTAGTTTGTTATAAACATCCTGCTTTTTACTCTCGATAATGTCTAAATCTGACCCCTATTGGATCTAACCTGCAAAAATTTTATGATTTGAACAATGTAATTTCACAATGATCAACATCAATGTTTGGAAAGTGATGATCATAAAAAAGTTTTTGGATTTTCGAAGTACACTACAATATGTTGTTTGGTTTTCTTGTTAGTTATAATGCTTTGGAAAGGAGAGAAGCATCCAAGGGAGGAAAGGACGCAAGCAAAAAGAGCACCACATCACATTCTTCTGCAAAAGGTTCAACAGGCGCTGCATCCAGGGCTCAGGTCTCTCAGAATGCTCGGAGAAATGAGGCATCAGTGAACTCCGGAAATCAGGCAGCGAATGCTTCAAAACCTTCATCAAATGGAGGATTGACTGCATATGATGAACAGGTATTTTCTGATACTGAGTGAATTTCTTAGATTGCTGAATAGAAACTGGAGAGGATATATATATAGACTTACTAATGTCAAATGCAGATCACAACATTGAAACTGTCGATCGACAGCCTTGAGAAAGAGAGGGATTTCTACTTTGCAAAGCTAAGGGATATCGAGATACTCTGCCAGAGTCCAGAGATTGACGAGTTGCCTGTACTTTTTCCTGAAATTTTTTGTTTTCTAACCATTTTATTTGGTCTACTAGAATTTCAAGCCCATTGAGTTGAGCATTTCCATTTCGTTTTGTTTCAGGTTGTTGGAGCTATAAGGAAGATACTATATGCTATAGATGATGATGCATCAGTGGTGGCAGAAGCTCAAGCTATGGTGTCTGGTCACCATAACGAACCAATCAATCTTTTGAGTCCAATTGCTGAAGTTTCTGATGAGAAACTAAGTTTAGAAACCCAGAAGAGAAAGAGTATTATCAATTTTGATGTAGATGTTGCTGGCATAACAACTTTGTCTCCAAGGCAGAGGACATCTGATGCTTCTGATGTTCATTGCAGTGGATCACCGCTTATGACCTACTAACCAAACCATTCTTTTATATCCGTCCTCAAGTAGTATGGTTGTCAAGTTACCCCAGTTGGCTGGCCACTGTATCTAGAGTAGTTCTGATATAATTCTAAGATCTGTTTCTTCAGAATGTTTCATGTAACTCTTTTTTACGTAGAATTGCCGAAGAGACCCTAAAATGAAACAAATCCCTTTGGGACCGAAACGTGTTTTGCTCCGAAATTTCTATGTTATAATGTGGTATTGTGGTATTGTGAACTTGTTGCACTCTACCCCATTCTGTCGTCATCCCATGCTTTACTTCTTTCAGTCTTCAGCTATGACCAATTGAGGCAAAATTTCGAGTCAAATCAATTGAAATCAATAATACAAGATGTGGTTAGGGGCTCTGGTTTTTTCTAGAACCCATTATTATAAGCTCTGGACTGTTTGGAGTTCAAACTAAAATAATATAAATATGAGTAAACATGTCAACAAAAAGTAAAAGAGAGGATGAGTAAAATCGCAACTACCATAACAAAGAAGAATTTGAAATAGTAATATTATAGTTAATTATAGGTTGTAATAGCTGAAAACATAAACTATTAGAATTGGAGCTCTAAATCGTTTCAGTACGTGTACAAAGAGTCCAAGGCCTTCATAGTTAGCTTTTTGGTCTTTTGGTTAAAAAACAATGTCAATAAAGAAGACTATTGAGGACTTTAACTTTTCTTGAACTCTCATTTTTCACTCAACAACGAAACTTTGCTTTTTTTTTTTTTAAGGATCGAGAAATCAAATGATATTTTTGTTTTAATTTGTATCTCTTTTTTTCTTTGAGCGAGTTATATTTATTTACTTACTCTAACTAACTTTAAACTAGTTAATCGATGGTTGAAGCCATCCTCTGAATTTATCACCTTTCACCATTAAATATGGTTAAAAGATAAAACTGCCTAAGAGCTATTTAGCTTGATGGGGTTTTGTTGGTTTTCTCTAGTTCAATTGCACAATTCTATTATAAAAATAGAATGTAAGTAGCTTAAAAAAACAGCAATTTGATTATACTTTGTACGTTTGAGATCCACCCATTACAACTTGGCAATTAAAGAATCTCTCACAAGCAAATGCCTTTTGCTGCTGGAAAGACACAAATAACAATGAGGCAAAATTAATTTCCCTTTATTCCCAAAGTCTTATCAGAATCGAATTCCTCCCCTTTTAATCTAATCCCTTTTTATTTATCATCTTGTGTAATGTTCCATTAACGCCATAGCCACGGAGCCATCCAACTTTCATTTGGTTTCTCTCTTCTCCCTCTTTCTCTATAAGAATTCATACCGATCAGTTAACTTTGTGGTTTGAAATATTTTGATCGGCAGCCATGGGAGTGGCGATATCTCGGCTTGTGAGGATGTTGTTTGCAAAGAAAGAAATGAGGATTTTAATGGTGGGTCTTGATGCTGCTGGAAAAACAACCATTTTGTATAAGTTGAAGCTTGGAGAGATTGTCACCACTATACCCACCATAGGTATCTGCCCTTTTGTCTAAAACCATTCTGGTTTTGGTGTCTACATATTTCTCTGCTGTTTTACTTTTGTTCTTCCAATGTTTAGGGAGACATCCTCTGTTTTTATTTGTAATGATCGGGTCTTCTTGTTATATTTATTTGATAACATTTTGGTTTTACAAATTTCTTCCTTTTCTTCTGTCTTGCTAATTTTAAAAAATGTTGACCAGCTCCTGGATGTTCTAAAACAAATGTAATTCTTTGGGTATCAATATTTTAAATGGTTGACCTCTTGATTACTCTGTACCTTTTAATGTTGTTTAAACTAAATTGTTTTAGTTAGGAAATGCTTTTAATTACTATATAAGTGAAAGCAAATCTAAAGCACTCTTTACTTTAGTACCAATTAATAGGTACATGACTTTAACATAGTTTGATTTATTTATTTATTGTTAATTAGGTTTTAATGTGGAAACGGTTGAGTACAAGAATGTTAGCTTTACAGTGTGGGATGTTGGAGGCCAAGACAAGGTATTTTCTTAGTTTGATCATTTCAGAAAAATGAGGTACAGTCTACATATTTGAACAAATCGACCCAATAAAGAGGTTTGATTTGTGAGCAAACTTCGGTGCACTGAGCTGCAAGTGTGCACCCATTTTATTGCGACCCCTTAAATCACATGGAAAAGAAAACAATCAAAATATTTATAAAAAAAAGTAAGAAAGAAAAAAAATTTCACGCGACGATTTGAGATTGAACTATTAGATGTGTGGTTATAAAGATGCATATGGTTCGAGATATATTCAAGTAGCTTTCTTGATTCCACTGCTTTCTTGATTATGACATACAGATTAGACCTCTGTGGAGGCATTATTTTCAGAACACACAAGGTCTTATCTTTGTGGTGGACAGCAATGACAAAGAGAGGATATCAGAAGCTAGGGATGAGCTTCATAGGATGCTTAGTGAGGTGCTTAATTCTATGTACTTCTTTGTTTAATGCTCCCTCACATTTCTTCTCTTTGGCTTTTAAGCTTCATTGTTCTTTTTCTTCTCATTTCAAGCATGAACTGGTAGATGCAACTGTGCTAGTGTTTGCTAACAAGCAAGACCTTCCAAATGCTATGACTGTTGCTGAAATCACTGATAAACTTGGCCTTCACTCCCTCCGAAATCGTCGCTGGTATATACACATATCTCTCTCTAGAATCCCATAGTTATTCTTCCGCATTTATAATCTCTTGATGACCTTATTCCCTATGATGGCACCTAGACAATATTTCGAACGAAAACTTAACTAGCCCACGTAGAAAGAGTTTCTTCTTACTTTCTTATATTGTCTGTATTCAAACTTCATTATTAACTTATTCAATAGATATGTGGTATACCTTATATTTCTTATTCAATCCGAATAAACCACATTAAAAACTTGGGTATACCTTATCTTTTTCCATTTTGAACTTTACTGAAACAGAGAGATGAGTGATGCAGGTATATTCAGGCTACATGTGCCACTTCAGGCCAAGGATTGTACGAAGGTCTTGATTGGCTGTCTAGCAATATCTCAACCAAGGCAAGTTCCAGAGCTCATAATGCTTCCTCTAAAGAGTATATACTCTCAAAACTAATGGGTTGTTTCTTACCTTTTCTTGCAGGCCTAATCTCACTTGTTCTGATAAACATCTTTGGGGAAAGTTCTTTAAGTGGACCGAGAAGAAAAACCTAAATATGTAACTGATTTCTGTGCACTCTGATCTGCAGTATTTGAACTCTCATGTTTTTATGTAAAGTTTTGGTTTGAGATCCAAGAAAAATATGTGCAAAAGCAGTGGTGCTAATCCCGTATACCATGTGAATGATAATAAAGAAAATTTCAGAAATCTGGTTCGTATATCCCGTGGATCTTGTGGTAAGGATCCATTACGGTTGATCTTGATCAGAGAGTTTTCTGTGAAGTTCATTGTCTCGGGAGGATTCCTTGTCCACCCTTTAGTACTCTTTCACTTTCTTTTTTTTTTTTTTTTTTTTTTTTTTTTTATGAAAAGGAGTACTCTTTCACTGTAAGGGTTTGTTGTTGTTTCTTATCACCGAGGTTGGTGCCCCATGTATTCTTGGAGGAATATTGTCATTAATCTTATGAGCCATCATGAAAAACTCAATCAGTATAACTATGCCAAAAAGAATGGGGCCAGAGCAAGCCAATTACTAAAAAAAAAGTGAATAATTTAGACCCAAAATAGAAACATTGAAATATTGTAATATCAGTTGTCATTTTGTCAAGTTGCTCAACTCAACAAAGAGAAAAAAATGAATTTGCCTTGTACTATAAAAAGCTCCATAAAAGTTCAAGGTTTTCTTCAATTATGGAACTTTGGTCATAGTTTTGCAAGCAGCAGCTCGGTACTCTTTAAAGGCATATGCAGATGACAAAACGAAAATGTCCAAGGTTTATGCTATTTGTTTAACAAAATTCCCGTTCCTATTTTCTATTGTGGTTTTGCTTCCCATTTTACTATGCTATGAATTCGAAACGTGCAGACCAACCTTTGGATTTACTGCTTCGAAGAATTCCAACTGTGGAGTCAAGTTTCAGCCGTCAGTTTTTACAGCATGATTTTGACTCCCTGAAGCTTCACTATCATCCAACTGTTTACTGGAGAACCAAACATCCTTTCTAGCCAGTCCTACAATAGTCAACAGTTGTATCCTTTTACACTTAGGCTGCAATTGGAAAAATAAATGTGAGTTCAAATTGGTGAGGGCTTAATAAGTAAATAACTCTAGTTCTGAACTTCCTTGTTTAATGTATATACTTAGGAGTAACACTTCAGAATGTTCATATAGGCAAGAATTGGGATATCGTGAAATGTTTTAGTTAACGTTATACTGATTATTTAACAATATAATTAACTTTAGAGTCTGAATTGTACTTCTAGTATGAAACTAAAACAAAATACAGAAGCATTGGGATTGAACAAAAGATTACAAGTAGCAAAATTCCAATTTTAGGAAGGAGTGGAAGAGAACTGGATTTGAATTTACAATCATATCAAATTGAAGTACTACATCTATCATCCCAGATGAAGTACAGGAAAAGACTGTTCATAACTCAACATAGAAAGCCAAGCAAAGTCTTCCATTCTCAACCCCACTCCTTTCTCTCTCTCTCTCTCCGTCCCCCCCCCCCCCCCCCCCAGTGAAAGAATTAATAAGCTTCTTCACAGCATTGATGATTTCAGTCTCATTAGTTTTCTTCCCAAGGGCTGTGGCCACAAACCACATTGGATATCGTATTACAAAATGCATGTGACGATACAGTGACTGTATGTGAAGAGAGTCCTAGAACAATTTCTTCAGCAGAAAGCTGATAGGAAGCAGGAACATCAACAGCAATTTGGCTAAACCAGCACAATTTTGTAGGCAGATGAATGGATCTCTCAACGAGGAGTTTCAGGCTAGGGTGAGATAGATGGAACCATTGGCCATGAATCATTCGAGGAGTCGGATATGAAGTATCCATCCATTACATCGCATGGGCTGCCCATTTCACACATTTGCTGGCTCTGGTCACTTAAATTTTGCAAACTGTCGTGACTACCCAGAGAATCAAGGATGAATTTGTAGCATTCATCTAGACAATTCTGTAAAAATATCATCAAGCTTCAGCTGGCAGGAATCAGGTAAAATACTACGGTCTAAAAACAATATAAATTACCAGAGGATAGAAATGTTCAGACATTCATCAATACCTTATTAATTTTGAGTACACTGAGGAACTCATTCTGGTACTCCAAGAAATTATATGGCGCAATCTCACTGATGATATACAATATTGTTGCAGAGGCCAAGACAGAAGGCAGGTAGCACAGGAATCTATGATCTGGTATTGAAAAAATAATGATATCAGGAACCCAATCGTTTGATCATGGAACATTTATGTGCTAACATAAATAAGCACAGAAAATATGAAATAATAAGCCATTTACCAGCTATGATCGAAAGGAGATGGTTCTGAAACCTCCCAAGAAGTTCCCAAAGCATGTTATTCTTCAAAGGTAACCTCCTGATAATGTGATGAAAGAAGGAAATGGGGGTTACTGGATGCATCTTCCATTGAAGAGCTGACAACACCAGTAGCTCCATTCTTTGGATGGTCTTGGCTTCAAATACAAACTTGGATTCCACCACCTAAAACATAATACAAGTACAACAATGCCAAGTTTTAACATGTGTCTACACTTTAAAGAGCAAACGAGGAAGAAAGTAATTTCACTGCAGCGCTTTATCAAATACTTGAAAGGTGGTATTTATCACTGAAGAATTCAAACATACTTGAAGGTCAAGAAGAAGGGGAACTTGAGTCTCCTCCACTTTGGCAGCCAGCGAGAGGCAAGCAACAGCTGCAAGCTGACTCATCCATGGTTTATCTCTCTGAAACCTCACATTGGAAACGAACCTATCGAAATAGTTAACAGCAAGAAGAGAGGTCAAAACAGAGAAAGCGTAGTGGTGTTTGACTCTAAAAATCCAAGATAAAGCCTCATTCCGGGCTTCAATTAGATAGTCGTCGGAGCACATAGAAGCATAAGAAACTTGGGTTTGCTCTTCTTTTGAAATCAGAGAGTGGAGTTGGTTATCCGCCCAAAGTGGGTCGTTTTCCAGCAAATTAAAAGCCAGAAAAGGCTGGTCTTTTCTGAGAGTTTCCCAGTACTGAGTGTCTTCATCAGAACCATTAACAGGCAAATCTTCGTCGCAACAAAGTTCTTCGCAGAAAAGAGCATCAAGGAGAAAGGAGTGGGTGGTTTGAACGTCGTGAACTTGAGGTTCATCATGGAGAGCCATGGAGTGGGTTGGGTGTTAGAAAAAGAGGAAAGGGGGTGGGTTCATTTGAAATGTGGAATGTGGAGAAGAAAGGAGAAAAAGAGAGTGGTCAAAGGCATATCCATAGGAGGAGGAGGAAAAGGAAGAGGAAGAGGAGAGCGTATCCGTTACAGAGGAAAAAGGATTGAGAGATGAAAGAGGAAGAGAGACAGTTCCCAGAATGAAGCTAAGAAACAAAGAGGTTCTATGCCGAGAAGGTTGCACGCCTGTCGTCTTTTCACTTTATTATTATTATTATTGTTGTTGTTGTTTTTCTTTTTTTAATTTTATGGGTTTGGTTTCTTTTCTTTTCTTTTCTTTGGGTTTCTCCTCGATAACTTTATATATATATATATATATATAATTTATAAAATAAGAGAAGGCTATTAAGAAAAGAAAGAAAGAAAAAAAAAAAACAAAGAAAAGACTTTTTGGAGTTTGGCGCGGATAATGAAACGTAACGGTAGACTGCACAGTACTCGAGTGAACCCAAGGATGCCTCCATTTTTCTTTATTTCCCTTTTTCACTCTTTTTTTCTTTTTCATTTTTTCATTCTTTCATCTTTTTCATTCATATATATACATTTATCTAATATATATACTTTCTCCCTTTATTTTTTTTTATAGCTTAAACGTTTATTTTTTATATTTTTTTTTTTTAAAAAAAAAAGCAATTGCTTCCTACCCTAATGAATTTCATAGTTAAAGTATCAAATATACTCTTAAACTGTGGCTTTTTAAGAAGTATTCGAAGTTTGAAAGCTTCTTATGAAAATATACAAGTTTTCAAACTTATTGGAGATACCTTGACTTCAGAACTAAAAAAAAAATGAAATTTAGTAAAATGGTAAAAATTTTAACTACAACTCTCATCTCCACCATCAGAGACATAAGAGGTAATGGGAACAAACAACCCCTCCTGTTGTAATGTACTAAAAAAGCTCTAGCTTTTTTTTTTTTTTTTTTTTTTTTTTTTGAAAAATAACGAGAAACTCTAATTTGTGACAATTTGAATTCATGAATTTGCAAGCTCATCACAGAGTTCTTTCATTTTACAAATATGTCAGAAAACAAGTCTAACCTAAGTGTTACACATGATACACATATTTATATATATAAATGTTGAAAATGATAAAATATTGAAAGTTTTTAAGTTAGTGACAAATAAGTAAGCATGTTTGGAATTCACTCATCAAGAACAAATAATAGACAAACAAATAATGAGCTCATATTCCCATTTGAACTGGCTTTTAAGAAGCAAAAATTTTCTATTGCAAAATATTGTAATTAAAAAAAGAACAAATCACTACGAGTGAAAGAAAACTCTTTTCATCTCGTATTAGGTGAAGTAGTTGTTTTGTCTCGATTTCATTCCTAGAAGACATTTGTTTTGAAAACTAGACGTTCAATAGATGACACTTAGGTAAACAAAACAACGTGACATATTTTTAGATAAATTGATCTCAAAATGATTTTCACGTAAAAAACTTATATTTGTTTGAAGTTTGTTTCCAATATACTTTTCTAACCTTAAATTCATACAAGAGAAGGTATGTACACGTATGAACACAAATTTAGATGTGGTAAAGTCTTTATATTTGTGGTTGTGGCCATTGCCCAACGTGCACACAAAAATAAATTGTGAAAAGCATTTGTTAGTAGAACAATTAAGTGATAGACAAACTTTAGGAAAAAAAAGACTATATCAATTATCACTAATCCAAACTCACATCCACTTTTGATTAAAATAACTTTTACAATACGAGTTTTCTTTTACTAACCACATCCCTTTCTCTCCTCTCATGGACACTCTTAATTTAGTGTAATTGTATATAAAAGAAATAAATGAGTTTGAATTATACCTTTTAAGTTATTTCAATTAAAGTGAAGCTGACACATTTAATTTTGATTATTTAAGTAATCTTTATCAATCAACCATCACTTTGTATATGGGGAAAAAAAAACATCACGAAAAGTAAATTAATCCTCAAATGTCAAATGTGGAAATTTATGGAGGAAACAATAAAAAAAAAAAAAAGATGATATTTAGGTTTACATTATCTTTTGTTTATTTATTATTATATATTTTTCCTCTATCATTCATTTTCTAACATGAACTTTTGTCGATCGACAGTAAAAAAGGCACCAAAATTTGTTTATTAATTCTGGTCTACCAACTTCCAAAAGAAATTCACAAAAAATTAACCGTGGGAAAAGGGGAAAACATATTTTACTTAAATGTGACTAACACTACACACACCAAACTATACTGCAGTATCTTCTTAAATGTTTGTCTTTTTTATTGTTTTACATGTCATCCTCATGTTTCTTTTAGGTGTCCCCTTAGTTTTTCGTCCTTACTTTGATTTTAATCAATTTAAAATTCAACGGTAAAAATAAGTTTTTCTGAGGCAGCTGAAAAATATTTATTAAGACTTTGAACCTTTTTAACATTATTTTAGAAAAAACAAAATTAATAGGACGACTACAATGTCTTATAATTAGTTTTACGTGTATTGTTTTTTCATCGCTTATGATGGTATTTTCATAGTGTCAATGTATGCCTTAGGCAGCAAGGTCGTCTCTCTCTCTTTAACTGCAAACTCCACAAATTTGCAAAAACCTTCAAATTTCTAACTAAAAAAATGCTACAACTTTCAAGGGAATAGTATGGAATATGTATAAAACCCACAATGATAGAAGAAAATTTTCGGGCTATTAAATGTTACTTCAAAGAATCTTTGAAAATCAGAGAATACTACACAAGTCATTAAACATTTAATTCGTGTTTAATATTTGAAAATTTTAAAAACCAACTAATCTATTTTTTATATATATATAATTAAGTTGATGTTTATTAAGACCATAAAACTCGTATTTTTATATTTAGTAATTCAATGAAGTTTAGAAAATGGTTGTATAAGTCAATGTCATGTTAACCACAAGTGTGAAATTTGTAGCCTTATTTCCAACGGTTAAAAAGTTTGGAAATAAAACTAATATCATTAATACGTTTAAAAGTTTTTTGAAAAAAAAATTAATTTAATATAAAATAGTATTTATTTTGTAGCAATGATGGAAGATGGGAATTGAGAAACAAGAGCAAGAGAACAAAAGAGGTAAAGATAGAGTGGGGCAAGAAAAATACGTGGGTAAGAGAGAGAAGGAAAGAGGGGAGGTTTGAGGGAAATATTTCTATGTAATTGCCCAAGGAGGGATGGTGAATTAGAGTTGGCCTTTAGCTTGCATCCCATGGGCGGGGTGTGTATCCTGTAGCCAAAGCCATGAGACACACTAGGTTGAAGAAGGAACCCCACCCAACGCATGTTTAGATACAAACAATTTTTAATTTTAGAATTACTTGAGAGTTAGATTGTTATAATAATATGTATGATATTATAGTTTATAGATTATAATATAACATGTGTTTGGTATATAAATTACTTAGTACAAATTATAACGGTATGTGTATATTAAATATCATACTTCATCAACTACCTACATTGATAACTTCTTAATTATGCATCTCTTAAATGATTGAAATGTATATATATGCAATTAAGAGAAAATAAATTTAGGATCTTCAATTTTATAATTATTAAATTTGACTACATAAACTTGGATAAACTTATTCTTAAACTTCTAAAATATGTTTTTCTTACTTAAAAGTTTTGTTTACGTTAGAAATATTATAACACAAGACAAATATCTTTTAAATTAAATTCTCACATTTTTATATGTTATTTCTCATAGTTCAACCCAATTTTAACCATTACAATCTCGTGAGGATTTATTTAGTTTCACCGATCTTGTGTTTTAAGCAATGAACAGCAAGAAAAAAAAAAAAAGAAAAAAAAAATGCAATTTTGTCAATTACCATCGTGGTTCAAAATTTTATATGAGTTTATCTAAAAACTACTTGTATATATAAAATTGTCTCTCTTTCAATATTTGAAGTGTCTGTATGAATGTCAAGTTATTATATAATATAAGTTAGACTTTTTAAACACTACGAGTTGGTAATGTTAGAGGTGATAGTCTTAATTGGGGTTTAAAATTGACCTTTGCTAGAGTTGGTCACCATAGGATTGTCAAAGTTTTGTAGCATTAATGATTATTAAAAATGATCACCAGTACCTAAGGTGAACCACGATCAAAATTAGGTATCAGTGGTGATTTTTACTGGAGTTGGTCATAGGTAAAATTGGTCACTATTAACACAGTCCCAAATTTTAAGTAGATCATTATATCTCATTTAACTCATGAAATCCTCAAAAAGTATATAGAACCATTTTGTTTACTGTTTAGTCAATTACTATATGTTCTGTGATGCAGGCTTGTAACCTCACCATTATCTTCTTAAACCCACCAAAATACATAGAACAATAAAGAATATCTTTCGAAAGTAGGACGTACTAGGTGTAGTGTAGTTTGACTAATGTAAAAAGTAAAAAATTAAATAAGGTGAAAGCGATTTTAAAATTCAAGTCATGAAAAAAAAAGATAGTGAAAAACTATCAAGGGAAGATGATAGTTAAGGAAGAAAGAGGAGGGGAAGAGATACGTTCCTTCGATAAAGAAAGCAAAATAATAATAATAAAATGTGAATAATAAATGTGGCGTCTTGTCGGCTGAACTCAGACGGCGTACGGCTTTCTCTGATGTCTGTCTCTACCTCTTCCCCTCCTCAAGCTCTAATACTCTGCGCTACTATACACCCTACCACTCTGTACCTTCCCAAAAAATCACTCTTTTTTTTTTTTTTTTTTTTGTTCTTTTTAATTAATTTTCTTCCCCTCATTAAATACTCTTGCTGTCACCTCATCCCAAAAGCGACCAAGTCCCCGAATTAACCATTCTCCTCTCCCAATGTTTACCTTATAATGTATCACCTTTTTCCTTTTCCTTTTCTTTTAATTAATTATATTCTATTGATGTGGTTTGAAAAACGGACACAAATAATTTATACCATGATTTTATCCAACCACGAGGTTATACCAATTTATAATAATTAAATGTTTGCTTCTAAAACTACCGATTCTAAATTCTACCATCAAATTTATAATAAACTAGACGTAGTAGTAATTACAAAAACACTTTGGGTAATACAATTTAAATTTTACTGAGCTCAAGTCATGTGTTCTCAAATGTCTATTTTTTATATATTTAAAATATTATTCTTTATTGATATTTTTACTCTAAGATTTGAAAACGTACACCTTTTATATATCCTTTGACAAGGTTTTTGTTGTTATTTAGTATTTTTTTTATAAAAGTTAATTTAGAGGTACTGAATTTGATATTTCAATAAAATGAAAGAGATTAAAGTTTGATATTTAAAAAATATATAATTGAATGAAAAGGAACGGAACTTAAAATATAGAGATAAATTGTATTTTAGCCCAATACACATAGGCCTTTTGATCATGGGAAAATGTGGGCCGACTCCGAAACTTCAAAACTTGACGCATTTTTTGATGGTTAGAAATTGGGTCGGTCAACACACGTCCCCGCGTCTTGTTTGTGCAAAATGGGCCAAGTATAAGTACAGATGGCCTTATCAATTATAGGGGTGGTCATAGTTCGATTCGGTTGGAAGCTGAAATCGTATTGGACCATAAAATGTAAAAAAATCTCATTCGAAACTACACCAAATCGTTTACTTGTGTCAAACCGAAACGCTTATATATACATATTAGAATCAATGTTCCTTATTTAGTTATTGGATATCAGACCTTAGTGGCATCAAGTGCCACCGGGATAAAGATTTTGTTTTTAGTTATAATTTTTTTTAAATAAAGTGGTTCGGTTCAATTTAAGAAATTAAATCGAATTGAACCCCATAAGAAGCGGTTTCAATTTAAACGAAATCGTACCGAACCGCATGCATTTAGATTTGATTTGGTTCGATTTTCAACTGTTTTATTATTTCTTTTTTTTTTCTTTTGTCTTTTACCTTATAAAAAATAAAATCAAACATCTTAGATCTTTAATTAAAATAAAAATTAAGAATTGTATCATAAAATCAACTCAAATCAATCTAGAAGAGCTCATAAATAAATAAAACCAGCAAGTGCCTATTTATATTTTTGTATCTTATATTAAATAACACTCGAGAGTGAAGATTCAAACCTTTTATTTAACTAATTAAGCTAAAATTAAACAATTGATTCAATTGCTTAAATTTTGGAGTTCACAACCTATAATTTAACGCGATAATTAGTTTATCAATCATCACCATTTATTTTATTTAAAAAAAATCATAACGATGATAGAATGATTCAACATAGAAAACGATCTCCAAAACAAAGTAATTAATTTACAATTATCTTTTGAATTTAAATGAGAAAATTTAAAATATTTTTTCGAACTTCCTTGAATGAAATGAATGGTGTAAAAGGTAAATCTCAATTTTCACAATAAAATTGTAGGGGATAGATTAAAATGAAAGTCAAAATTTATAGAGTAAATCGAAATCTCCTAAAATCAGAGGGTTCCATTAAAATTTCAAGATTTTAAGAAATATTAAATGAAAACTAAACCTAAGAAAAAATCATTTTTTATTTTTAAAAAAGAATCATATTTAGGTTTACGTTTACTCAACCCGAAACCCGACCCTAATTCGGGTTACTTCTTCGTTCTCAACAGATTTTCTCGCAGTCATACACAAACTCCGCGGCGGGAAAGCAGCCACTCTTCCAATCCCCGCTTCTCTAATATTTTCTCAGTTCCACTCCTAGTTCGAATTCCGGCGGTCTTTCCAATGGAGGACAAGATCGCTACAGCAGAGAAGAAGGTAATCTCCCTGTTCTTGAAGCTATTTTTATCATGTTTATGTTTTCACTCAATTGGTTAGCAAAGTGTATGCCTAGTATTTTGTTGCTTTTAGGCACGGAATCCGTCAAAATGTTAGATGGTCTTGGTGCTTCTGTTGGTTGAACAGAACAGTCTAAGAAATACCAGTTGAAGCGGTTTAAATTTGTATGAAAAGCTTTTTGCCCCATCGTCTTTTTTTTTGTAGGTGCTTGTTGAGATGGTGCGGTTGACCCAAAAGCGAGGAATGAGAGGTAGTGAAGGAGACTGGAAGGAGTTTCTTAATAGTCGTGACCCTAAGTTCGGGGCTAGCATGAGTGACCCGTCTAAGAGGCCCAATGATTTGTTGATTGCTTTTCTCAAGACATTTAATAAAGAGGATGATTTGATGGTAATGTGTCATTGGCTTTCTGTCTATCGCAAACGCCATTGGGAATTTGTGTTATCTTCTCGTTGGGCTCTTATGATTTACCGAACTAAGAGTGACATAAATCACGTGTATGTTTTTTCTTCATCAGTTTTTGGATAAAGTACTCCAGTGTAACGAGAAGCGCAATTTTGTGAAGCAAGTATCGCAGATAACTCCAGGAAACGAATCACCCGAGCAGGTGAGATATATATATTTTTGGTGGAGGATCAATATTGTAGTGACGATTTTTTCTAACTTTGTTACTTTTATTTGCCCATGGCAATCTTTTTTCTGAAAGTAGTCAACTTGTTTTCTCCATTGCATGAGTTCCTTTGAATGTTTTTCATATCAGCTATTTTTCTTTTCATAATCATGCTACTTTTACCATGCGCAATGTGGTAGGTGATTTTAGAGCTTGCGCTCTTTCAGATGTATAAATGAAACCATAATCTGTTTGTCTCGGATGATTGTTGAGCTTATTGATTGCATTTGGTCTGATTGTTCCAGTAATTATTATGCAAATATATTGATTCCTCACTACCATCACCTTATCCTAGTTAATTTTCAACTTTGTATCCGTCTGTTTTCCATTCTTTAATAACTTTTTTTATTCTCTGGCATTTTTAACCGATGTTTGTGGCAGTGCAGAAGCTGGTCCGACTTACCCTTGAACACCCACAGTACCCATTGGAATATTCATTCCCGTCATATGATAAGGTAGAGCATGTCAATTTCTGCTGTTGCTTTGATTTTTCCGTAATTTTTTTTTTCTTGTTTTGTTAATAGACTCCAATAAATTTTCCTTTTTAATATGCATGTTTTATGTTTTTACCAAGTGGGTTTGATTTTGAAGGAATGGGTTGTTACAAAATTTAGCCAAAAGTCTAAAGGACCAAATTCAAATTTGATCTATGCCATTGACTGTGAGATGGTTCTCTGTGAAGATGGAACTGAGAACTTGGTGAGGGTTTGCATGGTGGATCGTGACTTACAAGTATGTTCTTGACCTCTATTTCTTCTTGTAGCCTCTGTTCACACCTCCCTTTACACATACTCGCATGTTGAAAAACCATGGTTCCATCAGTATACCAATTTGTATATGATGTTATAGCTTTTCTCAAATCTCAAATCTTTTACGAGGCCCCCCCTGCTCAATTTTTTTTTATGGTGATTTTAGAGATCTACCTGCAGGTAAAAATTGATGAACTTGTGAAACCTAGAAAAGCTATCAAGGACTATAGAACTGATATAACTGGAATTTCCCCTGGGGATTTGGATGGAGTTTCTTGTTCTTTGGCTGATGTACAGGTAATTGTAGTTTATTTCTTATGTGGATGGTTTACTCTTCCTTAAACATACACGATCTGATATTCTTTGTTCAAATTGCAGAAATCCATTACAAAATTCCTTTCACATGGAAGAACTATTTTGGTAGGCCACAGTCTGAACAATGATCTGCAAGGTAATCTAATAATGATATCCTTATTGATTTTCCTTCAAATTCGTTATGAGCCACATTTTTATTTTCAGTTTCATCAATGTTCATGCGTCATGTTTTTCTAATCAATTTCTTAATTTGAGTATACATATTAATTTATTTATAAAATGACTATGCTGCCGTAAAATATATTCTATTAATTGTATTGTAGTTATGTCTTGTTCAATTTGGTGGAAGATGTATACAAAATGTAATTTAGTTTTGTAATACTTACCCAACTCTAACTTGGGTTGCTTTTGGAAAACTTGAACCTTACTATATTCTATAATACGAATGACTGGCCACCTTCGTATAAGGATACTATCTCAAAATTTTCATGTCATCATTCTTTTAATGTTTATTGACGGTATAAATTGAATTAAAAAGCTTAATGTATAAAGGGAAAAAAAGGAATTTTTAAAAGATTAAGAACAACATAAATCAGTGACAAAATTGTACATTTTTAATCTTATCCTTTTCTTTTTCCTTTTTTTCCTGGTAGAAAGTTGTTATTTAACCAAAAAGTAAGATTTGTACATAAAATTTAATGATGTAAAATTGAATTACCATTTTATTTTATATGAATGAATTTGCAAATTTATTCACATTCAATTTTATGTAAAAATATTAAAAGATCATATGGATATGATCAAATATAAAGCAACTAAAATAAGTCCTTATGACATTTTTTGTTCCCTTTGTTCTTTTGTTGCATCAGCACTGAAATTAGATCACTCGAGGGTGATTGACACTTCATTTATCTTCAAGTATTCCAATGGTTCTATCTATAGAAGGCCTTCTTTGAGTAAGCTGTGTAAGGTATGTGTAAGATACATGTTTGCTATAGTTCATGCTATTTCACTCACGCACAGAGTAGTTTTTTCTTTCTGCGACGGCTTTTATTTGCCTAAGTTCCCAACTGCAGAGCATTTGTCTTATAGATGCCCTTCTTCTTCTTCTTCTTTGACCTTTTGACAGTCTGTCTTGGGCTATGACCTTCGGAAGGAGGGTGCTCCACATAATTGTCTGGATGATGCTCAGGCTGCCATGAAACTTGTTCTTGCGAAACTGGGGAGCAAAGCTGATGATACGATTGCTATAGCTGATGAGGATGTAAGAACAGAGATTTTCCAATATAATCACAGTAGAGTATATGCTGTACGTGCTTATATGTCAATATTAACTTTCTATAAATACTGTAGACACCTCAAGTTGGTATGGAGAAACTACTTCTTCATCGGATACCAATCAATGTACCAAGTGAAGCATTGGCTCGGGCTATTCATGGTGACTTTACCATTGAACTTAAGGTTGGCTTTGTTCAGTTCTATTTTGATATGCAATCCATGGATATGCTTTACATCAATATTTTGTGATAATCTCCACGACATATGCATAGTCAATAATTCTGAGGTAACTTGTAAGATGAATACCATGAAAATATAATGCACGTTGATTAATGTACAGGTTTAGGATCCTATACTCATTTGTTGACTGCTTATTGAATGGATTTGTTGTGGATTAAGAAAGTGGAGTGGCTAGGATGGGATTGCCATTGTAAACTATTACCTAACGGCTGGTCGAGTTAGCACTTGGCAGATTAACTCTTTTTAAGATAAACTTCAATTTTCTAGTATCTGGACTGAGCAATTTAACTAGTAAAGCATAGCGTGTTTGGTTGCACAATCCTCTTCTGTAAAAGTCTAGCTACTATGGTTTAAACAAGTTATCCATTATGCAATGTCTATATTCTTCTCCACCTACGACCTTTTGCCAATGAATTTTATTTTTTGACGATTGATTTTCCAACAGCCACCTAAGAAAGGTCAAGGGGGGGATATATACTCTGCACTTGCCATTTTCAAGAATCCCAAGGAGGCACAGCAAGCATTTGAAGAGATTGAAGGTAGCGCAGATGAGGTAATATTGAATACACATTCTTCATTTTTTGTGAGAAATGATTTATTTTCTTCATATTCGTAATGCTTTCTGTATTCCCATATAATACTGACATTTTTCTCAATACGATGCCAGTCTCTCACCAAATTAGTTAATCATATTTCAATGCCTGGGTAATTGATTGTCCTCAGGAGAATTTTAGGATAGTTGGTTGGGTTACTTTCCCGCTTGGTTTTACTGATTAAATTCTCCAATCCTGCAATTCAATTAGGACTCATCTGGACGGCCTCAAAAGCTCATCAGATTTCAACATTCTGGATCCATTGTCAGTATCTATGTTCGCAAAATGGGACAAAAGGACTTTGCAGACAAATTCTCGTCTAAGAAGAGAGATCTGGAGGTGATTGAAAACATAGTCATGTCCAAAAAGCAGAAGACTGACAATAAAATGGAAATTGAGACAATTTCAAACTCAAGTAAATGTTGCAACCATGTGGAGGAGGTTGAAAGATTGAAGCAAGAATTGAAACGAAAGGAGGACTCGACTCACTGTTGTGATCACGTGAATGAGGTTGAGAGCCTGAAGGAAGAATTAAGAAGGAAGGATTATGAACTTAGTATCCTGCGTAAAACTATCACCATTGTGAAGAAGGATAGCAAAAAGAAAAAAGGAAAGAAGAGGTAAATTTTGCTTTTGATTTATGGCGAGATTATGAAGACATCCACAAACAGTTCCATCCTTCTATTACGCCAAGATTCAATTCCCTACCGCCGGACGAATAATCTGACATAATTTATTTGAAGACTCGGTTCCCTTGTAGATTATTGTACCAATCTCGCAGGGGCAAGAGAAAAAGGGGTTCGACTTCCCGGTCTTATTGCTGAAGAATGGTATCGTGTATGGTTTGCCCCAACTGCTTCAATAGGAGCTTATTCTTAGATTATTGTACCAATCTTGAATGAGAGCTTTTTTTTTTGTTTCGCTTTGTGCACCAAGTTCATTCATTTTTCAACGTTTCTTTTTACGTCTGGGTTGTCTAATTTCTGCTAAAAATATAAATTTTTATTGAGACACTTCCTCAGTTTTGAATTGTACAAGAGAAAAGCCAATGTTCCAAACGATCGAGAGATTTCCAATACCATATTTACGTACATTATTCAATTTAATTAGATGGACTCATTTCCCGTCCTATTTTGGAAACAAACTCTTCAAATATGATATTGGTGAAGACGATAATTGACTTTTCATACCAAAAAATAAAAAATCTCGCTTCAATGAGCAATTAATAAAATTTTGCAACCCTTTTTGAATTTTGGACAAACTATAAAATTAGCTTCTGATATTCTTCTGAAAAAAAGATTGGAATTATGCAGTACGTTGATGTACTTTTTTCTCTACCATGAGACCCGACGGTTTAAATGAAGGGGTCTATCATTCTACCGGAAAGACAACCGGTTGTATCATTCTACCGGAAAGACAACCAATTGACAGCCGATATTACCTTACTTCAAATATCAACTTCTGGTGACACAACCTTTCCAGTATAAATGGTTATAAGCAGCCGTTCAACTCATCGGTCATTCACTATCAAAGTCTTCTTCATCCCCAAAGGTGAAAACTGACGCATCAGCGGCTATTGCCTTGAAATCACTTGCTCTTACTGAATCCAAATTTGGGATCTCTAGGCCTGACGGTTGTATCGCGGCAGGTTCTTTGGGAGCATTAGGTTGTGAGTTTTTCTCATTTCCGAAGGATAAATGACTAGTTTCATGAGCTAAACTCCCAATTCTTTCGGAGAAAATTATTGTTGATGAATGATCAGTTTTTGAGTTTCCATTTCCATTTCCAGAAGTTGATTGAGTTAGACTGGTTTTTATGTCCCCATTTTCTTCGTCGCTATCAGAGAATACATTGTCATCGTTTTCTTCACCTTCGGACATTTTGTTTGAATTGGATTGTCCTGCTTCATGACCTGAGGCTCGATTGTGAATAGAACGACGATCAGATCCTTTGCCAGCTGAATCAGTTTTCAATCGTGCTGGCAAAGTACCATCATAGTCTATCATCACAACTTCGACTTGAAATCCAGGAGTTGGGAGTTTTCTCTATAAATGCAAAAGCAAAGGGTGTATAATTCGGCAATGGATTATGTTTGAAGATACTATTAAACGGTGTCGAAGTACTTGAAGCATTGTGGTGATTACCTTATCAAAACCATCAAGATCCGTGTCGCTTAATAATACTTTGTTTTCGGTCATTGTTGTATTTAACCAACTGGAAAAAGTAAATGGGAAAACAATGTTAAAAGAACTTCCCAATCATAATTAATAAACAAGATTGGAAGTGTCAAGGAAATTAACCAACCAGTAAAAATCCCCATGCCGGTCATGAAAATGAATTTTGAAGTCCCCTGACAACTCTGTCAAACCAGGCTCACCTGGCAGTGCAAAGACCACAAATCCTTTCCTTGGTGCCCTAATCCAGAAATCTTCTGGCTGCAGCATAAGTCGAGAGGTCGAATTAGAGATGCAAATCATCCTAAGATGTTATAGTGGAACTAAACCAGAGGTTTGAACTTCAAAAACTTCACCATTAAATCCTTCGTCTTCTGATGCTTTCTTGTTGAGAACAAAATCTCTGTAGATCATCGAAAAACTCTGGTAAGCATGACACGCGCACATGTATATGTATCATAAATTATCTTTGAAATCCATAGCCATCGAAACATAAAAGGTATTGTTGAAGCAACATAGCTTGTCAGCTTGGCCTTAATAAAGCAATGAGAGAAAGAAAACAGAGAATTATAAACATGCACTGAACCGATATACAAAATTACAAACTATTCCTCAAATCTCTACAAAAAGCGGAGGCTGTATTCAGAATAAAAAACATTGCAGGTTAACGAAATGACATATTCTCGTGAGAGATGTTCATTAAAGTCCAAATTCCTTTCTTCTTATACGACTCTCGATCATAAGGCAGAAATTAAAAAAGACCGAGAAAAATAGACTTGCAAAGAAGTCAACTGGAGGAGATCAGCTAATATTGTACGATCATACAAAAAAGATTTATAGGATAAGGAAAACAACAGAAATTCACAAAATACCACTGTGATTCGATATTGTAATGGAAGGCCTGACCCAATACGGGCACTTGTGAAGCCGAAAACCTCTCAGCATGCACCTGTAAAATTATAACATTAGTGAACTCTTGGTGGATCTATTTATGTTCTCAGTGACAAATATCGACAGCATACCTCCGTCCTGGTGGAGTATTTCCATTGAATTGTGTTAAAATGCGCTCAAAATACTTGACATACCTCTGCATCAAGTAAATAGGTATTAGAATAAAGTAAACTTAACCCAAAAAAAAAAAAAAAAGACAAAGAGGGGGGGAATTGAATGGCTAACAATCTGACTAGGAAGAACCAAAGCCTTCCCATCCACGCATCTTTTCTGATTGTAATAGTCAACTGCCTCTGGTGATGTTTGGAAGAACTGTATTCAGATGAAAAAGAAAGATAGTAACAAACAGGCCTAAGATGAGGTAAAATTGAAAATAAATCTACCAACCTCATGAGGAATAGAATATATATCTGACCTTTAGGAATAGAAGGAGGCTGCAAATCATTAGCCCTGTTCTTGCCATACCAGCTTTACAATGAACAACAACCACGTTCTCGATATCCTCCTTCAACCATGCATATGCACTTTGACAAAATGATTTTATGAGATGGATAGGAGGACAATTATGATCATCAAACGGAAAATGTGCAACCTGAAAAACCAAAATTAGAAAGTCGAAGAAATAATTAATGGAAACAGTTTAGTTGCCCCTTCCTGCCTTGAGAAATAAAATAAGCATCTATTATTTTTTGAAAGTCCATTATTCATAGCTACTCAGAAAATAAGATTTGCAGTAAACATTTGTAACACATTGATAGGTTTGCTATAATACTTATATTCTACAGATAAGAAATTATTTTGGGTCGCAGGATCCTATATGTTCCTCAACTGCAGTACGTTGGAACAACTGGTTGGTATCAGACAAGAAATTATTTGGAACAATCCCAAATTCAAGTTTTCAGATCAACCAAAGGAAAAAGAAGCTTATACATTTCTTGTTGTACCATTGATTATTATTAAAATCAGTGAGAATGCTCAATTGAAGACCGGAAATGTGAAACCTCACCTTCCCCTCAAATAATGAGGCATCATACAAACGCTCTGAACAAAGATTGTAAACTTTGTATTTTCCCTGCAAAAGAATAATGATTCAATTAGTGAACATATTCAATTAATGGGACAAGCGTTTGGGAAGAGAAGATCAACAAGATGTAGAAAGGCATGGTATGTAGCAATGCTGGTCGTAGCTCTTCCCTTCCCTAGTCTGCTGCTGTTTGGGATCATAAATTACCAGAAAATAAGTGAAAATAAAATTTACCTTATGATGAGTTTCAAAAAATTTGATCACTTCTTCCATATGATTTCTGTAAAATCCCTAGAAAAAAATTCCAATTATACGTGTTCAAGATGTAAAGGAACGATCTCATCCACTAAACACATAAATGCAAAAAGAACTAAATTTATCTGAATATTTTTCTCTTACCTCAAGGAATCCGAAAATTCCAGAGCTCATGTGACCAGCAGGAAACCCCATAGCAATTACGTTTTCAGTGATATACGTCAAATCCAAATCAAATTCTCCTTCCTGTTTAGGCAATAAATCTTATTAACGTATTCAGTACATTGAAAAATTAGGAAATTTGGAGAATCATCTCTTTAGTAAACCGTCCAATTAAAAAAAATTATAAATATATTTTTTCAATTAATTATGGTAAATGGTTCATTTGCATTGGTTTAGAAGTACTATAATATTACTTGTAGCCAGTAAGAGAAGAACTACGAAAGTGCACATAACAAATACAACAAGAACAATAAAATGGAAGAAAATGTAGCACAAAACACGACCTACCTGATATCTTCGCTTATTCTGAGAGACCATATGGCGTGCCTTTACTTGCATAGCCTTTACCGCATTCTGAGATGTGTCGACTAAACCTTTTGTTAATGATTCAAATACACCAGATTTCATCCCAGAATTGGTATCTGCAGCACCATCGCCTTGTACAGAAGACATTTTAGGTATCTGGAGTCCAAATCCGCTACTGAAACGAGCAATCGCTGACATCCCAGAATTTCCTGCGTTGGAGTCGTTTTTTGCTGCTTCAGGTTGTGGATTCCTAAAACTCTTAGCCCAAGATGAAAAGCCGGACGTAGATAAAATAGATGTCAAATTATCTACTTTACTACTTTGGTTATCAACTGTTGGAGCTGAATTGTTGACTGCCGATTGTGTTGAACTATTAGAAGTTCCATTATCCATCGTGGGCTACTTTAAATGCCGCTTTACTATCCTGGTTGAGACTGGGAACTATGTTGATTTCAAATTCTCAAATAGAAACCATGAGGACGAGACTAGTAGAGATATCCACGATGAAGTTACAACTTTTGTAGTTAAGTTTTACACCCAATCTGCAATACATAACTCCTATGAGCATACTTGATATCTTTTGCTCATCCCAGAATGCTAGATTGAGATATAGAAAACAATTGTACAATTCATGATATCATCATAAGAAAAACTGATCAAGAATTCTCATATAACAATTTAATTCTATAACCCTGTTCTCATTTCCTCGTTGTGCAACATCCGCTTAATGCCATTCAAAGGAAACTAGTGAGACTTGAACATAGTCAAAACATTATATTGCTCCAATCATCATTTTCCATTAACAGACTACATTTTAACACACCTTCAGTAAAACCCGTCACTTAAAATTAGTCACACATGCTAATAAGATTCGGGAACCTGATTTTGAATAAAGCACTTTAGATCTGCGAGTAAACACCGGAAATTGGCACAACGAAACGCAAATCTAATCGCTAGAGTAACAAATCATGCGCCGAAGCATTACGAACGCAATGTCGAGTTTAAAATGAAAATGCAGGCCAACTTACAGAGACGAATAGAAAAAATTGATATCGATCTCATGGAATAAATGATCGGGAAGGAAAGGAAGCGAAGACGATAGCGCGCCCAGTTAAGATCTCCGCGAAGGTCGAAGAAGAAGAAGAAGAATGATTAGAATTTTTACAAAAATGGCGATCGATAGGCTAATTCTTCTAATTTTCACGTTTGTTTAATCTGTTTGGATGAATGATGTAATTCAATTCCCAACTCAGTTTTTTCATCTCTTCATCATAGAAGATACGACACGTCGTCTTTGGTCAATTCAGGATTTGATTTCGAGACAGGTTGTCGTTCTAAGATGACGGTAATAATTGAATTTTGGTTAAATTATAAAAATATGCTATCAACTTTTGCATTTTTGGGTTTAAAATTACCTTTCAAACTTTCGAAAAAAGAAATACTTCCAAACTTGGGTTTTATTTTGTTTAAATATCATCAAATTTTTTAAAAAATTAAAAGAAAATTACTATTTCTATGTGAAGTAAATATGTTAATGTCTCGTTGAAAAATATTTCAAATAAAAAATGTATCTTTCGCTAGTATAGTGATAAATTTATTTGAAGTTGTTAAGTTTTATGAGATCGTCAATAATTATTCTATGACTTTATACGTTGGAAATGTCATTGCATTGTTGTTATTTTAAAAAAGGGACGATCTACTTTCTATGAACAATCCTTATTTGATAACTATTTTGTTTTTTAAAGTCACCATCAGCATTTGTTTTTTAAATGTAGCTTCTCCCCATTTTGTTATCATTATTATAATTCTTAAGTATAAAGATTAAATTTAAAAATTAGTTTTGGTAAAATAGATAACAAATAAAAAAATTTAGAGGTAAAAATAAAATTTATAGGTTTAAATTATATATATATATATATATATATAATTTAAACTTGAACTTTCTCTGTCTTTCTCTTTTTTCCCATCAATGCGTTATAACTTTTTAATACTTCTCAATCTAAGCAAGGATTTATCCAATTATTCGGTGTTGTCCATTGCCACTTTTATACTATTAACAAATTTACCAAATGAGTTTACAAATTATTCTATTTAAGTTAACGTTTGATATGTGGGTAGTCTAAGTCTAAATTAGGTGAGTTATGTTAGATGTTAACAATTTCTTTTTCTTTATTTGATTTTTTTTTTTTTTTTTTTTTTTGTGTTTGAAATTAAATGAAATTCAATTTTTATGGGTTTTTCACATTATAGGAGCGAAGAGAATGCCAAATTGGGTCAAACATTTATACAAAACAAATTTGATTGTAATTAAAAAATGTCATCACGTGTTACTTTGAGCTAAGTGAAGAGCGAGTTTGTATTGAAATTGTAAATAATAGAGAGCTAGTTAGTTGTATTTGTTAAGATGTTAGCTTCTAATTATGCTATTTGTTTATAGCTATTAATAGGGGTGCAAGAATAATTCGACAACTTGAACTATCAGACCCATATTATGAGTTGGGTTGTAATTTTTTTTTGGATTGAGTTGGGTGGAAGGATTGAAAAATTTGGGTTAACTCAACCCAACCCGAATTAATGTAATATATATAATTATATATTATATATTTTATTATTATTTATTTAATAAAAGTTAAACAATCTTCAAAATATTCGATTATGCTTGACTATTCTCATTCACAAACATTAAAATTTAGAAACGAAAATAATAATAATAATAGTATAACCCCACCTAATCCAATCCATATTTTACGAGTTGAAAACTTATTTTGGGTTATTCGTGTTGACAATCCAACCAAACCGAAAATATGGGTGGGGTTGAGTTGTCTCCCAATTCAACCCAACCCGCTTACGACTGTAGTGTTAACCAACCCTGCTTTCCTATAAATATCTATCATATTCTTCTTCGTAAATTAATAAGATAACTCTCCACTCTGAATGAAATTATCAGAGAAATTTGATGACCTGCTTGATCTACACGGGGTAATTATCAAATAGTTCCTCAAAGAGAGGCCAAGCAAAACCATGTCCAATAAAAGAAGTGCTAATGTCAGTCTTTAGTTTGAATTAAGAACTAATCTCTTTAGTTTAAGATGAACTAATCCAATAGATGTAAATTGAATTTTGTGTGTGGGATCCTACTTAAATTTTTATAGTAAAATTGTTAACTGAAGGTATAAGATCCTAAAATTTAAATTACATAAGAATTGAAGATGTCTACGAACGGGTGAATCTAAAAAATAAGAATTATGCCATTAGTTTAATTAAGTTTGACCATGAAAAGACACCAAAAAACTCATCTCATCAAGGGTTTGTGCCACTCAGGAAAATTGAAGATATCTCCATAATCAAAATGAAAATTTTGGTATTACAAAACCAATAACACAGCTCCATCAACAATTTGAACATTTCAAGAATCTGGACAACTGATCCAAAAAAATAGAAAAAAGAAGAAGAAACGATTGCAAAACAGAGATTTGTAGGTTCTGAGTTTGTGGGTCAATTTGGGGGCTTGTAATAAGCAAAAACTCCATAAAAGGCTTGTGCAAAAGTCAGCAATAGAAGAACTACTGCTGCAATCAAAGAGATAATGGCCCATGGATTACTGAAGTAATTGTGTTTCAAAGTTGCTCTCCAAGCATTCCATCTATGGTTGTAATATCTATTCACATCCTCAGACAATTGGGAAAGATAACTATCATTGATGTCATAAACTACCTCTTGACACAAACGATTGAAAAGGTCAGCAACTTCCTCATCACTACCAAGCCAATGCTCTATTATTCCACAATAATGGAGATAAGCAACATCTTCATGTGAATCAATTAGATTATCCATGAAAACCACATAGGATGTTATATCGTTGCTGCAATCAAGATGACATTGTTCAAACGCTATTAGATTCAGAAACAATGATCTAGTTCCATCGTGAATCAATAGTCGTGGAATTTCCATAACTCCATTGTTGAAATTTATATCCCAAAATCGATCTGTTTTCTTCTTCTTGAATCTAATCCCTGCATCTTTCAACTCTTTCACACAATGAATCAATTGCTGCCTCCGTTTATCCGCGACCCGATTCGCATGAGACCGTCGTTTCATCCACACTTTCGGAGCTAATTTAGGGCCTGACCGGAGGAGACTTCGCCGGAAAACATCAAGGCAATGAAGTCCGTCTTGATAACCTAGTGGGTCAAAGGCAGTTGTGTTTCCAAGAGATGATTCTAATTTGTTTAGGCTACTTTTGGTTAAGGGTTCATCGTTTGGGGTTAATGGATCGAAGAATCTGAGAGCTAATTCGGCTACGAGTCCTTTCTGGTAATAGTCACCAAGTTGAAGCTCTAGTAGCCGATCTAAAACAAACAGGGGAAGCTGATTTTCCAGCATTATCATATCCCTTTGGATCGAATGCATTGAACCGCGCATTGCGAAGATTGGATCATTTCGAGGATACCCAAGTTGTTTGAATCCTTCAGCAGCTCCTCTGAAGAGTTCAAGCACAAAGCAACCATCCAGCACCATCATTTCCACAAATTCATTGCTGCTAAAACTGAATGGTCCTTCATAACAATTACGGGCTCTTTCTTCAAGTTCTTTCATGGCGTCTAAATAAAGCTTTATGTCGTGTTTGGATCTCTCAAGGATGTGGTAAAGTGACCGCCATTTATGGCGTTCCATTTGCCGGAGCCGGCGTTTTCCATGGTGGTACGGTCCTAAAGAGATAATCTGAGGAACAACAGCTTTGTCTTCTCCATCTTTTAGGTAGTGGGGGACCTTGTAAATGCAGAGCTTTGCCCATGAACTTTCTACTTCATCTTGATGGGCTTGGTTAAGCTTTTCCTTGATGGTGATAACCCATTCTGATTCGGGTGATTCGAATTCGGGGTCTTCTTCAAGCTTGTGATCTTCATTTTCTATTATAACATTATGGGATTCTGATTGAATCTGTTTTGGTTCCCCGAGCTGGAGTTCTGATTTTCCATGAGAATCAACAGAGTTGGCTGAAATTGAGCTTCTGGGAAGTCCAGATTCTACTGTTTCTCTGAGCTTGAGGGTGATTAGATACCAGCTCAATAACTCTTTATTGAACACAGCCACCATTTTGAGTAGGGGATCATTGACCGGACGGAATCGATATTGGACAAAAACTGCAGCCGATTGTGGAGACGTTACGCCGATCGGCTGAACACACGGGCGGGGTGGGCGGTTTTGTCAGTTCCGTGTTTCCGGGCGAAATGAGTGAAAAAAAAAATGAAAAAGGAGAACAGAGAAGGAAATGGAAGTTAATGAAGATAGAGAGAAATTGACAAATTGAAAAAGAAGAAGAAAGATAATGAAAATAAAATAAGATAGAAGGAAGAAACCAAAAAAATAGAGATTTTGATGAATAAGAAAGAATGGAGCTAAAAGGGAGAAGAAAAGAAATGATGTAATGAAAAAGAGAAAAGATAGGGAGACAGAGGAGAATAGAACATATAAAATGGAAAAGTTAGAGAGGAAAAGAGATGAGAGAAAATAATTAATTAATTGTTTTGTAAGTACAAAGTTTTTCTTCTTTTATTTATTTAATAAAACCATTGCACATGAGATGAAGCTAAATTGCTAATTTCTCATCATATCATATTATCATCTCTCCACATTTTTTTTCCTTAAATTAATGGGCGGATATATTATAACATGTATTTTAAATACTATTTCTTGATCGCCTGCCCGGCCGCCTTCGATAGACCAATGCCGATAGTTTTGGCTCAATTTTTTAAATTATTTTGTGTAGGTTTTGTTCACAAAACTGAAAAAAATGGTTTTAAAAAACGGAAAACTCAAATAAGTGACAAATCGAAGGTAAAACAAAATAGAATCATGAAGTTCAAAACAAAGGAGAAAATGATTGAGTTAAAAACGGTAGGAACCAAATGAACTTCATATTACCAATTGAACTCAAATATATTATCAAAATATGAATTTTGAATTACCTTTTGACTAATTTTTCAAGTGATCGTTAAAGTTTGACTAGTTTTTGAATAACTTTCATTTCTAGTTTTTGAATAACTTTCATTTCTCACAAAAACATGTACTTCAACCAAAGATAACTAAGGCGTAATAATCATAAGAGGAGGGAAATATCCAAATCATTGATGCTTTTAAGTTTTCAATAGACGTGAAGCAAAGGTGTAGGTCATCAAAAACGAAATGGACCCATTTACTTGGAATGTTTATCTTAATGTTTGGTGTGAATGTGATGTTCAATGAAAAATCAAATTGCCATTATTTAATTCCAATTACGTTTCTCTTTCTTGTGTGCTTTTAATAGAAGTGCACGGTTCTCCTTCCTCTTCTCTCTCCTTTTACCTTTGTATTATTTATTATATCATTCATCATATGGAGAACGGTTAAACTTCCCTAAAATTTTCAAGTATTAAATATTGCCACCATCTTGTCACTCCACAGTTGACCCCAATGATAGCATTAGGTAGAAACAATGTGCAAAATCATGACAAGAACATGCTTCATAATCATAACTATTTTGTGAGATAACTCCCCTGTCTTAAATGCAACAAATGTCATTAAAACTGTTAAGGAACGTTGATGTTGAACCAAATCATTTACAAGAAGCACATGTTTCAAGTATAGCAATAGATCAAACGTAAGACCAACAGGAATTGAAACATCAAAACATGATCAACTTCCATCAAAACTAGAAGTAACTCATGTCTCACAATCTCTACATTCAAGCAGAGTTGATCTTGTACTTGTCCTCAACAGATTTCAAACTCAAGTATGATTTTGTTGGGTTGTTGTCATTCTTAACAGGGTAAGAAGCTTGCATTGCAATCCCACACTTGCCTTCGGTAGTGTGCTTTACATTGCGCTCTAGCTTAAAGTAGCCATCCTCGCCCCAACCTGTGCCCCATGAGTTCCTTACAAGCCAATAATCAACTCCATTTTCTTTACCATATCCAACGGCGACGACGCCATGGTCGAGAGCAGAGCCACATTTGCCAGTGAATACACCCTAAAAAGTTCAATAAATGTGTCCAATTATCACAATTTATGAATGGAAGAATACAGTTTGAAACGTGTGTGTGTGAGAAAAGTTTGCTCACCGATTGGTAGAGTTGCAAAGCCAAGCCACTAGCTTCAATGGCAACACTGACTGGCTGATGAGCAACAGCCTTCTTCAATGCTTCCTCGTCGTTGGCAGGGACGTCTTCGTAAGAGTCGATGCTAACAACCTTGGCATTTTTCTGTGAGCGATGATGGGAATCAAAATCCAACCAAGTAAAAAGAGTCAAAGAGATGAGTGGAAAATAAAAGAAAATCTCACCCTGGTGGGATCGCATTGACCATCGAAGGCTTCGTAAGGGTAATCTTCCTCAGTGTCCAAGCCGCCATTGTCAATGATGAACTGAAAGGCATAGTCCATAAGGCCTCCATTGCAGCCTGAGTTGTACTTTTTGTCACAACTAACAAGCTCTTGTTCAGAGAGAGAAATTAAATCTCCGGTAACAATTTGATTTATGCCTTCCACAGCTGCTATGGTCGAGAATGCCCAGCAACTCCCTGTTTCCCCCAACAACATAAACTTTCCACATTAGTGGGCTCACTTGTTTCCAATGGTAAAGGGTTGTCACACACATTAATTAAAACATGCTAAGATATCCACACCGCTCTTTTAGGCTATCAAATTCATTTATGCATTTTGAGTGCAACAAAGTAAAATTTGGTTTGATTTATCCAAGAAAAACAATGAAATAATTAGAATTCCACGGACCTTACCACTTATATCTATAAAGACTTTTCTTAAATATATCAAATTCAATTATTTAAAACAATCAAGACATAGAATCACATACTGAATTTTACGTTGATTGAGTCGTGCTCATGCTACAGTTAAAGTTTCTGAAAAAAGTACACTACTACAAAAATTGAAATGGATTAATTTTTAAAATACATGAACATCGATTTCATTGTAAAGTGTCTATTTGAAAAACTTTAACAATTTAAAATGAAAAAAAAAAGTAAAAGATCTAAAATTATATAGGTGATGTATTAACTCGAAATAGATAGTTCGAATTTCATATCAATTTTGGCGTCCATTCGATAAAGAAGATTGTTTCTGTTTAATATTAAAGATTGAAAGTTGAAAATTTGTACTGTGGGTTCTCAAAAATGATGCCCCCTCAACCTGTAAGTTAGCCTTGGGTGAGCGTTTAGTGGGGCTGGCGCATGGAAGTGTGTTGAATCCAGCCCAACATTAAATTCTAGTTTGTTTATTAATTCCTTCTATTTTAAGGGCTCTTTAAAATAATTAACATATAAATTAATCTTAATAAGTGAAATAAATAAAAAACTAACAAATTAATCTAGAAAAGTGGTAACAAAATTTTATCATTTAAAATATTTTTTCCTGTGATAAAATATGTACCTAAATTTTTTTTTTGAAATTATTTAAAACGAAAAACAATTAAATTATTTACAAATACATCAAAAAAAAAATATTAAAACTAAAAAATGGCTTAAAATGTTTAAACATATACCAAAATGTCAATATTTATGATAATATATGTATTTTTCTTGGACATTTGGTAAAGATCAAAATATTTGTAAAATATATAAAAAATTCATATCTAAAATATATAAAAGATAAAAAACTTTAACCATTTAAAATTACACAAAAGAAAATAGTAAAAAGTAAAAGATCTAAAATTATATACTTCGAATTTCATAACAATTTTGGCGTATCCATTCGATAAAAAATATTGTTTCTGTTTAATATTAAAGATTGAAAGTTGAAAATATTATTAAGTATGTAGCAATATTTTTTAAAAATTGTAAATATAGTAAAATCTATCGTTTCAAGATTTGGTACATGGTTTACATGTACAGGTGACACTCCTATCATTGATAGATTTTGCTATATTTACAATTTTTTTAAAATATTGCTATATACTTAATTATTTTTAATATAATTGCTACATTTGCAACTATCTTTTTTTTAAATTCTATTTTGTTTATTAATTCCTTCTATTTTAAGGGCTCTTTAAAATAATTAAGATATAATCAAATAAAAAAAACTAACAAATTAATCTAAAAAAGTGGTAACAAATTTTATCATTTAAAATAATTTTTTCCCAAAAATAAAATATGTACCTAACATTTTTTTAAAATTATTTAAAACGAAAAACAATTAAACTATTTACAAATACTTTTAAAATTAAAGAATGGTTTAAAATATTTAAACATATACCAAAATGTCAATATCTATGATAGTATATATCATTTTTCTTAGACATTTGATAAATATCAAAATATTTGTAAAATATATAAAAAAATTCATATCTATTAGGATTAGATATTAAAATTTAGCTATTTAAATAATTTTTGGAAAAAATATCAAATTTTATAGTTAAACATTGTATGTGGTACAATGATATAAACTAAAATTCATTAAACAGAGAATAAAGAAATTAGGATTATATATGGAGATGAATTTGAGAGTACATTTCTAATTTTATATTAAATTGTGCCATTCCAAGGCTAAATTATCCGACACTAACTTCAGAACTCCCAAGTGAAAAATATATTCTTTGCAGACAAAAAGTAATATAGATATTTATGTAAAAAATATAAATATATATATATATACATTTTTAAGAAATACTTTACAATATAAATTAAAATATGGAGAAAAAAAATTAAATGAACACAGACTTTGTTAGTAAATAGTTTCAAATTTTTACTATGTACGAAAATGCCCCTTAAACAAAATTTATTTAGAATAACTCTAAATATCCAAAACCGCAGTTGATATTTAAAAAACTCACCGCAACTTCCTTGATTTTTGACTGGAGCAACGGCACCTCTGGCCCTCCAATCCACAGATTCCGGCAACCGATCGCGGTTATTGACGGCGTATCGGCGGCTGGCAGTCTTGGCCTTCATAACTCGTCGAGCTGGGGGAGACCTAGTCCCCAAATACAGAGCCCGATACTCGTCGTTGGTCAAATCGGCGAACATATTCAATCCAACCTTATACGTCCGATTCTCGGAATTATGATCATCGATAAAATTGAGATTCTCCTTGAAGATCTGAAACCTCTTCTCCCGTTCATCGATTCCGTTATAGGCCTTGCCGTGCTTCGCCAACCATAGGTCGTAGATTTCTCTAACCTCGCCGTCGCTTCGGCGGCTGAGGGCGGAGGCGGAAATGGAAAGGAAAAAGAAGGAGAGGAGGGCAAGCGAAGTGGTGGCAGTGGCCATGACGAAGGTTGCTTCAAGAACAGGAAAGATGGTTGATTCCGAGTTATGGAGAAAGTGGGGAAGTAGCTGTGGGTATTTATAGGCTAAAGGAGCTCAAAAAGTGAGGGAAAACTTTTCCTACTAATATGGGTTTAGTTTTTAATTAATAATAATAGTAAAAGGGTAATTGTGCTTAGTGATGTGTCAGAGAAAAAGGTTAATTAATTCTTCGCCGAAAGTTTCTTTTTTTTTCTTTTGTGTGAAAATGATGTTTCCATTTTACAGAAATCTGTGATATTATATATATTTTTTGAGAAAGTTAAATATATAAATGAAGGTAGAAAAGTGGAAGGTAAAAGAAGGTTGGATATTATATTGGTGAGTATTTAGGGAGATGAGTAGATCATGAGAGGAAGGAAGGTAAGGCAAGTGGGAGTTATGGGCTGATCAGTGAGTCAGTTAGTCGGGGCTCTCAAGGGTTCTGTGTTTACTCCATCCCTAACAAAATGACAACTTCCATTACTTATGGAACTTCAAGTTGAAGTTTAACTTTGTGACGTATTTTTCAATACCACTTTTTTTCTTTTTTCTCTATATCTTTAAAGTTTAAGTTTGAGACACAAACTTCAACTAATTCCAAAACAAAAATAACTTCAGTTTTTATATGAGCTTAGCTATTTTAACGTAATATAAACAAGATAGATGTTTATAGACATATTATCACTATTAGTTTTTGAAAGAAAAAGCTCAGTTCTTATTTATTTATTTATTTATATTTGGGAATGGCATATTTATTTTGAAATGAGTTGGAAAAGAGATTCCAAATTTCATGTGTGTGTATAGATTTTGGTAGTTTTTTTAGTTGAGACATGGAGTAGGAGAATTTGACTGGAAATTTTTCTGTCTTCGAAAGCATACAAATGGTAATTGAGTAAAGATTAGGTTGAGGATCTTTGTAGCTAAAACAAGGAATTATTGATTAAATAATGCAACCGAACCGATTGATAGAGAAAGAGTGTGCCAATATCACATTACTGTCATTTCCCATACACGAGGAGGTCACATCATGCTGCTCTCCCTCTCTCTTCCTTTCCTTTCCTCTTTCTTTACATTATCTACTTCTCTTCCTTCCACCATTCTATTATTATTATTATTATTACTACTTTAATAAGAAGGGAATAAGGTAAAACATTATTTTCTAGCGGTAAACCCATAAACGCTTTTGCCAAGAATACAGTTCACACCTTTTATTCTACCATTCTTATTTCTGTAACTTCTCGTACATTCCAAAAAAGAATAAAAAAAATATTTGTACGTTAGAAAAATAAAGAAAACTAATCCTTTTCCTAAAATTGACTAATTACTATTTTATTGTTAATTGGTTTTAAAATGAAATTTCATAATATCAAATACAGTATTATAATTCAATATTAAACCCAAACGAGTATTTAGTACAAAATCGATGAACTCAAAACTTGCCATCAAAAGTTTAGACCAAAACAAATACTTTTAAAAGTTTGTGAATAAAAATATGATTTTAAAAAAAAAAAATTCCCGACTTATTTATACCATGACATTTATCTACTCTGTTAAAATTGTATTTATAACAATGTAAACCTATTTCAATAAATAAAACATCACTTTTCAAATTAGTCGGAAACAAAAAAATTAATTCAACACTCTGCATATTTAGGTTAGAGAAAACAACATATGCTAAGTTGCAAGGGAAAGGCAAGAAAAAAAAAACAAATCTATGAAAACGTAGAACTTGAAGTATAAGTAAACATTATTTTTAAAAATTCAAACTTAAGGACGAAGGCTAAGACTTCGAAGAAGAAAAAAAAAACAGAAATAAAAGGAGGGAGGATTAATGACTTCTTTTCCCAAGAAGCTGAGAATTGAAAAGGAAGGTGGCAGAAAAGTGACCATTCCTTGAACCAAAGGAAAAAAAATGAAAAAAAAGAGGACCCAATAAAATATTAATCGGTGTCTTGTCTTGGGAACACAAATTTTTAATCTTCTTTTGGATCATCTTCTCTTCTCTCTTTGTTGAATATTTATCATTCATTCTCTCTCTCTAAAAATATTTAATTTAATGTGCAGTACTATTCCATTATTACAAGATTTTTTGTTTTGTTTTTATTTTATATTGTATTTCAAGTTGAAGTTGGATGAATATAGAAAGTTATCAGGTTAGATTCATTACTGAGCTATGTCTATTGATTTATTCTACCAAAGTGTCTGTTGGGTCTATAATGAGCTGATGGACCATAGTTATTTTCAAAGAATGTACTGCCTTTTTCTTGCTTTCCCCAAATTTATTAATTAATCTGACATTGATTTTTCTTATCTTGATATGCGATTTCAAGGAAGTGTGGTAAGGTATAAAGTTTGGCTCAAGAAAGTAAATATAGAATTGAAATGGAAAATATATATAACTTAATATCTTTGTTAACGGTGGTATAAAAATAAGAATGAGAAAATTTGTAGTACATGGTATATATCTTAATCCAAGAACTCCACACAATCCCCAACACAAATGCCTTTTATGGCAAGTAACGAATCGAGGTAAACATAGTATATTCCAATAACAAATACGTGAAATTCATAAATGCTTATTTTTTCGTGTAACTTACGAACAAGTTTATGGGGGGAAGGGGAAATTTGCAAGTGAGTAATCTATTTTAAGAGGGGTTGAGTAACAAAGAGAGGGAGAGGTGTTTAGCATAATGTTCAATTAAGATATCAAGAGTTTTCACCAACTTTTTTTTTTTTTTTCTTTGTTTAAGAAGTAGACAAGAAATTCACAACTCCTATTGAGAGCATCACGTATAAAATTTTGAAAGATGTTGAATACAAGCTTTCCTGCAGTAGCAGGTTGAAATTCCTTTCTCATGAAATAAGAACATCAATCACCCCACCATTAAGAAAGAAAAAAATAATAATAAAAATTAAAAAAAAAAAAAAAAAAAAAAAAAAAAAAGGAGGAGAAGAAAATTGTAACCGAGTCTGAAATCAAAACTGAATTCTTTGTATACATGGGCCTGTTAGGAAACTTGCCTGTCCTGATTTGATATTTCCATTGACACCATGAGCTTTCTTTCTCCAAAAAAAATCATTTCTTCTCTGAATTCTTATCACCTAATCTTTAAACACCAGAAAGATCATGGACGTGTTATGGGTCGATTCTTTTTAGTTCTCAGAATGTCTTACTGAAGTTTGAGTATCGACCACTTTCGGTTCGTGTCGCTTTCTCTTGCTTCGAGAACTTCTTCTGGATCTGGATGAATGAGACTTTGCAGGAAGCTTAGTTGTTTCCTCGTGATTGCCTGTCTGAGCTTTTTCGTTGGTAGGGAGTTCGGGAGGAACATCCGGCCACGGTGTTCGTTTAGCAGGTACAGTAATCTCCAAAGGAGGGTCAATTAACCACCTGTATGAAATAGAAGTGGAAGCATTAAGTGAATGTAAAGCTATATTCAAGATCGAGGGTCGACGAAGGTTGACTAAGGAGGATCAAACATTCCTAGTGAAATGGCGAACAGTTCTATTAACTTAAAAATCCAAGGAATAAAAAACAACCCATGTGAAGAAGATATCATAGACACACGTGCAAATGCAAACACAGAAACGAAGTGGGTGGTGCCAGAATAAATAAATTACCCAGGTACTACCCTGACATTTCCTTAATACGACGGATGTCTCTTTGTACCAGCTCAATTATAGCGAAAATGAACATTAAACAAGGTAGATCAATGCGGATTACGGTACCAGACAGCAAGGGATCACCACATTTCACAGTCAAAGCGCATACAGACAGAACAATCACTTTATGACTGACAGTTTTGTGAGAACAGAGCAAAGAAACTATCTACAGGTCATTTAAGTATATGGGTGAGCATCCAAGTTATTAAAACATTGGGGGAAGCTTGGAAGCAAGTCAAATATCTCACAGGGGCGCTGTCGAAGAAGGGCAAATGGAAACATTGCATTGCAAATCCCTACGACCCTAGCTTCCTAGAGACTAAAGACTGCTCGATAAATTGTGAACTGGCATCCTTAGTCCTTGACTGTTGAAAAACAGGCCCTCCGTCTTATGAGCTTCGGAGTCTCCTAGATATAAGACGGTTCTTGTACTATTATTTTAAATTTCGTACATACAATTTGCCAGAAAGAAAAGCAGAAGTCTGAAGGGACTTCTTACTAAGTTACTAAAAGACAGCACAAACCGAAAACATTGTAAAGTGGCACCATAGCATGGCTAGGATAGAATGCAAATGATATTTTCGGAAAACTTCATTGAAATTTGGATCTCGTGGATCAAATTCTTAAAGGAAAAAGAATGGCAAGTGAAAAAACATGTCCAAGACTTTGGTGAGAAAGCCTTTCGAGAATTTCTGGGATGACGTCGGCCTCTCCAGAATTAATAAGGAAAAATATAACCCAAATGAGTTTAGTTTAGTGATAATCAGCCATAAACTTCATTTCTAGAGGTTGTAGAGGTCGGAAAATCAATTAACCCCCGCAATTGTTGTACCCTAAAAGAAAGAAATCTATAATGCTCAGTAGAAATAGACATATAAATGGCAAAGAGAAAATGGAAAAAGAGAGAGAGAGAGAGAGAGAGAGAGAGAGAGAGAGAGAGAGAGAGAGGAAAATGGGCAAAAGAAGAAAAATGGGAGAAAATGTAATTAGGTACCAGAATCTGGCCATTAAGTTGATCGATCCTTCTTGGAAAAGATAAAGGCAAGATTATAAAAGCGGTTATGGTTTTTGTTCTAAAATCTAGGCGTTCAGAACGGTCGTCAAAAGTCAAAATGGAAAGAGAGGGGGCCAACTAGGAAGAAAATATTTACTAAGCAAAAAAAATTTCTCGGTGGAAGACGCTGACACTAATCTTGCCACCGTTTTGGGTGTAGCATGTTAAGTGCACCAACGTTTGAATGAATATGAACTCAATCAGTTTTCGTCTTCAATAGAACGACAAAAAGTCTATAAGATTATCCATGGTTCCTTCCAACACTTGGGCCATCTCAGACATTGAGGTTATTGTAACTTAGAAACGAGAATACCTACGCCTAAGAGGAACAATGAAATAATAGTTTGAGAAAAGAAATTTTATTCATAACAAAAATAATTTCAGTTGAAAAATGGTACATACTAAATATAGTAACAAAATCATCTTATTTTCCGTTACAGAATTACATAACCTTATTAACTGGTAATCTATACTATTTTAAATAAATAAAAAAAATCAATCTTACATTAGTCAGAAATTTATATAATATAATATGGACACCTAAAAAAATTATTATCCTGTTAAATAAATGGTATACAAAATTGTTGAAAATACTTTTGTAAATATAATTTTGGAAATCAGTACAAGAAAATGAGAAGACAAAAATGGCGGAACTGCATCATAAATATACAGAAGTAGTGGCATATACTTATAATAAAACTAACAATTGCATCAAACAAAAAGCACAGATCAACCACCTATCACAAGAATCTATTGGATCAATAAATATTAATGTAATTTAGCCATTTATTTATTTAAATAAGCACGCAACAATTGCAATTTTCATAGTGAGAACATGCAGAAGCTAAAATTAGAGATACAGCATAGATAAAACATCAAATCTGTATAAAAAAAGTGTTTGAAACACATGAACAGCGTCTTCACCAGTCTGCAATCAACTTTAGATTTTAAATCATGATCAAAGTAAAGGTAAACAAGACATCCTTAGAGGCTAGAGAACACATTAAATTAAATGATCATCAGATCGGACTGAACAACCTAACATTAAATTAGGTGTTGTCATGCGATTAAAATTTCAAAAGACATTCGAAACAAATTGACCCAAAAGTTGCATATTGTTTCGTTCATGTTTAGTGATATATCTATCGGATTGATGAATTTCATATACGTAATAGGGAGGAAGGCATGAAATAAAAGATGATACTAACCCATGAGGAAATTTGCTATCAAAACGAGCTTCAACTCTGAGCCACCAGAGCAAAACTTGGCGGCCACAACTTCCAAGCGGCTCAACCATGGATGTATCCTTCAAAAGAAATAGTGGACTCTCTAAAGCGTCATCACCAACCTCCAATGTATCAAACTCATTGACCCATTCTGGCTTATCTTCTGCATCTTTCCATAGCAACTTGGAATTCAACACAAACCCACACCACTCAAGCTTCCTCGGAAGAACTGATGTCTTGTCACCAATGAATTTAGCACTTTTTCCAGCGTATGGAAGCGCATTGAAGGTGTGCCAACCAACCAATTTATTGGAAGAATTGCAAGCAGGACCCTGAGCAGGAATTGGTGGGTTCTCCATCTCCTCTGATGATTCATCTTGTTTATCAGACTGAACAATAATTCCGACAGACAGAGCTCCAAACCACTTCACGTTCTGGATCTCATCAAAAAACTCCATACTGTGCATATTACTGTCATCCACGAATATCACGATTCCATCCAGCATCATTTTGCTCACGATTCTGCATCATTTCATACCTAAATAATCAAATTCATGATCTAAAAGCAACCTAAATTGTTCGGTCATATAAAGAGAAAATGGAGTATGAAATACAATAGCATCATCATGCACAATCTTTGATTTTTTTCACCTTTTTTGCCCCGCAATTAATAGCTTACTAACTAAATCATATACAGTCAAATCGTACTCGAGCACTCGGCTTTGTTTAGAAAGAAACAGGATCACCTAACTAACTTCTTAATTCATCAAACAAGAAGCAGGCAATAAAAAAGGCAGGTATGGAGAAATAACCTCAAGGCATGGAGCCTCATCTGAGCCTCCATTCGATGCCTACCCTCCCAAGAAGTTGGCATCCGCTGATTGAACCCAACGTGGATAGTCTCCAGCCCAGACTTGGCAAGAACTGAAGCAGTCTCGTTGGTGATTCCACCGGCCTCCACCACGATCCAGACAAGTTCGTAAGGGACCAACATCAGCGCGTGCATAACACCAGTCATGTGAAGCGCCTGGAATGTCCGCACATAAGTTGGCGTTATAGCAATTATCTTTCGAGGATTCTTGACCCCAAATTGACGCCTCTGTTCCCTCTGCACCGTCTCAATAATCTGGTGAGCCTTCATAACTTCAGTAGGGTTTGGATGCGGCCACGGCCGGATTCGGATCCCATGCCTCCCCACCACCACACGGCTACTCGAAGCGGCAATGGTCGTATGCGTCGTCTTATTCACCGGAATTTCAAGATTTACAGTCGGATTTGACAGGGAAGTAGAGTGAACGTTCAGGTCAGTGGCAGATCGAAAAGGAGTCAAGTAAAGGTTAGTGGTGGTGGAAGTAGAGAAGAAAAGAAAAAACACAAGACGAGAGAAGCGAAATCCCAGTACAAGACTGATGAGGCAACAAAGTCCATGAAGAATCAACCAGAAAATCCCCGCCGGCGACTTGATTGGACTATCAGCAGACGAATCCAACGGCGATCCTCTGAAGCTATTAGCCCGACGGGCAGCATAAGTCTGCTGCAATGCAGAAAGCTTCATATTCTGGGTTTGCCTCCACAAACCCTTTTTTCACTAGAACCAAAAGGGAAGATGAGTTGGGTGGGAAGAATTAGAGAAATGTCCGAAAGGGGGATATTACAGAAGTTGCTTTAAAGGTGAGATTGGAATTGGGTTGAGAGAATGAGAATGGAAGAGAAGTAGCTCAAGGGGTTGATTAGAGAAGAATTGCTTTGAGTTTAAGAATGAAAAGCTTGGGGGTAATGTCTTTGTCTGAGTCTTTGGTTTGGCGCACACAAACACACAAACACACATACACAACACACACACACAACACACAAGCGGTGAAGAAGGCGATATTATGCCAAAATGAAAGGGAAGGGGCCCCAGATGCTCGACGAAATGCTTGAAAGAGACAGTAACAATAGATGAATTTAGAAAAATGAGATGAAATTAAATAGAGAAAGAGTTTGAATAAGATTGAAACGCATCATCCCATTTGCATTTGCCGCACTTTGGTTGTTTTGGTTTGGTTGACGCCGGATTAGAATTCAACGCATAGCCTCCAACCAGTGGTTGACAGATTCTCGCCTTTTTTCATCAGAATATCATCATTCAATTTTGATACAAAACAATTATAATTCTCTCTTTTTAGTTTTTACCTTCTTTTAAGCAATCTAATTGGTGAGTTATTGAGCTCTTCAACAAGTTCCCACCTATCAAATGATTGCCTAACCACGCAATTCCTCTCACTAAATCATACCCTTTTCTTCTCGTGAATTTATTTTACAATTCTTCCCCTTTTATTCTTTTAGGTCCTTCTTTTTTAAACTATCGATTTGGTCTTTTTACAATTTGGGTACAATTGGAAGTTAGTTCAGGAGAATTTTATCAATTTATTAAGCTATACAAATTAAATTCCAATTTTGTTAAAATTATTGAAACCAAATTTTTAATTTTACTATCAATGTAACAGTGGCACAAAGGGAATGATCTACCAAAATAGCCCCCATGTATTTCTGATTGAAATGATTATACAAAACAAATGGTTTGCAAAAATAAAATTAAATATTTTCTTGTGAGTTATTTATATGTAACTATATGAGTGAAACCATATTAAGTGGCCTTGCCATATTTTCAATGTTAAATGAAAATGATCGAAATAATTTGCTATATTATTCGAAAACGTTTTGTATAATGGCAAAGTTTATATATTTCTTTAAACGAAATTTGTACGTTGAAAAGGCAGTTTTACATAAAACTATGTCATATTTCTAGCACAAATTATTGTTTCTATGTTATAAAAATATATTTTTAAAAAAACTAATTTCCTTGAAACTATAGGCTTTTTTTTTCTTTTTCTAAAAGCCTAAAAAGGTATTTTCCAACATATTTATAGAGTCAAGCTAATTTATTCTGCACTATAATTTGATAATTGTTCAAGTTGAAATAGTAAATTATACAATTGAAAACTTATCTATCAAACTATATGTATAAAATTCTAAACTTATGAATCACATGTAAAATCAACGTACATTGTTTCGACTTTCAACTTTTTAAACAATCATTTTCTAATCCATCCATAATTCTAATATATGTTATACAAATTCATCATCTATGGTTGAACGAATACATAAAATATAGGATCTATAGATTTCTAGAATTCTACCATAAGGAGTTGAGAGCTATAATAAGGTTGAATTAAATAAACAGAGAGAAAATACCAACCAAAAATTAAAAAAAAAATGTTAGTCAATTTGAGGAATGTTGCTGTAGGCCCCATAATGATTATAATGGTTTTCTTTTTTAAAAAAAAAAACAACCAAAAAGGGGAATTTGCAAAAATTACAAGCAAACAACCATATATTATGTTGCTGATCAATGAAGCAATTTCTTAAAAATTAGGAGAGTTGAAGAATTTTGGTGCACATGAAAGTCCCAATATCACAAAGGCATTTTGGTGAAACCATTACATCACTTCTGGAATTTGCCTTTTGTTTCCTTTGAAGCGAGGCAAACCAATATCCCATGCAATTTATTATAATGCTCATTTACAACCCCTTTTAATTATTGCTTCTCTTGCTCGTGTTTTTTAGTGTTAAAAAAATAACAAAAACAAGAAATAAATCATTATTTTCTAGCTAAATGTTGATAAATTCAATTCTCTCTTCACATCGTCTACAACGCTTTCTTAGCCAAACTTCATTACTACTTTTTATGTGATGATAGATCTCTATATATCTCATAAATAATCCAAACCCTGTTACTATACTAAATTTGAAAGTGACATATAGTTTTGAATCATTTCGGAACATGGGCCAAACCCTGTATTCAGAATTTTGGATTGCCAACAGATTTGGGCCTCTCGGTCGATCCAACTCATAATTGAAGGGCCGTCCAAATTAACATAGTTCTAAGCCCATTGTAACTCAAACCTTCTAAGACGGCTGGAAAGATGGAGAATTGTTTGGTGATTGTTTCGATAAAAATATGTACTTTAGGTCTGCTTTAGTAATAATTATTTGATTTTGACAGTGTAAAACTGCCACTGCCTTTGTATATTTACCAATGTTTTAAAAAACAATCAAAATTTGAAAAAGAAGAAAGGGAAAAAAAAAAAAAAAAGGTTTGTGGTGGGAGTTGGAAATTTACTCAAAAGAAAGAAGAGGCAGTAATTTTGAAGAAGAAAAGTCAAGTTGAAATTGCATGGTTGTGTATTTGGTAATTTCTTACAAAATAATATAAAATTCCGATTCATTTAATGTAACGCTATCAAACTAATAATATAGACGAAAATATAACATGAGGTTACGATATAATTCAGTCGGCCACTTTTAGGGCTTTATTTTTATTTTTAATTTTTGCTAATTATTTGTACAGAGAAGACAAAATAATACATAAATAATTATAAATAAAATAGCCAAAATTTGGAAGTGAATTTAATATTTTTGTCAACTTTTTACCGCTTTGTTTGTCGTCACACCCACTACCAAATGATCCACATAATTAGTGTAGATTATTGTTCCGATTTTGACTCATTTTACTTTCATACCATAAATCTACTCTATTTAATATATCTGAACATGTCTTATACTATTACTTTTTTTTCTTTTTCCGTAATGTGCCAACAGTTTTTGTCTGTAACCTCTCCAAAAATATTTAGTCTATTAATCCAACTCAACTATTATTATTTGCATGACATTGTCTGTTTTTAAATAAAAGTTTTACGTTACTTTGTATTTAGTTGTATTTAGAAATTTAAAAAAAAAAAAAAAAACTTCAATCTTTCTCTTTGTATCCCCATCACTTATTTAGTTAAAGAAAGGATTTTGATAGTATTTCTAGCAACATAATCATTTTTTTTTTAATTTCCTTTATTATAATAACTACCTTATAAAGAAAATTAAATTAAAGAAAAAAAATTAAATTACTAATTACAATATCAAAACAATTAAGGTAAGTACGAAGATATAATAGTATTTTTTCAAAACATATATATTTTTTGAATTGATATTATCTCATATCAAATAAGATAGTTGTCGATTTACAAACTTAAAACATTAAAAATAAAAAAAAGAGAGAGAATTCAACTAATCGAACTATAAAACAAAGAATTTTTAAACTTTTAATTTCATATCGATCAAAGTTACTTTACTAATTAAGACATCTTCAACTTCACAATTATACTTTTTTTGAACTTATTATTGTTTTTAACTATTTTCAAAACCAACATTTTTTTATTTTATGCACTCCCTCTACTAATAATAATACGGATCGAAGAACAAAAAAAGAAAGGTTTAAAATGAAAAAAGAAAAGAAAAGAGTAGAAAAGTGGATTAATATATGATGGAGTAGGGGGAAGACGAAAGTCAACTGAAGGATGGTGTGTATTTGACAGAGAGGAGTGTTGGGATGGGGATGAAGGACACGTGGCAAAATATAAAGAAATGGTCAAAGATCAAAGGGCTAAGATCACATATTTGACCTAATCACTATCTTTGTCCTTTTGTAATTTCCCATCTAGATTCTAGACAAGATTAACTTTTGTGGCCCCCGCCTTAAACTGCAGGTCAAGGTTCTCGACATTAAGCATCGGATTCCCACTTTCTCTTTTGCTTCCTTCTATTTTATTTTTCTATTTTCTGCACATTCATCTATAATTTTGCCTCTTTCTTTTTTCTTTTATATATATATTTATTTCCTTCGGTCAATTCATCTTTCCTTTTCCTTTTTTTTTTTTTCTAAATCTACGAACTCGATTTATTGTTTAATTTTAAAAAAAGTAAAATTAAAAATTTGTTTCAGAACACCCCAGAGTGACTTTGCAATGGGCGTGTGTTATTAAAGTAAATTCCAAAATGCTACTCGTAGATTCATACGAAAGTGGATAAAAATATTATAGAATGAAAAAACATATTGACTATTCTCTAGAAAAGAAAAGAAAAAAAAGAAAGAAAATTGACTATTGAGTGTAAAGATGACACAACCAAGTAAGAAATTAAAGATGGAGATAAAAAAATGTAATAATTGTTGTATTTTATATTGTTAGATTCTTTTTTTTTTTCTTTTGTCTGTATCTCTGGAGTTGAAATTTGGGATGACTACGAAAGTACTTAAATTTTGATGTTCAACATTGGGATTATTTTTCTTTGGAAAACAAATTTAAGTTGATCTGATAATGATTTCCTTTTTTACTTTTAGCATATGCCTTGCAATTTGTATTTTCTTTTTTATTTTTTTTTTCGTACGGTTCTCATTGGAATAAAATATTGAATATTTAAGTTAATTTATAAATAGAAGGCAATTTCTCCCAACTTTTAAAAGTGTCCAAATAAATACAACAATACAAAACAAAATATAGGAAAAAAGAGTGTTTATACACACATGATTTCTAAAAGCTTAAAGTTCAATATGTGTTTTATAATATATAGAAAAAACAAAGCAACAATAAATCAAAAATGTTTTTTCTTCCCAATGAATGAAACTGAGTATAAATTTTTAGCGTCTAGTTAATCAACATACCCCATAAGAATAAAGAACCAGTCAATTTCAAATTTCAAATTTTGAATTATAGACCCTATTTATGGCTATTGTTTTTTACTCTAACTAAAAAGCAGTTCAAAATAAACTTTTGTTTCCATTTTTAAATTTGACTACAAATTCAGTTGCTTCTTAAAAAATTTTAAATATGAAAATTTACTTTTTAAAAAAATTTATTTTTTTGTTTTGATTTTTAAAATGCTTACAAATATCACTAACACTAACATATACTAACACTAACATATATTGATGGACTATGAAAATTTACAATATTTTAAAAAATTTTGCAATTTAAAAAAAATATATTTTTTCAATTATAATATTTTCCAAAATTTGCCGTTCAATCAATTTTGTCGTTTAAAACAATATTTTTTAAAATTATTGTAGCAAATAAAAAACATAATTATAAAGAACATAAATAACAATTAATCAAGAATTTTATGAAATATGTGAGATAACAATTAATTATAGTTAGACTAGAGTAATTGAAGTTTATGTGTAAAGTCTAAACTATTTTAATTTGATAAGAAAGGAGTAAAAGATATCAAATAATAAAAAAAATTGATAGATGTGAAGTAGTAAAAACTTTAGTAAATAATAAATATAGTATAAAATGAAAACTGTGGCGGGCGTGGATTGCAATTAGTCAACACTTAACACAGCCGACGATGGGATGTCAAATGGGAAAATGGGGGTAAGTAATGGAGCAAATTGACAAACTTGTCCCTTTTAATTTAGATCCACATCCACTCTTTACTTAGCTTAGCTGGCTACCGAAGAATAATAAACACCAAATAAAATGAAAAATAGATGCAAAAGTGTAATAGAAGAGAACTACAACAACAACAAAAATCAAAAGAGAGAGTGGAGAAAGCGAGCGGGTGTATTTAGAGACTTTAATGGCCGAAATTCAGAATCCATTTTGACCACACTCTACAAATCTCTCTTTTTCTCTCTACCTGTCCCACTCTCCTCCTCTTTATCTATCCCCAAATCCTTCAACGTTCGTTCCTCTCTCCTATTTTTCCTTTACTTTTTCTTTTTCTTGTTCTTACACCCAAAGTTGTTTTTGTGTGTTTTGATATTCATGGGTATGTAGACATGGCCGTGGACCTCATCTCCCACCTTTCCCCACTCCCCAATATGGAACCCAACGCCGTCCAAGAAGCCACTTCCGGCCTCGAAAGCGTCCACAAACTCATCCGTTTACTCTCCATTCCCAATCCCCATTCCTTACCTTCCTCCTCTCAGTCCCCAATCGATTTCCCTTCCGACTGCCGCGCCGCCGCCGACGCTGCCGTCTCCAAGTTCAAAAAAGTCATTTCCCTCCTCGGCCGTAGCCGCCTCGGCCACGCTCGCTTCCGCAGAGCTCCTCTGCCTCAACAACCTCATTACGTTACTCCCATCCAACAGATCCCACCTCATCCCCATCCCCATCTTAACAGCAACAACAGCAACGATGAATCTCTTAATTTCTCCGCTCACAATTCCTTCATTTCTTCTTTGACCGGCGACGCCGATACCAAGCATCCTTCTTCCTCTTCCTCGCCTTTTCTCATTTCCAACCTCTCCCAGGTCTCCTCTGCTGGGAAGCCCCCTCTTTCTAGTTCTTCCCTTAAGAGGAAGTGCAGCTCCGACAACTTGGGATCCGGCAAGTGCGCCGCTGCTTCTTCCTCTGCTCGATGTCACTGTTCCAAAAAGAGGTCTCTGTTTAATTAATTTTTACTATCTTCAATTTAATTAAGGAAGGTAAAAGAATAACGTGAATTATAATTAACAATTGGGAACTTTGTTTATGGCGGCAGAAAATTGAGGGTGAAGAGAGTGGTGAGAGTTCCAGCAATAAGCTTGAAAATGGCGGACATCCCACCGGACGATTATTCATGGAGGAAGTATGGTCAAAAGCCCATTAAAGGCTCTCCACATCCCAGGTAACTTTTTTTTTTTTTTGTATTTTTGTTTTTTAATTACCGTTTTGTTGACTTTATTCAAACTTGGGATTTTAAATGTGAAATAAAACAGGGGTTATTACAAGTGTAGCAGTGTAAGAGGTTGTCCAGCCCGGAAACACGTAGAACGGGCCGTAGACGATCCGGCGATGCTAGTAGTGACTTACGAAGGAGAACACAATCACACCCTCTCTCTGCCCGAAACCTCTAGTCTCATCCTCGAGTCCTCGTAGAACATCTTCATCGTTTATTTCATCTTAATCTCCAATCAGATCCGAGGGTCAGTTTTTCTCCACGTTATTTATCATCATATAACATATATATATATATATATATATATATATATATATTAATGGTTCTCTTCCTTTTCTCCCTATATCTCTCTCTTTCCTTGAACAATGTGAATTTGTCTATTATTGTTAAAATTTAAAAATGAGAAAAAAAAAAAAAAAAAGGAAAGTAAAGATTGTGGATTTGGTATTAGTTGGAGTAGGATGCTTTCTCAGAAAAAAGAAAAAAAAAAAAAAGCAATTTTTTTTTCCATTTCATTTAATTTCTTAAGCACTTCTAATTACTTAATTTTCATGCCAATTTCTTGCTTTACCCGTTTTTTTTAATCTATCCATCTCTTAACAAAAAGGGTTTAATGTAGCGTGATATGTAGTTCATTACCTTGTATGGATATCCAATAGATTGTTTTGTTGACTAACTAAACAAAATTTGATATGAATTTGAAAAAATAAGCATATGAGATGTAACTAAACTACGATCTATAGTTGCAGGCAATAAATTAATTAAGAAGAGAGAGGGGAAAGAAAAAGAAAAAGAAAAAGAAAAAAAAAAGTAAAAGGGAATGGGTCAAAGAATTTGAAACAAGTGGACCATAATGTCGTTCTTCAAATCGAAAGGTTGACTAAAACAACAATAGAGTGGCTAAACATGGGACCCACTTTAACTCTCACCTAAACAATACTTAAATTAAATTTTGTTGGTTCTGTCATTATATCACATGAACATAACAATAATATATCAATGTCAATCAATATTATTGTATACTAAAACAGTTATAAAAATTATTTTAATTATATTGTTTTTTACTAAAAAAATTAAGTTAGAGTCTACGTTCTCTCCGTGTATATCTTTTTAATTATTTATGACTAATCTTTAATATAATAAGGATATATAAATTGGTAACTAAGAATAACTTAACCATATAAATTTCACTTGATCCATTTTATATTCTGGATTTAAAATTTCAAGATGTATTAATTGTTTAAGATGATTTTGGATGTGAGTACTATTTTTAGTCTAGACTCTTAAAATTGTTTGGAAAATACTTTGAAACGTTAAAATTCTTCTAAGATTATCTTTACAAATGAGGCGTTAAAAAGTATATATATTTCTAATCATGTCAAAATCCAAAAACACCTCAAGAAATTTAATTTTTGTAATTAAAATTTAAGTTGAGATATAATTAAAGCTTTAAAGAAATGTATATTAGTGAATGGTATTATTTATTCGATCTAACAACATGGTCGGAGTCGATGAATCGTGATCAAAACTGTAAATAATCAAATTACTATTTAAACATCTCCAGCATATGAAGAAAGAAAGAAGAAGAAGAGGTAAAAAGGTGAAGTAGGTAAGAAAAATATGTAGAAGTTAGTTAAGAAGAACAAAAAGTAAAAGTTATAAACATAGAGATGGAGAATTAGAAATGGAATAGGGAGGAGGAGGATGAAGATGAGGAGTAGGAGTAGGAGTAGGAATTAGAGTTTGGGGGTAGAAAAAACATGGTTGGTGTGGAAATGGGGAGACGTAAGTCAAAATGGTTGGGTGAGGGAATTGATAACGATTATTATTATTATTATTAACCTTTGTGGGGCCTTCCTATAAGATGGCCTTCCTTCTTTTCACCCTTTCCCTTGCCTTTGTCTCAACGTCAACTTTTCTCTTAATTTTGGTCCCATTTTCTTTTTTCTTATCTATGAAAATTAAAACAAATAAATAAACAAACAAGAATTTCCGTCCACACTCCCATTATTGGAAAAAACTCGTAAAATCAACCTTCTCTACCTTCATTTCAAATCAAAACACATTTAATTTTTATACCAAAGTCCTTAATTTAATTTGCTTCTTATAATTTCTCACCCCCCCCCCCCCCCCTCTAGAGAAATAATACGTTATGGATATTGGAGACACCTACAAAAGAAGGATGTACTTGTTCCAATGACTTCATTTATGTGCCCGTGTCTTAATTTTCCTTTCTGTAAGGTCTTATGATTGAAGATATAGAGGGATGGAGGGAAGATTGCACAGAGCTATTGCATGTTATTTATAATCACACTCATGAACTTCTAGTTTAATTAAAAGTTAGGATTTGTAATTGTGAAAAAAGAAAACTCGTATATGAAGGGTAGAGGGGTATTTTAATAAAAACTGATTATATGATTTTGATATATATTAATTTGTCTTATGTTTCAAACAAAGATAATTTGATATGCATGATGAGGAATTGGGTGAAAAGTTAGTATGATTTGAATGTAAATGATAATGTGCGGACTCGATTACCCCAACATATAATTCTATTTCTGTACCACAATCTTATCCTTTTCTTTTAAGGATTCAAAGTTTTTCATTACAATCAATTATTTATATACGAAGTCAAATGATTCTGTCTCTCTCTCTCTAGGTCTTTTACATTTTCGTCTTCACCTCAATTATATCAACCAAACTTTTTCCTATTAGATGATTTTGAAGTTTTTTTTTTTTATGAACGAATAGTTTGATCTCAAATTAGTGGGTTGGTTTTAAATCAATAGACGAATTTTGACATCCGATTAACCATTGTAGAACTTTTTGACTATTGTTTCTGGCATACAAACAATTTACCACGAAAACTTGTTGTTTTTATTTATTGAGTGGTGCTAGTTTTTCAAACTTTTATTATTTTATCAAGGATTAAATTTGAGGATATTTATAATATCATTTGTTTCCATTTTAAGATCAACCGCAACAAAAAAAAAAAAAAAAAAAAAAAAATTGAAATTTGAAGTTAAAAATTTAATATAATTCTCTATTAGGGTTAAATTTTGATAAAGTTGCTTCTAATTTACTTTTTCACAGTAAGGATAGTGAATGTTCATTAAATTTTGTCTGGAGCAATAAAGAATATGAATATATTTTCAAATGTTTTTAGAATTTGGTTGTTAATTCTCACCCAATGTATATGTGAGTAGGTTATGGATTAATACAGAATCAAAAATCTAAACTATTTCTTTTAAATAGTAGGTGCCCTTAAGTGCTAAGTTAACAATTAAGAATTGTAAAATTGTAACGACTCCTAATTTCATGTAATTAGTATGTAACTAATTGAAATTATTTGAGTTAATTTGGGTTGTTTGACTCTGAATTTTTTAAAAAGAAAATAATAATAATATGATATTTTCTTCTTTATATTCTATTAATGATAGATAGCTATAGAAGTTTACCCATTTTTATATTTAATAAAAATCTTAGTTTATTTTACTATATTTAAAAATATTTATGATTATTATTAGTCTTTTAAACAGTGATCAAATAGGAATGGAAGTGTGTTTTTCCAGAAAAAAGAAAAAGAAAAGTTATTTTCTTCTCTTCTTCATCTTGACGAGCAGGCCCCTTGTCTCCATCTTCAATCGTCTTCAGCCGCGGCCAACACCAGCTCGCCGTCAGCCTCGCTTTGTCGCCCGCGCCGTTCCTTTAAAGCAGTAAGTTGTTAAAAATTCAAGAGTAATAAAAGAAATTGTTGTAAACTTAAATTAAAAGACTAAATTATTATTTACATCAAAATTGGGAGACAAAAGTAGTTTTTAACCATAAATTATGAATTGGTCTCACAATTGATCATATATGTAATAATTAATATAAAAAATAAATAAATATGACACCCAAGTTTGAATATTAATTTATAAAATAATTTTCATATCCAAATTAGTCTAATTTATAAATTCAAAGGATTAACAGGAAATGGCAGATGTATATATTGTAGATTATACCTGTAACGGATCTCTTTATTATTTAATTACTTGTTGCTCTTTTTTAATAAAATATGAATTAAATAGAAAAAATATTGATTAGAAAGGGTATATATATATTGTAGATTACACTTTTTTAAAATAAAACTATTTCTAAAAAAAGTGTAAATGGTAAAATAATGACTATAAATGGTACTACAACTACTGCAACTATACATGAAGAAGGAGATTAGTATAGGTGCACATTTATTATTGTTGTTGTTATTATTATTAGTATTTAAAAAAAAAAAAAGCACCATTATTGCATCAAAATATTAATTAGCCACAATTACTAATATATTATATTTGCTCACATTAAATTAAAAAACGATTTAATATATTAATAAAAAAATTACATTGTCCAAAATGCAATTTGATAAATATATCATTATGAAATATAAATAGATGCAAGAGTAAGAGATAAAAATATTAAATTAGTAAATTTAAAATTTGTTTGGATAAATTAAAGGTATGCAAACTCTTCCATTCTAACTTTAATTTTCAAATATGTATATCTCTCCCTGTTATTAAATAGAAACAGGTTGATTTTTTTTTTTTTTTTTTTAAATTAGTTACATAAAAACATTAAAAATTAGGGGTACAAAATTAACCCTTTTTCTGGCTTAACAAATACAAGGATTAGAATAAAGACCTCAGTGGCATTGTACTGTTATACTCAGATTTAACAAATGTTAAGATGTATTTATTGTATATTAATGTGAGATTTCCTCTCCTAAGTTGTTGAAGCTACTTGATTGTTATTTATTAAATTAATGAAAAATAAATCAATATAGATTCGACTGTTATGTGAACAATTCAAAATTATACCAAAAAAAGAAGTGATTTTTGTAGTTAAATTAGAAGACAAAAAAGCGATTGAAATTCTTGTTTTGCAATTGAAGAAAGAATTATTTTTTACAAGTCCCCAATGCTCCAGCAACGTCCAACCCCAATTCCAAATTTTCAAAAAGAAAACCTAATTTCAAAATAAACAATAATGAAAACGACATATATTTTTGTTCATAATAACATAAATAAAAATACCCAAACATCACTTTAGATCTACATCCCTTTTCCAACTTCATGAATCACTAATTAAAGAGAAAAAAGGAACACCGTCTTCTTATTGGCAAAGAGATAAACAGCTAGGATCTGAACGCCGTCGTATTGTGACAAAATTGAAAACAATTCTCATCCATCTTCTCGACCACATAATGCCCAAGCGTATGACTTGCTTCCACCAAATTTTCGCTACACAGAAACTCATCACTGCAAACCTTCTCCACTTCCCCGTAATAATCATGCACAAAAACGTGCGTTTTCGGGTTCCCTCCTTTTTTACTCCTCGCCAGCACCCCCGCCGTGTAGATCGCCGACATTCTCCCCGGCGCGTCGGGCCAATCACCACGTGGCCCATCCACTAAGATCACGTCCCAATCAACGTCGTACACGTGGTTTGGAAGGTCATTCAGTCCCAACCTGCACTCGGAGAATAAAAGATTCTGTACTGGCCGGCACTCGTTCCGTATTTGCTCTCTAACCGTCGTAATCAGTTCGTTCAATTCGCTTATTTTGGTAGTGTATTGGACGTCGTAGGCGTCGATTTCGGGGTGTTTCTCTTCAATGAAAGCGGCGTAGTAGCGATTCTCGTCGATGAAAACGGTACGGCCGTTGTGGTTGAGGGATTTCCAGAGAAGGGTTTCTTGAGTGAGGCCGAAGATGAGGAAATTACAAGGAGTTGAGCATTTTCGGAGCACGTCGGAGATGGGTTTGAGCTCGGAGTGAGTCATATGGAAGGAGTCGTTGGATTTGGAAGCGTAGTAGAGAAGGGTGTTGATGACGGTGGTGGGGAGAGGGGTGGCGGACGAAGAGGAGGAGGAGGAGGAGGACGATGATGAGGAGACAAGGGAAGAGGCGGCAGTGATCGGAGTAGTGGAGGCACGAGTGTAGACAAGAAGGAGGAGGAGGAGGAAGGCGAGAGTGAAGAAGGAGAGGAAGGCAAGAAGCCATATCTTGGAGGAAGTGCCCTGTTTTTGGATGTAAGGATGAAGGAGAATGAGCCTGGTGTTGTTGGGATTGGGTTTCATTTTCTTTGGTTCTGTGCTGACAATTTCTTGAGTAAATTTTGGTTTGAATTATACTTATAAACTTATAAGTTACAACCAAACCAAACCAAGAAACAGGGGAGAGGCAGACGAAAGGAGGGGGGGAGGGGATTTGCTTTACAATTACTACGTCCTAATCCAAAACCGATTCCTTGTTCTTTTTCTAATTAGCGAAGGGAATGATTATTTAGTTTGTGAAGAGTTAGGAGTGGGAGAGTGTTTTTTAATTTAAAAAAATTGTTTTGGTAGATTATAGGGGCTTGGGTGAGAAGGATTAAAGATATAGGGAGGTGGGTGGAGGGAATTGGGGAAAGATGGAAGGGACAGAATAACTAATTACAAGCCAAAAGTCGCTTTAGCTTATTGCATTCGAAGGATGGAGTTCTTTTATTTTTTTTAGCTCTGAAGGAACCTCAGAAGTATGAATGAGAATGTAAAAGCAAATATAATTTATATGTTAGTTTTTGAGGGGACGAACTACCTATTTTTTAATTCCCCTCTTAACTCATTTCATCCCAACCTCCACGTTTTACATTTGAACCATAAGTATAAAATAATATATGCCTTTTGTAACTCTAGAAAGCAGTGAATAAATTTGGGCCTATAAATGCTTGTGAGCAGTAACCCATTGGGCTTTAATTACACAGTTTTGCTGACTTCGATTGTTAGACATGGCTACCTCTAAAATTATGCACAATTGTTGTTATTATTATTATTTTGAGAGAGAACAACATTATTCATCTTAAAGTCCACATAATTATAGAAAGCTTGATCGATTATCCCAAATATAGACTCACAATCCTAAAGATGGCATCGTTGATTGCTTTTGCTCTTTCACTCTTTAATTTTCTACAAAGTATTCGTTTTTCCCTTTTTATTTTCTTAAGATAAGTCTTCTTCACCATAAGAAGTGCCTTTTTCTTTTCAAATTTCAAAATTTGATTTTGATTTTGAAAATACGGGTAACATTTCAACACATGTTATACACCAAAAAAAACCCAAATAATTAACAAATAGGGCTTTATGTTTTCTAGAGCTCCAAAGAAAAGTTAGTATGGGTTTTGTAGTCTCTAAGCAATTGATTGATAAAAATAAAAGGGAAGTCAATGGGGGAGGGGAAGGCATGTGTATATGTGTAGCTTTTGGGCAAGTGGAAATATGGTAATGGATTGGGCGGAGAGAAAGCAAAAGGAATCTCTAGACTCTACTCTCATACACTTTTCAAATATGGACAACTAACATATTCAATCTTTTATTTTCTTTTTCGTAATAAAAATTGTTCTCTAATTTTATTAATTGTATTTTCAATATAAATAAGGTCCGGGTAAGATTAGGATAAAATAATATAAAACCCAAAAGAGTAAAGATGAAATAATTCATAAAAATTATTGTAATTATTTTTTATTTCGTCACGGATAGAGACAAAACTTAAAATGATAAAAAAATGGAATATGTGAACTTTTTTTTTTTAATGAATTTTGGTTGGACGAGTTAAATGTGCAGGTGTGATAATGTTGACATTATATAAAGACATGATAATGGATGGTTTATAATATATTTACTTCCACCCCACTATTTCCTTTATGTATTTATTTTTCTTTAGTATATGTTACTATTCTGTTTGAAATTTATTTAATATATATATATATATATATATATATATATATATATATATATATATATATATATAACACAATTCTAGATTTTATTAACAATATATAGACACAGGATTGGAGTTTATCAACATATAAATATTAGTTGTATTTTATAAATTTTTTTGTTAACTTTGTAACATATTTAAGAGATACTTAAAATTGAGTTTTATTTCTTAAGTAAATTTTTGACTCGAACTATAAATATTTTATTTGTAAGTTTTTGTGTTTTTTTATATATTTATATGAAATTGTTTTTTATTTCTTATTTAAATTTAAAGTATTGTAGGAAAATAATGAAGTTTAAAGGAGGGTTGATATCCTTTAGTTGTTGGGAAATTTTCAAAAATTATGAATGAGAATCTCGACCATGATTGTGATGTGCTCGAAAATTGAGAAAATATCCCTCCCTATTTCAACTAAGCAAAGAGTCGATAATTAAGACAAATCTACTATTTGCTTTAAATTTCATTCAATTGTATTTTGCTGAGTTCACCTGTTCTTTGAGTAATCTTCTTTTAAAATCCAAATGCTTATTTTGACATTATCAACTATATATGATGTCTTATTAGGTAATCATAACGTTATATTGCCTTTTAATTGTCATTGTCAATGAAAATAATAACTAACCCATTTTGTAAGGTATTCAAGTCTCTCCATTTACGTGATACGAGACATCAACGGAAAAATAAGAATTCCTAATTTTTTTTTGAAAAATAGTTTTGACATTCATACATGTAACCAAATCCTTAAACTATAAGTTTAGAAAGAAAAACCAATAAAAGGAAAGGATTTATAGATTCTTCAAAGATGAAGTATTAGAAAGTTGAAAATGTAACTTCAGTACTACTTGGGGCATGACGTGATGTTATGTTAAAGTATGTCTCAAATAATGTTCTATTATTGTTACTTTTTATTTTTTTTTTCGAAAGAAAAACAATGTTATACTATTATTATTTAGAAGTAAATAACCAATGTAATATTAATAAGAGGGGCTTAAAAGGATAAATTCAATACGAAGAAATGAAATTATAGCAGATATCTAAATGGAAAACTCTCCATCTAATTTGTGATTAAACTATCAACAAGTAATCCCAATTTCGGTATAAAAACTTAGTTAAGTGTTAGTTTATTTTGTTAAGCAGCAAAGACATTGCCGTCATCTTGAGATCAAAACAAACAAAGACAAAGAAAGTTGTTACATTAAATGGAAGATTTAAGTTTGAATACAAAATTAAAATTTTTATCAATACATGGCAAATTTTTAAAGTTTAAAAAAGAATTAGATTCAATAAAATAAAAAACGAATCAAGTAAGATTGTAATTTTAAAAAAGTTGTATTTGCAATTCATTCGAATCTATAAACATTACTTAAATTAAAGAAAATGTAAAATGATGGTCTATAGTAATTATAGTTGAATATATCCATCAAATACTTTAAAGTGTTATTTCTTTTAGGATTTGTGAATTTTGCATGATTAATGTTAGTATTGATCGTATTTATTTGTTTTTTTTTCCTTCGGAACTTCATTATCAATAACAATATTTACAAACGAGGTGGTGAATTAGTAAAAACATAATAAAAAGCAACAATTAATCTAAGAATCCTGTTTAACGAATTTAAAAATAGAAGGTACACAGAGCAACTCAATTGACATTATGAAAAATTTAAGAAATCAACATTAGAACGTGGTCGTATATGTTGGAAAATCATACTCATGAAATTAATATCGAACTATGTACAAGGAATATTACAATTAAACATTTAAAAAAACATAAATTATGATTTGAACCAACAATTTTAATTTTTGAAAATAACCCTTCCACGGAGTTAATCTATCATCCTCAGTTATATTAATATATGTTTTTGTACACTTACTTATTCGACACTTTAGTGATAATTAAATACTATCCTTGATGTTGAAAAAAGCTGTTTTTAAAGATTTCAAAAGCATTAAAAACAATTTGATTGGATGAAGTCTTTAGATTAGTACTAAAAAAAGGGGAAAAAAAAGTCTGTCTTTAGATATTTCTTTTTCTTATTTTGTTTTTAAACTTGCTAGGTTATAGAGGTGCTTTATTAAAAGTGTTTCCAACTTTATTTTAGAAAAAGCAGTAGCATATAATATATTTATTTGTTATGTCAATTTAGTTAGTTATTACTATGTAACAAATCTTAATTTACTTGATAATTGTTAAAACAAATATAGCTTAACTATCTAATACAACACTTACCAATATACCAACCACAGAAACAATGGGGAAAAGAAATCCACAAATTGTACCCAAATTACCAAGAAGTTGTTAGGAATTATCCGTTTTCTTTTGTTATCACATCAATTTTTATTTTAAAAAAGGAAAGATTCAGGTATAATATTGAATTTGAAACTTATATATATATATATATATATGTTTTTTATAAAACATTTTAATGGAAAGTACTTGAAGGTCACATGTGATATGTGATTAAATTGATTATTTTAGCACCAACACTTTCTTCTTTTCCAGTTCTTAATTTTTGTATTTTCATGTTAAATCATGATAAACTTATAAAATGATTAAGTAACCATTGTACCCATATATGAAACACTAGGAGGTGAGAAAAGAAAATAATGTTCCTTTTATTTTGTTTGACAATTGACATGAATTTATAAAGGAAGAAAAGAAAAGAAAAGAAAAAGAAGTTTATGAATATTCATAAATTAATAAAAGGAAGAAAAAGAGTAATAAAATAAAAGAATGAATGGAAATAGAATTTTTGGTTAGGTGATTGGAGTCCAACGCAACGCTTGGCAACAATTTTCTTCCACTCCCTACGACCCACCTCACGTGATTACCTCCAGAAAGTGCGTCTTTCATAAAAGGCCCAGCTGCTCCCCCCGCTACTTCGCTTCTCTCCACCACTTCCTTATTTCTCACTGCCCCCGTCTCGCCTCGGAGCTCCGGTCGGGACAATGAACCCAATCCTCCCCACATTTCTTCCTTCTCTTTCACTTTTCTCTTCTTTTCTTCTGTTTTCTCTCTTTGTTACTTCCGCCTCTGCCTCTGGGTTTGACTTTCAAATTCCGCCGGAAGACTTACTGCTGCCCTCCGACGCTGTTTCTCTTCTTTCTTTCAAGTCCAAAGCCGACTTGGACAACAAGCTTCTTTACACTCTTAATGAACGCTTTGATTACTGTCAATGGCAGGGTGTGAAGTGCGTTCAGGGTCGTGTTGTTCGACTGGTTCTTCAATCCTTTGGTCTTCGAGGGACATTGGCTCCAAATACAGTGTCTCAGCTCGACCAGCTTCGGATTCTCAGCCTGCATAATAACTCCCTCGAAGGACCCATTCCGGACTTATCCAGACTCTTCAATCTTAAATCTCTGTTTCTTGGACGAAACTCCTTCGTTGGGTCTTTTCCGCCGTCGATTCTCACTCTTCACCGGCTTCAGACTCTTGATCTTTCCTATAATAAGTTTACTGGTCCACTCCCGGTGAGGCTTTCGTCCTTGGACCGGCTCATTACTCTTCGCCTCGAATGGAATGGCTTCAATGGAAGTATTCCTCCTCTAAATCAGTCATTCCTTGAGGTCCTCAATGTCACGGGAAACAACCTGACCGGGCAAATTCCAGTTACCCCTACTCTGTCGCGTTTCAACACGTCGTCGTTTTTCTGGAACCCAGATCTCTGTGGCGAGATCGTTAACAAGGCATGCCATTCACCCGTTCCATTCTTTGAAACTTCCAACGCCACTCCCCCACCATCTATCCCTTCCGTCCAAAGCGCACAGTCACAGGATGTACTTCTCTCTCCAGTTACTCATGTTAAGCACAAGGAAACCGGTATGATTTTGGGGCTTTCAGTCGGCGCTGCAGTTTTAGTAGCCGGGGTTTTATGTTTCTATGTAGCTGCTAGAACCCAAAGAAGTCAAACTACGTCGAAGCAGGCAATGCCGCAGTTCGAAACCGAAACTAATTTTTCCACAGCTTCCGCAATGAACGACCGAGTCGACGGGAAGGGCGAATTTTTTGCCAAAGTGAAAGAAAGTGAAGAAATGCCAAAAACCCATAAGAGTGGTAATCTTATATTTTGTGAAGGGGAAGCAGAATTATTCAACTTAGAGCAGTTAATGAGGGCTTCGGCCGAGCTACTCGGCAGAGGCACAATGGGAACTACATACAAAGCAGTGCTCTGCAACCAGCTCATTGTAACGGTGAAACGTCTTGACGCTACTAAGACCGCTACGACCAGCAGCGAAGTGTTCGACCGGCATTTGGGAGCAGTGGGTGCGCTTCGTCATCCCAATTTGGTACCAGTTAGGGCATATTTCCAAGCCAAGGGAGAGAGATTAGTGGTATACGATTACCAACCTAATGGCAGTCTTTACAACCTCATTCACGGTGAGTAAGCTTATTAGGCATTTACTTGTTGAAACTAAGCTTATTAAGCATTTACTGGTTGAATTTCCTTTCTGGGTTTGATCAATTCACGAGTGTTTTCACGGTTCACGAGTCGAATTCAGAAATGTTTGACGTTGGTGGGTCCGGTTGGGGTAAAAAGAAAATATGTACAGGGTATTTTTTTTTCTTTCTTTCATTTTCGATGCGTGATTACGAGATTATTTATGGTATAATAGATCTCTGTCTGTCAATGGATGAGTCGGTGATGCTGGCTGGTTCTGCACTTCTGCCAAACTCTGTTTTAATAATAATCCTTCCGGCTGTATGTGCGATTTTGCCAATGCTGGCAATGACGCCAAAGAATGGACCAAATCGTTGCCTGGCTGTGAATTAAATCCAAATTTCAGTACATTGGTGGATCACAGCCACAGGGTAAATGTCCATCATTACATGGCCCCTTTTCTCATCCGAAAGGTTGCAAATTTGTCTTGCATCGTAGATTTTGAATTGTTACCAGAGATTGCATATGGGAAGTGACCAAATAACATTGCAGAGTATTTGTTTACGAATAATACCAACATTCCTCTTTCTGGCATTAAGTTTAGTTGGTTACTCTAAATTTTAGGACGAGGTCCTTTCTGTTTTGTTGCATCACTCCCCCCATATCCTTAGCATTAGAATTCTTTATGTCATTCGTATTGTTATATCTACAGCTTTGCAGGAATGCTAATCTAGTCGTGGATGTGAAGCCACAGTCAAATTCTATTAGTCGTAGCATAAGTTGCATTGGTGTAGGAGGGGAGGGAAGAGGTATTTTAATAAGGGATGATTTAGTTCTTAGAGAACATGTAGAAGAAGAAAACCTGCAAGTTTTTCGATTAATTCATGCTTCAAAGGGAATAGTCGAGGAAGCTGTATATGTTCTAAATTGCACTTTTCTCGTTTCGTTTTGATTTCATTACTTCTAACCAACTGTGTTGGTGGGTAGGTTCAAGATCAGCAAGGGCTAAGCCTTTACACTGGACATCATGCTTGAAGATTGCAGAAGATTTAGCTCAGGGCATTGCCTATATACATCAAGCTTCGAGGTTAATCCATGGCAACTTAAAGTCTAGTAATGTTCTTCTTGGTGCAGAGTTTGAGGCCTGTCTCACAGACTATGGCCTTTCTGCTCTGGCAGAGGCCTATGAAGATCCAGATTGTTCACGGTACCAAGCCCCTGAAACTCGCAAGTCGAGCCGGAATGCAACACAGAAGAGCGATGTCTATGCATTCGGCGTCCTTTTACTTGAGCTTTTGACGGGAAGACATCCTGCACACCATCCATTTCTTGAGCCAACTGACATGCCAGAATGGGTGAGAGTAGTTAGAGAAGATGATGGTGGGGATAGTAACCAACTTGGAATGCTTACTGAGGTGGCTAGCCTCTGCAGCACTACATCGCCTGAACAGAGGCCAGCCATGTGGCAAGTTTTGAAGATGATACTGGAGATTAAAGAGAGTGTCATGACAGAGGACAGTGAATCTAGTGGCTTTTAAACGGTTCTTTGACCCCAAAAAGAAGAAGAAGAGAAACTTATCAACTGTATATTTCCATCTGACTCGGTCAAATTTTTCAATAGCTCGGTCTGAAAATATTTGAGTACAAGGAAGAGAATCCCATAATAATCATTATCCATGCGGAGACTTTGATGGAGTTTTCCAAGAATCTCAGATTAACGTCTTCAACTTGAAGATTGAGTGGACAAAAAATCGTCTTCAGTGTTTTTGGGAAGAGAGAAACATTGGTTATATCTGTTGGGAAGAACTGTAGCCATCGATGTGTAGGCTTCAGAAATGGCCTTGGAATAACAAAAACAAGGAATTGTAATTATAATCTCTCTACATGTTTTCATTGTAATTTAACAAGATTTTATTGTTTTTGTTTAATAGGGTTTCGGGAAGCCTGTTCTATGGTGTGTAGACTTAGATGGTAAGAAAATGATATTTTGGCCTTATGAAATTTAAAATGCAGTGTAAGTGACTGACAGCTAGGTTTTGTTTTTTATAGAGATCTTGGTATTAAATGCAGTCATTGATGCATAACACTTGAAAAATAGTTTTATCTTTTACAAATATCACCAATTTTTTGTCAATTGTTTTAGCACAAATCACCATTTCTTTTTGTGGAATTTGAGTCGCAACTACAACAGACATGAATACGAATGCAGAGATGAAACAGAATGATTGTTTTAGTTCATTATTCTTGCATTATGTATGATCAACAATTCTCTTATAGTGGACACTAGATTTTCTTATTGTAAATTTCATTTGCTTTTCATTTACCTTTTGATTAAAAAAAGCCCTTCAAATCTTACTCATAATTATCAAAGCAATATAAAATTTTAGGGTTTTTGGATCCAAATTCAATTGAGTTAACACTACATGTTTGGAATTCTCTTAATAATATTTGTTGTTTTAAAAAATTATAACTTACAATTAATTAAATATTACTATTTTTAGTTTTTATTGTTTCCTAATTGTTCTCACTTTCACCACTTTTTGTAATATATACTATTTTGTATCGAAAATAAAGTTTGCACTATAAACACATACCATAACGACCATCTAGTATAATAATTAAATCAAACCCCTCCAACAGACCATTCTCTTCTCTAAGTCTTATCTTGATTCTCTTCCACGTCCGCATTCTTATTAGGATTTTGTATTGATCCCAATCAAAATAGCACCAAACTTGCTTATTATAAAGAGGATGCTCTTTGTGAAATGCAATTTTTTTTTTGCTACTTTTGATAATTGCTCCAACACATTATGGCTTGAGTTTTATAACAATAACTAAAAAGACAATGCCAACATTATCTTAAAAATTGAAAAATCACATGTTGTGCCATACCCTATGTTCGTGTTTATAGGAACTGTTACATTTTTTCCGTGGGCCAATTCTCGTAGGATAGGATCAAAAATTTCCATTTAGGCTGAAGATGAGAAGAGAGAATAAAAGAAAACCTTATGTACTAAACGAAGACGATTCTCATTCTCATCGTCGTTCGAACCCCACCCTGATACCAAAATTATCAAGAGCACACATTTACATTCATAATACTGAAAATGAAAATTTCATTTTCAAAGTTTATAAATGGGCTTTATTTATTATATGCATTTTGAAAAATTTAAAAATGGCATCTCATAATGCTTTTGAAATTAATTTGACATGAAAAAAGTATTGAATTTTACGATTTCAAATGTCTTTGAAAGAGATTTTTTGGGAAGAGAGATGTTATATATGATTATGTATGTTGTGAAAGAGAAAGCATGTAATGTGTTGTCTTGTCAAATATGGAGACTCAAGCCAAAATATGGTAAACTTAAAATGTGTACAAAACCAGGAGTGATATGGGGGCATGTTACTTCATTTTCTTTGGATAAAATTGTAACTCTCTCTTATCAAAACAAGAAAAATCAGACCCAACTCAAATAGGTTGTAAGTTGGTCTCACACACACTTGAAATCCCAACAACAAAGCCTGGGCTTCAAACACATCAACCAAACCCTCGACAAATCTAGCCATGTGATCATAGCTCCATGTGCATCTCTAACCACAAACCCAAAGTCATCCTTGTCAAAGAAGCCCAAGACGCTTGACCATGGTTCCACGTGCATCTCTAACCACCAACCCAAACCCATACTTGCTAGAGAAATCCAAGATGCGTCAACATTTAAGTTGAAGCAACTGCAGGGTGGTCACACCCAACATCAAAAGTTCAATTTTGAGGAGTGGCAGCCCTTTGCCAAGCAGCCAAGCAGCCAACCCCTCATCTAATAAGAAAGATTATATCCAAACAAAATGAAGCAACAACAACATTTGGAGTATATTAAAGCCATATGTGTTGTTATCCCATCGGCTATGGCAAGGCTGTTAGTTGAAAAACAATATAGCGGACTGAAATTGGGCCATTCGGAATTCGGCGTTTAATTGTGAGCCCATTTGAGTTTTGAGGGACAATGGTTTTATCACAATCGAAGCTATCCGACCCAAAATTCGGGGCTACCAGCTCTCTCTCTCTCTCTCTCTCTCTCTCTCTCTCTCTCTCTCTCTCTACTTGGTCAGAGACTCGGAGGGAAAAGCACTCCGATGGACGACATGACGAGCTACTATCCGCCACCGCAACCACCGCCGCAGCCTTCTGGTCTTGAACCTTCTCACTATCCCTATTACCAGGTGCCTCCTCCTCCTTCAGCACCGCCGTCTCAGCATTACCTCTCTCAACACCCGCCCACCTTCGCTTCTTATGGCTTACCTCTTCTACCTCACACAACCTCCATCAATGAGGTCCGTACCCTATTCATAGCTGGTCTTCCTGAAGATGTCAAGCCCCGAGAAATTTACAATCTCTTCCGGGAGTTTCCGGGATACGAGTCCTCTCATCTTCGGACTCCCACGCAGACGACCCAGGTCTTCTACTTTGCAAAATTGTTGTTGTTGGTGTTTTCATTTCTTTTAATGGATTTTGTCTTTTTCTTCCGAATGTGAATTGTTTCTGATTTGGGTGCCTGGGTGCTTACACTTTTCAAAATAAGGTTAGCTTAAATTCGTGGGCATTTAGTTGCTTTCGTATCAAAGATGGAGATTAATGTTAGGATCGTGCAAGCGGAAGTCCCTCATGAAGTGATTACAAACAAATACTAAATGATCATGGGTATATAAGTGTGGGCAATTGGGTGGTTCCAAAAGCCAAGCTTTGACAGTTTATGCTGCTATATCATACCATTGTAGAGATAGGTGGAGGTTTGGTTGTCCTTATCAATCAAACTCCGGTTCATAGACAATTCTGGCTAGATCCCTGAATGTTTCTGAGCCTCTGACTTTTGAAGAAGTTGAAGATGATAATGGTTAAACGAAATTAGCTTGGACCTGGTTTTTTGGGGCTCATTTACCTGAGATTTTTCTTTTTGTGGCACCCAAATGTTGTAGCCTTAGCAGGGCACAAAGTGTGTGCAACTAGTCCGAGCACTCATGGACATAGAAAACAGAAGAAATACAAAGTTAAAAGTAAACCACAAACGAAGAAAATACAAAGTAAACCTATTTCTCAAAACTTAATTCAACATCCATTGAAACTCACCCATGCCCACTGTGAGATTGTTAAATAAATATAGATGTGCTGTCTCAAATTCTAACAGAATGTCATTATGAATATTGATACCAATACTGCTGCTTATAGCCTAATACCAATGCCGATGTGAAATCTGATGCATATTAGACTCCTTTGGCCTAATGAGTTTTAGCGGGATGCAATTTTTTTATATTAACAAAATTTTACAAATTGACATATTGCCATATCTGTGGACTCTATCTTTGTCCTATATCCGTATATGTGCTTCTTATGTTCTTGCCAGCTCAATGTAGGGACATTATTGACACGATCAGGGAGTTCTTCCTCCATCTGTCTTATTGTGAGAAGAGTTGTTTTGTTGGCTTGGTGTGTGTCCTATTTTGTGGGATATTTGGGGAGAACAAAATAGCAAAGTGTTTAGTGGGTTGGAGAGGGATCCTAGCAATATTTGGTCCTTTGTGTTAGATTTCATGCTTCTAGGGCTTCGATTTTAAAGATCATCTGCACCAATTTCTTAGGTACTATTTCTCCTTTTTATAGTTGGGGCACCTTTCTTTAGTGGGTTCTCCCCTGTATGCCTTTTTGTTCTTTCATTTAGTTTCAATGAAAGCGGTTGTTATTATTAAAAAGAAACTGTATTTCTTTGTTTTGTACCATTTAATTGGAAGATAGTGGCTTGTACTAGGACTTATGTGTTTTGTTGTCAGGACAGCAACCTGAAATATTTTTTTGGCAATGCTTAAACATGATTGTGTTGTACTATTTTTGTTTAGTATCCATGTTTAAGGGTTCTCAAGTTAGGCGATGTACTCTTAGGTTCTGGGAATGGTGGGCATACAAATTAGTCTCTATATTTTTGATCAAGTCAAGATGTATGCAGACCACAGAAAATGCGATGTTAATATCCCATGTTTTGAACTGCAAATGCTATGTTAATCTGTAGTTTCAAATCCAGTTAATATTGAAAGTGAAAGCTTGGGGAGCTTTATTGGTATTGGTAAAGCCAATTTACCAGCTTTTCATACTTTCTAACCTACAATCTATATTGCTGCAATAAATTGTAGTAAATTTGTGCAAATACTATTCAAATATGTGTTTTCTGTGCCTATGACTGTCACTTGAACTTTTAAAACATTGTAGTATTCTTTTTGCACTCTCATGAAATATCTTACATATAGAGTTTACCTATCACCGCTTGTGTTACTTTATTGATTAGTGTTAGGCACGAGTTTTCTTACAATTTTTTTTGGTGTGGTTACAGCCATTTGCATTTGCTGTATTCTCAGACCAGCAGTCTGCCGTTGGTGCAATGCATGCTGTAAATGTAAGTGTGCTTGTTCCTTGCTTCTGTATTCCAAGTTCTTTTGTTAAGAAAATCATTTTGATGATCAAAGGAAGTACATAAAAGGAACGTGGAAGAAGGGCATGGTGGGCTGAGGAATGAAGTAAGAAGAAAAAGAAAAAAGAGAGGTTGCAATGAAAAAGTGGTGGAAGATCGATAAGAAGACCTTGCAATTTAGATTTGTAAGAGAGATTCAGATCTGTGATAGGAGGGGGAGAGAAGAGGTAACGACTGTGGATGGGCAGGTGCAGCAACTGAGTGGAGAAAGAGGAAGGAGCTGGAGCGGAGGGGAAAGGGAAGGGCCAAAAGGGGTGGGTGGAGGTGGAGAGAGTTTTTTGTTTGTCTCTAAATTATTATTATTATTATTTTTTTCTTATAATTATTTTTATTATGCCACATCATCTCTGCATTGGAGCTGTTAACCAAGGAACTAAATTGAACTATTTCCTATGCTTTGGGACTTGATTGTTTAATTTTAAAACCTAGGAACTAAATTGAGACAAACCCTAAACCTCATGGAGTAATTAATTCTTTTTTTTTTCTTTTGCAATTTTGCTTTCAATTGGTTGGTCGTTCTTTTGATGCTGCTAATAATAATTGTAACAGGGGGTTAGAGAGTGTTTTGGGTCACCTTCTTAGCAGCTTATAAAATTAGAAATTGCAGGGATGAAGATAAAAAGATTTTTACTATGGGTTAATGTATCACATTAAATTATTGAAACAATTGGTTGCTCTTTGTTGTAGGGCATGGTGTTTGATCTCGAGAAGCAGTCAGTACTGTATGTTGACTTGGCTAAATCTAATTCAAGATCAAAACGGACGAGGACAGGTACATATCTTGATAGCTGTTCTACTACAAATTTATATTTATATTTTATTTAGTTGTATAACCAGTTTGAATATTTTCTTGATGTGTTCATCAAATGGTTAGAGGATGAAAGATATGGATCAGATAAGAAAGCTAAAGTATCTATCATTTCAAGGAGTACTCCTGATCCTGGTAAGAGGATTGCCTAGCACTTTTTATGCTTGTAAGCTATTTCTTAGACAAGCTCTTTTAAAAAATAATAATAAATAAAATAAATTCTCTGTTCTCTTGATGCCCCCTACGGTATCTATTATTATGCTTATTTTCAATGTATAAATCTGCCCCCTCTGATTTATTTGAGGATGATTATGTGCTGTCTGTACAAACTCCTGGGGTAAGGAGCAATTGATTAGTCACGCAGAGGACACATTATTCTAAAAGCTCATTTTGCACATGTTTTGCACGCTTGGGGCACTAGCAGGTCTTGGCAGCACTCACATGTCTGGAATGGGTAATTCTGCTTACAACACGATTGGTTATCCATCTGCACAAAGGTCATCTGCACTACTTAGCACATCTTTATTATTGAAATGGTTAATTACAAGCTTATGTGAAGCTTATACATTATTGTCAACAGTAATCACTGGTAGAATGTCCAAGGGCTTCAATAAAAAGCTCTTACTATGCGCCCTGACTCCTGTGTTACGTTTTTAACTTTTGTATACTTGCTTTGTTATGTTTCTTCTTCTGAGTTCTAACTAACTAGTTTTTTCTATCATCAGCCATGGAAGCTTTGATAACAAAACTGTAAACGATACAGTGGCTGCAAATGTGGTAAGGCCCCTTTTTGTTACAATCTGCGATTCTTCAGTCTCTATAAGCTGCCATACATCCTCTCTTTCTGTCCCAAAAGCATTATATGACCAATAATTGAATTGTTTATCCTAATATAAGTAGCAAGTAATTTTTTTAACTTTGGACCAATAATTGAATTGTTTATCCTAATATAAGTAGCAAGTAATTTTTTTACTTATATACCGAATTGGGATAACAATTCGCACCATCAGCTAAAACTGTTTTACTTTTCATTTTCTATCCACTTGAAATTGACTATGTATTTTCCTTTAAATTTTTATTGTCCAATGGTTCTCTATGGGCTCCATTGTTGTAATCTGGTTTATCTTGTTGAAAAGAAATAGAATGGTTTTGAGGGTAGATAGGTTGTGGGAGTGGATATGTCCACACTTTAATGCCTTCAAATTGGTTCGTAAATGCTAATTTTAAATTGTTTTCTTTTGTATTACCAAAAGTTGAGTTCTTTCTTGTAGGTTGCTTTGTATTCCACACTTCTTGTTTGACCTTTTTGTGGGTTCTTTTTGTACGTTCAGTGAAAAGTTAATTTTCCCATTTCAAAATAATTATATAGGCAGGCTCAACTACGAGAACCAGCAATGGGATAAATTTATTTACCTTGAACTTCTAATAACATTTGCACGTATTTCTTTGGTTTTTTATCATCTCTTTTTGAGAGGTGGGAAATTAGAGTTCTGGGAATAAGGCTGCGACCATATTAAATAAAAGAAAAGGCTCTAACCATATTATTACTGATGTACTTGAAGATTTTCTCATGATCAGAACGTAGAGAATCATAAATCATTGAATGTTGTATGTATTGCTTACAATTCTGCCATGAAATTTTGTATTTAGGCTTAAATACAGTCATCTATGGTGAAAATTATTGAGTTATGTTTTAAAAACCATTTGTAGCACAATGTATTTGGTGAATCCTGTTAACTTTGGGTGAATTTTTCATGTTTAGATTCCTCAAAATCCCCCATGTCCAACACTTTTTGTGGCAAATCTAGGACCAGGTTGCACCGAACAAGAGCTTATTCAAATTTTTTTGAGGTTGGTAATTTTATTGCACGTTATTTTGGTTATGCTCTGAGCATCTAAGAACATGCATCATCTGTTTCTTTGATAATTCTCACCAGATGCCCAGGATTCTTAAAACTTAAAATGCAGAGCACGTATGGAGCCCCAGTTGCTTTTGTTGATTTTCAGGTTAGGAGTGCCCTTCCTCTTCTCAATTATATTTTTCTCTGGCTGATGAATCTTTTTCTACATAGCATTGAAATTCATGAATCAGACTCCATTTTTGGGGTTTTTTCCGTTAGTTATGTGCAGATTATTTGCACTACCGACATCATCACCCTTATAGCTTTGTATTTTTTTTTATATCCCTGAACATTCACTCGAGAAATTGTCTTTTCGTCTGTTGCTTCAATTATTTCAAGTTCAGGTCATTAATTTAATCTTTCGCATAGTATTTATTTGAAGCGAGACCAATTTTTTTTAGATGGAAAAGGTATCTGGGTCTTCCATTGTTAGGTTGTGTGAAATGTGGAGTTACAATGTGTGCAGGATACGGCCTGTTCAACCGGAGCTCTGAACCATCTGCAAGGCTCAATTCTGTACTCATCACCTCCTGGGGAGGGCATGCGATTGGAGTATCCTTTTACCATTTTTTTTTTAAGTTCTTTACAGTTGTACTGTTACTACATCATGTCTTCAAATATTTTGCTTAACCCAACATTTAGATACGCAAAATCAAGAATGGGTATGCGGAAGAAACCGAAATGATTAAAGACAATTCTTGCAGTCAGGAAGAAAATAGAGAGCCCTCAGGCCATGTGCCTACAATGGTTTATGAAGGTCAGAGGTAGTGCCTTACTTGTACTCTTATGTAGATGAGGAAATTAACAACATATACCATTCCCATATTTTTTTTCATTGTATCAAATGCTGCCTTCTCAGTCTTAAAACTTCAAATTCATTTTATATCTTCAGAACCCCATTAGTTCTATACATTTATTACTCATAAAGAGTATCTTTTCCACTACATGTCCAGAAAAAAAAAAAAAAAAAAGTAGCTTCCTTTGGAGCCGGTTAACGTAGATCCGTTTGGATACCGTATTGTAATATGGTCAACCCAACAAATGAACTGTTTTTTTTTTTCTTTTTTGGTGGTAAATTCAGTTTTCATCCCTGAATTAAATGAATCAAATCTAATTATGGAGCTTTAATATCATCAAATCCTTAATTTGGATTGGAACTAGTTGTTGAAAGAGAGTTATTCTTCAGAGGTCTTTTGGGTATAGTGTCTATATATCTTTTGAAAAGTGTTTTTATTATCTTATATATTTTAGAAAAACATGCTTTAAATACCAAATTTGTTTGGTTGCACCACTAAAATATTTCATTAATTACAAAAAAATATATATTTTTTCGTTATCACCGATTTGAAGATTCTTTTGCCCATCAATTAAATGTTTTTCCTAAATAATTTTTTAACTGTTTAGCGATATAGTAATTTTTCAATTTTCATTTGTGATAGATAATAGTAAACATTATCTATTACCTACCGGTTGTCATTTGTAATTTGTTTAAAAAATTAATTAACCGCCAAAATGTTGTTTTTAGGGAAATTGTAAAAAATATTTGTTAAGTACGTCAGATGCAAATTTTCTAGTGTTAAATTAGACCTTCAAACAATAAAAATGGTAAGTAATTTTAGAGATAATAATTAAGTGTATAGCCATATTTTTACAAAATGAAAATATAGTACAATCTATCAATGATAAACGTATAGAGATAGAAGTTTACTTATGACAAATATTTATAGTTTATGAGTGATGGATAAATATAATCTAGCAATAATATACTTTTATTGTTGATAGATTCTGAAAAACTTTGCGATATTTACAAAATTTTAAAATGTTGTCTATATTGACGTTAGTATTTTGAATCTGATTACTATATTTGTAATTGTCTCGGGTAAAATATCAACTCTGAAATAAGATAATATATTATATTTTCTATTAGAAGATTTGGGATTTGAATCTCAAAAAACTCATATCTAACGAAAAGAAAAGGAGATGAGCTCGGCTGATACCTATTGTCCCATCTGCTGAGTGCTGACTTTAGTAGTTGTTTAGTATTTGTTAGGAAGCCATTGTCAAAGATGCAAACTCAAGCAATTAATGTATATAATAACTTATCTTTTTACTTACTTCATTGCACAAAACCCAGATGAGATGAGTAGTTCTCAAAATTTCTTTCTTTTCTTTTTCTCTTGTTCAAATTCTGTTTTCAATCATGTGATTAAGGATGTTGTTCCCATAACAATGTTATCCAAATAGGAATTTGAAGTTGGTAAAATAGCTAATTGAAATGAAGCTATACAATGGTAACAAAATTATATTAGTTAGGATGTTGTCGCTTAATTTGATTGTGTGTTCAATTAGCGATTGAATTTATTTGTTTATAGCAATGGGATTTTGATTCCACCCCTTCTAAGTTAGAAGTTTCAATGACATTAAAACTTGAAGATAAAAATTGGCTAAATGAAGAAGAAAGGAGAGATTTTTGGCCCAGCTTCTTTGACATTTGACATCCATTGTCTCAAAACTTTTCAAAACTTATGCTCTTTATGTTTCACACACATATGTTTTATAAAGCTATATTCATTGTATTAAACCACTTCTAAACAAGTTCTCTTTTTTTTTCTTTCTTTTTTTTCTTTCAAACACATTATTACTAAAATTATTATTATTATTTTAAGGATTGTCATTGAATAGCTTAAAAAAAAATTAAAGAAGTTGTGAATTTCACACCACTTTATAGAAAACATTGTTTTCTTTTTTGAAACAGTGAATCCAATTGTTATGTATTGTAACAAAAGAAGGCACCATTAACACTTGAGATATTGAAGAATTCATAATGTTTATGGTAAGGGTGATTTCGGTTAGGAATGCACAAACACATAAGCAAAGGGTTGAGATCGAATTAATTTTTATAAAACAAAAATAGATGGAAAACTAAATCTTCAACTTCGAAAAATGGAGCTCATTGAATTAAACTCACTTTAGCAATATATTAGGATTTGAGACATTGAATAATATTATGATGAATTAGGATGAGTAGAAAGCATTGGACTAAGAAGATGTAATACTCTTCACCAAATATTTGACCTTTCTCACTGCAATCTTGACTTTTCTTTCCCTTCTTTATAATGTTAAGATTAATTTGAGTTTTCCTTTTTATTTATTCTTATTTAATAATTTTCATATTTATTCATGATAAAAAAAATAGTAATATGGAAAATATTATATAGATTTAATTAAAAAAAAAACTCTAATTTAATTTTAACAATGATATAGAGGAGTCAAAATTCACTTTTGTTATTTCAGAGTTTAGAACATGATAATGAGATATTTAATGTAAAATTTCTACTTATTAGTTATTTTAATTTAAATAATCTTACAACTTTTATTCATATGGATTGATTTTGAAGTAAATTGCTAGAAAGCATAGTTTTAATCATTTAAAATCAAATTTGATAATATTTAAACAACATTTAAAAATATAAAATTGAGTTATTGATTGACACCGATTAATAAACATGAATATGGAAAAAGTGATTTAAAAAATTTTAATACGAAGAAAAGTGATTAAAGGAGAGAAGTGATGAAATGATTTTGTTCCATTCTATTATTATTAATGATGTTAACTTATTTTTAATTAAATGTGAATTTCTCACTTGAGCATATATAAGAACTTCTTTCATTAAATCACTGCTATATTAAAAGTTTAAGTAGTTTGTTAGAATATTTAATGTTTTGTTTTATAAAGTCTAAATGTCATTTGAAGTGTGAAATTATATTATAGCAAAAATCTAAAAATTGAAAGTCAAATACAACCAAAAACCAATACTCTTTAAAGTCCATTTCTTTCAAATCCATAAAAGTTAAAACAAAGGCCATAACTACCCATTCTATTTCTTGAATAATAAATTTATTTCATGATCACCATCAAATAACCAATTCATATGCCTCTATTTGCTGAATAGTTCCAATTTTAAAAATCTCATTTTTCTTTTCAAAAAAGTATTTTAAAATTAAAACTCATACCTACGTGTTGTAATTCCCTTCTTTCAACTAAAACAAAATCGGATTGAATATAAAATTGCAAAAAAAAATTCACAATTTTCTTTTAATTAATTTAGTTAAAAAAAAAAAGTGGAATTAATTAATGAAAACGTCAACTGACTAAAAAAGGAGAGAATTAAGCTTTCATGTCAAAATTTGTCATATTTTCAGTTTTATGAATCATATTATAAATGTGTTTATTTTTTCTTTTTGTAAATCTCATCTGACTAAGGTTTCCTTAAAATTTTCACGAATTATAGTTCAATTGCCCAATCCCAGTGGTCCATTTCTCCTTTTCCCTTTGTCTTAAATTTTTGAATCTTATTGAATTTGTTCTGTAGTTACCATTACTTAACTTCCCTTTGCTTTATAATGAAAAAAGAAAAAAGAAAAAAAGACCACAAATAACTTGACATTTGTATTGTTAAAATGTCTTGTTATAGTCATTCCGACACATGACAAAAACTTTAGTCTTCGGGAGAATAAGAAAAAGGCATTTGGTTAATTTAAGTTTACATGTGCATATTTTTTGTTTTGGTATTTACTTCAAAAAGTATTATATATGTTATACAGAATAATACTTTTATATCGTTTATATGTTGTATATGTTATAATTCTTTCTCATTTTAACTTAATTGGGGCTCTATTTTATCAATCCTAACAAATTTTAGGTTTGCTATACATTAAAAATGTTTTATAAATATATATAAAAAGAGTTATGACTTCAAACTACCAACCACATGTCAAATTTCTACCATCTTTATCATAATTTATGGGACTCAATTATGAATCCATTTTTCGTCACGTAACAAAATTGTCTACCAAAGAATCTTTTTATCTTAGAAGAACAAATGATGACATGGACCTTTAGAGGGAAGACTTGTTAAACAATTGTTGTTATAGCTCTAATCATATCAACTTTGTTGTTTTAGTGCTTTCATTTCATTGCTTTTTGTAACTTCAACTCATATAGAAAAAGAAAAAAAGATTATCCCTCCTATAAATATTAATCAATATACAAGATTCAGAATTGTTAAAAACTCATAGAATTTATAATTTTATTGATATGATAAACCTTTTTAACTTTTATCTTTAGTTGAAGCCAAATATGAAATGTTTCGATTTGAATCTTATCTAATTTAAGATATATTCGATACATCCTTTAAAAGGATATTTAGTTGTGAAAGATGAAAATATTTGAAGGATTATATTTTACGATTTTGGAAAAGAATTGAACCCATATATGTTTTTAGTACAAAATTTACCCACAAAGAATGGCCCTACGTTAATATCTATCTCGTATTGTATACAATTGGGTAAAAAAAGAAATGTGGTACCAAGTGCTTGGATTATTATGTCCACACAAATCAGATTTAATTTGGAGTCAAACTAAAAATATATTGTTCAAAATTAAAGATATTATTAAAATAATTAATACGTCACATAATATTATATAAACCCTAAATTTTATAATTCCTTTTAGTGAAAACAACTCACATAATGAATCATCCAAACATAAGTAAACAAATCCTCATTGAATAAAATTAGACTATCTATTTATTTATTTATTGAAATAAAATGTAATGTGTAAAGCTTCATATTAACAAAAAATTAGAAAAATGATCATTTTATTTTATCAAGTCACGTGAGTTAATTTTAACCTCTCATCCAATTTCAGAATAAAATTTGATTTGTGGTATAAAATTTAAGTATCAGAACACTAGAATTAAACCATATAAATACTCAGATTTTTGTTACAAGTTCATGTAGGTCATAATATAAAAAAAAGATTGATTTTATCGTAAGAAAACGAAGATATTTTAAAGAATTTCAAGGAATTTATATATATAAAAGATTGGATTTTATTTTATTATTTAGAAGGAGAGGAAGAGAAAGGGAAATACCGAAATTGGGTCTCAATAATGAGCAACAGAAGAAGCAAAGGGATTATTGAAAGAACAAAGCATGTCCCTCAGATATCGTTATCGCGAGGACCAAAAGTCAATCGCCCCCCCAACGGTATCCGCCCACCGACCACCGACCGACCTTCCCCCTTCTTTCCTTTTCTATTTTTTCTTCTTTTCTTTTTTAAATACCGTTTTTGTTACTTTTTTAGGTTTTTTTTCTTCTAGATTTACTTTATATACTTTCTATAAATGTTTGCCTGTTTCTAAATATAACAGCTTAATCATAATAATATTTATTACTCCATATGCTTTCTATAAATGTTTGCCTGTTTTTAAATATATAGAGTTAATCAAAATGTTTATAAATATAATGAAATTTTATTCCCTCTACGATTATCTATAAAATAAAAGACATTTTTTTAAAAAAAAATTGAAAAATGGAAGTAAAAAGTTAGTTCACAAAACAAAGAAAGTAGAAAGTAATATATAAAACTAGAAGTCCACTTCAGGTTCCACACAAAATGACAGTCACCCTCACCCCACCCTTCCACCACCGCCACTACCACCAATTACATTAAACTATTCGATAAAACAAATACTTCATACACTAAATACATTCTTTTTTTTTTTAATCTCCCCCACCCCTATGGCCTTTTTTTTCTTTTTCTTTAATGCTCCATCGTATATTGAATAATTAAATCAACAGAAAAGTAATTCAAAATCAGGTTTGACTCTCAACATTTTATGATCATAAATTATATATATTAAGAAGCAGTAAAATACAAAATGTTTATAAACAAACACAACACAAATCTTTTGAAAATATAATCAGATTCAGATCAACTGAACCGGCCTTGTTCAAATATTGCGTATCTAATGACATAATCTCAAAGTATTCTCTCTTCATCTTACATGATTCAAAAATTAATATTTTATGTTGGTAGGTTGAATTGAACAAATATAAAGAAACACATTTCCTTGCTTCTTAATACTAAACATTTAAATAATATACATTTTATTTTCAAATTAAAATACATAATAAATTTCAAAACTCAATTAATAAAATATATATTAGTATGATATTACATTTGAGTTATTTAGGCCAATGAAAATGTTTGAAGAAAACAAAATTATTTTAAATGATTTAGAGAATCGAATTAAATAAATTATAAATTATAAATTTAAAAGGTAGATAAAGTAGAGAGAGGAGTAGGAGAAGTCTAAATGATATAATATTTAAGAAAGAAGAAAGGTAGTAAGGTGAGAGGAGAGAGTGTACTGAAATGTCACGTGACACACCACAATAACAAAAAAAAGTTTTTATATTATTGAAAAGAAAAAAAAAATGAATGTTTTATGGATGATTGGAAAAAAGTATTGTATATTATATATATATATATATATAAAAGGCTGTGGAAAGGTTTAAAGTAGGCATTATTCATTTTTATTCACGTTGCTGTGTGTACGTATCTCAAATATAAACATTCAAAACATTTAACTAAAAATATAATAAATGTCCTTCCTTCTAACAACTTTTTTTTTTTATTTTAATAATTATGACTCTTTCATTTCATTTTATAAATTTATGGTTGCTTGGTTTCTTCCTCAATTCTTTACTCTAATTATATTCATTTTAAAAAAATATATATACAAAAACATTATTTACCAAATTGCAATCCTTGCTCGTGCTTTCTTTTAAAAAAATTAGTATAAATTAAATTTGTAATTTTTGTTGAAATACATATAATTCTTTACCTATTAGTTGATAATTGATAATTTAAAAGTGCAAAGGTTTTTTTTTTTTTTTTTTTTCTAAACAAACTTGTATTTGGAAGACAAGAAAAAAGAAAGGGAAAAAAGGGATATACTTGTACACACTTTCACATGTGTGTCTCATTTGTTTTGCTATTTAGTTTCTAACAAATATGTCTTTTGCTTGTGATTTGATTAACAATTCAAATGTTTGCCTTAAAAAAGAAAAGAGAACTTAAAGTGTTTTAATAATTATGTTATTTGAAACCATTTTTATTTCATATCTAATAATTATGGTAATAAACCTTTAAGTCATCTAACACTTGTATGAATTTTAGAAGGAGAAAGATTCTACCTTCTAATTATATTCAAATTATAAGAGAGTAAGAAAGATTATTCGTCTGGAAAGAAATTTTAGTTTTAAAATTAATTACAAACTCTAAAGAAAAAAAAAATGAAGATAGTACGTAGAAAAAGGGTAATGAAGATGGATGGGAATGAATTATGTTTATTTGTAACCATTTTTATTTTGATTAATATGGTATGGGAGATGGATGATTATATGAGTCATAAATTCAAATATTTGTTAAAGTTTTGGATTTGATTAAAATAGATGCAACTAACCAAAACAAAATTGATATAATTAATTTTTAAAAGGGCAAATAGGGATAAGGGGGGGTGAGATTTTGATTTTGTCGGTGAATTTCACTTTAGGCGCACATAAATATAAACCTTTTTAATTTCTAATTTGTTGAGATACGGAAAGGAAGAAAGAAATATCAACGTGGAGGGTAATTGAGATGACAAACTTGGTGGCAAACTACTACTAGACATTAGTATTAACCTCAAACAAGAACAGCGCAAAGAGGAAAAAAAAAAAAAAAAAAAGAACAAAAAACAAATGCCCACTTCAAAGCCAAACCCTTTTCCCTTATTCCACAAAATTCATACCCATATTTTCCCTTTCTTTTTCCTATGAAGATTTCGATTTCGTTTACTTAGTTTTACTCAAACGGGCATCTGAGATTTCGAATTGGGTCGCCATGGACGGCGGAGGAGTACCAGAAGCTACAAGAAAAAGATCAGGCCTCGACAATCAGAGGCTCTACAAAGGGATAAGGATGAGGAAGTGGGGCAAGTGGGTGGCTGAGATTCGAGAGCCCAATAAACGCTCTAGGATTTGGCTCGGCTCTTACTCTTCTCCTGTCGCCGCCGCCAGGGCCTACGATACCGCCGTTTTTTACCTCAGAGGCCCTTCCGCCAGGCTTAATTTTCCCGAGTTGTTAGCAGGGGAAGGCCGTGGAATTACTGCCGGTGCCGGGGATATGTCGGCGGCTTCTATACGGAAGAAAGCCACGGAGGTTGGGGCAAGAGTGGATGCTCAGGAGAGTTCCTTGGGCCAACAGAGTCGGAGCCATCATTCCCACACATCGGCATCTCCGCCAGAGACGAAAGGGTGCAGCGGGTTCTTGGATCGGGTGGATTTGAACAAATTACCCGACCCGGAAGAAGAAGATGAAGAAGGGGATGGTGAGTTCGAGTGGGAGAGAGTCGAGAGACACTGAAATGAAATTCAAACACAACAACTCAGGAATTGGGGATTTTTTTTCTCTTATTCAAAGGCGCCAACACGCGCCGCCGAGGTATGTCACCGCCGATCATCGTCCGTCCCCTGATTTGCCTCTCTCTGTTTCTGTTTAGGCAGCCTCCATCTAGGGTTTTTTCTTTTTCTTTTTTTCTTATTTGTTTCTTTTTTTATTTTCTTTATGAGTTTTTTTTTTTCCTTTCTTTAACCAAAAAGAAATTTTGGCCCATGTAGTAATATTATGATTATGAATGAATGTACATTAACTTAGGAACCCAGTTATGATAATGATGATAATGATCAAATTTCTTCCTTCGTGTAACTGGAATCAAGTTCAGAAGACCCAAAATGAAGACTTTTTTCTTTTTTTCCACCACTTTGTTGACAAATTAAGAGGAATGGATGGATGGATCGGATGGGCGTGACGTGAGAAATCAAGGAGGAATTTATAAGGGGAGAAAATGAAAAGAAAAAAAAAAAAAAGAAAGAAAGATTTTCTCGAGAAAGGGATAGGAAAAAAGAAAAAGAAAAAGTCGAGGGGGGAAAATGGAGTATTGCAACAATTTTAGAGGAAGGAGGAGGCAACAGGGGCCTACAAAAAGCAACCAATTAGGGCTCCTCCCTCCTTCCTATAGCCTCAGTCAGTAACCACTAAAGCTTGTATAACTACTAAAGTGATAAGATTTTTGAGAAGTTAGGTATTTTCTGGTTGCCTACTGTTTCTTCGCCATGATTAAATGAGTTTGTTTTTATTAACCAACATATATCGTAAATTCGGACAGTTTCACTCCACACCCCTATTGATTTTTAGTACAATGTACCCACCCCAAGGGAAAATATATACATATATATGTGTGTGTGTGTATGTGTGTATGGTAGAAGTCAAATATTATAGAATGGTAAGGGTATTTTGATAAAATGAGTAGAGAAGGGAATAGTGTGGGGTTGGGAAGTTGGTGGGGTATTATTAAAATTGTAATTGTAATTGTTTTGTTGTATGGTTGAGTTTTTCAACGAATTAGTGTTGTAATTAGCGAAGGTGGTCAAAGAAAAAGGAGGTGTTGGAACACTCGAGGAACGAATAGAATTAGCGGTTCGGTTTTGGTGTTATGTGTGCAGTGTTTTTTGTTTTTAGTTTTTAAATATGTTTAAAAATGTTATTAGCTGTTTTCCATGGGGGAAGAAATTCAATGCTTTTGTTGGTAACAACTTTAGCGTAGAGGACAATGTTTGGTCCAGAAATGCCGGAGTTGATAAAAACCTTTTTATTTAAGTAAATATATTTTAAAAATTGGGGATGGGGATGAGAACTTGGGATGTTGTTTCCCTCAATTATTTCAATAATTCGTAAAATATTTGAGAATGGGGGGTGGTGTGTAGTGTTTGATTGAATGAACTGGAGATAAGGGTCCAGCTCCAGCCGGACGCTAAAAAGAAGCGCCAGTACAGTCGGTTGGTGAGTTGTGTGGGCGGTCCCAGCCTTTGTAGCCTTCCCTTACAAGCCCTTTCTTTTCTATATTAACCTACTACTTTCATTTTCTTTAACATTGGTTTAAACTTATCGATTTGGCCGCTCCCATCTCCACTTTTTTTTTTCGATTTCCTCCTCAGAACAAGGATGCTAAAGACATTAACATTTAGAAACCAAATCAATTGTTACATTTTGAAACTTATTAGTGGCCGTTGGTAACTACGATATAAGTATTTTAATTTTTTTTGTGTTACAATAATGGATAGTTTGATAGATCAATAAATTTAAAAGAGTTGACACGGTTTTATTTTATATTCCATGCTAAAATAGTCTTGTTTCTAAATATTCCATGCTAAAATAGTCTTGTTTCTAAACAGGGACACTCATTAGGGAGACCAAATTGTAATCAAACCAGGTAATAGAGGAAGAGGAAGAGGAGATTTGATATTGGTTAATTAATTTTGAGGGATGCAATGTTACTTTGTGTAGTATTGTCTGGGTCTTCCACATCATCAATGATTCAAGTTGTAGGACTGATCCAAAAATTGCAAAATTGGCCAAATGTAGGAATTTTACAACCGACACACATCGAATTTAGGTTTACAATGAATTAATGGCTATTTACTTTTGATTGAAACGGGTGGATTTAATTTAAGCCTTTGAGATTGGACGTCCAAAACCAATCCACCTCTTAATTAATCTATATGATGTACTACCTTCCAAACCCAAATCCGAAGCCAGTTGTACTATATTATGGTTACAATGGTAGATTTGTTGTAACAAAACATTAATTGTTATAACTTTAGATACTTAGAATTAAAGATTGTTACAATTAGTTTTGCTTCTACGGCAAGACGACGAGACAAACTTCTTTCTTTCTTCTTTGCTTGAGGCAAATATTATCTTTAGATTTAAATTTTAACTATCACACAAATAATTGGATTATGGTGGACATCTTAATATGCTTATACACTAATTAATCGTTGGAAAGTTATAGATATTAAATTAAGGGGGACATTAAACCTTTGCTAAAAGTGAATATTAAATTAGGATATTCAATATAAATTGTTATTTTGTATAAATCTATTATTAGTATAAAAGTTGGTTTTATGGTGGACATGACATAGTGTTGTGGGCTTTATATATGTTTGGACAACTGGTCTTGTAACTCAATTTCAAGAATGCCCCAACACTTGCAAATATTTAGAAGTTGGTCCAGTTCCAAATTACAATCAAGCCTTGCCCAGCCACTATACTATATACACACATGCATGATTCCCAAAAAGTATAATAATAATAATCATCATCATCATCATTTGTTCAGTTAAATCAAGTTAGAAAAGAAGTTTTCTGTAGTCTTACGGTCTTAGAACTTACAAGTATTTTCAAATTTTAAAAATTAATAACAGAAATATTTTTTTTTTTTTTTGAAAATTTTCGAAAAGAAAATGGTTGTCATATAGTCCTTGTTGATTATTTGTGATTTTTTTTTTTTTTATTAAATTGAATTTGTAAGCACAAATATTAGTTTTGGAATGCATGTCATTCCTACACCAATTAACCAAGAACGATTAGTCATTCAAAAAATTCTCTTTGGAAAATTGAAGTTGTAACTAAGGATAATAATCACAAGTGAAGTGAGTAACTAATTAAATGATGTAATTACAAATGTCATATGAAAATATAAGACTTAAAGTTTGTGCAATTCTTAATATTTATGTATTCGTGTACGTGGCAGTAAATATTACAACTTCCCAACTTTCTACTATTACTTTTTTCAAAGTAATATTTCGAAGTGAAACATTCTTTTTTTTACAGAATAATTTAGAAGAAGGATGCACACTCCCCCAAAATTTTGAAGAGATTAGGCTATAAGTAATGGCATTTACGGTAACTCCAAAAAATGTAATTTATTGTTATTCCTAAAAAAACAAAAATGTTATTTATTGTTTCATCTTGCTTTCATTTCCAAAAAGGTAAAATTGATTAGAGGAACCATATTCATCCTTTTTTCTTAAAGAAAAAAAACGAAAAAAAAAAAAAAAAGAATGAGAGAGATGAAAAAGAAGGAAGCTCAAAGTTCACTTGGGGAAAATGTATTTAAGTGAGCCATTTGTCTCACCATCAATAATTTTAACAAAAATAAGGTGTTTATTGATATATATTTTAGGTAGTGTTTTCAAGATACATAGATTTTTAAGAAAAAATTTAATTACTTAGAAGTAATTTGAAGATGTTTGGAAAAAACACGTTTAAAACGCTACAAATTACTTATTGCAATTAATACTTAACTTTTTCCATATTGAAATATACGAAAAGAAGAAGAAAAAACTTAAGTAATACATAATTTTTATTGTGTTTGAAATTCCATTGGTTTGAGGTATCACACTTAATAAAGGTATTCAAATATTCAATCATTCTTAGGTATAAAGGTATAATGTAACCTCCATATTGATATATAGAGATAATTATTGATACTATTACATGACAAAATAGAAGTAAATTTCAAAGAGTGGTATGATTAAATCAAAGAAAACATTATCAAAAAAATTTTAATGTGTGTGTGTGTGTGTGTGAGAGAGAGAGAGAGAGAGAGAGGAAAAGGAAACATTAGATCCCCACCCATGTTATTGTTGTTTTGGGAAATGACTTATTACCTCGTATGAATCAGCTATGTTTGTGTTTTGTGTTTTTGTTTTTGTTGTTGAATTATGAGAGCAAAGGAGATGAAAGGTAAAGGGTTGCTGCCAAATTGCAATACAGAGACCAAAAGGGGGGTTTGGGCTTTGGAGGTGTGTAAACTATAATAATGATGGAAAATGGGTGGGGATTGATGATCCATTGGTTCTTTCACTTTCCTTTCTTTCTTTCTTTCTTTTTTTTTTCTTTTGTAACTTCACAAAAATGAACCTAAAAACAAACCATACTCTCATTCACTACCTTTTACCAAACCACACCCTATTTCTCTTTCTTTCATCCCACCATTTTCCAATCTTCTCAATTTATTCAATAAGATTGTTTACTGCTTTAATTAGCAATTGTCTCCTCTTTTTTAGATTACAAAAACCTCACATTACCACATATATCCTTCTTTTTATTATTCATTTTTCCTTTTTTTTCTAAACCATGTCTATCGTTATATTTATTTTGTTTGTATATAATAAACGTTTTTCTTTTCAATTGCATAATTTCATTCTCAAGTTGTCAATTATTCAATTGTGATGTTTATAATTTTTAGAATCGATAATATTTGTGAAAGTAAGTTTAACTTAGTACCAATTGACACAATATAACATTTTAGATGTGAAAAATTCGATCTCTCAATCCTCACAGAGATTATGCTAGCAACAAAAAAAAAACTTAATAAAAAGACTTTACAAACGATATTAAATGTTAGTATATTATTTGACCCGAGTAATGTCAAAGTCATAGAAAAAAAATGTACTTTTACACTTAGTGAACTTGACTCAATAATTTAACACGACTTCGATTTAAAAGGTTAGATCTTCAATCAAAATTTTTGTTTTATATAAACGAAGATTGAAATTTGAAGATCCTATTGAAAGTTTGCTTTGTTTTTTTTTTTTTTTTCTTCTTCTCCTTCGAGGAGCGGTTAGCACTTAGCATCATTTCTATATGTAATTTTTTTTTAATAAAACGAGGTTAATGGTTTTCTTATATGCATTTTAATAAAATATTTTTAGTACTGACATATCAATAATGTAAAAGGACAATGATGATAAGAAAAATATTTGATTGTAGTCTCAGATTTTGTAGATTCAAATAAGCTAAATATTACCTATTATTTGATATGACAAGGTCATATTATCACTATCATTATTCACTAATTAATTAAAACATTCATTTCTACAACATTATTATTCTTTTTCTGCAAATAAAACACTTTTACTTAATTCAAAATAATATATTGTGGAAAGGTTGAAAACCTCTGCAATCCACCGATATCAGTTCACACCACCTAACTATCTACTTTAAAAAATAATAAATCTTAATTATAATTGATAGTAATTCTAGAGAAACTAATGGAACGTAAAACAATTTTGTTTTTAGAAAAATACAAATACAACAAATCTATCTATGATAGGCTTGTATAGTCTACAAGTAATTACTACCAATGATATGGTTTATTAGATTAGGTTTTTGTTTATAAACAAAAGAAGTGTATCGTTGGTATACTTTGTTACATTTCCAATTTTTTAAAAATGATATGTTAGTATTTTGATTATGATCTATTTCTACCGATTAAGATTTGGGATTTTTGTTTTTGGAAAAAAAAGAAAAGAAAAGTTAGAAGGAAATGTTATTTGAACCCAGATAATATATAAGATAAGATGTAAGAATAAATTAGAGTGAAAAAGAGCATTAAGATTTTTGCTTAAAACAAGTAAGTGTTGAACATTAATAAGCTTTGGTTGGAAACAATCCCACTTAACTAAATTCATGCAAGCAATTGAGAATTGCAGAGGTTAGTAAATGTTTGCATTGAATTTTATTATCAGAAAGAAAAAGAAAAAAAGAAAAGTGATAAAAAGAGAGACTTTCATAATTTTAGTACTATGAAACTACAAAGTACCCAAACATTTGTACTATTCCTTCATGGAGTTCAATATCCTATTCAATGATTTCTCCATTATTTTTCCCCTCCCAAATAATAGATAAATAATTTATTAATTTTTTTTTTATGAAAAAAAGAAAAAGAAAAAAATAGATATTATAGAAAGTAATAGAAACAAAACATGTTCCATCTTGTTTCAATAAGGGGGATTCATACTTTTTGTTTTTTTTTTTTTTTTTTTTAATTTATTTGTGATGTAAAGATTAGGTAAAAATTATTGTATTTGAGTTAAGGGTAAATAATTATGAAATAGGAAAAGAGTTTATATAGGAAAATTAAAAAATTGAAAAAAGTTGTGGAAAGGGAAAAGAAAAAGATAGGCACGTGATTGTCATTTTGCATTAAATTAAAAATACAACTGGCCTTTACAAGAATGTAAAAAAATTTCTTGAATTGGACATGCATCCTATTCCTATATATAGCACTTAGCTGTTGTCCATTTGAAAAAAATACCCTAAATTTATTGTCCAACGCCAACAATTGTAGCTTTACCTCATCAGCTCCCCTACACAAACATATTTCACTAAAACCAACCCTATTATATTCATCATTCATTTTCCACATTTCTTTTGCTTTCTAGCAACATCTAACTTATCATTTCATCCAATCATCATCTTTCAACAATTGGTTCATTTCTAAATTCACTATTTTAGATACTCATCCCTTCTTTAAATCTAGTCATGAATTAACATAATATAAAAATTCATATTTTTAATATTGAAACAAATAGAAGGATAGATTTGAAACAAGGAGTCTTTCCTTTCTCCTCTTAGATAAGTTAAAAGAGGCATTTATATAAACTAGTTTCTTATCCAAAAAGAAAGATTGTAGTTTTTTTTTTTTAAAAAAGGAAGAAAAAGATTAAAGACAAAGTTGATGTTAGAGATTGTGAAGAAAGCAAATACTTTGGCTAAAAATGTCAAAAGAAAAAAAAAAAAGAAATTGATATAATAGGAAGATTATTATGAACAAAAACCTTTCGAATAGAATGGAAAAGGCAAGAACCTCATGCCTCAATTTAAATTTAAATTTAGTAAAGTTTAAAAATGAGAAAGAAAAATAAAGAATCTAATTGTTATTTATTAAGAAAAGAAAAGAAAAGAAAAGAAAAGGGTCCAAAGAAAAAAGGACTAATTATCTAAAATGAGGTTGACTGAAATGTAAGGTTACTTTTATTTATTCGAAAATGAGGACATGTGTCATTATTGCAAAGGTTGGGTTCTTATCCTCAAAAGCCTTTTTATTGAGTTTTGGGAGGGCACACCACACATCAAAGACACCTCTCTTATTCTTCTAACCTTTATAAACAAAACAATTCTCCTTCTCCTTCTCCTTCTCCTTCTCCTTCTCCTTCTCCTTCTCCTTCTCCTTCTCCTTCACATACTATTGATAAATACTCCCAAATTTATTGTAAATTTGTTTAATGTGTTTAAGAAATAAAACAAATTTCAAAAATAAAACTTTAATTTTTCTCATCATTTAAGCCTTTAAGCCTCTACCAAAGAAAATATTTGATTTCAAACTCTTTTTAGTAACTAATGATTAACTTAAATGTTAATCAAGACAATCATAATAACCATTGATTTATTGATGTGTTTTCTACATTATTCTACATCTTATTATATTTCTAGCTATTTTTAGTTGCAATATCTACAATACCCACTTCTTTATTAGGCTTTACCGAATATTTTAGATTAATTAAGATAATTAATTGTAATGAAGCAAGGTAAATTAAATTGTGTAAGATAGAAAGGTAGGTCAAGGCTACCAATATATATATATATATATTTACTATATTACCATGATTTGGACACATTTTTCGATGCATTGTGCTTAGAAACTAAAGTACAATAATCATACAAGTTTTGGAAAGACAAATGTGTGGACATGCATACCATCTTATTTAACTCATTTGGAAATTGATGTGATCATATTTTCATCCAATTAAACCATACCTTACGTTTTTCCTAAATTTGACTTGTCTTTACATTTTACTTTTAGACACAGCCAAATCCCTTTTGTGACATACATACATACATTTATACTTATATATCCAATCCAACAATTTTCTCCCACATTTCCCTTTTCTATATATATTTTTGTCCAAATATATTCCTTTGAGTTAATGTATAAATAAGTAATCTTCAATTAGTTTGATTTTAAGTCAAGTTTTTATATCTCCTTCTTCCATACAATGTTTATGTTATAAGCCTTCTTTTAGTTTAGATTAAAAAAGGAAAAGAAAAAAAAAATACTTCAATCAATTAATAAAAAGAAGTTTCTTTTCGTATTAGTTAATCTAACATATTTATTGATATAAGAAAAAAACCCTTCCAACTAGCTAATCTAATGTATTTTATTTTCACTCTCAATTAATGCCATTTTGCTTAATGAACGTACACATACAACCAACTGTTTCGATCATTGTACTATTTCTCTCAAATTTACCTGGTTTGACTCAATGCAAATACTTGCAATTAAGTTGGCCACTGCTCATCAACCCACCGTGAGGTAAAACAAATGGAGAGATAGAAATGTAAAAATGGAGAGATTAAAAGGAATGTTTGGAGGGGGTTAAAATTGGGGGGGAGATGAGAGATAGAGAGGAATAATAGAGTGGGCCTAGTGGGCTACTCGAAGAAAGAGAGAGGTGGGCCTGGGCTGGGCCCACTCTTTACACTTTGCAAAATTCATCTTCCGATGTCTTAGCCTCGTCCCCCTTCCATTATGGGAAGGTCGCTCACACGTATCTCACGAGACATACAATTTAGGTTTTTTTTCTTTTGGTTCGAAATTTTTGGGTCTCATCTTAGAATCTGTCGGCTACCCATGACGTGGCTTCTTCTTTTGGCTGACTATGATTATCGTTATTATTTTAATACCCTCACTCTCACTTTGTTTATTTCAAATATTAATTAATTCTAACTGCCTTTTCTTCTTCTTCTTTTTCCACTCTTATAATTTGGAATTTGGTTTTCTTTTTTTGTTCTTGAAATCAGGCGCCTACAATAACAACATCAAAAAGATTTTTATCAGTGAAAAATTATAGATGTGGAGCATCTACTCCCAACTCATTCTCTCTATTTTTATAATGTAATTTTTAAGTTCACAGAATATTGGAAAATTATTGGGATTTAGGAATTAAATAATTGGAAGAAAATAAAAAAGAATAAAAAAAAATAATGTGGATGATGTCAAGGATGATGCTATCTCTCTAAAATCATACAAATCTAATTGTTTTAATCGTATGGTGGAGATGCCTTGGTCAAGGGTTTTAACTACGCTACTTCTCTAGGGTGTCTTACACGCGCCTCATCCCTTTTCCTTTCCTTTTCTTTCCTTTCCTTTCTTTTCTTTTAAAATAATAATAAAAAAAAATATTCCCTAACAACTTGTCTTATCTATTTTTAGTGAAACAATATAAAGAAACTTTTTTTTCTGTTTATTTTTTTAGAATGGCTGTGTTTACTTTATCTAGCCAGCACTCAATTATGGATTACTTTTTATTTTAATGCTTTCTTCCAAATTAATTCCTTTTTTTTTTCTTTTCTTTTTCTACTATTCTTTTGTTTCATCGGAGACTTTCAAAAGAATCTACAAACATTACTTTTTTGTGTGTATATTATGTATCTTGTTTATTTAGTGAGATGCAAGCATAAGATATGTCATTTTAATTACCCATGAGTAAGTTATAACATATATAACATACAACTTCTTCTTTGAAATTGTTGTTCAATATGTGCATACTACTGCAATCCCAGATCAATCTACTTTTGTTTAATGGAAAATTAAAGTCTTTCTTGGTAGATTTATTTTGTAGTTAAAAGATGATTTTTCATTGTTTTGAAAGTTATTAAAAAAAAAAAAAGAATTTAGAAATTTTAACACATGCGAATATTAGTGTGTCGGAAATATATATATATACATTACAAATGTGATATTAAATAATGAAACGGAGGGTTGTAACTTAAAATGCAATTAAGGAGTAAGATGAATTATGATATGGTAGTTAAGGAAATGATTAAAGATTGAGAATGAGAGAAAGAAAAAGATGAGAGAGGGATCAGAGAGGTGAAAAAGATAGAGGGAATTCAATGATTGCTCAAAAACCCGAAATGTAGAAGTTGGATATATTTAGCAAATCCATTTTCCAATTGGGAAACAACAAAATTGCATACAGACATTAAAACAGGAAAATCAATTATATCTAAATTATAAAAGAAGAAAAAACACACACACACACAATCAAGAGAAAAGAAGAGAAGAGACTGAGAAGCGCGTGTGGAAAAAAAATTAGAAAATAGGATGAGACTTTTTTTAATCTCAACTGCAAAGGTAAAAAATTAGAAAGAAATCATATCAATTCTCATTAAACTAAATTTATTTCTCTAAAACACATAATAAAATACACATTAACAAAAACTGTTTAACTAGATCGATGCTTATACACCTACACAAATGTTATCTAACAAATGTAACCTATAATAAAAAAATCAATCGTAAATATCGATCTTAAATATATAATTATATTCTAGTCTTCAATTCTATTTTTATTGATTATCACGTTAGACTCACATTATGATGTTTTAACTCATTATTATTATTATTAAATTATTTTTCATTTTATTCACAAATTTCAAAGAAATTATTATATGCTTCAATAGATTTAAGTTAGAGATAGTATATGGGTTTGGTTGAATAAAGTATATTTAGCGTAACAACCAGTAGGAGAGTGACAAGTTTGAAGAATTTCATTAAGTAGATAATTATGAGAAACAAACATATATTGTAAAAGACAAATTTAAATGTTGCTTTAATATATATATATATATATGTTGAAAGGGAAAAAAGAAAGGTGTTTGTGCCTAAATTATGTGTAGACAACCTTTTCCCATTCTCTCTGTCTATCTCCATTTGAAGGCAATCTTCCATTTTTTATTTCAGACAACCTATATTGTTCAGGATTACATATTATTATTTTAATTAAAATCAATAATTGGAATAATTGTGCTACAATAACGATCCTATAATTTTTTCCCCCTTACAACAATTAATTCCCTTTTTAAGGAATAATTTGAAGATAAATTTATAAAGGACTTACTTGTTGTAAATAGATTTGTTGAAGGGTGGAGATGGATTGTGTGAAAATATAGAAAGGGTGTGTATGTAATTGTAAATTAGAAAGTTAAGGTTGGTGGAGAGTAAAAAGTGTTTAAAAAAAGAGTTAAAAGTTAATTTGAACTGCTAACTGATTACTTTGTTTTTCAACCTCAATAAGTAACTATTTTCTTTTATTAAAAAACAATTAATAGAATTAGTAACTATTCTTCTTAGGGGTAAAATTGGAAATGCCCATCTAATCAAATACAAGTATTTTCAATTCAAATTTCAGTCGCAATTTGATAAAATGATGTGTTTGGTTTAATTTGTTTAATTTTGTTTTCCCAATCTCAAAACATATACACATACATTTATATCTATCTATATATATATATATACAGACACGTTTTTATAGAAAAGAAAATAAATAAATAAATAAATAAATATGGTGTTTCAAAAACACTTTTTTATTATGTGAATTCAAACATATGAAAATACTTCCAGAATTTTGGATTATGTAGAGACCGCTGGATTTACCAAAATGGCCTCATTCGGTTTTAAGTCAAAATGTTCATTGAAAAGAGTATTAAATATCTTAATTTGAACTTTCAATTTTTTGACCAGAGATGAACAGACAATTATTTCAATGAGTAGTTCTCATAAAAATTCCAACAGTTCATTCATTAGAGCAATTTATTAATGAGTATTATAATGCAACTTTCAACTTATACACTACATTAATGGGTTTTGAATTATGTTTTAAAATAAGTTTAAAATTTAAACACTTACCTGTTTTGTTAGGATTTGTATGAATGTTTATATAAATAATCTGGTTTGAAAACTTAATTTCTTAAATTTTGATTTTGAGTTTTTTTTAAAAAATAAATTATTTTACAATATCATTTTTTTAAATACATCTTGAGAAGTAAAAAAAAGCTCTCAATTTTTTAAAATTTTTTTTTTTTTCAAATTTAGACACTTTAAAAGTTAATCCCAATACAATTATTTTGATTCAGACTTTCTTAGAAGTAAATTTAATTTAGCAGTGATTAACATGATCTTTTATCATAAACATCTAAAATTGGATTCTCTTATATAAGATATATAAGATATAGTTAGTTAAAATAAAAAGAAAATTCAATTTATTTAATTTTCTTACATAACACTTATGTACAAATTTTAGAAACAAAACTTTTTAATTTAATGGTAATTTTGGTTTAAGTAAAACCTATACTTTTTACAAACATTTTTAAGGTAAGATTTATTTTGTTTAGTACCCTATAAAGTGAAAGATTTGAACTGTATGTCTTCCCATAGTTAACACATGCTAAAGGTTACTTAATGAATATAAGGTAACTTACATTTTTGTAAAAATAAAAACAACATTGCACATCTCACAATATATCTTAACAAATGACAACCAAGATCACAACAAAAGTGTATTTAGAATAATGATAATAAAAAATAAAAGAGAGAACAACACGTAATGATTTTGGGTGAAAAACTCTATAAACAAATTTTGGGAAAAATGAATTTTACTATATCAAATAGAAGTTGCAAACTTTAATTCTTATAAGGAAATAGCAAGCCACCTTATAATAAGAAATTTTACTATTTTGAGATGTTTCGACAACTATATAAGTTAATTTATAATTGTTGGTCATCGAGTAAATACAATAGCTCTAGTTTATCTTCGATAGAGTTCAATAGCTCAAACCATCCTCAACTAATATGAAAGTTGATTTAAGGGTAAAGAATTGATCATTGACAAAGTATAAGATGACATGACCTAAAAAGTCTCCAATAAAACTTGATTTGATGAATAATAAGAAAATTTGTTGAAGAGCGAAAGATTATTAATCTAAGAATTTTGTCATAAACAGCAAAAACTCATTACAAGTTCATAACCATATCATTCATGAGGACTCGTGAGTATTACTAAGTTAATTTTTTTTTATATATATAAAAAATAACATGCTGGACATTTTTGATGAATAACATCACTGTCAAATTTTATACTAAAAAAGTGTGTGAACACAAGCCATAAATATCCCTACTTTATAACTTATAATAAGGTAACTCTCCTTTCAACCCAAGTATGTACCCAATTCTCTTTAGTGCTATAAACTATGTTTATTGATTTGATCGTGTCAATGTCCCATTAAAAAAACACCCAACATTGATGTCAGCTCACCCCAAAGACCTTTTAGACATGTTTTTTTATGTTACAGGTGATCAAATGTTGGCCTTTATTGTCAACAAATGTGCGAATAAAAGATAAAAAAACAATAATTCCCTCAAAGGATTTTGCTTTACTAAACTCTAATTAATTTCATTGAGCTTAGAATTTACTTCAATGTTTGTCAATTTTCTTAGAAATTTCGAAAGCTTTCATTTCATTTATGTGATGCCTTTAATTTTTGTATATGTAGAAAGTTATGTATATATTAATTAATTCACATCAATTTATAATAGCACTATATATATACACTTATATCAAAAATTTTATTGTCAACAAGAATATTACTTAGTAGTTAAAATATTTGTTGTAGATTCCAATGTTTCCTCTAATATTTATGATGTGATATATATATATATATATTTGTTTACATTGGACATGAATGGAAGAGAGTTCATCGAATCTAATTAATTAAAATTTAGGGATACAAGTATAAGCAAACTACTTGAGATACATGATTTATGTATTTAATTTGGATGAGCACAACCAAGTTGGAAGTAATAGGAATTAACACAAGACTAGGACTAGCATTGCTATAGTTGAATATTTATTAATTTGAACTATAAAGTTAGTCATTAAAAATCAAAGCTCCACCCAACAAAGTCAAACATACGTTTAACATAAACACAGAATTAGTAGTTTAAAACAAACTATTTCTTGGAGATCTAAAGTATTTAAATTCTGATCTCATAGTTTCTTCTTAAAGAACCTCTCTTAAATTATTTATACTTCAAAAAAACTAATCAAAGAAATTAGTTCAAGAATTTCTTTTATTAAGATATTCTTTTTCCTTTTAAAATTACTACTAAAATGTATTTTTTTTTTATGAACTCAAGTGTAGATCTACATTTATTTTCAACAAAAAGTCAACTATGTTATATTTACAATTGTCCAAAAATTAATGTTAATATGGTTTAAATGAAAAAAAAAACCCAAAATATTGTTTGCAATGGTTGAAAAAGGACTACAAAAAGTAAATATCGTAGCAATTATATAATACCGATTAAAATTCAAACCATTGTATTAATCAACATGTTAAATAATATAATATTAAATTTATTTTAACCCATAACTTAGAAATTCTAAGTGAATGAATGATTTAAGAAAACAACATTATAGAGAGAAAAGAGGAAGCAAACTTGTCGTTAGGATGAAGGCAAATCCTAAGTTATATTTTTGAAGAGTTATTCTTGCCTTTAACTAAATATACCTAAAGATTTACCCCCGATTTTTTTAAATTAAAAAAACATTGAACAAAACTTAAATATTTAACTAATAAACAAAATGACATTTACGTAAAAAAAATAACAAAATGTATAGCAAAAAGATAAATACATATATCACACAAAGATTGATAAAAGAGTAAAAAGTCTAAGACGATTATTAATATGTTTCACACACTTCTTAAATTAAAAGTTATAATTGATAGCAGTCATCGATGATAGTAATTGATAGTTGATAGTTGTTATATGTTGGTATCGTTGAAAAATGATATAAATTAACAATAAATTTTAATTTAAGAAATGTGGTGTAGGTTGGGATCAATATTTGTTATTTTTAGTTAATTATCTAAATTGTGTAGATAAAATTGAATATTTTTAATTAGGAAGGGGGGGGGGGGGGGTGTCACGGTTAAAGTAAAAATGGAGGGAGTGGGGAAGAAGAGAGAATTGAAAAAATAAGAAGAGGAAGAAAAGAAAAAAAGATATATAGGGAGAAGGTATGTTTTAAATTTAAAATATTTAAAAAAGGAAGAGTGTAATAGGAAGTGAGTTTTTGAGGTGAATGATGAATGATTAAATAGATATTTTAGGAAATTGAGTAATTAGCTATCTTTCTTAGTCCTTCCGCTGTCTATTTCCATTATTGGGTAACACAAATGGAGTAGGAGAGAGAAACCTTTTCGATTTCGCTAACGTGGGAAAGTTGTGTAAGAAAGAGATGGTTCTTTTTTTTTCTTTTCTTTTCTTTTTAATTTCTCTTTCATTCACTCTCTCTCTCAAATTGTATTCTAGTTTTGTAGCTCATTCATACATTGTTTTGTTTTTCCAATAACAAAAAACAAACAATCTGGTAGATGCAAACTTAAGATTACACACAAATAAATATACATTTGGTTTAGGTTTACACACAATTCTCTCATCTCATTTCCTCCCTCCTCCCTCCCTCCCTTTTCTCTCTGTATAAATTTCATTTTGGCAAAATCTTCATCAATCCAAAAAGAAAAACAGAGAGAAAGAAAGAAAGAAGGTGAGTTATTAAGGACGATGGATGGATGGGGTGCGAGGCTTTCTTTCGGTTAAGTAAAATAAGCCCACCCTACAAAACCAAACGAAAAAAGAAGAGAAAAAAAATAGACTTGAAACTCAGATATCCTTTGGAAAAGGCAGAAGAAAAAAAAAATGTGGGATCTGAACGATTGGCCTGATGTAAGGGAGGAGGATGAATGTTCCTCCGCCAAGACATCCATTGAAGGTGAAGGAGATGAGGAAAAAGGGAAAAGAGTGGGATCGCTTTCCAATTCAAGCTCTTCTGCTGTGGTTATGGAAGAAGAGGAGGTGGAAGTCGAAGGTGGTTCCGATGAAGAGGAACCCACCCCCATGGTTACTCGCCAGTTTTTCCCACTCGAAGAAACTGAAATCCCAACTCCCCTTCCACATGCTTCTACCACTTCTGCCCCTCCCGCTGCCGCTGCCGCCTTCCCTCGGGCTCACTGGGTTGGGGTCAAATTTGCCCATCCCGATCCTCTCGCCGCTCTTCCTAATAATTCTTTAACCCCCACCGACCTCTCTCACCCCATTAAAAAGAGCCGCCGCGGCCCAAGGTCACGTAGCTCCCAGTACCGCGGCGTCACTTTCTACCGGAGAACCGGCCGTTGGGAGTCACATATTTGGTCCGCCTCTCTCTTTACTCTTCTTTTTTTTTTTAATAAAAAAAATACACTATCTCTCTCTCTCTCTCTCTCTCTCTCTCTATACTGCAATTTCTGTTCCCAAAACCCACTTCTGTTTTTGGAATTGTGCAAGCAATTGAATTGAATTGAATTGATTTGATTTGATTTTCCAATTTTTCTTTGTGTTCTTGCTCTCTGCAGGGATTGTGGAAAGCAAGTCTATCTCGGTATGTTTGGTTTTCTATTGGTTACTCTTTTTTTTTTCTTTCTTTCAATTAATTCATTTATTGTGTTCTAACGAAGAGAGATGGGTTTTATCGTGTTTTTCTCCACCGCATCAAATGAATTTGTTACAGGTGGATTCGATACAGCACATGCAGCTGCTCGGTGAGCACTCACAGTTTCCGTTTCTGCTCTCTCTCTCTCTCAACCACAATTCAAAATTGAAAATGGGAATTTTCATTTTGTTGTCGTTATTTTGTGTGCAGTGCTTACGATAGAGCGGCCATTAAATTCCGAGGGGTAGAAGCGGACATAAACTTCAGCATCGAAGATTACGAAGACGATTTAAAACAGGTTTAATCCCATTTAAATTCTGCAATTATACATGGCTTGGTTTGTTTGGTTGTTGAAACTATTAATTGTTTTTTTTTATATATACTTTTGTGGACTGGACGAACAGATGGGAAATCTAACAAAGGAGGAATTTGTGCATGTACTTCGCCGACAAAGCACTGGATTCCCCAGAGGGAGCTCCAAATATAGAGGCGTTACGCTTCATAAGTGTGGAAGATGGGAAGCTCGAATGGGCCAATTTCTTGGCAAAAAGTAATTCTTTCCCCTCTTATTTACTCCTTTTCCCTTTTTTTTTTTTTGTTTTTTTTGTTTTTTCTAAATTTTCTTAATCAATCAATCAATCAAAAATTACTCTTCCCCAATTTTACAGGTATGTTTATTTGGGTTTGTTTGATACGGAGATTGAAGCAGCAAGGTCAGTTTCTTCTTCTTCTTCTTATTATTATTTTTCCATCTCTCTGGACAGCTAAGTTTTAATTTGATTAAATAAAAAAAAATTAAATCCGGTGCACATGATGGTGATAACGATAGGGCTTATGATAAAGCTGCAATCAAGTGTAATGGCAAAGAAGCTGTCACCAATTTCGACCCCAGCATCTACGAGAATGAACTGAATCCGACAACTGGTAAAAATTAAAATTAAGAGAAAAACGCAAACACAGAGACTTAGACAGATTATTGTTTTTAACTTGGTGTAATGAGTTTTCTTGTGTTTTTGTTTGAATTCACATTACATTCAGAATCAAGTAGCAATTTGGGGGATCATAGTCTTGATTTAAGTTTAGGGAATTCAAGCTCAAAGCAAAACGACAGCTCAAATAATGGTTCCATAGGTCCACAACACCATTCTTCTTCTTCTTCTTCAGCTGATTGGCAACGCAATCACGGATTTAGGCCTCTTCAGGTAATTCTTTTGAAATTATCATATTAATTTTAATTAAACATATGGGGTCATTTTGAATTTAGTGGGAATTAATGAATGTTTATTATTGTAAAAAGCTAAATTTGGAAAATGGAGGAGGAGGAGGTGGAAACAAGAATTACAATAATAATGTAGAGAGAAGGAATCGGTACCTGGAGAGTGAAACCATGCAGCTGCTGAGCCAAACACACATTCAATCTCCATCTCAATTCAGCCGCCCGCACACGGTTGGTGGTGCACCAGATCATCACCCCCACTCCCAAATATTGCTTCACAATCACAATAATCAAACCTTCAATTATCAAGTACGTACAAATAAAACGTGTACTAAAATTTAGATGCCTCATGCATGTTCTGATTTTGGTTATTGGATTTGTTGTTTGAAGATTGAGTTTTCAGGCAGCAGTAATGGTCATGGAGGCCGAATAGTAGGAAGTGATCTAACATTATCTTTAAATGATCATCTTCAATCGGGGCCATCTCAAGTTCTTGCAAGTGCTGCAGCATCATCAGGATTCGCACCCCAGATTAGACCTTCCAAAAATTGGCTGCACAACAATGGCTTTCATTGTCTTATGAGACCCTCTTGACATCTAAAAAAAAAAAAAAAAAAAAATCATGAAACCTTAATTTTGTTACTTTTTTCATTTATTTATTTTTCTCTCTCACTCTCTCCATTTCCCGATGAGAATCTAGAAAGAAAGGAAAGATGAAGTCCCTCCCAAACAAAAGAAAGAAAAAAGTGTAGTAAAAATTGAAGGCAATGGGTGGAGAAAAAAAGAAGGGTAGAATTTTTCTGACCGAGAATTATTCATTGTGCATTAGCATTAGCAATTCCCAATTCCTTACACATTTGCTTTGTTTTTTGTCTACCTATTCACCCTCTATCTTTACCCTATTATTACACATTTCTCTTTTGAATATAATATATATAAATGTTAGAAAGAAAGGGGAAGAAGGTAGTGTAGTTGTAGTTGTAGTTGTAGTAGTACCTAGTAATGTTGGCATTATTTGTAGGCTCGTCAAATTGAATGATCATTTTCCAACGATTGTCATTTTCTTTTTATTGGGAGAGATTCCGTTTATGTTGTCTCAAATAGAATATATATAATAAGCATGGGAAATAAAATAATAATAGTAATAATAAGTAGTAGTAGTAGTAGTAGTTTGTATTTAGGGGGTTATTTTTATTTTAATTTGTTGTAGGAGTGGACTTGGGGGATGAGACAGAAAATAAATATTAAGAGGGGTTTATACAAAATTAGGAATTATTTTTAAAAAATAAAAATGAAGTGTGTTGAGAGAGTGTATTGGAAATGTCACTGAATGGTAATGAATAGTCAGCATCATGGTGTCCTTTGAATCAATTCTCTTTCTCTCCCTCAGCCAAAAGCAGTCAGACAGTGCTATTATTATCACGATTGGTTCCTTTCATCCTTACCCCCAAAACCACCCCTCCTTCTTACCATTCCTCTGTTTTCTTTCTCTTTCTTTTTTAATTAATAACTAGTCCATTATAATCCTCATAATCTCGATAAACTTAAAAGATTCATTTTTTTCTTTTTCTTTTTTCTACTGTTTTCCGCATTGGGTAAAAAAGGTAGAGAAAAAGGGTAAGGGGGGGTGGGATTTGAGGAGTGAGTAATAATAATAATCAATAAGGTTTAGTCAGATTTCCGTTCCGGTTTAATCAGAACATGCATGTGAAGATAAAGCAAACCAAGAACTTGAGAGCATACGAGGAAGCTAACAACAAACGTTGTCATTTTGTATTATAATCGTTTTTTTTTTCAAAAAAAAAAAAAATTCAAATTCAAATTCCAATTCTGATTTGATTTGTTCGATGACAGTGGGATTATTCAAACCAAATTAAATAGATAAAAAAGGTTAGCTTGTTTGGGGATATATAAATATTGTTTTTTGTAAAGTTTGGTAGGAATGTGTATAAAATATTTGGTTACAATTTCGTCACTCACTCCGTCATCACTCATTATTTTAATCAAATGCTGTGATTAAGTCTGGAAAGGTTAGCACCACATCCTGTCATTTGTAGGGATTAATTTACTTTTTAAAAAAGAAATGATTAATTAAGTAGTCAACCAATGGATTTGAGATATGATTATTGTGTGTTTTTTTTTTTTTTTATTATTATTATTAATAAAGAAGAAAAGGGAAGAGGTTGGGGGTTAGGGAGGGATGTGATTGGTTAATACTAATTTAATTGAAGTTGTAATTACTAGTAGATTTCATTTTCCTTTTTCATTTTATCAAATGCAAATGAAAAGACTTTTATTATTTTGGGGGAGGGGGGAGGGGGAGGGGAAGGGGGGATTGAATACGTTGGCAATGGCATTGCATCGAATCTACGGAACACTGCAAAAAGGTAAGATGGAAAGAGATTAAAAAATCTCAGCCTACTACTACCTATGGCTATGAGAGGCTATATGAAGAATTAGGGTTGAGGTTGTACCCTTGAAAATAAAATAATTGAGAGACCAAAACAGAGACACACACCAAATGCAATACATATATATATCTGAAAGAGAAACACATTCCCCATAGGGGAAAACTTCAATTTTTAATATAAACCAAATGAATGGTGATGATGATGAGTCTGTTGTGTGTTGGGTGTTGGGAAAATACAATTTTTTTTTTTTAAAAGGAAAAATAGTTAATAAGAAAAAAGAAAAAGAGTAATCAGGAGGGAAAAGGAGAATAGAAAAGAAAAGTGAGTGTGTTAGATCGCTTTCATTGGGTTGAGAGAGAGAGAGATAAAAATTAAAGAGAGGAAAATGGTTTCCGTTTGTGAAACGAAAGGTTGCATAAATATAGAGAGTGCTATTTCCATTTATGGAATTTCATGCTTCCCTTCGTCTTCTCCACTCTCTAATATTATAAATAATTCACTTTGCTTTTCCTTCGCCTAGTCCCTTTCTTTCTCTCACACCTCTCTTCTACAAACTTACTTTTCTTTTCCGCATCTCTTTTCAATTTATTACTCTTCCATTTTACTATATTACCACCTGATTAATTACCTAAATCATATTCCCTTAGCTTACCTGATCATGAATTTGTAACAATCGGTAACTAAAAACAATTAATAATTTATTTTTAACGACTTTTGTTGTTTTTTTGTATACATATATCTATAAGAACAAACATAGTCACAAATATTGAAAAGACAGATTATTAAAATTTCCAGATAGTGTTGATTTTAAGAATGAAAAATATAAAAGAGAGAGTATGTTTGGACATGAAAACGTAACTAACAAAATAAAAATGAATATGATGAGAGAGGGAGCATCGAACATCCATCTTAAAAGTGAAAGGGAAAAGGGGTTTGGGACTAACTTATTAGGACCACAAAAAATGTAACCCAAATAAATAAAAAAAGAAAGAAAGAAAGTAAATTAATTTTTGTGTGTGTATATATAAAATATAAATTGAAGAGGGAAGGATGTGTGTGAATAGGGAGGTAGGTATTGTATAGGTAATGGTCTAAGGGGGGGGTTCTCCACCCACTTTGTATAAAGGAGATAAGTTCCCTATGAAAGGGAATGCCTATCTTTCATTCATTTATCTATTTCATCTTATATTTCTATACATACATATCATCTTTCTAAATCTGATCTTCTCTTTCCTTTTTTTTTTTTTTTTTTTTTTTTCTTTTCTTCTCTCTTTAATTAATCTCAACCCTAAACTTATATAATTAAAGATATATTATGAAAAAAATGCCCTCTAAACTTTAATCACTTTTAAAAGATTCTACTCAACTTTTCAACTTTTCAACTCTAAACTTATATAATTGAATATATAATTTTTTTTAGGTTGTTTTAAAAAATAACAAAATGAATTATTTACAAAATGTAGCAAATTCTAAAAATTCATTTACAAATATTTTAGTTTATTTTTTCATTTACAGTATATTTTTTTTGTATTGCAATAAAATAAAAAAGAAAATTAGGTGTAAATAATCCACCTAAAGATGTATAGAGGAAAATTGGGATTTCTATATGTGATCAATTGAGGAAAATTAATGTTAGGGCATATGTAAAGATGAGAAAGATACAAAGGAAGAAATAAAAGACAATTGGACAATTGAATGTAGAGATGATTGTTTCTCAATATGTTTGTTACATTTTAGGATCAATAAATTGTCCTTTTTCATCAGATTCATCTTTTTCTTTATGTGGCTTCCTCAACATTTTTAACAAAACTTATATCCTTCTTACATACATTATTTGGCTTCCTCTTCTAATTAATTAATTCACATTGTGGTTACAAAAATATGCACAAAATAATACAAGTTTAACCTTTATTTTTCGTCACACACACACACACACACACAATGAATATATCTTCATTTTAAAGAGGAATCTAATGTGTGGTTCATATGGTTATGTATTTTGTAAAACAATTTTAGAGGTTTAGGTTGAAAATGGAAAATTTTGAAACAATTAAGGGCAAAATTGAAATCTAACCTAAAGTTCAAAGGCATATATATATATAAAAAGCATGTCACACCTAAGTCAATGTCATTAATTTTTCTTATCTTCACTTTTAACAAAAAAAAAAAAAAAAAAAAAAAGGTTGATCGAAAAGCTATTTTGAAACAAATTTAAAGTTAAATAATAATAATAATAATAATAATGATAATAATTCATAAGATATTGTGAGGTATATATATATATATATTTTGTAGGAGGTAAAGCTATAATTAATAACCAATTGTTGAGGAAACTCATAAGAGATTAATGAAATGTAGTTGAAATTACGCAATTATATGTATACATAATAAGGAAAGAAATGTCACCCCTAACTCCAAAAAAGGAAACATTATTGCATTCAATATTTCACACTGAGGACCACATTATTAGGTTTCTATCTATGATATTTTGTTTCATATCTTAATGCAAACTGTCCTTTTCTTCTCTAAATAATCAAGGCCCCATTTTGACAGTGATTTTCTTTCTCTTTTCTTTTCCTTCTGTAAAAAGTTTGTTTACTAAATATTTTATCTTTTGTTTTTCCATGTTTAAGAAAGAAATCTTGGTCAAAATACTGCCTTTTGAGAACTAGATACTTTGAAATGCTATAAAAAGTGATACATTTGTGAGGGGGAAAAGAGAGAGAGAGATTTGAATAGAAGAAAAGAAACCAGGATCGATAAATTTGGTATATATATATATATATATATTTTAATAATGGATGCAAATACAATTGTAATAATCTTGAGGATTTGATAACAGAAAATATATAAGAAAAAAGAAAAGGGTAAAGTCAATGGGTGTCATCTTATATATATACATATAAATTAGGACCACAGAAAGAAGATGGTGATGAACAAATTTAAGTCATCTATCTTTTCCTATTCTGATGTTTATAATGCCTGATCTCAAAAGTCACTCACAAGTCTTTTTCAACTTCTCTATTCATTTATAAACTTGTACATTTATTACATTTTTCTTTTAACTTTCAAATATGAAAATTATTGTTACCCTTTTTTCATATTTCATATTTTATATTTTATTTGTGTATCAGTGTTAATTAATTTAGGGCGCATTTTATGTATGCATTTTGGCATACCTACATTTATTTCACATGCAATTAAATTAGATTAGTTCATTTGATAGATTTCCACTCATTTAAAATGCATTTCAGGCCAATAATATAGCTTGGATGTAATATTTTAGTAGCTAGTAGCTAGATCATTAGGTAGATTCATTCTTGCACATACATCAAGGTTTTTCTTTTTCATCTCACATGAAAAGTGTATTTCATGTATTCAATTTTTAATTAACTAAGTGTATATCATTCATTCATTCATGCATGTATATATAAGTATCCATTTACATGTATTTTAATATTCAATCCGTCAAATCATTTCTAAATAGAATATATGTATATTTATCAGAATAATAAAAAGAGAAATGCTTTTACATTTTCTATATTTGGAAGTAATCTTGACTTTTATAAAAAGATGAAAAGGGAAAAAGAAAGTAAAAGGAAAGCAAATTTGGGATATAGAAAATTTGAGTTAGGCAAACATTTTGCTATGTTGAGAATAATCAAGGTGACAGAACAAGTAAACAAAAACAAAGCAAATGAAGAAAGAAAATTGATTTAGTTATATTAAAGTATATGTCGCCATGTATTCGAGACGATGCGGAGCGGCCGACATTTTTAAAAAGGGTTTAATTTTAAAAACAAAAAAAAATAGTCGCCACCAATTTTTTTTAGGGTGTGATTGGACACCGAAATAAAGTAAATTATTTTAAATAAAATAAAAACTGGTTTAGAAAACGGTGACCAAATTTAATGTCCTAAATAAAATTCATTTTTTTAAAAGAAATTATGTCTTATTTCATTGCTCACCACTACAATATTTGAAACAATGATCCCGAGCAATGAACCCATAAAATAAGTGAAATACACCAATTAATTAGACTATATTGAGAAAAAATTCCTCACTTTAAGATAATCTAGAAATATTTTTTGTTGAGATCAAATCTCGGACTCCTAAAGATATTTATCACTCACCTCAAGAATCTAGAAATAACGGATACCCAAAATTTTTTAGATTTCATCGTAGGGTTGTTTTAGCAAAATCGACATGGATTATACAAAAAAAAAATTGATTAGGGAAATATATATTTAATTTGAAGTTTAAAAAATATAATTTCAAAGGTTAAAGGTTTTTTTCTTATAGAATAATGATAAAAAAAATGACAAAAGCATATGATACATTTTTTTTTCTCTCTACGTTTAAAGAAGAGAAGAACAAAAATAAGGATTCAATTCCAAAGAAAATTAGTTGTTGTATGAGGTGCGGATTGGGAGTAAACTCTACCCAATGCAACCTCCAACTAAGTTTTTCCTTCGTTATAGTATTAGATTTAGGGTAAAAATAGACAATATGGAGATAAAAATAAAAACAATAAAGCAAAAAAGCTAAGTAATATGTTTTTTCAAATAACTTTTTCGCAGAGATTCTCTCTAAACACTTTTTTCGTAGAGATTTTAAACAATTTTTTTCCCTCTTCCAAATGACAAAGGTCCCTATTTATTATAAATAGGGTGTGCCACAAATTTGAAAAATTTAATAAGTATAATATCAAATTAGATATTATGTAATTTTATTAATTTTCTTTTTTCTAAAATAGTAAAAATATGATGTCGAAAGATTTTGTCCAAAATAAATTTATTTGCTTTTTTCCTAAAACGACAAAGATAAATCAAAATATGATATTAAAAGAATTTTGTATAAAATAAATTATTTTGTTTTTTTCCTGATATGATAAATCAAAAGAGATTTTGTATAAATAAATTAATTTTTTTTCCTAAAGTGATAAAAATAAGTCAAAATTGATTTGATTCTTTTTAAATAATAGATATTCTAATTAGTAGTATTATTTTCTCTTTTAATAAAAGATTTAAAAAACATAAAATTTTATATTATTACAAAAAAAAAAATTACCTTTTTTTCTTAAAAAAAAAAAAAAAAATCTTAGCTTTACAAATTTATAGTAGGAAGAAAAGCAAAATATTTATAGTGGGAGGATGGTCAGAGTTGTTTAATTAATTTGAAAGTTGGTTCGTTTCCATGAATTATTATCAAAAGATGCCCTAATACACAAATCCAAAATAAGATGGACATCAAACTCGTCGTCTTTTGTAGATGCTTTTTTTTTTGTCAAAATTCTAACTCACATCAATATGACAAATGGGAAAAGCATTTATGAGCCTATTAAATAGAATGAGCTGAAGTGTAACACAAACATAACATATATATATTTTTATGTACATCTAATTAACATATAACTATTTCATTATTAAACTCAGATGGCATAACCAGAATTGGCAATAATAGATATGAAGGTCGGATGTGTAACCTTAGAATTGAATGTGGCAGTGAAAATTGAATTTAAAAATAAATGTGAAGTGAAGGATGGAGAGAAGTAGGTAGGGTATATGCACATGGTGTAGTATTATTATTATTATTATTATTATTATTATTATTATTGCATTTAGACCTAGAGGAGTTGAAGGGTGAATTAGATGGGGCTATATATATGTGTGTGTGTGTCTATTTTGCATTATATATTATACAAAAAACACAATCCCTACATATGATTTCCATAATATTTGAGTTTCCCAACTGAAGACTTTCCTATTTTGGAAAGTTGGCAGAATGGGTTTGTTGAGATTATAAATTAAGGGGACTCAACTCACTCAGACTATGGACCAACCAATTTGTTTCCTCCTTTAATTACAATCCTTTAATGCCCAAAAAGCAGTACACAATTAACATACACACACACAAAGAAAAAAGAACTTTTTATGTAACCAATTCTCAACACTTAATGTTAATTAGGTTAGGTACATATATATTTTCCTCTATTAATTCAACCCTTTTTGCCTTTCCATTTAATTTTACTTTCCTATTTACCTGCTGCCTGCTTCCATCCTTGGGACCAGAAGAAAAAAAAACAAAACAAAACAAAACAAAACTTTGGTTTCATTTATCTCTCTCTTAAATCTCATTACTTCTTTGTCATAACAGAAAAAAAAGTTAACAAAGCCTTTTAAATGCCTTTAATTTTGTACACTAAATCAATTCTTTCTCAAGTTTTTTATAATTTATTCTACTTTGATATCAGGTTAAATCAGTAACCAACTGTAATAATCTCTCTTGCCATTGATGAGTTGAAGTTGATTTAATTTTTTTTAGGTGTTTGGAAAGTAATTTAGGGTATGATATATATATGTGTGTGTATATATATATATATATAAAAGGAGTGGAGGAAGGGTAGAATAGTACATCTGTTGTATTGGATTAAAGCTGTTTATTGTTTACCTCAAATGAGGAAACTGGCTAGATTTCATTGTTGCATTCAAGTCAGAAAATTTTGAATTGACCTTTTTCCTTGCCTAAATATAAACATCTCCTCCTATTTCTTTTCTCTATGGTTTTTGGGCATCTAAACAGTCAGATTCCATTTCATTAACCCTATTTATCTTAAACCCTTTTCATCTTCTATATCTCTCTTTCCTCACAATTCTTTTATCACGTACTTCTTTTTTCTTTTTTTCAATTTTTGTAACTTGTAGCCAGAAAAATTAAAACTTAATAACAAGTTTGTTTTTTAAATAAAAAAAAAAATCATTTTAAAACACTGTTTTCTTTCTAAGATCACTAATTTTATGTGTTAATTAACAATGTGGTTGTTTAATCAGATATGGGAGGAGATACTCTTTATCTTGCAGCTCAGTGGAGTGCTCGATCAAATCCATTTTGTAATTATAATAATCCATAACTATACTAATATTCGGTCATTTAATTACAAATTATCAAATGATTTAAATGAAAATAAAGTTATTTTCAATTCAGGGGCATTTTAAAAAAAAAAATAGCAAAATATAAGTTCTTTTAATATCTTACTACTGTAAATTTGATCTAAAACATGCATATAAATTAATTGAAATAATAGGTTCATTTTAATCATTATAGCTAAATCATCACAATTATTTAAGATTAATTTATCAAACATCATATTATATTCTTTCTAAGGTTAAAACTCCATGTCATAGTTGATTTTTTAAAAAGACTATTACTTTGAAAGGTAAGGGTTTCATTTTTTTTTTTTTTTTTAAAAAGAAGTTACCAAACAATAATTATTTAATTCGTGGTTAAAAAGAACAGTCAAGTGTCTTAATCATTTTTCCTTGAAAAGGGTCAAAGAAAAAAAAAACTTAAAAGGAAGAGGACAAGAAAAATTAAACACAAAATTGTTTGTTGTCAATTGGCAAAGTCACAATTTTCTTAGCAAAAAAAATTAAAATAATAAGAAGAAGAAATAAACAAGTTTTCCCAAAGAAGGCAGTGGAAGTGAGAGGATGCATTACGAGTTTATAAATTTAGAAAGAAAAGCGTTTCATTTTCATACTAAGTGTTTGCCATTTTAGGTTATGGGCAATTTCCCCAGTCAATGTTTGATCTAATCCAATTTGTTTGATTCCTTAAATTTCCTTTCCCCCAAATTAGGAATGTTTTTGGATTCCCATCATTTTCAATTTTGGAAAAAAGATGCAAAATTTATGAGATTAGTGACTAATAATATTTTGGAAAAATTAAAAGGAAGAAGATAAGTTCAGGTTATTTGAAGAGGACAGTATAATTATTTAATTATGTGATTGACAATAATACATATCAACATGAAAATAAACTAATGATAAAAATGGAGTGTTTTTAACGTATTGTTTTCTGATTTTTCCTAACTTGAGATCTTATTTAGCAACTTTTACTTTCTCAACTTTCTCTTTTTAGAGACCACAAACAAATCATGAGACTTGTGACATACATTATGAAATGGAAACCATGTGGTGATTGGTGGCCATCAAACAACATCTGCTTTCACTTTTATTTTCTCTTCAATTTTAATTATTGCTATTACATTTATCTATTAGTAGATTATCAATTTATTACTAAAATGATTTCTGGAATTGATTATTTTAACTAATACGTACATTTCTTTTAAGTATTAACTTCTATCCACTTTGACGTACATACATGTATGAGAGAGACGTTCAATTTAACGTAATGTAACAAAAGCAAAAATCGACTTTTCACAAACGAAGTTTGTGTCCCAACCCCTTAGCGGAAAGAAAAGAAATAAAGTTAAAATTACAAATTTGAAGTCTGTTTTAGGATGGGCTTGGACATTTACTAAAACTCCATGAATCTACTAAATATACAATTGGAAGGTAAATACCCCATTTGATAAACACTCACTGTTTACTTTTAAAAATTAAGTTTCAGAACACTGTTATTATCTACTTTGATTAATATTTTCAAAAGAATTGTTGTTATTTTTAGAATCCCATCGGAAAACAAGTGTTTGTTATTTTAAAAAAATCTGTGAAACTCATAATTAAACATTTAAAAGGGAAAAAAAAAGATTGCAAAAATTTTAAAATCAGAAAACAAAGGTTGAGTCTTTGTGCCAAAATTATCTGATCTTTTAATTTTAAAAAGCAGATAAAACTAAAAAACTAAAAACCAAAATGGTTACCACATAGGGTCCTATTATTTTATTGAAGATCACATTCATATCTAATGGGCAATAACTTTTTAAACATGTTTATCAAAGATCTATTCTGATACACAATAAAAATTTTGAGAACATATTAAACACAAACCTCAAAAATTCAAAATTTGTAATTGAAAAGAAGAAGAAGAAGAAGAAGAGAAGTCACAGCTTGGACAAAGGGTTTTACAGTAACGAAAATAGTTGGGGATATACGTGAGAAGACGTCTACATAGTTCGTTCATTGTGAAATGCATTTATATATTATTGTGAATTAAACATAAACAAAGCAAAATACGAAATGACCACATCCAAAGAGAAAAGTAAAGGGGACGGTTTATTGGGTATGTCCTCGTGAGTTAGCAGAGTTAGTACAAACCCTTCACTCGATGAGGTTTGTCCTTGAAGAGGACCATCTACCATGTGCCCTCCCTCACAAAAATGTTTTGTCAATTAACATGTAGACATCCTTTTCCTTTGTGTGTAAACCTACCAACATTTATCACCTTCTTCACAATCCCATTATATTCTTCACAACTAATTTAATGCTTCATTGATCCGACATGATGTCATTGTAATGTCCTGCATATTTGCCAAGCATGCTACCTTTTCAAACATCGATATAGCTGTTGCTATCAACATTACTTTTAAATGAATCTACACTTTAGTTCAAACCGGACATTGTAATGTCCACTGCAGCTGTGTTTATAAGAGCAAGGAGTACAAACAAGATGTAGAAGTGAGGTCTCCTTAAAATGGCAAGATTGTCCACTGTGTTTTACATTCTTTAGAAATGAACCTTCAGCTCAACTGTTCTAAAAAATGGGAATGGAAAACCAAAGGATTTCTGTAGCTTCAGCAGTTCATGACTGACCTTGCTGACTAATCTTGGTTCAAAATTCTCCCCAGTTGAACAGACTCAACTCTTCCCATTCCTGGTAGTTTCGGAGATCAAGCTTTACAGGAGTCCCATAAACCTTGAAAGAATAAAAGGCAATACTTTTTCTTGGAGTCTCAGTAACCAAGAAACCAAGGGAGGGAACGGTATATGAATCATAGCTCAATACAATTTGACCAGAGCCACATAAATGATAATGCACCAGATAATTACAGGAATACTGCAGAATTCAAGTGCATTAAAAATAGATTTCGAATGCTAGTTTTCTAGCATAGTCTACGACAAGTCAAAGTATATACCTTTAGCTAAACCTCATCAATCTTTTCTTGTAATCATATTTTGCGTATACAGTGGGTGCGTGATTTCACTTGTTCTATTTTGCAATACTATTAACTGAAGATATTGATCTTAGGTTGACTGATTAACCATACTATAACTTCAATGTACTGTTGTTACGATTGCAACATTATCCCCAGGAGATGGGTGAATTTGAACTTTGGCAGGAAGCACAAGCTCCATTTTGTGAGCTACTGCTTCTATAATTATACTTCAAGTCAAGTTGGCTTCAGCAGATATCTAGGCTTGCATAGACGCAATGAGGAAGCCAACGTTTTTCATTTTCCCAATTACCACTGGCATATTCTAGTGGCAAAACCCACATCCAATCAATGATAGATTACACTATCATCTATCCCGAGCTTGAAGATTATACCAACATTTCGGTTATGCAAAAAAGACTCTTTAAAACATGACAAGAAGCCCTGCAGAGAAAATGGGGTAATCCATTATGGGAAAGTGAATAGAAGTAAACATAAAAACAAGAATTACAGTTCACAATATACAAGATCTAAATTGAATAGTTAGTGTTTTTCATTTTTATTAGTTTCGGCAATACTTGAGGTTTGTGATTGAAGCACATTTTATGCTGTCCAGTGGAAGAGATATAAGAAAATATTTGGAGATAAGTTTCATGATCACGAGTCAGGTTCAAGGTATTACTTGTTTATGAAACACCAACATCAAATCCACTAATGTCATCCCCCTTCACTAATTGTACTAGTTAATAATAAACATAATACTCTTAACTGTTCTTTTTTGTCATGTCTTTTCCCCCCTCTCCGAAAAGTTTCTTTGTTATGCTTTTCAATTTTACTCTCTATTTTCCAAATATAGTTGTATCCTACATCCAAAACAACGGTGATGACAGATAGAGAGGAAAAAACCTTCAAACATACAAAATTATTGGTAAATATCAATTACGAAACCCCTTTACAAAGGAAATCTGGACAAAGAGGTAGACTATTTTATGTCACTGACCAGTGATTCCGAACTCTCTATAAGCTGCAGCTAACATGCCTCCTGAAACAAAATAGAGCCATATCCTAAATATAAAGTTACTTAGAAACAAATGAGATAGAACATAAATCAATTAGATGGCTTCATACAGCCAGATGAAGATCAAATGCAAAGAGCTCCCAAGTCATGTGGCAATCCATCTGATCCGGTGGACACTTCAACTTTAGCAGGTCCACCTTTCTTGGCCGCTTTCCTTTCCTTTCTAGTCCTCTTAGAGTCGATAGTTTTATTCCTGTTACAAGAAAAGCTTCATATTACACATATGTTCTCATTTAAAAACCCGGAGTCCATGCCATCTCCATTGATGTATGTACAGGTGGGGAATCATACACTATATACTTGCCAGACGAACTGGCAGCAACTGATCCACAGCAAGCTTTATGTTTCTTTTTTGAGCCACATGGGCAGAGTCTATTCCTTGGGACCCTCTGAGATATGGGAAGGGGAGAAATATAAGCAGCTACGAACACTGTACTAAAAGCAAGAGGGTGGGGGCAGATAATATTCAGTGAAGAAAAATGGTTGCATTATGATCTAAAAGACCTTGTCATCCAATTGAAAACTGCTACAGTTAGAATGTTTAGTGTTTTGACTAGATGAATCAACTTCACCGTGCTTCTCTTCCATTCGCTCTTCCAATTGCTCATAAGCTTTTGTCTCATTGTTACCTGAAAATTGTAAGAAATATTGATGCACATTGAAGGAAAATTATGGAATCCAATGATAACAACATTGAGCTAAAGCATTGTCACGAGAAGAAGAATTTTTTTTCCGGCATTCTCTTCCCACGGAGGGAGTGGCAGGTGAAAGGACAAATGAGATGTAAATTTATCCAACTTCATTTATGTGATAGAAAAAACTCAAACTGCAGTTTTTTTTAAACCAAGACCTAACAGATACTGATTCAATCCACTTGAGAAACATAAGCAATAAGAGCATAAGAGAGCCTAACTCCTAACCAAGAATTAGTGCTAAATTATCAGGGAAGCTGGAAGCATTAATGCTATCTGCATTTCAAGTTTTTTGTCACAAGTTCCAAATTATTGGAGAATATATAACCACAGTTTCCTCAAAGTGCATATACTGTCCACTTGCTCAGGAGAAAAAAGCTCTTCCTCTACCACTTTTTATGCAGCATAGTGCAAAAAGCATTAGAATATCTCGAAAAGCTCAAGTTTAATATTCTCTGCTAAGTAGATTATTCTATAAAGGAAGAAAACTGAAGATCTGACATTACCAAAAGAACAATCTACATCACTCAAAGTTGATTCAGATGGCTCTTCGTGTTCTTCTGCTGCTTGTTCTGCTACCAGAAACTCGATTGCAGCATCAACATCACCATTGACTTGGACCAAAACCTGCCAAAATATGGAAAGCGCACCAGTTCTTAACTAAATTGTAAAACAATCAATTAGATGGACGTGGGAAACCAGCAATTAGCATGTTGTAATCACCTTTTCTACTTTTTTAGAATTTTGACAACCACTACCTGCCATAACTAATTTAACATTTCCAGGACTAGTAGCAGTTTCACCCCTCTTTTGAGAATTAGAGAGAACTTTTCTTTGAAGTGAGATCGGTGAAGGAACAGTGTCACCCTTCCAAAAAAAACAAGTAAATCCGCTATTAATATATTGTTTTTAATCTTTCAGTTAAGCTTCTATGGGAAATATTTATTGAAGGGAAAAAAGAAAAAGAGAAACTGACTTTGATTATGATTAACCTGGCTGGACCAGCGCACGTGTCTTCCTTCGACCGCACACTATTATAATGTTCCTCGTCATGATAGGATCTTGGCAAAATTTTCAACCAGAAGACAACCAATAAATCTTGCAACCCAAATCATTATAACTATTGGTAGATTTTAGAGCACTAACAACCAGATCCATTGTTATAAGAAGTATAGATAGTGTTGACGGGTCATACTTTCCCATACTATGACAACATATATAACATCAAAGATAAATGCAACCAACATCGATATGATAAGATAAAGAGGATTTCAGATTGATATTTTCGGATACCAGCATTAACATCAGTGTTCTTATGCTTGGATATGTTGCGATGATAAAAAGAACTAGAACCTTACAAACACCCATTTCCAAACTTTTCAGTCATGTTAACTCTCTTTCTTACTTATTTATTAACTAACAAAAAGTATTATTCGCATTTCAAGCTCATTTGGTAACAGCTGGTCCCAAGAACTACTGATTGTAAAATTTTGGTTATGTCAGAAACTGAATGATAGAACAACAAATTTACGATTGTCTTTTGTAATAGCAACTTCAAGGCATATATTTCCAAATATGATATATTTTAAGTTTACAATAAGAAGCTATTAGCGTTTATTTTAAGAACATCTCTAACCATCCACATAAATACAGCACCAAACCTATTGCACCTAATTAGCTCCATATTCAAAATTTCTTCACACCAATTCAATCAATTATAAGAAAATTTAATGGAAAAGGTACAATAAAACCCTCCAACACTTACAAGTGGACCATACGAGCTTCTCGATCCTCGAAATTTCGTATGTACCAACGAGGTGATGACATCTATACATTTACAAGCAACTCAGTAAAAAATGGTTTTTTCTTATAAGAAACAATGGTTCTGGCCAAGTAATATTATATAAAATGTCATGTCTATGTGGTAGCCACAATAAATCAAGAATTTTAGTTGAAGGGCAGCAGTGCGTAGTAATGTTGATTACAGTCCTAAATACACGTCTTGTTAAGTGTTAATCAATTTGTAGAAAATACAGGCAGACAGCAGAGAAAGAACCCTTCTGTTCTTACTACATAGCTAGCACTACATTGGTCATCAGACTTGCTCAAAGAATCGAACGTGGTGTTGGTTATTCAATTTGGACGACAACATGGTTAAGTTCAAGAAAGAATCATTGGACGCAAGGGTTTCTAGAGACTTCTCACCCTGTGAATGCATATGTTACAATGAGTAACAAGAGAAGCAGCCTGCAGTTCTAGATGCCCAGCCCAGGTACCATCCTTTTCCATGGAATCACAATATTCATCAAATGGGACATCATCCTCAATAAATGGCTCAAACATTTCACGGTTCTTCTGTTAATGACATTTTATAACTCATATTACTCATATTACAAAAAAGATACAGAGGGGAGAGAGATAGTAGACCATTCCAATGAAACAAGTGCAGATTTATATGAATTTAAGTGACATGAGGCAAATTGTAGCATAATTGGATGACAACATATAAAGGCAGGCCGAATAAAAAATTCATTTTTAATCTAGCCACATATTGCAATGAATAATGTATAAGGAATATTAACGTGTCATTGTTACTATAAGAATATTTTTTTTAAGAAAATGTCTACTAGGAACATTTTATACCCATCATAAGAAAGTATGGTTAAGTACAATGCCAGAGTTCATACGAGAAGCTAGTTCCTCATACATACCAAAATATATTGAACAACCATCTTCCGATACTTTCCATGTTCCTCTTGATCGCCATCTAACTGATCTGCAAGGGCCCTGCAACTTACCAATATATTTTAAATAAAATAAAAAGGAAAGTAAAAAATTTCTTGAAAACATGCGCATTAGACAAGTCAATTGATAAGCATACAAGCCATGTGCACAAAAATAAATGAATATCTCAAACGTTTAGAGCAATATGCATTATGCATTATACGTATGCATTGACAGAAGGAAGAGGTAGGCATGAAACCACCAAGAAAATATGACATCTACCCAACTGTATCAGGTAGTTACTAGCAATATTGGTTCTCAACAAGAACAAGATGCATTGATCTAATTATTCCTGACCTGAAAAAACAATTACCATCTGCAGTCACTTGAACGATTTGGAGGTTCAATAAGTCAAGCTGAGCACGAAACTGAGAAATATCAGGTGACTTTCCAGGCTTTTTGTTCTGCCAATCAAAACGGTTTTAATAAAACAACTAGTATTAGACGAAAGTATGACCATCTAGTTTAACATCAAACTCGAGAGATTAGAGGTTGTAATGTATACCTTATCAAAAAGAAAAAAAAAAACACAAACAAAACAAACTTTAACGTATAGGCAGAACATATTGATATACATTTTGGTGCACTGAAGCTTGCTTAGTTATTTCGTCAAGAATTGGATCTACCTGGAGAAATGGAATTTGCCAGTCTTAACTCTTAAGCCATCATCTAACGTTAAAAGAAATATTCTTCCCTTTAATTAACCCATGACTTCTTGCTATGCAACAATTTTTTGCCCAATTTTTTAGGGTTGCAACTGTGAACATTTAACCTTTTGAGAAGGTTGCTAGTGACTTAACTGTTACGCATGTTGACAAAACTTAAAATGTTACCATTAGAAAGACTGACAACAATCATTCTTGTAAAATTACCACAGTCCCTAAAAACTGTGGCCCATAAAACATGGTACATCTAATATTTTCCATGTATTCTCAAACTATCTCGCAAACTAACAAAACTCACATTAATATCAAATAAGATTAGATTGATTTAGCCGGATATTCGAATTCAAAAGACCCTGCTCTGATTCTACATTTTAGTATCACTGAACCCAAATGACAGGCTATGGTACATTTCTATACTTCTTAAAAGTGAAAATAAGTGTATAAGGGTGGACAATTATCTTCCTCGATATGAAGCGTTTTAGATAAAACCAAAAGTAAAATTACAAGGGCTTATGTCAATTGTCCTCGTAAAATTTGTATGAGAGTCATGATCTAAATCTGATTGTGAGTCACCCTCAGATTCTGAACAAGGAGAATTAATTATCATTGTTGACATTGTGGATAAATACCCAGATTGAAGAAAAAGTGCTCAAGTGGCAAGCAAGTATAAGTTTATAACTCAATCAACGCCGCACTGTTAGAGGAGTGGATTTTTTTCGAGGAGAGGAGATTAAGAATAAGACAAGTAGTTGAAAACAAAAACATTCTAGTATTCTACAATGTGATTCGTGGTTGTGCTCTATGGGGCCTTGATAAGAGGAAACTCTCCTAGGTGATGAAGAGTAGAAAAATGAGGAGAGACGCAAAGGTGGTACTTTATTCGATAGAAAGATTGTTAGGAGTGTATGTAAACAACAAAGTCTCCCTAGAGGTGTGATCAATTTCGTGCGTATATAGCTCAAGTGGACAAAACCTGAAAACCACACCAATTTGGAGATAGATGGATGCTCAATTATCCATATCATCACTGAGCTAAAACAATAAGAATTGACAATAATAAAACTGATATCTTGCAAAACTAAATAATCATACAGCTAGTTCAGAAAAATTGGGGCAAATCGAACCCCAATAATAAGTTGGGATGAAGCAGCATAAGCACATATTTGGACGCTAATTAATGAACCCATGTAAGCTTGCATTAGGATTAGAACCCGAAACAAGAAAATCCGGGTTCTCACAGAAACAAGCTTGCATTAGGAATAGAAAGCGTAGAGTTGAGAAAACGAGAGAAAGAAGGAATTACTTGTGGGTGTCGCTTGGAGTTGGACTTTTGGTGCTTGGTTTTAACCATTCCCACCAAATCCTGAACGACGCTTTCCCCGGATTAACGACTCCGCATTCGAAGGGGAGCAACCAGTGTGTGATGGATTCGGTGTGTGTTCCCTTCCAACAATTGTTCGTTATGGTTGCTGAGTTAGGCGGCGCTGTTCAAACGGAAATGCTCCGATCCCTCCTGTTTCTTTATTTTCTACCGTACCACAATCCGTAATACATTATTTATGCTATGATTTGATCTAGAGATGTTTTGTTACTATAAATCAAAGGTAAATTAAGAAAATAATATTAATAATACTACTAAATCATTACCTTTACAAAAAAATAAAATATTAGGGGCGGTTCGGGAAATCAATACTATTTTCCCGTATTTAAGTCGTTAATTTCATAACCAAATATTAAAAGAAAAAAAAAAAAAAAAAAAACGTTGTTTTGTATTTATTCATAGTAGATTCTTTTTAGGAAAGTTGAAATGGATTTAGAATTTGAATCTCAACCACAAACAAAGGTTCAAAATGAAGTTTATAATTAGGTTAGTTTAAAATGGATGGTTTTAGAGAGATATATCTTAGGTATTTCAAATCATTCAATAAATTATTTTATCCCTATATTTTACCATCACATGAAAAATATAAATAAAAAAAACATTGTTTCAATTTTCATCTATTTTCAATATCTTTTGTCTATAAATTCAATCATTCACCCACGTTTATCTCTCTTTAACCGGTTTTTTCTTTTTGTGAATATTCTTTTATAATTGGGTCATGCTTGCGAAATTAAATTTGACTAATTGAATACATTGAGTTAAATTTTGACCGAATAGAATTGTGAATTGCAGATAACTTTTTAGGGTTTATGAGTAAACAAAAAAAAATAATAATAATAATAATAATAATAATAAACTAATATATTAGAAATTAATAAAATTAAAAGGATAATCAAATCATAAATTCTAAATAAATAGTTTGTGGGTGAGAATATTGTGTTTATTTATTTATTTATTTATTTATTTAGAGGTGATTATCATGAAATTAAGAGAAAAGATTGAGATTTTGGTGAAAAATGAACGTTTGAAACTAACAAAACTAATAAAATCATTTAAATCAAAATAAATAAATAAAATTAGTGGTGGGTAATTTCGAGTTTAAGATCTAAAATATTTGAACTTTTAATAGTTAAAAGGAATCTTTGATTGGGTGATCAATTTTGTTTTTACGAATTAGTCATTATTTCGTAAATTTGAAAAATATTAGATTCTTACAAAGTTAATGAAATCTTCTTTTTGTTATGGTAATTTGAATTTTATATTTGGTATTTTCCAATTAAGGAGTTTTTGGTGTAATGAGAAATCTTTAGTCTTTTGATAGTAATTAATGGATCATTTTGAAAATCATTTTGCTACTTTTTAGTATTTTGCTATTTTTCAAATTAAAACTTTAGAATTTATTATGTTTTTCTCATCTCCCCTTGTATGATTTTTTCACCAAAATCAAATTTATTGACCAGCTAGTTATAGAATTTTATTGGTATCTAACGATTTTTTTTCATCTTAGTAAAACTAATTTTGCTTAAGCTGGTATATACTACAAGGTTGTTCATCAAAGTAAATCAAATTTTGCTACTTGTTAAACTGTCAACATGTGCTCAAAAAATCATTTTTCTACCAAATCGTTCTCATGGTAAATCCAACAACAAGGTAACAACTTTAATCAACATGCCAACTTTTATTAAAGTGTAAACTAAATTATTTTCATTTATCTCACGAAGCAAAATTTTATGAAAAATTACTAATTAAAAACCATTCAAAGACTAAAAGCATGTCATTGGTAAGTAAAAAGTTAGAGAATTTTAGGAAAACAAGTTAAACGAGCAAAGGTGAGGACGGGTTTTGATGAGATGATATGACAATTCAAAGTAATTCCATCTCTAACTACAAGGTGAGAAACTTCAAAATTCTTAGATCACTTATTAATTCTTTGGTTGACGTCTAAGTTCTAACGTCAGACCTTCTACAATATTTAATATAGCTTTTAAGAGGAACATCCAGCTTTGCAACCATAATAGATATCTGTCCACAAGCTCAATCATCCATTTATGTCAATTCAAATAATCACCTTATTTGCATCTTTCTTCGTAGAATTAAATTATTTATTAAAATGGAGAGAATTTGTTATTTTACTGCAAGCTAAACACAACTTTACTAACTTTTGGGAGCATTTGGCTAGAAGAGAGATGTCACGCCCTCTTTGAAATTATTCACAAGAGAACACCAACCTCCTCAATTAGTTCAATGACCTATTTTAGAATTAACAATATAAAACTAATATATTTTGCCACGTAATCTTAATTTAATTTATAAATAATGTCTCTGTCACATTTTCATTAGTCAACTGATGATTACTAACTCAATGACTATTTATAATTTTTGTTCCATCTCCAAAAATTAAAAGAACTTCTAAAACCAAATAAAATAGAGACTTATCTCAACCCTATTGAGTCATCCACGAAATGTGTGTGTGTGTGTGTTTTTTTTCTCTCTTTTGCAATATCTAAAATTATTTGTCAAAATTCTCATTTTAGCAAAATCATTTTCAAGGCATTGGTTGGAAAATAATAAATGAAACGTGGCAAGATGCGATTAGGGAAAAGGATATGGTGGTGTACCCTGCGGTCGGGTCCACAGAAGTATTAAAGTCTCAATCAAGTGACGTCATTTGATCATCGGATCAACGTCCAAAACACAAACCAGTCTCCTCAGTCTCATTAGTCTGTGATTTGGATGTGGACGTGTCCAGAGGATAGAATATTTGAATCCTAGAGATTTGCGTCTGACTGTTTGATCCCACGGCTCTTATTAATGCTCCAAGTCTCTAATCGTCATTATGCGATCTGATTGGTGGGCCTTCACTTTTTAGAAAATGGTATGTTCCCAATGCCTTAAGTTGCATGTCCCGGTGTCGTGTGATTGTTTCTTTGTTTTCTTTTCTAATGGGAAATATATACACATATAGTTTCATTTTATGAAATTTAAGTATAAATAGTAGGTTAGCAATTACTTTGTTTAAAATTTTTAGAATTTTAAATACAAAGCATGTTTAATTTTTTAAGTAAATAGAATTGAGAGAGCGTTTCATTTGCCTTTTCAATTCTCTTGTAATTTTGGTTATATCAATAAAATATGAATTTTAGCTTAATAAATTTTAATAATGATTTGTTGTCAAGGAAATGCATGTTTAATTTTGATGCCAGCAAATTGGAAAGGAGAAATTTGTAACAAATAAACTAAGGGAAAAAAAATACATCTAGAGAGCAATTCAGATAAACAAAAATTTCTCAATCTCACTCTTCTACCCCTTCAAATAAAACAAATTTTTTTTTCTGATTGGTATCACTATATTTAATCTCTTATCAATATAGGATTTTTCATTCTTTTTCATGTTTGTAAATGTTAAACCACACGAGTAAATTAGAATAATTTTTAACATAAATTCATTTATCACTTAATAACTTAAAAATTTGCTACTTATTAATGATTTAAGACGAGGAAACATCTAAATAATATTTAAAATCAAGACATGCAAATGAATATATATATATATATATATATATATATATATATATATATATATATATATATATATATATATATATATATATATATATATATATATATATATATGGTTGAATTTCTGTCTAAAAGTTACTCAAACTAATATATGGTTGGCAACATTTGCCAAGAAATCAACACAATAGTTAACTAGTGTCTAAGTTTAATACTAAGATATCATAGGGTCATCCTTCCAAAATAGTTTCAAATTCCTTACCAAATGATAGTTTACTAAATAATAAGTTGCATTTAGTATAGAATATATATAATTTTTCTAGTTAGGTGGAAGCCAAGTGACAATACTATTAGAATGTGGTGGACAAGTGTTTTACCTCAATTTAGAATAGAACAATCTAGATACTTAATTGAGGCCGTATAATTATTTAAGAACTACTAGCTTCCTCACATAGATATAAAATTAAAATGCTATAGTTAGTGATGAGTTGTCACACCCACATTTTACTATTTTAGTTGTAAATTGTGGTAGAGTGTATTGAGAGTATCCATTGAATTAGGGTCTATGGTAGTGATTATACCATACCCCACGGGGATGGGTCCGGATAAAGTGTTGTGGGGTTCAATTGTTTGTAAGTTTGAAGAAGGGTATAGCTAGAAATTAGAACAAGCATGGAAACAAATGTGTGTACGTGTCCTTGTCACAAAAACAAGAGACATGAAGGAAAAATTGGGAAATATTGGAATGACTTAAAAGAAACCTAAATTCATTGTATTTCTCTCCCATTTACAAAACTACATCTAATAGCTAAACCACCCCAATCGAACCCCCCTCACCCACACACCAGCTGTATTAATATAACCGACTCTAGACGCTTCTAATTATGTGTTCATTATAATGCTATATCAAATCACACCACCTAAGTTTTCAATAAATTTGTACACTTAATTTTGAGTTAACAATAGATAGATAGCATCATATTTAATGGATTTTTTTATTCTTGGTTAAGGATGATATTAAAAATTAAAATAAACCACAATCACGCGAGATCAAGCTAATAAGACTACGAGTATAAACCTGATGTTAGTTGACTAGACCTAATATGGCTCCAGTGTCTAGTTTTTGGGTGTGGTAGTATTATTGGACCAAACCATAATAGTTTTGATATGGTTCGGTTTGTAAAAGAGAAAGGAGAAATGTACTTTAGATATTATGTTGCTTAATAGTATAGGAGAAATGTACTTTAGATATTATTTTGCTTAATAGTATATATACCCCTTAATTTTTGTTACACTTTTAAATGATTTTACATCAAAAAAATTGAAAGGATTAAATGTCTAACCCTATATATGATACATGAATTATTCATTAGAAAATCCAATATGACATTTGGTTGAAAATAATAAATATGACAAGAAAAACGCAAATAAACTAAAAAGGACATAGTATTTATATATACATCGAGGATCTTACATTAACTAAATGTGAAGATGTCATAAACTGCTCTATTGTGTATTAATTGGATATAGAAGCAATAATGTTTATCTCAATACATTTTAGAAATGTTTAATGACACAAATAATGTCGTGATATATAGGGTACTCTGTTATGTAGTAGCCCTAGCCTCACTCCTTTTTATTGTTGAGTTCGTGCGGAACCTTCTGTGCTAGATCCCATGTTGTGTTTAGCTAGTTAATAATTTTGTATTTGATATCATAAATATAAATGTTTGTAAAAGAAAAAGTATGTGCACAAAAATCAAACAGAACTTTTGAAGAGAGAAAGAAAGAGACGTAAGTAGAGAAATGATATGAAATGTTAGGTGGATCATGGGTGGGGCTGTGGATATTGATAAAAATTGGAACGACAAATGGACGGGGTTTAGACCAAGGGTTTATTCAATTTGTTGTTGCAAATCAACTTACAACCCAATGGCTTTGTTTTGTTTGTTGTTGTTGTTGTTGTTGTTTTTTTTTTTTTTTTTTTTTTTAATTTAAGATTAAGAGATTTGTAAACATATAAATACTCAATAATTCCTTCTATTTAAAGATTGAACTAATTAACCAGAATATCTCTTTAATTTGTAACAAATATAATTAATTTAAAACATATAAACCTCAAAATATGTTGATGGTGGATGATTATTGTTTGACTCAAGACAAAATAGTATCATCCAACATTTCAAAATAGTTGTAAAGTAGTTAGCCATTTATAGGGTGCAGTAGAAAAAGTGCCTTAGTAATTAATTAGCAGTACCTCTACAAATACTATAATCTTACACACCCCTCTATAGATAATTTAAAATATTACATTTATTTATATTTTTCTCTTCCTATAATCATCTCTAAACCTTACTAATCAAATAATTTTAGTCACTGATCTAGGTATTTCTGTTATTTGATTGGTTTACGGCAGAAAATGTTTTCAATAGAATAAAAAAAAGAAGAAAAGAAAAAAACAAATTAATGTAGAAGCATACATTGTATAATAATACAAAAAGAAAAAAGAAAAGAGAATTGAGATTAAAAAAAGAAGAAGGTGGAATTATTGTCGCAATTTTAGACATTGTAAATGAGTAAAATGGGAAACAAAGATTATGGAGGAAAAATATAGAAAAAAAAAAAAGAAGAAGAAGAAGATGGAGTGTGATATAGTATAGTGCAGTGTGGAGGGGTTAATTAATAGTGAATTAAAGAAGAAAATAAGATGGTGGAGGTCACGTGTGGGAGTAGGAAGTGGAGGTGGCAGAAGCAGAGGTGGTCTGGGAAGATTAGAATAAATGAATTTTAGATTAGGATTAGTTTATAGATTAGGAGTATTAATTTGGTGTTAAGTATAATGAGGGTCCAATCATAATTCAGTTACTGACAAAATTCAGACCACGCTGCTCAAAAGCTCATCCTCCTACCTCCAACTCTCTCTCCCCCCCGCGTATACTACACCTTTATTTCTTCAATATACTCTCTCCAACACAATTGTCCTTCTTTGAGAAAACTTCTTTCATTCCATTTCTAATACTTATAATCGGGGTTATAATGATAAACTCCTATTACAACACATTTACATAAAAGCCTATCAACAAAAACACTCTCATCAAAGGACTACATGCTTGCAATCAAAGTTCATGAATGATAGAAAGAGATATCATGTGACCTAAGTAATGGTCCAAGTCTATCACTGTTTGATACAAACACCCATTTATCATGCACTTTCTATTTTATCATGTTTTCTTTTCATTACTAATATTTTATCATTCTTTTTCATTATATTTTGCTGATGAAATATATCAATAATATGAATCTAATATAGACTTCAATTGAAAGTATTTAGCATTTTATAGGAGCTGAATGCAAATTATATATGTTTATATCTATAAATTCTCTTACATTGTAATATACCCATTATTTTGGGTATGGTTTTATAGACGATTTGTAGGAGACGGAGAAAAAAAGCTGCCCACAAGTTCAGGACAGTAGCAGGGTAGCGCCGGGCATCGGAGTGGACGATATTCAATTAAGTTAAAATGGCGACTTAGACTGCTCCTCTGCTTCGCTTTCCATTCCTCTAATATGGACCATTCTATTCCCAACAACTGCGATCGAAATGCATGTACTTCTTCGACGTGGACTCTCCCCGCCGCCGCCACCGCCGTCTCTTCCTCTTCCCCTCCCGACGATATCTCTCTGTTTCTTCAACAGATTATGCGGCGTTCCTCTTCCTCTGCTCCTCACTTCTCTCTCCTCTCTCCCTCTCCCTCCATCTTCTCCGAGCTCACCTGCAACATTAGAGCCTTCACCCCCCCAACCCATAACATTCCCCCTCCATACGGACAGCTCAATGCAGTGCCGGATGAGATCTCTGCCGTCGATTCTTCAGAACAATTTGCAAATTCCCCGTCATCCGGAGTATTACATGATCCCTTGCGCCCTTGTCCCACATCCATTCCACCCAACGCATCTTCTACGTCGGTTGGAGCTAGTGATCATAACGAAAACGATGAATTTGACTGCGAAAGCGAGGTACCTACTTCATTCCACTTCTGGGTTCTGTTTTTTTTTTCCTTTTTTTTTTTGTCCCCTTTTGAGGATTTTGCTGGTGGCTATGAGAATGAAGATTTTCTTAAGCAGTCCTTGTGTTTGTGTAAATGCGTAGGAGGGTCTGGAGGCATTGGTTGAAGAGCTGCCTACAAAGCCCAATCCTCGCAGCTCTTCCAAGAGAAGCAGAGCCGCTGAAGTTCATAATTTGTCTGAAAAGGTAAATCTCTTTCCTTTTATTTTACTTTCCAAACGTTATTATCAATCATCGTTTTTTATTCTGATGATTTCCCGAGCAGAGAAGGAGGAGCAGAATTAATGAGAAAATGAAAGCTCTGCAAAATCTGATCCCCAATTCTAACAAGGTAACACACAATTCGAAATTTGGGTGTTGTTTGATTTTGATGTCATCCCTCTTTTTTAGTTTTGTTCTTCTGTTGCGTGCAAGTGCAACAGACTGACAAGGCCTCGATGCTAGACGAAGCAATTGAATACCTGAAGCAGCTTCAACTTCAAGTTCAGGTAGGTGCATGGGCGGCTGTCTTCTCTAGTTATTCATAAATAATTGCATTCTCGGAGTTCATTTCTGGTTTCATTCACATCAACCAGATGCTGTCGATGAGAAATGGCTTGAGTTTGCATCCTATGAACTCGCCTGGAAGTTTGCAATATCTCCAACTTTCCCACATGAGAATGGATTTTGGTGAAGAAAACAGGTCAATTTCTTCTGACCAAGATAGACCTAACCAGATCTTTCTCAGTTTGCCTGACCAAAAGACTGCCCCCATCCATCCTTTCATGTCAGACATTGGAAGAACTAATGCAGCTGAAACTCCATTTGATTTGGTCCCGCCCATCCAGGCTCACCTAGTCCCTTTTTACCTGAGTGAGTCCTCCAAGTCTAAGGTAAAACTTTACAGTAATATTCATTCATAGGTTGGTTGGTTTTGTTAGTACAAGGTTGAAGACTGAAACATAACCTATGTAGAAATCTATTTCAAGTCCCCCCTGAATAAAAACTAACAATGCTTGAAATATCCTTCCATGTTTCATTTGAAAGGAGGACTGCAGCAGGGATTTACTGCGAGATGATCACCAGGCGGTGAATGTGAATGTGAGCCAATCGGAGAGAACTCCCTTAGGTGCGTAATTTGATCTACCAACCTTCTACAATACTCCACTATTTCATGAGAATTGTTAAATTGCCGAAGCTGAAGCTTATGAGTTATATTAATTGTAAAAGCTCCTACTCTACTCTGATATCATATTAAATCACAACTAGATTCATGAAAAATCAACAAGATGGGATTGTCTTTTCACTTTCAAAATTGTTTGTTGCAGCGTCATGCCCCTATAACATACCAGAGACTCCTGATTTACAAGGATTACAGAATGGCGTCTCAGTGGAACCATGCATCATTGAAAGAAATCGGTCTGATGTGCTTCTAAATTACACCCCAGAGCACAGCCTCGTATACCCTTCCCCTTTTAATGGGTAAACGTACTTGAATTTAACTCCTTCCTTTTTCTTTCCCTGCCATTTTTTTTTACTTTTGGTTCACGTCTGTTTCCAGCATCAAACAAGAAGACCGACTGAAACAATAGAGCTGCAAGGATCATCAACATCGTTGACATTTTCTGTCACCCTCTATATTCTTATTCTCTTCAAATCATTCACTAGCATGGGGAAAAATTGTTGCTTTGAGCTGCCTAATTTCATTGTGGAGAGGATCTGCGCCGTTCTCTTGTACAAATCTGCATTCAAGTATACTCACAGATTTTTCTCCATCATTATTTTACCAGTTGAATCGTTTTTTCCTCCCACCTTTTGGGGCTTAGTTACGTTTCCTGTTTCTAATATTATATGTATTTGAGTTGGAATTCGGATTAGATACGATGGTTTTTGCATCTGTTTTGTTCAGATTCCCATTTACATTAAAACTATAAATTGTAGTTTCTTTGTTATGTATCAAAGTTGCGTGGTTTAAGAATATTACTAAGAAAATAACTTGTTGAACAAATTTTATTTTTTTTCAAAGATAAGCTACGCTGTATAAAGATTGTTCTTGTGATCATAATAAAAAAAAAAATTAAAAGTTGGGTTAGGATTGCAAAGCTCATATTGATTGACTCACATTGGTCAAAACAAAAGGGAAAAAACTAATCATGAATATTCAAGTGAGAGACTTTATGTTTAAAGTGGACAAGATGGTACCATTGCAATCGTTGTTGCATTTTGTTATATGTTAGTAGAAAAAATCACTCCGCCTATCTTTTTCAAAGAAATGTCTCATTTGTAAAATATGGACACAGAAATGGTCCAAATGGTATGACATTAGATAGAAGAAGAAAAACAGTAGCCTCAACTTATGAAAATATTGTATGGATTGGGGGAACCTGCATCCTTAGCTAGTGCAAAGCCAAAGCATTCTTGTAAGAACCAATGCCCCCTTTTCATTTTTTTTTTCAAAACATAAAATTGCCATATTATCTTGTCTTTCCCTTTACTGTTCTACCCATACTGATGCTCATGATTTGTTGAAAAAGTGCTTCTTCAACAATTATTCATCACAGCCCCTTTTTTGTGATAAAAAAAGAAAAGAGTAAAGACAACAACTGTTTAATCAACTTGTAAAGGAAGGGACACAATCTGTATATGAATCCACTTTTCTTCACTGATTTTCTATCCCCAAATAGAAAATACTTTTAACCCTCAGTCAAGAATAGAATAGAATTTCCCTTTGAATTGACATCTCTTGGATGGATTAAAGAATTTCGATTTTATAACAATTCAAAATAATTGAATTTTAAAAGAAAAAAAAAACTTTAATATTTGCAACACAAATATTTCAAAATGTAGTCTTTGGTCTATAGCATGGGCTTGTCGTAATTTTTAGAGGATTATTCCAAGTAGCAACTTTTTCCACAGGGCATGGACACATTCGTACTAAAAACGAATAATAGTTCACACTAGAAAAGAACCTCACAATTAAAATGCGTCTGTTTATCGTAGTGGATATAGGACATCAATTATCATCCTAAAGGTTATGGGTTTGATTTTCATCTCTACACTGCTAAACAAAAAAGTATGAACACATATTTAATAATAGATAACATGATTATTACTAACTCACTAAGATCGTAACTACAACAGGGATAATTAAAAGATTATCAGTATATTTTAGTTAATATTTTGTTTAGTTGATAGTTCAAATTAATTTGTGTTTAAATAATTGTTTTAAAATTAATCAGCTAACTGTCTAGTTTTATTATAAGAGTGTATATAGACAATTTAGAATTGTAATAGAAAACTTTTGAATATAGAGAAAATTGTTTTTTAGAGAGAGCTTTTAATCTGATTGAGATGAATTTTCTTTCTTTAGCGGTGAATTTAGCTTAATACTCTTTATTTGTCCATTAGAAAGAGCCCCAAGGAAGTATTTCAATTGCGTTTAAAGCACTATATCACATAGATTGGTAAGAAAATAAATAACAAATCATTAATCTACTAACAGAGGTAGATTGAAATATCCATGGTCAATCACACTAAGCCACAAACCTTTGTAGTTGCAAGTCAGTATACATGATGTTAATTAATATAATTCAGACCAAATGTTTCTTAAAAGCTTTAAAAGATGATTTAAATTGTCGTGGTTGGAATGTCAGTATATCATCCAGCAGAAAAAAGAATATCTTTAATGCAAAGTTTAAGTTAGTGAGTAAAAATAAATTTAATTATTTATCATTAAAACTTAGAAATAGAGGCAGATAAATTGGGTCCAACTTAACCGTTGCCCTTTGTATAATACTTCAAATGAAAATGTTATTTAGTATTTTGAAATAATGATTTAAAAGTTAAATATACAAGACGTATCTTTTTTAGAATATAAAGGATGTTTTATTTTTTAAATTTATAATATGATATTATTTTTCCTAATAATAATAAACTTTTTATCTCATAGATATAAGTAATACACTATTAATAACTAAGGTAAATTTAAGTTTAGGATGGTTTGATTTGGTTATAGAAGTCAAAATAAAATAAAAAGAAGCCTTAGAAAATTGTAAAGATATATTTGTTAAAATGTTATCCAATAGGATAATATAAAGAAAGATTGGTCAAAAACTCAAAATTTTGGATTGGGTGGGGAAAATCTGAAGGAAGTGGCCAGTGGGGTGGAGCAGTTGAGTAATAATGAGGTGAGAGTGATCTAAAGTTGGAAACTTTGTGAATCTTTTGTTTTACTATTTAGGGAAATTATATGGGGTTCGTTACTGTTGATAACAATGGAGAAAGAAATCAATATTTCTGGCGTGGAGGTTGAGGCTCAAAATGATGAATTATGAGTTTCATTTCTCACATGGTGACGGCAATGGCAATGGCAGCGCAGAGTTATTTGTAACGAAGATCTCTCTGTACCCGAGTTAATTGAGTGGGAAGGCCGAGCAAAAAAAACCAAATTGAGACTGTGATTTTATGGATTCCAAAAGGTCCCATCATGCCAGCTGCTTCTTACTCCCAATTCTCTCTCTCTTTCTTCCTTTACTCATCTTTCTCTTTCACTGCCTTCACCTCTGATGTGACCACCGACTATAAATTTATACTTTCCTTTCTTTTTCGTTTAGGGCGGATGTGTAGACGGAGCTTTCTCTTCCTTTCCTGCCGATAACCAACCAATCGGACGGATTGAATGAATGTCTGATCACAAATCAGGCTCAATGGCCGATCAGCTCTCCAAGCAGACCTCTATTTTTGGTCTACGCTTGTGGGTTGTTCTTGGGGTTTGTGTTGGAGCAGCTTTTGTGCTCTTCCTCTTTCTAATTTCTCTTTGGATTGCTTCAAAACGCTCTCGCAAGAAGATTTCTAACAGACCCACCATTCCAATCGTCTCTAAAGAAATCCAAGAGATCAGAATCGATCATCCCCTCCCTCAAAACCAAGAACATAATAAGCCCAGTAGGTCCCATTTTCAGGTCGACCCACTTCCGGAGCCGGAACCAATTCCGGGAATTGAGCGTCAAGCGTTGCTTTCGTTGCCTCAGGAGGAGGAGCGAGTGAATAGGATTCATATTGAGATCGGGAAGGATCATAGGATTTCGTTTCCTGAGCGCCTTGGTCGGTCTTCTTCCTCGCAGGGTAGTGGAGAGGGGCGATGTGGTGGTGATCAGTTGCCTATGGTGGTGCCTGAAGTTTCGCATTTGGGTTGGGGGCATTGGTACACTCTCAGAGAGCTCGAAGCCTCGACTAATGGGTTCTCCCCAGATAATGTAATTGGTGAGGGTGGGTATGGAATTGTTTACCATGGCATATTGGAGGATGGAACTCAGGTTGCTGTGAAGAATTTGCTAAATAATAGGTACTCTTTTTAGTTTTTTCAACATTTGTGCTCTAATTCTTCAACCGTAATTTCCTCTCCATTGTTTGTGGAGTGTGGATATTGCAATAAAGAATCATTTATTTTGTAGGGGACAAGCCGAGAAGGAGTTCAAAGTTGAAGTTGAAGCAATTGGACGAGTCAGACACAAGAGCTTAGTTAGATTGCTTGGATACTGTGCTGAAGGTGCTCATAGGTACTCTATTTTTTAATTTTCTTTTTAAATTTTTGGCCAAATTCTTTTGCTGCACTTTTTTCCAGCTTGTCTTTGGTTCTGTAGATGAGGTTTTAATCATCTACTTATTTGCTTGCATTTAATGTTTTATGTTGGTAATCGAATGTTGAGCGCTAAAATCTACATTTTCTTCTCTTTGTGATGTGATAGGATGCTTGTATATGAGTATATAAATAATGGAAACTTGGAACAATGGCTTCATGGGGATGTTGGATCTTTCAGCCCTCTTACCTGGGAGATTAGAATGAATATCATTCTTGGAACGGCTAAAGGGTATTGTCTAGCTCCAACTCAAGTGTAGAAGTTTAGTTTTCTCGATCCTCTTGACCCCGGGCTTCTTTACTTTCTTGTCATTAATGTATTTAACTTTCATACATAGGCTAGCTTACCTCCACGAGGGATTAGAACCAAAAGTTGTTCACCGGGATATCAAATCAAGCAATATCCTACTCGATAAGCAATGGAATTCCAAGGTTTCAGATTTTGGCCTTGCAAAGCTACTGTGCTCTGACAATAGTTATATTACAACCCGAGTTATGGGAACATTTGGGTACGTACACTAAAGGAGGTGTCTACATACATTCTTGTAGGTGTTTGATATATAAATATTGAGTTTGTAATGGGATTTATACACTTGTCCAGTTATGTTGCACCAGAATATGCGAGTACAGGAATGCTGAATGAAAGAAGTGATGTGTATAGTTTTGGAATACTTGTTATGGAAATAATATCAGGACGGAACCCTGTCGATTATAGTCGTCCTCCAGATGAGGTATGCTGAATACCTTGAGAGAATTCATTATTAAGTGTTAGATATACTATTCTTTAGATATATCCCTTTTCCATCTACTCGATTATGAGTTTGCAGAGGTTAAATTTCACAGGTGAACTTGATCGATTGGCTTAAGAGAATGGTTAGTAACCGTAATCCAGAGGGCGTATTGGATCCAAAGCTTGCTGAAAAGCCTACTACAAGAGCATTAAAGCGGGCTCTTCTTGTTGCATTACGCTGTGTGGACCCAAATGCTCAGAAACGGCCAAAAATGGGACATATTATTCATATGCTAGAAGCTGAAGATGCTAACTTTAAAGGGGTATGAAATAAAGTTTTCTTGAAGTTCATTTATTGTTTTATATATATCTTTGGATAGTTCTATTAATATTTAGAACATTAGGAGTTGCAGAATTCCAACACATGTAATGAATGGATCCAGCTACTTTCAGGTTCAGCTAATGAATGAACATAATATGCTGATGTGGCAAGTATTTAATTTGAGCAAAGCATCACTGATACACAAAAGAAATCTTAATCCCAAATGTAGTAGTCATTTAACTCACTTTTTCAGGCTAGTCATCATAAATACCACACATGGTTTTTCCATTTTCATCATAGGAGTTAATTGGTTCACGAGTATGCAACATTGAGACTGCAACTGGAAATAAGAAACAATATGCTTCTTTCTGGAATCACACTACCTTTAATTCCTTGAATGCTCCATATATTTTTTTCCAACCTCTCAAACTTTGTTTCATATTGATTACTAAACCAAGCATGAAATTTTATTTTAGGATCGTAAAGGTGGAAAAGACCCAGAGAATTCACATTCAAACAATGTCAATAATGGTTTAAACGAAAGGCAGGCGACAGAATTAGGTGGCAAAAATGTGGACGAACTCACTACTCGACAACGAGATATGTGAATAACATCAGCTCAAGTAGCAGTCAACTTTTCCAGCTTGGGATTCCCAACTACTACTTGCGACTATTACTCGGATCCTTCATTTAGAAGATGTCCTACTCGGCCACACCAATATCATTAACAATATGTATAGTTCATCATTTTTCCTGTCAATAGCTCTTCCATAGCCAGTCCTTATACCATTGAAGATAAAAAAAAAAGTCAATTCATCTCTGTCAATGCCCCTCCGAAGACGGTCTTCGTGGATGAGGTATTGTTATTTTCTTACATTATCTGCTCCATTCCTTCACTGTTCAACAGCATAATTTTGAAAATAATAGGAAAAGGTTCAACTAGAGCATCTATACCCCATTTATAAACATTGATTTCGATTTGTAGCTTAGAAAGTTGTATCCAGTTTGTCAACAGTGTATGCATACGATAATAGTTTCCTGATTGGGCCTAATAAATTTAGGGGGTCCCTTTTGTTTCATGTAAAATGAATTTTTTCTATCATTTTCTCCGAGGAAAGGGTAGCAATGCTCAAACTTGATGCCACTTGACAGCTATTATGTAGTCTCATCCTAAAAATCTGTGGGTGATAAAAGTGGTCCATTTTTACATCGAAATGCATTCTTGAGCATTCCTTTTGACAAATTTGGACCTTTCTTGATGATGGGGATTTTAATGCCATTTAACACTATAGCTTTAAATACCTTGAGCGATTTATCCATTGTCCAGCTGTATGCGTCATTGGACATTATTGTTCCCTTTTAGAAGATATCAGGATTGCTAAAAGATCCGGTAAGAAAACTATTCGTTTAAAATAAAACTACACTCAGAAACCATTATCGAACGCCTTCGAATTTTAACATTATGATATGAATACGTAGTAAGGAGATTGAAACCAACAAACTGGTATCAATATCATCGGATAGAAGGGAGGACTAGGAATAATCACTAATTGAAGCGTAATAACAGTGTGATGGTCAAAACTGCTCCAAACAACCACCTGAGCTCGACTGTTTTGAAGTTTGCATCGCCGGAGTCATTACCCGCACCTTGTGCTGGACTATCCAAGGCGGCTGGTGGTGGGGGAGAAATCGGTGGGTTATCGCATACGCCTGTTGTATTTCCCTGTTTATCCATTATATTTTCCATTAGCCAACAACTATTCCCAAATACCATCAGCTCTTTATAATTTTGAGGCCAAAAATGCATCTATTTCTGAATTACTTGAGTGTTAGTATTTTAGACCTACGTAGGATAAAGTAGGTTACAAACCTTGCAATAGGCGATATTATTACACCCGCAAGTGAGGTGCCCATTGGCTATATCCACTGCTTCTGGAGCACCTCCACCATCGCTCCTCTACAAGCAATAAGTACAGAAACAGAAGTACCAATGTCATTTAAGAAGAAACTCTATTCCCATCGTCCCAAATATATCCTACTCAAACATCGTGAAGTGCAAAGAAAATGAAGTATCCACGTTATACCTGATAGAAATCAACAGCAATGAAATTTGGCCACCGATTGCCGGCTGCTTTTTGGCAAGTATTCATCATGCTAATTAATGATGCTGAATTATCTGCGCAAACACCTGTTCTGTTGGGATTAGTGGTAAAATAGTTCATGAGGACCAATGATGTGGTTTTTGTATCCATTGGAGGCGACTCTGCTCTGTTTGGACAAGATCCAGGCTTCTTTCCTTCATCTCCATCTGTAAGTGCATCCCACTCTTTCGTTTATCAACTGTCATAAGACTAATAACAACACGAGGTTAAAAAAACCATTGGAATTATCTTACATTGGCTTTCGACAACATAGCGCCACTGATAAGCGATGCCATCCGAGGCTTCTTTCAATTGTTTAGAGGAGAAAACTACCAGTCTCTGGTTTTGCTTCACCATATCATCGACAGTTGGCCAGTCGTCTCCTTTTTTAGGCATTCTGGACAAAGGAAACCAGTACTTGTTCAGTCCAGAAGCATTGAACACCTTGATCAAGCCTTGTGGAGACTTCACATAGTCTTCAATGAAGATTGTGACAATCTCTTTTGGGTTTGCTCCCAGAAACTTCTCAATTTCTCTCAACACATTGATTGCCGGTTGCTGGAAAGAAGTTAACAGGATCACTCTTTTTTTTTTCCCTTTTTTTTTTTCAACTTTTATGTTTTTGAACAAAAGAACAATTACGTTTGATGCAAAGCAAAAATAACAAAACAATAGCGATTATAGATATAACAACATCAATATCATGGATATATTAATTAATTTTTCTAACAATAGGTTTTGAAAAGTTCAATTAACATCATAACATATCACAATCCTCATCTTAAGACTGCCAATATATTTCCTATCAACTTTAATAACTGTTAATGTGAACATTACTTTCTTGTCATGAATTTGTTATCTGGATAAAACAATCGTAAAAAAAAATCTTAATTTAGAATTCTAATGAAAGAAAATAAAGCTAGAGTAAGCTAAAAAAGTATGAAGTGTTTATTAGGTAATTAAAGAAAGATAACCGTAAACTGCATCACAATGGTTAGCTTAAAAAGTAGGAAGTCTTCAAGTTTAAGGCCACTTATAGTAAATTAATTATTGATACACTATTAATCTACCTTGCATTAAATTGGATCATAAATTTAACAATAATGTGCACCAAACTCTATTTTAGAAACTCTTGTTGAAGTTTAACGTCGTAATTCTATCTCCAAAAAGAAAAGAAATGGATTGTAATGAAAAATTAAGCAGAGCACTTACAAAGGAAGTGGCATTCAAACACTGGCCACCAAAGGAGTGGCACAACCAAATATCATTCTGAAAGTCGTACATATCCAACATTAACCCACGAACTCCATTCTACAAATTCATCATAATTAATCGTAAGAAAAATTAAACCACAAATTAATATTAAAAAGTATATATAAGAATATGAAAGGGGTAAAGATTTGGTTTGGGTTTGTTGGAATATGAATTGTCGGGTAGTACTCATATGCATAAACGAGCATGATGCGTTAATTTCAAGCCAAAGCCCACAAATAGAATAATTAAAAGCATGTGACAGCCACCACTTTCATCATCGGCCATACACAGATTTGCCGTCTGGGACAGTCCACCAACCGTCACTAGTCCACTTTTTAAAAAGATAATTGACATCGTATAGTATAATAATGTGACTAACTACATTAGTTTTGATTTATTGAAAGTAAAGTTGTTAGCGATTCCATTAATATATATTTTTTCAGCTACATTCGAACACCTAAAAATATATGTATCTGAAAACCAAAACAATTTAAATTTCTTATGTGAATAAGTACTTAATTGAAAATATATAATACATTAGAGATGAAAATGATTTTTTTTTAAAAAAAACGAGGGACCAAATTGCAAAAAGAAAACTTTGAGTCCAAATAAGTAAATGGAAAAAAAAAATCCTTTATTGGATGGAAAAAAGTCTAAAGAGTTGGGTATCGAAAAAGAGGGGGATATAGAAATGGAAAATCGTTGTAAAGTTTGTGTTAAGGGAAAATGATAGATTCCTCATTCTAAAATGAAACCGTGGAAAGCGGAAGATCTTGAGGAAGATGGTAATGGATGAATGAGAACTCACGTTTAGTTGACTGGTGACCGTATCTTCCTGATTGGTTGGCGCCACCAATATGCTCGTTCCGGTGTTCGATTTATCGCCGGTACGAGCGAAGGAGTTGTGAGTCGTAAGCCATGAATAACGATTGAATGGAAGCCCTTTCACCTAAACAAAACCAAACACGAAAGCTAAATTATTAGCCAAATTTCTGGATTCTGGAAAATCAGAGGCGATTTTGGAATTTGGAGACTCGCCTTGGATGTTGGATTAATAGGCTGAACACGAGTACATCTTGGCCGTGTATTTCCATTTGCAACGCAAGTATCACATATCAAACCGGAATCGCATTTGTCGGCGGAGGAGCAAGTTTCTCCGATCTAAAAAGGATGAGGAGGTTAGATAAGGAAACAATCGACAAAAACAGAGAAGAAAGAGGAAAACCTTGAGAGAGGAAGAGAAGGTGAAAAGGCAGAGTGAAACAAAGAGAAGTCGAACATGGAAAATGACGGCTGCTTTGAATCCCTGCCATTGACGAAGGAACGTAAGAGAAATTAGAAAGAAAAGAAAAATAGAAACAGAAAGGACAAAGACATGCCTGCATTTCTGAGAAGGCTTTTCAATGGAGGATATGAGAGAAGGTGGTTTTTTCTCTTTGATTTCGTGTTTGTTTTTAAATAAAATCACAAAGCCCTTTCCCTTCTTCCCTCGGCCGTTTGTGGATTAGTCAGGTTTAGGCTTAGAGTCGGGGAAGTTTATATTATAATCTAATTTTATGAGTGGTTGAATTTCGTGTTGCACTTGAAGAACAGCGTGTTCGGTGAAATTGGAATCTAACCTTCTTTCAACTCTCTCTAATTTTATCTAATGTCTTTAAATCTCTCCTTTTCTTTCCCTTTTTTCTTTTTCTTAATTACAGATACGCTGCAATAAGTTCTAAATTTAATTCTCTTAAAATATGATGGCAACAGAATTTACTTTCTGGTACCATTTCTCCATCTCCACGTACGTATATAATGTATGTATGTTGGAAAATTGTTAAAAATAGAAATAATGGACAATATCTTTGAAGTTTGTTTTTAGTGATTTTTTTCTATTAAGGGTAAATAGTTTGTTTTTTCATTAGTTTTCAAAAAATATCAAAAAAGTATATTTGTCTATAGACTTGCAATATACATCTCCCAAAAAAAACAAAAACAAAAACTACAAATGACAACATATGTCAAGATTAAAGCTTCTCGGTCCATTTGAAGCAGTCATCCTAATTCGAAGAATTTGGTTCCAATTTGGATTTCAAATGGAAAAGGTATAATGATCACTGACTATTCTATAAAATATATACAGTAACATTTTATATTAGTTACGGACATGTATAAAAAGAACAGCTAGTACACACGTTCTTGATTATTCAATATCAATAAATGGTCAAGCCTCAATCAAGATTTAGCTTATTTTAGTAATGCAAAACATTGACCAAAATACAAACACCTAAGAGGAATAGGACTTCATAAACTTAGGCTATGAATAATCAATCATATAATATTCTAGAAGATTCATTCTTTACTTAGATGAAAGGGCCACGAGGAATTAGCCTAATTATTATATTCAATACAATAATAGGCCCGAATGAGTCACTTGTACATCAAGACATCCGCAATTGGAGATATTTCTTCGTTGAGACGAGTCTGGACTTCAAAAGGGAAAGTCTATATCTCAGACACCAAAGGTTTCATTGGTGTTTGATATATCTAATATTTACATGTGGAACCAAATTCAAAACGGTGCTCTTCTTCTCGAACAAGAAACATATTTATACAATATTATACTACAGAGAATGTTTTTCTAATTCAAAGTGTAGAAAATCATGTTCAATTGAGAAATAACTATGAAGAAGATCGTGTTTTTCCCTGCTGCTTCTGTTTACCAGGAGCAGAAGATGCTAACTTTACAGTAAAATCAAAAGAATCTTGGGTTGTTTATGTTTACCACATTATTTGCTTTATACCCTTTATCTACTGCGTCTGCCCGACACTTGAGCTAAAAAGAAAAGTAGAGAAAATTAGAAGTAAAAGCTTAGTGGAAAGAATGAAGTGAATACAAGGTTGAACTTAAATATAACATACTAAGCTTAATATTTGTAACTTCTCCTTTACATCGTCAAAATTGTTTTGATGGAGCAGATGAGGCACAACCATCCTACGGTGCCATCAATCCTTCAATTGTGTAGGAAAGAGACTCAGCCCAACCAGCTTTCAATAACAGAGTTTGCAGTGTTTCCATCACATTATAAGCAGGATCAAGTTTCCGCTGCCAGCCCTATCCAAAGGAGTAATAAAAGTCAAGAAGTATGAGCGATTGACAATTGGGGACCGACATTGGACCATAAAATGAACCTGACGACCTTTAAAAATACATCCAAGAAAGAAAGGGGAGAATTCTTTAATAGAATAAAGCCAAAGGCCGACTAAAATTACCTCCAGAACCAATGTTGTCACCATCACAGTGCAGACATTACCATCAATGTTGACTCTGTAACGCCTCACTTTCTCCAGTAATTGCTGCAAAGCTTCAGCAGGGTGAACTAAATCACCTTCGGGAGTAGCCCAGAAATCAAACGCATTGGTCACTTCCTATAATCAACTGGTCAGAATTACTCTCATAAAATATAGAAGAAACGTACTGAAGAAACCCATGTGGTAAACAAATCTCGATCCCAAATAGACAGAGGAGCCACCAATCAACTAAAAGCACGCAAAGCATAATATCATTTCCCTTTCTTGTTTTTAATTTATTGTTTCCCTTATTTTTTCTATTTTTGTCCTTTTTATAAAAAAAATAAAAATAAAAAAATAAAACGTTTGAGAACCATTTCTGATTTCTTTCTTTTTGTTTCCATGGCAAAGGCAACCACAAGAATACAAAAAACGAAATGACAACGATTTTTTAAAATCAAATAATTTATTATGTACCGTTACTTTCAATTATTGTTTTTCATTTTATTATGTATAAACCAACAAAAACAATGTGTTGCTGTTTTAACAAGACAAGAACCAAAAATTTAATACAATATATAGAGTACCTTAAAAATAAAAAAGAATAGACAGAACCATCGCAAAAACTCATGCTTCATGGCCCTATTGATGACAATTTTGTTTTCAGTTTTCTGTTTATAGAAATTATGTTGGTTTACTCACTATCAAAGGTTTTAACCATTTTTAAGAAATAGTTTGAATTCTTGGGGGAAAAAACATGTCTATACAAATAATAATATAAATAATAAGAAAAATAAAAAGTTAAAAGTTAAACATCCCATTTAGTAACGATTTTGTTTTTGAAAAGTAAGCATACAAGACGTTACCTCCCCCTCTAACTTTCTTATCTTGTTATCTACTTTTTACCATTTGTTTAAAAAAACAAAGCTAAATTTTGGAAGCAAAAAAAAAAAAAAAAAACTTTTAGAAGTTCGTTTTTATTTTTGAAATTTGACAAGAAATTCAACATGCAAATCATGGCATAAGACAAGAAGGAAATAACCTTAATTCTCAAAAACAAAAACAAAAAACAAAATGATTTTTTAAACATGACTAAGATCCAGATGTTTCCTTAACAAAGATGAAAACCATTATAAAAAAAGTGTGAAGATGGGAAAGCAAGCACAATTTTCAAAAATCAAATAGTTATTTAATGAAACCTAAAAAATTGGAAAGAAACAAGTAACAAAACACCCTTTAAAAGCCAACAACCTAAACCGCATAAATAATCTGAATGACCCACATCGTTTACCTCAATAAATGCCTCAGGATCAGGGCAATTTTGTTGTTTTGCTAATTTAAGAGCACGCTCGGCAACAGTACGACCATCCCTACGAGCGACTGCCTTGAAAAATTCCAGTAAATTTACTCTATCATTACCAGAAAGTTCTGCAGTCATGCCTACATCAAGGAAGACAACATGAGGTTTTGATTTGAAGAGTCGCTTCCGACCGGATTTTTCAGGAGAAACTCTGACAAGGATATTTCCAGGATGCATGTCTGCATGAATAAAGTTGTCCACCTGAAACATAGAAGATTGAACTCATTGGCATCCAGAAAAATACAACACTCAAATAACTAAAGAAACCATCTCAGAGTAGGACAATATTTAAATAAACACATCCAAGAAAATACTTTTGACATTAGATGAGTGCATGCTGAGGTAAAGATAGAACAAAATGGTTTCTTAGCAGATTAATGAAAATCACTTAAAACAAGTAAACAAGGCTACGGTAATAATCTACAGTTATATTACCAGAAGCATTTTTAGAAGAGCATGTGTCCCAATGTGTGCCAATGATGACTTGAGTCTTTCATATCCTTCAAGCTCATCAACATAGTGTGAAACACTTTCCCCTTGTTCATAAGTTTCCACTAAAACAGCAGGATGAACAAGTGGATACACAGGTTTAGGAAATGAAACATCTTTCCACCGGCGAAAATTATAGATAAAGCGACTCAAGTGTGCAGCTTCCCTTGCAAGGTCAACTTGAGACATCATAAAAACGGCAAACTGTTGCACACTTTCATCCAATCTCAACCAATTGAGTGTAGGAATGAACTTTGAAATTTTAGCTACAAAATCAATTATAATGAAATCTCTCCTAATTAATTCCCCAACGCCAGGATGTCTAACTTTTACGGCAACCACCATGGGCTCCATTTGTTGACCAGGATATCGAAATTTCAAAGAAGCCCGATGTACTTGAGCAATACTTCCCGATGCAACAGGTTGCTCTTCAAAATTCTCAAATATCTCAGAAAGCTTTCGACCAAATGCCCGCTCTATAGTTTTCCTTGAGTAGGCGAAGCTGTGCTCAGGAGCTTTAGTGTGAAGCTTTGATAATTCTATGCATAAATCTCTAGGGAAAAGATCTGGCCTTGTTGCTGCCCACTGACCCCATTTAATGAATGCTGGACCACCTTTTTCCAGAGAACGATGAACAACCTGCAGCCAGAGTTTCCTGAACCGAAGTCCAAAGACGTCCGCAAATGGAGCCATCAGTATGCTAGGTGAAAACAAGATTGCCAAGTAAAGGGCTCTAAATAATAATATAAATCCTTCTAAAGTAGAAAATAGTAATGAAATCAAATAGGCATGTCCATCTTGTGCCCGAATGTAGAAAGAATTATGAGATGGATAGGGGTCCATGTTTGTTAATGTTCTTTGGGCACATGCTAGCTCTCCACATGTAAAAGCAAAGATACCAGGAACTATCAGGTGAGAACGAGACATGGCCAAGCAGAATGCCCGAGCAACTTCGTTTAAGGTGGGAATACTATAGCCATTGGAAGAAAATTTATTGCAAACCCTTTTCCAAACAAATTGTGCATGATGTTTAACCACATTGCTGGTTGTCCAGATACAAAAATTTCTAGAATTCCTAGTCCAGCTTAAACTTCTTTTGGTGCAGTACAATGGAGAGGCACCATGTCCTCTAGCTAAAAACCTATAATGTGACAACAATTTATTGTGAAGGAGAGGCTCTACTGTAACAGCTGTCCCGATGTTCCTCACTTCTAAATGTCTAAGTCTGTGGCTTGTATGAAGTGAACGCACTGCCTTCCTTATGTTCCCCAACATCAAATATCTGCAATTGGTCAAATTACTTTAGCAGCAATATAAAATAACTAAAATTTGATAAAAAAGAAGAAATGTTCGATTTGAGTTAGGTAGTGGAGAGCTTGCACAAGAATTCATCGGTATAATTTAGATAAATATGAATCAGAAAAATGAACTGTTGTACATTCCAGCAAATTACATTTTCCAAATTAATAAATTATTGAGGAAAGACTACAGTTTGGATTAGTTTTTTGCTGATCTATCTTTTCTTCATAATTTCAAACCGACAAATTAATTCCTGTAGTATATTAAATACTTTCAGTTGGTCTCTATGATTAAGCCCTGTCACAAAAGAACTACTGAGCAGATATTTAGTTGTTCTCTCTTCCAACTTGACTTCAGCACCCCGGTTTCTCCTTTCTCTCTTTCTCATAACCACATCATCTCCTTTTTCTTTTAAATCAAGCTTCCCATTTCTCACGCTTCTCAAAATATCAAAATAGATAATCATCACTCCAAGGCAAGGTTCTTGACTTGCAATCTAGTCCTATAAAATCAAATGCCTTCTGGTCCACTGAATCATGCGAACATGGTGAAAGATTCCAACAGGTATTTTCTAAAGAATTCAACCTTTGGCACTCTTCTAAAGCTTGGGCATCAACGATTCAACATATTGTAATTCAGATTGCTAGGTACTTCAGACAGCTACAGCTGAAAACAATAGAAGAGGTAGGGACAAAAGGGTTGAATTGCCATAAATGAAAACGCCAAAACTGCCTCGGCTTGTGTTGTGCTAGTCATAATATTGTGTCAAGTCCAAGTTACCACTGCACTTGGCTCTCGGGAGCTTTATGCAATGCAATTCGAGCTTCTAGATGATGAGCTTAACAGCCCCTAAACATACATGCCCCCCAATTATATTTTCCAAATCATCCACACTAACAATCCATCCTTCTCCTCAGATCAATTCTTTTAAGTGGATAGTTTATTCATGAGAAGGAGTTGTTACACCCAGAGAAATTATTATTTCTCTCCCTCTTCCTCATGCCTATTTGTCCTCTCGCAAAGATACGGGACTTCTTTTTTTTTTTTCTGAAAAAACAATAAAAAGATGAAATACATAGGGCCATGTTACCTTCCGTTATCTTGTTAAGAGATAGACTCTTTTAGTTCCCACTCCCTGGTGAACAGACTTTTTTTTTTTTCATTTGATACCAATGAACAGACTTGTTTTTCGTAAACCTTACCCGTTTGTGAAACATTTCAAAAAAGGATAGTAACACATTACATCTGTCCACAGGATCAAATACTCTGAATGTTCATCACTACTTGTTGAACTCGGGAAAAAAAATCATTTCTTGATATCCATAAGTAGTATGATTTCCTTTAACAAGTTTCAGAGTAACAATTTAGTAGATTTCATTTATTTATTTTTGGAAAATGTCTAAGATTGGGATATCTGATTCTCCTAACATGAGTAAAATCAATTGACGCTTAACAGCCTAAAGTAAGGAATCAAAATAATCTACTAGATTGATACCATAAGATAAGATACGAATTATTTTACCGGGATGAATTTTAGACATTCTAACTTAAGTTTTAGGTAGGAAAAAACGATGTCTCGAGATAGAAAACAAATATCTTTCGTTCCCATTATTTGTCCTAGAAACGTAAAGGATGTCAGTCTGATTCGACGCAAGTTTTCCTTTAACGTTATCTCTATACCTTTATTTTCGTCATGAGTCCCACGTTCGATTTAAATTTTGTAAAAAATCACATGTTAACATGCGAAATCAATCATACAACGCCTCTCCAATTGATATTCATTTCGAATCTTCCACCCCGCCATCCTCACTATGTAAAAAAGAATCTGGCAACAAGCATAGGACTATCCGTCCGGCAGTCCCACTGCCAACTATATCCAATCTGTAAATTCAAGCAAAACTAGAAGATGGCCAAAGCTAAGCTAGAAATACCAAATTTCAAACACCTAAAAATTGTTTTAAGGATCAAAACGTAACTTCAATGTTACAATAAATCAAAGGGACGGAAGCGGCAGAAACAAGAAGCACAAAAAGGGCGGGGAGGTGAGCATTGAGAGGGCACAAATCAAAGAAACAGAAAAGAAAGAGAATGTGAATAGAAAATCAATCTTACCGAGGAAGAGAAATGAAATAAGAAGTGGTAGGCGGTGGCCTTGACAGTAGGAGCCGCAAAATCAATCGATCGAAAGGGGAAAATAAGCGGGGAAGAAGGCGGGAACAGGTGATAATTAGTCGGTTGGTCGCCGGTGGGAAGTGGTGGATTTAAGAGGGCTGAAGCTCGAATCTGGAATGGAGGGAGAAAGGGGAATCGAGAGTGATGTAGAGAGAAGAAGAGGGAAGGAAGGGTGAACTGAAATTGAGAAAATTAGGGCAGCATTTTGGAAGGAAATATAAAAAGATAACTGACAGTATCGTTATGTTAACCACCGTCACAAACTATAGAGTTTTGATCTGCCTCCCCAAATTGTAATAATATTCCTTTAACCTCTTTTTCCGTCGACTAGATATCACAAGTCAGGTGTAAGAATTTGAACCACCAATTTTAAAACTATTTCTATTTCTACCAAATAATTAAAATTTATTTCTAAACAATGCACAATAGTTTTATTTTAAAAGTATTTTTAAATATACTATAATAAATTAAAACATTTATAAAATATAATAAAATTTTAAATTTTATAAAAGGTAGATATTGATAGATTTGGTGTACAATCACTTCCCTTTATTTTAACTGCAGATTTTATGTTATGGCGATAATTGTTACTTGTCAATTAAAAAAACTAACTAAAAGAGATTTCATGTTTTCTATTACTGTAATGATATACTATTGTACTGAATTATATTTCAATAATATATTCGGTATTAGTAAATACTTACAAACTATATTGTCAACAAAGTACTTGCAAACTCACCCAAATTAAGTGTTAAATATAAATTAGTTTCATCTGTATAGATTATCTAATCGGGATAAGTAATTTATAATTACTAATTAAATTAGGTAAATAAATTTGCTAAAAGAATTAATAACAAAATTTAAAATCTGAACATAAATTTTGTTATCTTTACCTTTGTTAAAAATATTGCTACATATGCAGCTATTATTCCTGATGATAAATTCACAAATATGATTTCATATCAAAAAAAAAAATGTCTCAATAAATTTTATACAAAGAGATTGATTTGTAGGAAAAGGAATTCGTATTTTTCTTATTTTTGTCCCCAGCATGAAAATTCAGGAGCCAATCCTTGAAATAATAAATAAGGCGGAACTGTAACGACCCAACTCCTTATACTGAATCGAAGTCATTACTAAATATAGAACAAGTGGTTTAAGTCGAAAAATTTTTATTAAAAAGCATACGGTTTAAGAAATTCATTTATAAAAACATAAACAAGGTAGTCATGCAAAAAAAAAAAAAAAAAGTGTAAAAGCGTTCTGAAGTCCTACTCGGGCCCTATCTACATAAAAGATGGTAAGAATGAAAAGTACTCAAACTCAAATGCGAAAATCTGAAATAAGAATAAGCGGAAGCGGTAGTCCCTATGGCCCTCCACGGTCTCACTTCGGGTCGCTCGCCAGCTTGCCCTTGCCCTTGCCTCGTCCTCTACCTGAAAACATAAAATGGAGAGAATGAGTATAAAAATACTCAGTAAGGGACCCACTACTAGTCCCACTAGGTGCCTGTTAACTTCCTGTTAGAGTCCTGATAACTGGTACCCAATCTCTGGCACGTTCCCGAACACGTGCAATCATGCGCTCCCGTAGGAACGTAACTCTGGTCTTCGGTGCCCCGGGGGACACCTAGGACAGTCGGGATGCGAGGACCCCGTCGAGTCACTCGAGTCATATCTATATCCATGCTAGACTGGTGTCCCGTCGGACCACACAGTCCTCAATAGGTGGTGATCCCGAAGGACACCCATGCAGGTACGACTCTAACAGATTAAGCTAACAGGTACCCTAATTGCAGTACACATACACATGGCATCAGCATATAACATGTCACATAAATCATCTCTACACTCTCTGTCCCGACATTCGTGGTAGCCATAACAGCTCTTGCCACACGTAACAGGCTGTAGTATAACTATATCGTCATTCGCATCATACTAGCATTTATCTCAGACAACGTACTGTCTAATCCTTAACATGAAAAGTCGGGGCATACATGGTCTCATACTCTTAAACATGAAGCTAGTAGTAGAATCTCTTACCTGGAGATCTACTTGTCGAGTCCTAACCGCGAGGCAGTACGCTTTCCAAGCGACGAAGTCCTAACTGTTTAATAAGTCAAAATTCGTAAATAGGTCGCCAACGACTAACGGTTCGAGACTCAATTGAAATAACTTACCCTAGAAGGAGGTTGCAGTGCTCGAGCCCCTACTGAAGAAATCCCGCGCTGCAGCAATTTCTTGGTCCAAGACGTCCCTTGAGGAAAATAATTTAATTTAGACCCAAATTAATTTAACTAACGTCCGAGCATGGAGTCTTACCGGAAAAACCACAATAATTAATTAGATTACCAAAATTTAGGTGGATGGAGCCAAATTAGTCCTGGCGACTCGGCTGGAAGAAGACAGGACCGGCTCGGCTTGGGCAGACGCGGCTCGGCTCGGTACAGGAATTTCGCGTGCGGCTCGGCTTGCAACAGGGGGAGACGCGGCTCGGCTTGCAACAGGGGAGACGCGGCTCGGCTACACAGAAGCGCGCGGCGCGGCTCACGCACGGATGCACGCGGGCGCGGGTTGGGTTCCGGAAGGTGGCGCGCGTCGGTTCGGTTCGCGGGGCGGGTCTTTGGTCGGACCTTTGCGCGCGAGGCTTCGGCTTCCGGATTTCGGGTGGCGCGGCGGCTGCTGGTGGTCCGGCTACCGCGGCTTCGCTCGGCGACGGCTACAGACTGGCGTTTCGGCTGCGCTTGCGTCGGATCGAAGCGGCGCGACTCGGCTGGCTGACGGGTTGGCTGCGGACGCGCGGAGGCGGCTTCGACTCGGCTTCGGCGTGCGAGAGACGGCTGCTCTGCGTCGGATCTACGCGGCGCGGCGTGACTGGCTGCAGATACGGCGCTCGGCTGCGCGGATGAGGAGCGGCTCTGGATTCGGCTTGCAGACGCGGCGCGGCTGGGATGGTGGTTCGGCTCTACTACGGCCGGCTCCGAGGGTTATTTTTTTTTGCAGATGGCGGCGGTGGCGTGCGGCGGCGGCGGCTAGGGTTTTTTTTTTTTCTTTCTTTTCTTTGGGAAGATGATGAGTCTCTTCAATTCCCAATGCCTCTTTTTAAAAGAAATAAAAAAATAATAAAAGAAATCCCTAAAACCCTCTTTCCTCTCTCCTCAATTAACCACCCTTGACCCTTTCCAAGGCCATTTATTTGTTAAGCCATTAATTTATTTCACCCCTAACTTCAAAATTAATATATAAAAACTTTAGTTTAATACTAATAATAAACACACTTAGTATTAATATTAATGGTCAAAACAAAAGGAAACCGAAATTGTTGGGCGTTACAGGAACACTATTGATGTTTTATATGGTGTGAGACTTTTATGTATATATAATATAGTTCTGCATGCTATTTTTCTTTTGTACAATGTCAACTTTTTACATTATGTCATGTCTCATTTTGTTTGTTAATTTTAATTCAACCACCAATATGCATCAATAAGAATAAAATAAATGAGAATCATAAAATTTATTGTCTTAATTTAGGGGTTAATTGCCCTTTTAAGTTTTGAAAATTTAAAGTTAATGTTCACTTTTAGTTTTAAGAGCATCTTGTTTTCAAGGTAGTTATATAGTTGTCTTTTATGTCTCTTGAATGATTAGTTGACTAAGAAAAAATTAATATAGTTGTTTTAAATGATGAGAAAAGGTTTGAAATTCTTACCTTGTAGATAGTAAACTCTATTATGATAGATTAATATGTGTAACATGATAGAATAAGTTGGATACTAAGTTGGATACTAATTAATATGTGTAACATGATAGGCGTCGGTCTTGATAAATAGTAGGGGTAAAAGAAGAAAAGAGAAGGAGGATTAGTTAGAAAAAGGCCCAGTAGAGAAGCAAGGCCCATGAATCTTACAAAATCTTGCACTTGTCTGTAGTGCAATGCCCAGATCTGTATTACTAAAGACTTTTGCCGCTTCTTAATTAGAGCCCTTCATTTCCAACAAAATACTTTGGACACAGTAAACAAATCCTTAACATCAACGTGCTTTCCCAAGACGTACGCTTCTCCAAGATTCTTAAATATATATACATTTCCATTTCCGCACTTCATATCAAATCTCTTTGCTTCTCTTCTCTTCTCCACATTCCCTTCATCTCCACTCCTAATAATTCACTCACAATAATGTCGGTGGTGCTCGCCAAGACCGACTCGGAGGTGAGCAGTCTGACCCCGTCGTCGCCGACACGCTCCCCCAGCTCTCGCCGCCCAGTTTACTATGTGCAGAGCCCGTCCCGTGATTCGCACGATGGAGAAAAGACTACCAACTCCTTCCATTCGAGCCCTGTTCTGAGCCCAATGGGGTCCCCCCCTCATTCCCATTCCAACTCTTCCTTGGGCCCCCACTCACGTGACTCCTCCTCCACCCGATTCTCCGCCTCCGTCAAGCCCGGATCTCGCAAGCCCGCCAATCACAAGATTCCCAAGCCTTGGAAGCGATTCGACGCCATTGAAGAAGAGCGCCTCCTCGATGACGACGGCTCCTCCGACGGCTTCACCCGCCGTTGCTACTTCCTTGCTTTTGTTATTAGTTTTGTGCTTCTTTTCTCTCTGTTTTCTCTCATTTTATGGGGTGCCAGCCGGCCTCAGAAACCTACCATTCTAATGAAAGTAAAACTCCCAATTTTCATTATACACATTAAAATTAATTTAGAAAAAAAAAAGTAATCAAGTGTGATTAATGAATTTTAAACTTAATTTTGGCAGAGCATTTTGTTTGACAAGTTCGTGATCCAAGCGGGGGCAGATTTTTCAGGGGTGGCCACCGGGTTGGTGACGATGAATGCGACGGTGAAGTTCATATTTAGAAATACGGCGACGTTTTTCGGAGTTCAAGTTACTTCCACTCCACTTCAGCTTTCGTATTCCCAGCTTACGCTCGCATCTGGAACAGTATGCAAATTCTTTAATCTCAAACTTTATTCCATTTCTAATGAATTTAAATCTCCCCGTATATCTAAACTCCTTTTCACTTCGGTTCATGAACAAGACAAGTACATATGTTGTTTTGTTCCTCAAAGTTAAATTAAGATTATATGCTTCGGATTCAGTAGATCTAATACATCCAAACCCAATAAATTCATTATTATTTTATTCAAATAAGTTAGTCCATTGGATAGTTTCTCTTTTCTATATTAATTTTAATATAATAATCAGCATTTTTAAACTTCCTACATTTACAAATTTTATATGTATATGTGTATATATACATAACGTATCAAGTAAATAAAGCCTTTTTTTTTTTTTTATTGTGGTTAAAATTGTAACTGATTTCGTAAGTTTTTAAAAGCAATTAAAAGCCAAGTAATTTTTTTTATATTCATTTATTTTATTTAGACTTTAATTAGTTTTTATTAAAAAACAAAATTATAATTCATAGTTAGGAAGAACTAAAATAAATAAATATATATATATATATATATATATAATATATATTATATATAACAAAATATTTATAACATATAGCAAAATTTCAGATTTTATCGAAAATAAACATTGATAGATGATATATATCAGTAACGATAAACAATAATACAAGTCTATCAATTTTTATCATTAATAAAATTCAAAATTTTGTGGTAAGTAAATATTTTAATTTATTTTACTATTTTTAATAATAACTAATCTAATAAATTAAATATATTAGGCTCCATTTTGGTAAGCCTTTTACTTTTTTGTTCAAATTATCGAGACTTTTGTTTATTTGTTATGTAATTTATTTTTATCGATGTTTTAAAATAAAGTAAAGTTTTAAATACTTAGGGTTTTCTATTGGGACCAAGAATTCATATGTTTTCTCTAATTAGATAAAGATCGTTTTAGATAAATGGTTTGAAAAAAATAGTAAATCAAAAGAAATAATCAAATTATTAAACAATATTTTTCGTTATAAAATTTGCATTTACCCTAACTTGTAAATGGACTACACATTAGCGATTTCTTTTATCATCTAATGCTACTAGGAAAATTTTATGAATTGATTTTTAGTTTTATAAATGCTAAATTAGATAGGCTATTATGTAAATATTGATTAACTTCCTCTACAAAAACACTAGAAACGAGAATGAAATGAAAAACTTGAGATGCATATGTATATAAAGAGGTAACAAAGGTGTTTAATAGGAAAATTAGAGACAAAATTAATTAGTTAAAAATGCAGATGCAAAAGTTCCACCAGAGGAGGAAGAGTCAACGGGGTATAACAGTAATGGTAAAAGGAAGCGGCATTCCGTTGTACGGCGGCGGAGCCAGCCTAGGTAGCGTGAATGGAAAACCGGTGGAACCGGTCCCAATGAACCTTCAATTTACTGTCCGGTCGAGAGCCAACGTGTTGGGAAAACTGGTGAAGCCCAAATTCTATAAGAGCGTCGATTGCAGCGTGCTGATGGACCCTACCAATATGAACAAGCCCATTTCTCTCAAGAACAAATGCACATACCGATCATCAGCTTAGAAATATATTATATATATATATTTTTTTTCTTTTATAAAAACTTGTTAGTTTATATTCAAATATCATTAGTGTTGATAGACACTAATATATTTTCTTTTATGATTTCATTTTGTTTTTTTTTTTTTTTTTTTTTGGTTATTATCTGTTTGTAAGAGAAGGGGTTTGGCCCTCCATATTTGAATTTGAAGGTTGAATGAAACATAAAAGGTTTTTGGATTGAGATTTTCAACAAGAGGAAGCTTCCCAGTTTAAGTGAATTACACCTATATGATCTGATCCAATATTTAATTTTCTATTTTGGGTGTTTGGTGATACCAAATTCTCTCATTATCTAAAATTATTTTCAAACATATATTATTAATTCATTTATTCAAAGTTAACTTTCTAGTAGTTATCTAATTTCCTTTCACACCTTAAACATGGACTTTTCTCTAACCTAATCGTGCTCTAAACAAAATTGGGATATTGACTTTGAAATCAGCAACCTATGTTTATATATAGTTGGTTGGATTTTCTTAAGGAAATGGATTTTTCTTGTTTTCGTGAAAAGCATGAACGTAAGAATGTAGATAACTTTAGTTGACTGTATTCTTCTTTCTTTTAATTTGGTTTCATGTTTATTAAATGTTTCAATTTAGTTATGCTATTATGTGTCTGGTTTAATTTGCTAATTTTTTTTAATCATGTTAAAAATTTGGTATTCGCAATATTTGTCAGGTTGCTTGTGGCGGGTGTTTTCCATGACATTTGTCATCATGTGCTTTAGTTGAACACACAGTTTGACGTTAGAATATAATGATTTTGCATAATTTATTTATCTGAAAAATTATGATTGTTTTATTCCCACGATTTTATTTTCTTTCTAGGATGTTGCAGATTTTTTTTATATAATTTATTTCCCTCCCTTTCGATTTTCATATTTAAGAGCGTATTGTACTTCTTTTAGAACTTGACCGCTTTGAAGGATATTGAAGTTATTTTATCCTGTGTGTTTGTTGAAAACTACAAATCTGTCAATCATTGAGATTGTGAAAAAAGTATTGTTGTTTAGATCTAAGTGTTGCTCTAGATCTACAACAACACTCTTAAGAAAAGCCTAAACTCATCAAATATTGAATAGGTCTTAATTGAAGGTATAAAGATAGAAGTGTCGAGATGGACTATCGCTTTTAAGTTGAGTCTAAAGGTTTGATTGAATTGACTTAAGAAAAAAAAAATATTTTTCTAAAAATTTATTTTTGTGAAAGTTCTTTAAAATACTATTACTGATTTTTTTCAAAATAACTTATTTTTTAAATTAAATATTTAAAAATATAAAGTATCGTTGAGAAAGAGAGAGTCTCATGCTTAGAAAAGCCTAAATGCTACTTTGTTAATCTTCCTATGCCTATGGGGAGCTTAAGTAAGTGGAAGGTGAATTAGTGCTATCACATTTAGGGGAGCCTAAATATCATCATTCTCTAAGTTGAGTTTTTGTTTATTTACAAATGAATATATCGTTGTAATTGTTTGACTTTATATTAATAAAAATATTTTTCTACAAACACATTGCTCCAAGACATAGATGGTGTTGCACCGAATTTAGTTACGAAACACTATGTTTATCTCTTATATTTTTAAAAGTTCACATATGTGTTAGCTACCTTTTGTTTTATAAATATTCCCTTTTAACATTTCTTTTACTCCTTCCCAAAAGAAAAAAATAATAATAATAAAAAGAAAGATTATTTTCTTTCCTAAATATTACTCAGTCATAACCCTTGAGAAGACGAACTGAAGAGAAATTATTTTGGTAAACGCTATTTAAATAGGCAAAAAGGTACAACACAGTTAACATGGCAAACGGCTAGTAAAGGGGTGGAAAAGTTTGTGACATTTGTCTAATACTGAATTGAAGCTTTTAGAATTTAATTAAATCCGAACATTAGGCTTAAATCATAAAAGGCTAAATGGATAGTGTTGAGAAATATATTGTATCTACACAATTTATTATATATATGTATTTATTTAATTAAAAATAAAGGTTGCTATTTTTATGATTATTATAACCCATAAATTGTAGTCAATTAATGGACAATGGGTCAAATTGCGAAAAGTAAATTGACCCATTTGAGGTGTATTTTCCATTAAAATGATTTAATTCTAATTTGGGTAGAGTTCAAATTATAAATGAGAAATCAATTTTTTTTTTTTTGTTTTATGAAAAAGATCTTCTAAAGATATTTGATAAAAAGTAGTACCCACAAAATTAATGAAATAATAAAACGTTCACATTTATGAATATAATTGGAAAGTAATAATAATAAAATATTATTTCCAATAAGAAGGAAAAAAATAGGTTTATATGTACAGTGGACCACACCAATTTGGTGTATCCATATCCATCAACTCAACCTCGTGTGCACCTATCTATCTCCACCAAATTACCTAATTATATCAAAATTTAATCAACAAATCAATTGAATCCTCCACCCTCCATTTTGATTGAAGATCTTTCTAAATTAAAATTCTTCAACCCCAAAAATATCCCTCCGTCTTTTCCGTTCACGGCCCTAATCCAACCGTGATCTGAAATCATCTGACCCTGACCCAATTGTCAGTGACCGACCAGTCAACTGCCCCTTTCTCCACTAGTTGAAGCAGCCTCTCCCTTGGAGAAGACGACGACCACGAACACGACGAATTCAACCAACAATTTGATTCCTCTTCATTTCTAGGATCCCTCTCTTGTGAATGAATCGATGCCCAATCTTCGAAATCGAAAGGACATCTTGGCGACGTCGATACTTCGTCCATTTCCCCCAATGGAACACACCTCCCGGAGTCTGCTACGAACGGGTGTTTTAGAAGCATATCGGCCGTCCATCTCTTTACTGGATCCTTCACCAAACATTTTCTGAGAAAGTCTTTCCCTTCTTCCGATAGATCTTTAGGGATTTCCGGCAATTCTTCTCCAATCCCAATTTTGATTAACAAAGCAAACACGTTGGATTCCGGCCGACAATTCCACGCGGGCTTCCCTGTGAACATCTCCACCACCGCGCATCCGACGGCCCATATGTCACACGGCGACTCATACTCATTATCGTTAAGCGATTCCGGCGACATGTACAGAGGAGAGCCTCTCAATTGAAATCTCCCTGTCTCTTCCCCTGTTTCTACCCTGTTCTTTCCCGCCTTCTTCGACAATCCGAAATCGGCAATCTTTGCATCGCCGTCACCAAACACGAGAATATTCCTAGGCTTAACATCGCAGTGAACAAACCCCTTTCCATGAATATACCGAAGCCCTTCAAGAATAGTCCTCGTGTACCGTCGAACCTCAAATTCCGGCAGCCGACCACCGCAGCTCTGTATTCTATCGGCTAAACTCCCACCAGTAGCATACTCGAGAAACAGATTGTAAAGCTCCTCGCCGTTCTCGACACTACAACTCTCCCCGAAACACCGAATAATTTGTGGGCAATCATCACCAAGAAGATCCAAAATTTGCTTCTCGTTCTTGAGCGAGGAAGAGCAAACAAGTTCAGAGGATTTAACGGCCATTAAGGGAGGAAATCGATCACCTGAAGAAGGCGTGGCCAAATTGATGGTAGCGAAACTTCCATGTCCAATCTCATGTCCTCGAACCCAATCCATGGTTGGGTAGAAATTAGAATTAAAAAAAAAAAAGCGTCGGCGGATTGTGGGTGGAAGAAGAGAAGAATGGAGAAAAGGAAAAGTGGTAAGTGACGAGAAATAGTTGTGGTTAAGGAAGGGGTGATTTATAGGAAAGGAAAGGTCTGAGGAGTCGGAATAAGAAAAGGAGGAAAAAAAGAGCACGTGATAAACTTAGAAATTGCATGCGGAGAGGAAGTATTTAAACGTAAGGTAGTATTTTAGAAACGTGGTTGATAATTGATATGGTGGACGTGGACCCTCCTATTTCTTTTTCCTTTTTTTTTTTTTTTTTTTTACTTAACCCCACGCGGATTTTATTTAAAAGCAATACCTCCTCTCTCTCTCTCTCTCTCTCTTTTCTTTTCCATTTCTATTTCTGTTTCTCTTTATTTATTCTGTTTAAATCACTAAACTGCCACCCCATTATTTATTACATGAGGAGTTTATTTAATAGTAATCAAATCAAAATAAGAAAATGCTTATATATATCCCTTTACCATTTCTTAATCCTAGGCTGTTTTGATCCAATTAAGGTCCAAAATCAAATAGCTAAAGGTAGAAGTTTTTCATCTTGGAGTAATGCATGTGTGAGATTGAATAAAATGAAGGCATAATTCTTCCATTCCAAGTCTGTGTCACTAAGGTTCAAGATCGTGTATCATGATTTTTCCGATCGTTTAAATTTGAACATTTAAAATGAAGTACATGATCATGTAAATCTACACTTCTGTCTTTCTTCTCGAGCCATCTCAGTGTATTGTATGCCCGAATCGAATGAATAAAGGTAGAATTCTTTCATTCTGGGACATGGTATGTCCGAGATCATGTATCAAAATCTACATGTTCGTTTATATACGATCATATATTGCATATGTATTGTCGATTTATTGCGTGTTGACTATGTAGTTTTGGTATTTTATATCATGGACCTAGAGGTTTTTTCTGTTTTCATAATTATTTTATAAGATGTAAATATTTTACGGTTTTTTATATTTAAGGATTTATTTACACTTTCATTTATGGCTACAATTTCTCCCTCCTATCCCCTCCCTTTACATAGTGTTCTACTCCCCTCTAACCCAATTTTTAATCTTTTTTACTCCTCTAATTAATGATATATTATATCTTATTTAATTTGCCGCTGCTGCTTCATAAGATTATAAGAAATTATTACTTATTTTGTATTTTTAAAAAGTTAAGGAACTTGTTAATAATTTCACTTATAAACTACTTTAATTGACATCAATTTGAAATTCATTTTCAATTCTCATTTATTTTCTTTTTCATTTCAATTTTTTAAACCTTTAGTTACATACCACTTTTTTTTTTTCCTTTATTAAATCTCTGCTTGGAATATAATATATTCCTCTCTATGAAAGTCTACTTTCCTTTTATAGGTTTAAAATTAAAAACATGTTTTCCTAACAAAATATCCCCATTTTGTATGGTACCTCTCTCTCTCTATGGAAACTTTCACTGGGGGGATGAGCAATAGTAAAATAGTTGTTAAACAAACACATTTCAAAAAGTGTACTAAAAAAGAGAATAAATATATGTTTTTTCAGCTAAAGCTAGAATAAACATAGAATAAAAGAATCAATTGGAAAATAATGTCGATTGACTGAAAATTTTATACTATGAAATTGAATATATGAACAAGCTAAGCTCCTTCACAATGTAGTGGATGCAATGATCTTCCATTAGAAAAAACAAATATTCATTACCCAAGAAAAGTTTAGTTCTTTTAATATGTCAAAAGCAGTAAATCTTTTAATTTTTTTTTTTTAAAAAAATTAATAAGCATGGTTATTTACTAGAACAATAACTTCCTATCATTAAAAGTTAAATAAGAACCAATTTATAAGGATGTGTCTTAAAGTTAAAGTAGAAAACGAAGGATGAATTAGTCAACCGTAATTGACTTAAACTATCTATTTTTCTGGTTAGGGATTAAAGGAAAAATGAATGTAGATGGCATATATGTAAAGCCAATAATAACTTAGAAGGAAAGTGAAAATGGAGGCCTCCATTAAAAGCCCTATTGATTGAGTTTGAGTATTCAAAAAGAAAAATAATAGCAGCCCCCACCTTATAAATCCACTTTATGCTCTATTTTTATTTTTATTTTTTTCATTTTCTTTTTACAAAATCATCACTATCCATGCCATCAATTATTGGTTGCAGGTACTTTGCACATTGAGGTGAGGTGACAAAAGAGTATCATATATTTTATTTGTAATTTTGTTTTGTTCACATTACCTTTTATTATTTTATTGATTAAGAATCTAAGAGTAAAATTGATTAAAAAAAAAAATTAGAATATGAAAAATGTTTAGAATATGACGAATTTGAATGCACCAACCCCCATATACCGAAATGATGTGTCATGGGTATCATTAGCAAAAACTAAAAGTAGGATGATCATCCAAAATTATAAAACGGGTAATGAAAATGCTTTAAGAGTTTGTCAAATAAACTATCATCTTGAATGAGTGATTCAAACACCTTAACAAATTGGAAGTAGGAATCTTTTGTTAATGTATTAACTCATAATAAACCCTACTATGACATATGGATTAAAATTATAGCTTATTGGATAATATCCTAATTAGGTCATAAACCTTTAAAGTTGGAGTTCATTATATCCAACCCGTAAAAGTATATTAAGAAAATGGACTAATTGAGGCGACGTCATATTTTAAAATATTTTATGTGATATAATTAATGTCATATGCCTTTTGGAATATAATAGCATAGTATAGTATATGTTAACTTTTCTTATTTGTTAATTTATCATAGCTACGTTGTTTTGGAAATAATGGGGATAAGTCGTACAACATGGATAAAGCAGCTCTGGCAGCCACGTTTTTTCTTTTTTCTTTTTTCTTTTTTTTTTTTGTTACTTAATTGTTGACTTATAAAAAAGCCTATTCTTTTTTCTTTAGAATTTCCCATGTTGAATACATTTTTAGAATAAATCCATACTAAAATGAATTACACATAATTAAAATACACAATCATAACAATTGAAAAGAAGATCCTAAAACGAAAAAAAAAATTAACATCTCACAAATGATAAGATTCATATTAGTTACAAGTACATTGGTCGAGGTTGGTTAGCTAATCAACACGTTGGAAAATGAAGATATCAAAATAAGAATTTTTGTTTTTTATTTTTACAAGATCGTGAAAGTTGTTTAAACTTAAATAGAGAATTATTAGTTAATTAATCATAGGTTGGGTGATTGTAAGTTGTTTTTGATCATAATTTTAATTGTAATTGCTTATATGGTTCAGTCCCTTTGTTTATATTGTTGGATGATTATGTTTGGTGTGAAGTAAAAGCCTTTGCTTCTCTTCAAAATTTGGATGAATAATATATTTTGATTGTGGGGAGAGAGAAGAGAAGAGAAGAGAATTAGGGTGAAGAAGAGTTAAAAAGTAGAGTTTGTAGTTGTCGGCGGAATATTGAGGGATCACACAGCCACATGAATCACATCATAAAGATTATATAAGGCATATGGAGACGCGTTGTTAGTGTAATGGGTCCATTTGACAGCTAAAATGTACTTTAATAAGTACAACCCCTTTTTACAAAATGCCTACTTCCCTCCTCCTCATTTACTCTCTCTCTCTAGTACTCCAACAAACACTTCATTTCGTTTCTTTTCTTTTCCTTCAAGTCTCATTATATTTTATTCTCATTCCACTTCCACCCCTTCCCCCTTCTTCCCACTTTGATAATGAAATCTGGTTTTCTTTTTAAATCAATCTCAAAACTTGCACCTACCAAATAATTGTGTCAATTATTACATCATAGTCTTTTTCAACCGATAATGTGATTATGAAAACTCATTCCACCACCTTACTCCTTATTTAAAAAAAAAAAAAAAAAAAAAAAAAAAAAAAATCTTTTTCATTCTGTCAAGTCTAGGGTCGTGATTTTCTTTCTTTTTTTCTTTTTCACTCAGATTATTTATATACCGTCATTGAAGATTTTAGGTACGAATCTATCTTAAATTTATGATTAAGTTTTGAATAATTGGACAAGAAATTAAAGGATGGCACAACATAATTAATTTAGTACAGCTAAGGTATGATAGAAGGTGTACTATTTAAAAAGTAAATACCCGGTAATATAGTGCTATAAAGTTCACAAGTACAAGTAGTTCCCATAATAATTAAGAACATGTAGAGTATAGTATAGGAATATTAAAAGGGGAGGGCCAGAGGAGAGTGTTTTTCTTTTTTTCCTTCTCTTTATTTGAATGGAGGCAGATATTTTAAGAACACGTGGGTGGGGGTGGGGGTGGTGTTTACTGCTACCAAACCAACCAATTCATAGGCATTATAATTTATGGAGTGTGTTGAAGCATTGGCAGCGAAGCTTCTTTTATCTTCTCATGATTCCACACCACCGTCTTTTTGATATATAATGGGAAGACTTTGTAATTTTTTCTTTTATGACCTCCATATGAACCCAATTTCGATGGTCAAAACTAGAGCCTTTTCATTATTACACAAATTGATTAATCTGAGTCAAAATTGAAACCCTACTTCTTCGTCTCAATGGCCCTTTCACACCATCCATTCTTTGGTCTGCTTTTTTTTTTTTTTTTTTATTTCCTCATGTCATCACTACCAAGTTGCTGATCTTATAATTAATATGTCAATTAAATATGCTATTTGGATTAAACTGTTGGAATCTTTTTATTCTAATATAAAAATGGAATTTGTTGAGGATTTGCAAATATTTATTTATCATCGATATATCAAAATTTGACATTATAATTAGTAAGAAAATAACTAAATATATGATTACTGAAATCTTTTATGGTATCATTGATTCATCCTATAAGTTTTATTAATTTAACATATATACATTAAAAAAATAACAATAACAATAATTTAACATACAAGTCAATCACCTAGAAAAGAGAATAGCAAATGTTTAAGGAATTCATATTGGAATTCTTTTCAAAGTCAAAAAATGTGCTGATTTTAACAATAAATTAATATATATAGGGAACCCCAATTTGGTCTTAATTATCTCATGTTGGAGAATCATAAATTAGTAGTATTAAAAGTTTAGACGTTGTACAAATGGCAGCAATTTGCTGAATGCGTACACACTTTGTTTCAAATTAATATTTTTATTCAAAATTTTCTTCATATGATAAAAAAAAATTAAAAAAAAAGAAAAAACAGTTTATATACACTTTTTTTTATATTACGAATATAACAAATATAACAAACAATTAATAATACCATACAGCTATTAAAATGTTATCAGAAGATTATATATTCTTAAATTTGAGACTGAGAGCCTTAGCTTCGCTTTAAGAATGAATTTATTTGTTTGACGGTAAATTCTCTCAACATCAAATTGGCTGCATAAACAAACAATTAAATAATAATTTTGTGAGAAGAAAAACTAACTCTTTTTTTTTTTGCTTTAAAAAACGAATTTAAAAAACATTTGAACATCAGCCTTCAGGTACAAAGTTGACTGAAGTTGACCATAACAAATCCTTACAAAGTTCACAAATTCCAACGAAAACATTTATCATCTTCATTTTTCCTTTTAAGTTCAACGATACAATTACAAATTTGGGAGTATAAAAGACGAGCGTGTTTTGGTACGTAGATTTTTAAAGTCTACTTTTTAATGACAAGTGTCTTCCATAAAACTATGAACCGCATCTTTTTAGTTTTTAAATTTTTAAAAACAAATCTTTCAAAATATAAAATTATTCTTTTCGTTACCTTTTTCTTTTTTTTTTTTGATCAAATACATCGGATTTTGAGATTATTCTAATATTCATTTAAATTTTTACTTCTATCTTATTATATTTTAAAATAATTCTTCTAAATATCATCATAATTTTATATATTTTAAAAATCAAGAAATTAGATGTACCTATTCAATTTCAGGATCTCTTACTCCTTTCGGGATCCAATTCAATATAATTATGTTTCGTAATTTTATGATTCAATTTTTTTTTTTAATTTTAGAACAGATTTTTAAATACAAATCACAAGAATTTTTATTTTCCTTCGAATCTTTCATCGAGAGGTAAAGGATTAAATCATTTAAGAAATAAAGTTTTTTATTGAAATATCAATCAACCTGAAGGATCTCTTACCTATTAAGGAATTAATAGAACGAGTGAACTAAACTATATCTACTATGATCGAACACAAGTATTATTCAAACTTTAATTTAATTAAAAAGGTATTATATGCTCTAAAATCTTGTCTTACATTTAGACGTGGGTGATGTAAAGTCTTTTTAACCTATGAATTCAAACTTGGTTGCAAATGACACAGAATTTCAGAATTCAATTGAAAAAAAAAAAGAAGAGTTAGTTGAAAGCAATAATTAAAACGAAAAATTGTGATAAGGTAATAAGTTACCCTACAAACAAGGCAGGCATCTATTTTAAGAAACATGAATTAGGAAAAAGAATATTTCAATTCTTTGCATCTAAACTTGAAATGGCTGCGCTTGCAGATGCATAGAACCTATTTCCGGAGCCGCCGGTGCGTGACTGCATACATATCTATAGGGCGGGCGGCACCGGTCAATTTGGTTATTGACCTAACCGACTTGTAAGTTGTAACCCAAACCAACCCAATTGGATCTGTCCCACAATCCGTTTCCGACAAGTTTCCTTTCCCAGGGTTGGGCCCTCAGGTAGCCGTGTTTGATTTTGACTCCCTCCATTACACATCTGCCCTCCACGTGCCCTTTCTTCTTGCTTTCCAGGTTTTCTCCGCCGTCTCCTCTTTTATTATTCATTCACAGATTTACTGTCATTTCTTTCCACATTGACAGACAGAAAAACACGAGACTACGTATATATATATATATATATATATATATATATTTATATTTATAAACATATATGTTTATTAAATTAAAAAGATTGGATGCACAGCCTCACGGGCCTCATTATTAGAGGGAAATTAGAAAAATAGACAAACTGGGTGTGGGTGGATAAAAACAACTTTTGAGATTTGTTGATAATCATCAAATATTTAAATAAATTAAGGGCATTTTTAGTTTTGGGAGGAAAAACAAACAAATAAATAATAGAACTATGAAGGGGGTATATATATATATATTTGGGATGATCGTTGATATTTTGAGTTGGGACAATGTGGTTTGATGAATAAGGGCGAGAGTGACGTGGGGATGCAAATAATTGATATTTTTTTGATCCAAGTGGTTTATTTTTGTAGTTCACACCGTTACCACAAACACAGGAAATAGAATTTAGAAATTAGGGCGGCTAGTCAACTAATTCCTTACAATTTTGTAATTGACATTTACTTGTTTGCAACTGCTAGTGTGGTGACTGGTGTATATATATTGAAAACTTCATTAAAAAAACATGTTTTGAGTTTTGTTATCTTCCTCCCTATTGTGTTGTTGAGGTTGGTTGCAAAAAAGCTAGATAGTGACCTGTTAAAATCTACGGTTTTGAAAGGCCTAACAAATGAATATATAGCCACAAGTTGAATGAGTAGAATTTGTAAACACTGGTTCAGCCATGTATTGAAACAACCACTTGAACATTTTTTCCCCTTTTTCATTTTTAATATATTAATCTTATGAAATAAAATAATCCAACCATTCATCTCTAGAATTAGTTTTTTTTTTGCACATAATCTAATTCGTATCCATCTCTCTAAATATTTACAAAAAATGGAAATGAAGAAACTTTACTATTTGCTCGACTCAATGGTTTTCAAAGGGTTTTGTAGAGAGTTTTATGTGGGGGGATAGAAGTCAAATAGGAAAAATGATGGGGACAAAGTTGTTTGCATCTCTTGCTGCCCTTGTGAACAATATGCCTAAATTCTATCATTAGATTTTTGAATTACCAAAATCTTCCAATCATCTTTTACCACCTGTATAGAGTTTTATGTTTTCATGTAATGGCAAATGATTGTTGGTGTTTGGATTCAGACGATCCATTCAACCTTAACGATAGGAAATTTGTAGAGTGAAACTAGAGAACACAATGCAATTCCTCAAATGTAGACTTTATGAAAACGGAAGCCCAATTATAGGGGAAATTGAGATGTATAAGGTACATTCTTTAAAGTTTGATTTGAATGACAAGAATCGATTTTTTTAAAGAATTTTAGCAACCCCCTCCCTTGCCCCTGAAGTCCAAAATACCTAAGCCCAAAACCATTTGGATTTATGGTGGGTTGGGCTTAGGAAGAAAGCCCAATTAATTTAGGAATGGGGATTTAACTAGGAAGCCCAGATTTGAGTTGAAAAACCCACATCTTTATCTCTATTTCCCTTCTTTATTATCTCCTTCCCTTTCGAGAATCGTCTCCCAGCACCTATTCTTTGACTTTTCCAATCCAAAAACTAGGGGTATAATTTAGTTGGATCAGGTCAGTTTTCGACCCGAAGTATGATTCCTATACTAACAGTGCCCGACTTGACCCGACACTCGGGTCGGGTCTCTCTCTCTCTCTCTCTCTCTCTCTCTCTCTCTTAGTACATGAATTTAACTTAGAGGTATTGAACTTGCATCAATAATTTCATGCCACGTATGCATAAGTTCCAACATAAATTCACGTAACAATTTTGTAAAGCTAAACACACACGTGACCATGAATATCGTTCTTAAACTTGCATAATAAATCACACACAAAAGAAGTATTCTTAATTTACATAAATCATACATGACATTCTCTTTCGCCTACAATTGAATTCATTGTCTACTTTACGTCTTGTTTGTATAACCCAAAGTGCATCATTCAAGTCTCTAAAAAAAATTCAATATTTAACAAGTTAACAATTTAAAACAAAAAAATGTAAATAAAGATTTGAGAGTAGAGATTTAGACCATAGAATCATATTCAAATTCTCAAATGTAGCTTCTATCTCCTCTCCTACGTCTATGAATTTTATATCAAAATGACAAGCTATTAACTTAAATGAGATCATTTGAATGCGAAAAGAACACTACCTTCGTTAATTTCTTAAGGTCTGTCAATTTCTTCAATCATGTCATCCAAAGGTTTAGATTGAATATAATTTTAAGCACGAATGAGCTCCTCTGCAGTCGGAGGAGTTAATGAATTTTGAAAAGAATCTAACACCCGTCCTCCTGTGCGATTTAGATAGCATCATTAATATAAGAATATTGTAAATGTCCTGACTACTTGGCTAATAATCTTAAATCGAGAGGAATTCACCTTCCATTAATTTAGCAAATCTAGATATCCATCTTCTCTGCGACCACCCAATATCCACCAATTTAGCAAATCTAAAAATAATTATTATAATACCCCACACTTAAATTAATTAAAAGTTCTTTGAATAATAATAATAATAATAATTAAAAAGTCCATATCATATTGACTATAAAATATAATATATGTACGGAAAATTATGAAATTTACTTAGGTTAACAACTGAGTTATTTGTTCTCTCCAAACTAATAAGATATACATATTATTAAGTATATGATTTTTTAAAAAAGATATTTTATAAACATTTACAAAAATGTAGAAATATCCATAAATATTGAATATTGATATCAAATATTTTAATTTAATGGAGATATGAGGGCAGGGCACATAAACAGATTTCATCTTTGTGTTTAACCAAATGGTATCATTAAAGTTACCTCGCATTGTTTCTTCGTAAATCCATCCACCCATCGTTAAAGTTACCTTGACATGTTTCTTGATTTGATATGATCTTTTTTTGCAATTAATTAAATTACTAAATTATGAATGCATATCCACAAAATAATTACATATCACTTATTTTTCAAGATAAACAATCAAACCAAATTCTGGTCGAAGATGGCTTTCCTGATTTGATTTAGGTTCAATCTTTTAAAATTTAAAATTTTTCATAAACATTTGAAATAGTATAATATTTTTTAAAATTTACATTTTAAACCAATAATTGTATCGATTTAAGCATAAATTTTGAGCCGTTTAAACACTTAATTTAATTTTTGAACTAAATTGACACAATTTAAATTCTCAATTTTCATTTGTGTATCCAAATAAAACATAGAAGATTTATATTGACGTAGATTTGAAATTTAAATCGATATAATTATTAATTTATAATTTAAATGAATGTAATTATTATGTGAAGATGTATACAGCACAGTGTAAATGGATATTTTATCAATTTTTAAACCAAACAATTAGTTAAGATATGAAAATAAATGAAATGAAAGTGATATAGTTATTAAATGAAAGTTGGAGGTGACATGAAAGACATTAAATAATAGAAGACAAAGCAATGTAGCTGGCAGGATAGGACATGGGAGGACCATCCCTCCAATTATTTACCCTGTCGTGACATCAACTACAGTGCCCTCCCAATATACCAATCTATTCACTTCACTTTTCTAACCTCTCTCTATATCTAGATTTTCTTTCTCCAAATTTAAACTCTAAATCAATAATTATATTAATTTAAACCATAAATATCTATAAATCCATCTAAATACATTTAATAAAAGATGAGGATCTTAATAATACAACTATTAATTTAAAGTTTAAAGTGACACATCAATATAATTTGAAGATATAAATTGATATTTCTTTTTTTTAAGGAAGATCACATGTCCTGACAATAAAAAAAAAAAAGAAAAGAAAAGAAAAAGTAAAGGCATTAAATGAGAAATTTATACTCCCAAATTATAAGCATTTAAAAGGAACATAATAAAAACAAAAGGGGTTTAAAATCTATTTTCTAAAAGGCTAAAATAAATAAGAAATATAAAAGGATAAAACTAAAAAAATTGAATTTTGAAAAACAAAATTAAACGTTTTCCAGTTCTGGTCTAAAAGCTGAAAAGTGATATTTTTTTTTGGAACGGTAGCTTTTTCTTTTATAATACTAAAAGTAAAATAAAACAAAAAAATTAATTAGTTATCAAACTAATTCCTTTCTTCTTTTTATAAAACAACATTTAGGTGTAATCTAATCCTATATTTCATTAGCTGTTTTTCTTTTTGTCGTGATTTTAGTGGCGGGCTCTTTTGGTCATAGAAAATAATTTCAACGTTTCATTGATTTTATAGATTTTATTGATGTTTTGGCCTTACTTGAGATTTTTTCTAAAGCATTCGAAGCTAGTATAGATCCTCTATGAATCAGTACAGATTTAATAATTTGTTGGAGTCTTTCAATAACCTCTACTCAATATCTAAATGAGATTGAACTATTTTTCTTTCGTGGATTTTGTATGTGATCTACATCAACCTGGTACCATTGATGGTTTCTTTTTATTGTCACTATTGCTGTGGCTAACTAACATACTTAGTTATGTTAGATAACAATGTTTCTCGTTGATTTAGCTTGAAGATAAATCTACGTGGTAGATTCCTTGTTAGTTACTGATCATCGAAATTCTTAATTTCATGTTTTTTGTTTTTTTGTTTCATATTAAAAAATCGTATGTTACATTTTCCTCTAGACACAAAACGAACACCAACTTTTTAGAAAAGAAATAAAAAGTGTTGCATGACAACATTTATTCTCGTGCAACCTTGTGTTTTTTCTTAAGGTATTCCAAATGAGTAGATAGTGTTAACCAATTATATTAAATTCTAGTTTTTTTAGTATAACAATTTTAAAAAATGAATATCAAACTTTTAAATCATTAAATTAAATTACAGCTTATATAATGAATATCACCGATGTTTGTGCATTCAACCACAAACATGGACAATATGTGTTGGGTAGGATCCAGGATCCAGGTAAGAATTTGAAAAAAAACATTGAAAATTACTGTTTGAGTTGGATTGAATTTAAACATTTTTAAAATGGACTTAAAAAAGAGAGTCCACAAACGCCAGAATAGAGAGATGCGTTCAGATTGAATAAGAGAAAGCATTTTACACATGGGGGTTTATTTTATTTAATCCTGGAGATCAAGAGAAGCTTTTGAGCAGCAAAAGTTGTGGAGTATCAATCATTATTTTATTTATGAAGGAGAGAAGGACGGAACCAACCACGCCCCCAGGACAAATTGGATATAAACTACCACAGAGAGGTGGATGTGAGTTAGTTTGAGAGTTAACTAGCGTTCCCCCAAGCCCACAAAACTACAAGAGCTAAGCCAAAAGGTGCGATGACTGAAATGCGCTCAGGCATGGGGATGGGCGGTCGTTCTAATAATTATAATTGTAATGGCGGCTTCTCCAGCAGCTATATGCTTCTAAACCCTGAAGAAGTCAAGTTTTTGGATTTGTTGCGTCTCTTGTTTTCCAGCAACCTCAAAAAAAGGAGATTTGTAGATTCAAGCCACGCCAGAGAGCATAATTTCTGGCACAGATTCTTCATCTTTCTCTCTATTGTCGTCCTAAAGCTCCTCCGTTTCTTTGACAAACCCCTTGCCTTGCTTGGCTTCTTCCTCGAGTCCTCTCTCAATTTTCTATCCCTCAACGGCGGCTTTTCCGGCATTCTCCTCAACTTCTTCCGACGTAAGTTCTCCTCCCCCTTTTTCTTTTTCATACGTTTCATTGGGGGGACGGGTTGTTAAGTTCTATTTAGAAAACAAGTTTACGAATTTGTGAAAGTCTTTTGGTTATATAAAGATCTAGATCCACCATCTTGGTGCTTTCAACTCCTTTATCCTCTCACTTAAAATTTGCATCCATTAACTAAAAAAGAAAAAAAATTAATAGATGAGGGTAAATTCAATTATATATTATCTAAATCTTTCTAAACGAGTAAGCAGGAACAGGAGGGGTTTGTTGAAATAGGGATGAAATATTAAATTTACAAAGGTTGGAAACATCATTAAATTAGACTATCTCTAATTAACTTTAGTAATGTTCTCGGACATTTAGAATACAACTCGATGAGTGAGTAGAATATCACTAAAGTTCCCTTTGATTTTTTGTTTATGAAGTTTTTATAATCTATTCATTTCTGTGTTTTCTCCATTTTATATATCTAAGAAATGGTTTCAAAATCTAAATCAAGTTTGCAAGACTAAAAGTGAATATATAACTTCTTAAAGCATATTTTCATTCTTTGAATTTGGCTTTATGTCAATATGTTTAATTAGAAAATTTTGATAAAGAAAAGGGTTCTTCAAACACAATTTTAATTTTCAAAGTAACTGGACAAATGAAATACTTAATATATGTTTATGCTTCTGCTATTTGATACTGAGGAGGAGGTTAAATTCAAGTTTCAAACCTCCATTTGTTTGCAATTCACCTTCAACTACACACTAAATATTCTTTTTTAAAGAAAGAAGAAACAAGAAAGATGGTGTTCAAATGCAATAGCCATACAGAATAATTATAAAATATTTTAAAGAAAAAAAATAATGGTAAATATAGTGTCAATGATCCTCTTGATTCGGGTTGACTTTGTTTCCAGCACTCTCTCGATTATGTTACTTAATGTGACAGTGATATGTAATATTTTTTTATCATTTTGAAAAACAACTCACTAATTATTTTATAAAATTTTTTATGTAATGAACACAAACACACATGCCTGTCACGTCACACCTTCCTCATCACAATAAACCTTTATCTAATATTTTTTTCTTTCAAATCTATTCTCTTTCTAAGATCGAAACTGCATTTATTTCTCTCTTATTTTTTAACTATAATATTTTCCTTACATCTCTCTAACCCCTCTGCTTCACTAAAGTTATTCTCTAACATTATTCACATCCTAACTTTTATTTTCCTGAACTAAAAAAACACAAAAAGAAAAAGAAAAAAAGTTCCACTCATAATTTTTTAATAAAAACTATTTTTTTAAAAGAAAACACACGTTTGGTTTTATTTATTTTTTAAATGAAAAACAAAAGTAATTAACAAATATGTGTTTTTTGTTTTTAAAATTAGAAAACAAAGAATTCAAAAGCCAAAGTTGCCAACGATGATATATATTGATGATAATTTCCTTTATAGATCGATGTGTGTCTTTAGACTCATTTACTTGAAAACTTTCAACTCCTTATAGTTAAACTAATTATTTTGTGGGACATGTTAAATTCAAACCAGTTCCAAGGTGTTTATATTTGGGAAGATTCAACTGTTATTAAACTAATTGATTAGAACACAATGAACTATTTGATCTAGTAAAAGTTCATGGAGACGTACCTCATATAATAATTATGATAATCTAGAAAATAAGATGGTCGTCCCCTTTGTTTGTTTGTTATGTCGGTTACTTCACAAATTTCACCTCCCTTGACTTGAATTAATCAGTAAAACTTTACAGATAAGAACAATTTTTTTTTTTTAAATGATTGGAGTAATAAACATATATATGGTTGTGTTAATTTTGATGCAGTGAGGTTGAAAATACCGGACAGCTCATCGGCGGAATACTTGTCGATGATTGGTCACTTGGACAGCAGAGTAACATTGGACAGCAGTATAAAACCTGGTGATGTCAATTACTTCGGTGCTCTTTGTATGATGGCCTCCAAACTTTCCTACGAGAATGAAGCTCACGTTGCACAAATTGTGAAGGATGTCTGGAAGGTCCTCCAATGTTTTCAATATTTAATATTCATAATTTACTCTTCTCAATTTCAAACTACATCTTCATATCATTGGCTTCATTAACTTTTCCATTCTTTCAAATATGCAGATGGAGTTCTTGGGATTTTTCAATTTTTGGAATGGTACCAATATATATATATATATATATATATATATATATATATATAATACATATATCTCCCTCTTCCACTTTTTTTTTTTTGCTACATATAACTTATATCAGTGTAATTAATTAATTGTGTATTGTTTAATCAATAGACTATCAAGAAAAATGCTCAACGCAAGCATTCATGATGCGTGACAAAAAAGTTGATCACGATACCATCGTTGTGTCCTTCAGAGGCACAGAGCCATTCAATGCCGATGATTGGAGTTCCGACTTTGACATCTCTTGGTACGAAATCGAAGGCATCGGAAAAATTCATGGGGGATTTATGAAAGCACTTGGCCTACAAAAGTGCATAGGATGGCCAAAAGAAATAGAGCGACAAGGTCATGATGAAAGACGCCCTTTGGCTTACTACACCCTAAGAGAGAAGCTTAAAGAACTTGTGAAAGAAAATGAGCGGACAAGATTTGTAGTGACAGGGCACAGCCTGGGCGGGGCTTTGGCCATTCTATTTCCTTCTATTTTGGTGTTCCATGAAGAAAAATTATTGCTGGAAAGATTAGAGGGAGTGTACACATTTGGACAGCCTCGAGTTGGAGACCGCGCGTTTGGGGAATTCATGGTGAAATCACTCGCACAATACAAGATTCGTTACTACAGATTCGTTTATGGTTTCGACATGGTTCCCAGATTGCCCCTTGATGACAAGGCGTTGATGTTCAAACACTTTGGACCTTGTATTTATTTCGACTGGAACTATGTTGCACAGGTGAGAGTTGACATTAATTTTGATTATAGGAATTGACCTTTTTGTAAGTTAAATTAAACCATATATTTCAATAACTTAGTGGTAATTAACCGTTTTGGATGGTGTCAGATTCTTGAAGAAGAGCCATTCAAGAACTATTTCTCGATAGTGGGAGCAATACTGATGAGAATACATGCGTGTTTGGAGATAGGAAGAAGCTTCACAATATCGTGGAGAAGGGGAAAGGAGTATGAGGAAAAAGTGTTCTTGAGAATTGTGAGGTTGTTTGGATTGTTGTTGCCTGGAATTCCTGCTCACTGCCCTCAAGATTATGTTAATTCAACCCGCTTGGGTTCCACAAGTCACTTTCTCAGTGAGTATGATGTCAAAGTTCAGTAGTTTCTTTTTTTCTTTCTAAAAAGATATAATAATATACCTATATAGATAGTGTATTTTGATGATATATATTTTGTAATGAATAATGTTTGTTAAATGGACGAATATATATCTTTGTGTTCGACCATATATATCTATTTGCCACAGTTAATTGGTCTGTACTTAAATCGACATCTTTCTATAGATTAACCAATTTTTCTTTTTCAATTTTAGAATTGAGAAAGGAGAAACTATACTTAGGTACAACTATTAGGATAGCTCATAACAACTAAAAGAATACTAAAGATATAGAAATGTATACCGTAATTTCAACGGAACAAATTAAAAGTTACCATAGTCTTTTGAGATGACTACTCTCTCCGACAGACAAAGGTTATGTATGTAGATGCTAAGTCAACGATTGTTAGTGGCAGGTATGGTCGTTAAATTTGGGGTGTGCAAGAAAAAGAATATAGTGCTATCAAAATACATATTACCTTTTTTTTTTATTATTATTTAATACGTCGTTAAATATTATTTATTAATGTAGTATTAGAAATTTACTCGTAACACACTTAAAAAAACATAAATCATGTTAAATATTTCCTCGTATATCTTTTCCGAAAAGAAAAGAAAAAGAAAGCCGCAAAGTTTAGATTATAGATAACAACTATACAACTAAACTAAATTAACAACATAAAACATAAAAAACGAATATTCAAATCAAAAGTGAACTCAAACATGCAAAAACTTAAAAGAACATAACTTGATAACTAATGTTTCACATGCATGTGTGTCTTCCTGGTATATTAGGTTATTAACTATGAGATCATCAAATCCTTGAAAATCTAAGATAATATAATTTCTTTAATAATCCAGAATAAATTTAAAAATAAACAAAACATATCGTCAAGAAAATATAACAAAATATTTCTCATTACTTTACCTCTATTTGAGCTCTCTGTCTCCCTAGCTAAATTAGTTTTCTAAAAAATTTCCTCACGTTAACTTTTAATTTTACTGTACTCCAAAAAGAAAGGGAAAAAGATAAATTCCTGTCTTCTCATAGTTTCTACCCACGTTTTCTTTATTTGTATATACAAAAAAAGACCAAAGGCACATTTACGAAACATGTTTAATTTGACAGTTTTTTAATAAAAAATAGAAAACACAAAGTATCTATCAAACTACTTCTATAATAAACAGTGGTGTGTGTGTGTTTGAATTTTGAGATGTGGTGAAGTTAAAATTACCGGACAGCTCATTGGCGGAGTACCTGTCAATCATTCGTCATTTGGACAGCAGACTAACTTTGTACGAAACTACATAAAGCCTGGTGATGTCAATTACTTCGCTGCCCTTTACTTGATGGCTTCTAAACTTGCCTACGAGAATGAAGCTCATCTTACACAAATTGTCAACAATATCTGGAAAGTCTTCTTATATTCGTTAATTTTTCATTCTTTCAAACATTGTAGTTGGAGTTCTTGGGATTTTTCAACTTTTGGAACGGTAACAAATAATATATCAAACACTTTCTCCCACTTTTTGCTACTCAAATTTACGTTATTTAAATGCATAAATATTAATCTAATTAATTAATTAGTTAATTGTGTATTATATAATTACTAGACTATCAAGGAAAATGGTCGACACAAGCGTTCCTGATGCGATAAGAAAGTTGTTCATGACATCATCATTTTGTCCTTTACAGGCATAGAGTAGTTCAATGCCGACAATTGGAGTTTACAACTTTGACATCTCTTGGTATGAGATCCAAGGACATCGGGAAAATTCATTGGGGGTTCATGAAAGCACTTGGCTTACATAAATTCCTTGGATGGCCAAAAGATATAGAGTCTCAAGGACGTGAAAGAGTACATCCTTTGGCTTACTACAGCCTCAGAGAAAAACTTAGAGAACTCATGAAAGAAAGTGAGCGGGCCAGATGTGTAGTGACAGGGCACAGCTTGGGTGGGGCTTTGGCCATCTTATTTCCTTCTATATTGGCGTTCCACGAAGAAAAACTATTGCTAGAAAAATTAGATCATAGAGTGTACACATTTGGACAACACCTAGGGTTGGAGATGCAAAATTTGGAGAATTCATGGTGTGATCACTCTCACAATACAACATTCATTACAGTAGATTCGTTTATGGTTTTGACATGGTCCCTCGACTGCCCCTTGATGACAAGGCGTTGATGTTCAAACACTTTGGATTCTTTGTTTATTTCGACTGGGATTATGTTGCACAGGTGAGTTAACATTTTGATTATGTGAACTAGAAAAAAAGATGTTTTTGAGTGCAGCCCTTTTGATAATTTAGTGGTAATTAATATTTTTGAGTCAGATTCAGGAAGAAGAGCCATTCGAGAACTATCGCTCAATAGTGGGAGCTGTGTTGATGAGAATTCATGCGAGTTTGGAGATCGGAAGAAGCTTCACAATATCGTGGAGAAGAGGAAAGGAGTATGAGGAAAAAGTGTTTTTGGGAATTGTGAGGTTGTTTGGATCGTTGTTGCCTGGAATTCCTGCTTACTGTCCTCAAGATTATGTTAATTCAACTCCCTTGGGTTCCACAGGCCGTCTCCATAGCGAGCATGATCTCATAATTCAATAGATTTTTTTTGAAATTTAAAATAATACTTGGTGTGTGATTGATTGATATGTGTAATAATAATATCTAATATATATAGTTGTGTTCTCACATGATTCACTAGCTTCTCTAATAAAAATTGACACATAATTACAATGAAATTTTTAGCAAAAGGATCTAAATTGTAAAATACATGGACCGGATCATTATTTGTTACAATCTGATATTACAAGAACAAAAATAGTCTCCAACTAAAGGTTAGAGATTGAGTTCATTGTTAATTTTATAAATTAAGTTGGGAAAAGAAAGTGTCTTTTAACTTTTTTTTTTCTTTTGTTTACGAGTACGTCATGAAAGAATACAAGAAAAAAAAAAACCAATATGTTTGTTGGTACTGTAGAAGAATCAATAAAATGAAGTTTGACAAAATCATCATAGATTAACTCAGATTGTATAGGTTTATGCTCGATTTGTCCAGCACTCACATGCATAAAAAAAAAATGGAGTTGCCTATCAAATATCAACTAGGTTTGAGATTAATTAGAGAAGCTAAGGAGGACCAAAGGAAAGGAGGCCAATTTTTACTAATTGTAGTTAATAATTTAGAAGGTGTACTCATTTATATTAATTGTTGTAGTTAATTATGTTCAATAATAACCAATAAATTTATTTCTAAATTCAATTAAATAAATTAGTAGGGCTATTGAGTTTTTAAATAATTACTGTTTATAATTATTTTATTTAATTAATCAATTAGATACTATCAATAAATTCATATACATTAACTCAAAATATAACCAATAAATTGAATTCCTACGAAAATCTTTAGGGAGAGAAGAAAAAATAGCAATTAGAGAATAAAATATGGGATTTTTATAAACAGATCATATATCTGTTTTATAAATGGCTTCTAAAATGGGCAAACCAAAGTATATTTATTAAGCTAACTGCCCATATGCTTCTTTTTGTTTTGCAAAGTGGAAAAATAGAAACTGAACCCACCTATGAACGATGTAATAAGTAATGGCAAATGTTCTCCCTATCCTAATATATTCATTTGATACACTACTAATATACATATTAGATATATTTGATAATGATGTATTTGATTAAAATACTTAATATAAATGTCAATTATGCACTTATTTAGGCCGGTGATAAACTTAATACACTTGTTTGACATACTTAACAATGATGTATTTGATTGAGAATAAGCTACTAATAAATTTGTCAATTATTTAAGGTTTATAATATTGATAAACTTTGATATACTTGATAATGATATAATAGACTAATATATTGTTGATACAAATCTATAGATTGTTGATAAACTTGTTAATGATACATTTGAAAAAGTTGATATACTTTATAATAGACTTAAATTTAAAAAGAAAAAATAAATCGGAGTTCTTCGACTTTTTTCAAATCAATTAACTAAAAATTTAAAAAGGCACAACAAAACAATTTTTTTCAAAGCAATACTGTGAGTCTATTTAATGCAAGAATAAATCGAAGCTATAAATACAGGTGTGGACCTCCAATAAATCCAATGAAGAATCTTACATGTAATGAAGCAGAAAAAGGACAATTAACCACTAATAAAAGAAGGATAATAGATAAGAAGATGCATCTGGAATTTTTAGCGATTGGATCATATTTAACCATGAAATTAGTTGGTGATGGCAGAGGTGGGTAGACCTTCTCGTCTGGGTTCGCCCCAAGGTCTACATAGGTCGACCCCATGGTTACGTTGGTCTCATGTCCTTGATAGTTGACTTTCAAGAAAGTTAACCGCATTATATATACATATAATAATTTAACAAACAGATCATGACAGAACACTTAATATTTGAACATAGATATGGAATTCCCCTTAAAGGATATTAGAAGAGTGTTGAGTGGTGGTGGTGAGAGTAAGTGCAACAAGGGTTTCTCCAGCAGCTACATGCTTGTGAACCCCCAAGAAGTGAAGATCTTGGAACTTGGAGGCCTCCTGTTTACGAAGAATCTGATAAAAAAATTAAACTTTGTAGATTCGAGTCACCCCAATGAATTCAATTTCTGGCATAGATTCTTCATCTTCCTATCCATCATCGTCCTAAAGCTCCTCCAAGTATTTGCCACTCCACTCGCATTTTTTGGCTTCTGCCTGGAGTTCTCCCTTAATTTTTTATCCACAAACGAGGGCTTCTTTGGCATCTTTCTCAATATCTTACGACGTAATGCAACCCAACCAATCTCACCTCTCCCCTCTACGGTCTATAGGATTTATAATCTAATTAATTAATTAGTTAATTAGGGAATTATTATATTTATGCAGTGAAGTTGACAATACCGGAGAGGTCATCAGCGGAGTACCGGTCGGTGATTGGTCATTTGGATAGAAGGATAACGTTAGACAAAAATATAAAGCCCGGAGATGTCAATTACTTCGGAGCTCTTTGCATGATGGCTTCTAAACTTGCTTATGAGAATCAGGCTCGCGTTCAACATATTGTCAATAACGTTTGGAAGGTATTCACTCTTTCCATCCTCCACCTTTTGCCCATAAAATAAAAAGAGAATCAAATTCATTCCGTTGATGCCAAATTTTGGCTGAAGGGAAACTCAGTCCACATGATATCAATGGTAAATTTATAATTTAAGGAAAAAGGACCTCCAAAAATCTCATCTTTTTTTTTCTTTTCTTTTTGACAATTTTTCATATTTCGTTTTCGAGTCCAAATTCACCCGCAACACATACATTTTAAAAAGAAATGAACATAATTGCCTTCTATTTTCTTCGAATTATGCAGATGAAGCTCTTGGGATTTTTCAACTTTTGGAATGGTGAGTACACTTATTCATTTTCAACTAATTTGCCACCTCAAATAATCTAAATATCACATGATTTTTTTTCATTTGAAAAAGACTTACGGCAACAATGAAAAAACGTGTTTGAATAAAAAAACGAGAATTTACGTGAAAGATAAGAAAAAACGGGGTACCTGATAGAAACTCCAAGATGTGAAAATACATCTATCTAAGTTTAGTTTTCCTTCACGCCAGTTTCTCTACTCAATGTACAAAGATGAGATTTTACTAGATTCTAGTACACAAATTATGGAATTATTAATTTGGATGATTTAAAATGGAAGTTATCGACTATTTTTGTAATACTGCTCGGAGCTCTCGATGGTCAAATAATATAAATTAGATTATTGGAAATCATGATCATGCTCATGATAAAATGTTAAAATTGGTTTTAGACTAATGAGATTGTGAAAGGTAAAAATGCTAGAAAAGAGGGTTGGATTGAAAATGGTGGGAATGGAATGGAATGTAATAAGGACTACTGACCGGGCCAAAACCCAGGGACCGTTTTCTTAATATAACATGTGGCGGTTAATATGACCTTTTTCTTAATATTGTATCTGCTAGAATATGAAGAAAATTGCTCAACACAAGCGTTCATGATGCGGGATACAAAAGTTGATCAGCACGATACTATCATCGTCTCCTTTAGAGGTACAGAGCCATTCAATGCCGATGACTGGTGCTCTGATTTTGACATCTCTTGGTACGAGATTAAAGGCGTCGGAAAAATTCATGGAGGATTTATGAAAGCACTTGGCTTACAAAAATCCATTGGATGGCCCAAAAAAATAGACCGACAAGACCAAGAAAGACGTCCTTTGGCATATTACACCCTCAGAAAAAGGCTTAAAAAACTTATGAAAGAAAATGAGGGTGCTAGGTTTGTGGTGACGGGGCACAGCCTGGGTGGGGCTTTGGCTATATTATTTCCTTTTATTTTGGCATTTCATGACCAAAAATTACTACTCGAGAGATTAGAAGGAGTGTACACATTCGGACAACCTCGGGTTGGAGACCGCAAATTAGGAGAGTTTATGTTGAAAACATTCTCACGTTACAATATTCGTTACTACAGATTCGTTTATGGTTTCGACATGGTTCCTAGACTGCCCCTTGACGACAAGGCCTTGATGTTCAAACACTTTGGACCCTGTATTTATTTCGATCGAAACTATGTTGCAAAGGTAAGTTGAGATTAATTTTGTTGTATGGTGTAACTGTTTTATGTTATTGATTTAATGGCAATTGTTTTTGGGATTCGTAGATTCTTGAAGAAGAGCCATTCAAGAACTACTTCTCGATACTGGGAGAAGTAGTGATGAGAATACAAGCATGTTTGGAGATAGTGAGAAGCTTCACAATTGGATGGAGAAGGGGAAAGGAGTATGAAGAAAGAGTGCTCTTAAGAATTATGAGGTTGTTCGGACTGTTATTGCCTGGAATTCCTGCCCATTGTCCTCAAGATTATGTTAATTCAACTCGTTTGGGTTCCACAGACGTCTTCTTTTCTCTGCCTAAAAGAGAGTATGATGTCAAGATTAAGTAGTACTTTATTCTTTTCCTTCATTTAAAAAATAAAAAATAAAAAAAGAGAATATGTGTTGTGTTATTATAAGCCTTAGTTGGGTATTATTGTTTGTAACTTTTTTATATAATTACTTGTAACTGTGTTTTTAGAAAATATATACAGATGTAATAAGAAGCAACCATGCTAATGTTAGTTACTATACTATGTTGTATTTGGTAAAATAAAAATACTAAATTGAAAATTTTCAAATTGAGGCCATAGAACAAAGTGGTTGTAATAACTCATTAGTTTCCAACATTAATTAACTTAATGGCTTAGTTCCTAGATTGTAATAATTAACAATTTAGTTCCTACCATGAATAATATTGATATGATTTAATAAAATTGTTCACGATCGATAAAAATTAATAGAAAATTAAAATTATTAATATATCATAAAAATTAAGTGGTTCGGGATAAAATGAGCAACAAATAATAAAATGTGGAATTTTTATGAACAAATGTCTGTTTTATTGGTTGAGGAAACTTACGAGTAATTTTGAAAGTCATCAAGAAAAACAAGTAATAAATCAATAATGATTTTGCGATTTATAATTATTAAAAAGTTGAGAAATAGTTTATTTATAACTCAAAGGTTTTTATAACTGAAAAAACAAAGAATTATAACTACCGCTAGAATTCTAATGATTTTATCCTTCGAAATTTCATTTTAATACGAAATTATAAATAAAAAATATCTCATAGTTATTCTATAAAGAGGGTGAGGTCTCTTTTCTATATGCTATTCAAAAAACAACAAGGCAAATCAAGAATTAGAGAAGAGAATAGATTAAATTTTTCTATAATAGAAAAAAAGACTAATAGAATAGTTAAGCTAAGTCAGGTGTAGGCCCTTCGTTAAATTTTATATATATACAAAGAAAAATACCATTAACTATATTTAATCTCATAAAAAGATAGATTGTGGAGAACTCCCAGTGTAAAATGGGTATTAATGATGATCGTAACTGCAACAAGAGCTTCTCCAGTAGCTACATGCTTGTGAAGCCACAAGAAGCGAAGATCTTGGACTTGGGTCGCCTCCTGTTTTCAAAGAACCTCAAAAGAAGGAAATTTGTAGATTCTAGTCACCCCAATGAACTCAATTTCTGGCACAGATTCTTCATCACTCTCTCCATCATCATTCTAAAGTTTCTCCAACTGTTTGCCACTCCACTTGCTTTGTTTGGTTTCTGCCTCGAGTTCTCCCTAAACTTTTTGTCATTCAACGATGGCTTCTTCGGCATCCTCCTCAATATCTTACGATGTAACGCGCCAACAACTCACATCTGATATATTCCTGCCCCTATACCAAATACCCCTCCTATAGCATTTTTGTAAACTTTAATAAATTAATTATGCCTATATATATGCAGGGAAGTTGAAAGTACCGGACAGCTCATCGGCGGAGTACCAGTCGGTGATTGGTCATTTGGATGGAAGGATAACGTTAGACAAAAATATAAAGCCCGGAGATGTCAATTACTTCGGAGCTCTTTGCATGATGGCTTCTAAGCTTGCTTATGAGAATCAGGCTCGCATCAAATACATTGTAGACCATGTTTGGAAGGTAACTCATCCTCCCATATATCCCCCAACTTAATTACCCTTAATAATAATTTTAATTATAATGATCAACAACTGACATTATTACTATCATTCCTAAACTTTATCAATTTTAACGTCCTCCTTGTTTATATTTGGTAAAATAAATTTTAAAAATTGTACCTGTTGCAAATATAGAAATCAAAATCAAAATATTAGTATATATGAAAAAAATTTAAAATATTTACAAATATAACAAATTTTACTAATATAATTTTTCGATTTTAAATAAAAATATTGAATTAATTAATAATGATAGAATAATATTTGTACACGTATTTCGATGTATTTCTTTTGGATAAAAAGAAGTAATTTTAAAAAAATTAGAAAAAGATTGGTGGAGTTGAGTATTTTTCTTCAATAATAATACATGCATGTTATTTTCTCTAATTAAGATTATTGTCTAATATATATATATATATATATATATATATATATATATATATATATATATATTCAATATTGCTACCTCAATCTAAATGCATAAGTCACTTTTTTTTCTCGTTCTGAAAACGACACCCTTCTTTCACAAGAATGAACGAAGCATGTTTGAAATTTAAAACTAAACAAAAATTATAACCAGACAAAAGATTGAAATATTAGAAACGGTAGGACCTACCAGATAGAAACTTCAAGATGTGAAAATATATATCTAACTAATCAAAACCGCAACATTTTCTTGATTTACTCTCAAAACAACAGAATACAAAGATAAAACTTAACTAAATTCAGTAAACACAAGTTAAGACATTTTTGATTGAGATGATTTGGAATAATATTTCTTGATGCCCATTACTCTAAATTTCGAACACCTTGGGATTTTTATATACTTTTCTTATAATATTTTATAAAAGAAAAAGAAAAAAAAGAAAGAAAGAAAGAAAGAAAGAAAGAAAAGACAACTAACATCTGTTGATGATTTTTTTTTTTTTTTTTTATTGTATCTGCTAGAATATGAAGAAAAATGCTCAACACAAGCGTTCATGATGCGGGATACAAAAGTTGATCAGCATGATACTATCATCGTCTCCTTTAGAGGTACAGAACCATTCAATGCCGATGACTGGTGCTCTGATTTTGACATCTCTTGGTACGAGATCAAAGGCATCGGAAGAATTCATGGAGGATTTATGAAAGCACTTGGCTTACAAAAATCCATTGGATGGCCCAAAAAAATAGACCGACAAGATCAAGAAAGACGTCCTTTGGCCTACTACGCCCTCAGAAAAAGGCTTAAAAAACTTATGAAAGAAAATGAGTGTGCCAGGTTTGTGGTAACTGGGCACAGCCTGGGTGGGGCTTTGGCTATATTATTTCCTTTTATTTTGGCATTTCATGAACAAGAGTTACTGCTTGAAAGATTAGAAGGAGTGTACACATTCGGACAACCTCGGGTTGGAGACCGCAAATTAGGAGAGTTTATGTTGAAAACATTCTCACATTACAATATTCGTTACTACAGATTCGTTTATGGTTTCGACATGGTTCCTAGACTACCCCTTGACGACAAGGCCTTGATGTTCAAACACTTTGGATCTTGTATTTATTTCAACTGGAACTATAATCCAAAGGTAATTATATTTTATAATGATCGTGTAACTGTTTTATGTTAATGATTTAATTAATGGTATTTATGTTTTTTTGGGGTTTTTAGCTTCTTGAAGAAGAGCCATTCAAGAACTATTTCTCGATCTTGGGAGAAGTGGAGATGAGAATACAAGCATGTTTGGAAATAGTGAGAAGCTTCACAATTGGATGGAGAAGGGGAAAGGAGTATGAGGAAAGAGTGCTTTTGAGAATTGTGAGGTTGTTCGGACTGTTATTGCCTGGAGTTCCTGCTCATTGTCCTCAAGATTATATTAACTCCACTCGCTTGGGTTCTCTGGATCACATCGTCTTTTCTCCTTCCAAGACGGAGTACGATGTCAAGATTCAGTAGTAATTATTTTTCCTTCTCTATAATAAAAGCTATAACTCTTGTGTTATAAGAAAAGAGATCGAAGAATCAATCTCCTCTCCCTTATTATATTAAATAATATTGTTGTTTTAGAAAATTCAGTTGCAGTGTGAATTAAATTAGTGTTTGGTAAATTTTAGATTTGTAGTTTGGATGTAAAGAAGTTAGTTTCTGTATTTGGTAATAAATAATAAAATTATTGTATTTTAGATATAGTAATTCTAATTAAAGTAGACATGTTATTGATTTTTTTTCACAAAAATCATTATGATATAATTTAAAAGAATAGTTGCATTCTAACTTGTGATAATTTATAGAAAAAAGTCTGGTTATGTGAAAAATATATTAAATATATAAATATACCTTAATTTTGTAAAATTGGAAATTGAAAAATCAATTCAAAAGCAACATGAATATATGTGTATTTAAAACTTTATTTCGATAATAGTTAATAACAATAAATTCTACCAAACATTTCAAAAAACGATTTTGATATTTTTCAAGTAACTTTAAATTATTTGAAAATCAATTCCATAAATGTATGTGTATATTTTGGAGAGTAGTAGAGCATCTTTCAAAAAGAGGTGTGTGATGTACCAAAAGTTAATCTTAGATTTCGTCTTTGATTTAGAATTTGCTAATGAGCGTTAAATGATTGATGGTGGAACAAATATAGTGCATATTTGGGAGATATAAATTCTTTTTTTTTTTTTTTTTTTAATAGTTAAAAAAGTTTGATGCCCATGTTGCTGTGAGTAATTTGCCGTGAATTAAAGTTGGTTGTTTTGGGTTCTTTGGTTCTTAGGCAACCCATTAGCTTTGGTTTGTGGAAGCTGTGAAGGTGGTGATTGTAGGTGTTTCCTCCTTTCTTTCTCTATATCACATTGGTCATTGTCATATAATTGCTTCATTTTTTTTTTCTTTTTAATTTTCAACTCAAAATAGATGATAAAGGTTTCATCGTTTTATATGTATAGAAAAATTGATTTAAATTAATTTCAATGGAAGATTTTTGAACTTTAATAATGGAGGAGAATATTAGTTTTAAATTTTAATTAATCATATTTTAAGATTTAAGATGTAAAAGTAAAATTCTAATATAATTAAGCTGATTCATTTCTAAATATCAATTAAACTTCATCGTTTGTAGGTAGAAAAGTTCAAGAATGATTAATGGCAGATGGTCCACCAAAGATACCAAAACCAGAATAGTAAGCAATAATGACCAAGCCATAATTATAAAATGGGATAATATATAAATCGCTATGATATTTCATATATATATGTAAACAACTAAGCAAAGGCTATCGTTTTCCTTGTTATTTTATTTTGGATAAATAAAGTAAGCTTTATCTTCAACACAATCTTATGACTGAATTATATTATTAGAGTTTCGTGGACCCCAACTCAACATATCAAACTAAACAATGTGCAATTATGAATCCACGCCAAAGTAAACAAATTTGGGATATGCTCGGCCAAAAAACCATTTGTATAATTATCACCGTTTATTATCTTATTATTTGTGTCAACTCTCCCAATTACTTTTTTATTATTATTATCAACTCAACTCATTGTTTTGATGATTGTTAACCAAAGACCTCTCAAATGAGTCATTGATTTACATGGCATGTCTCAACCATTTCTGGACAGTCCTCTCTTTAACCCTTTTTCTACAAACCTGATATCACATTGGGTGGCAATTCAAACCATGAGGTACATCAATATTTAACAGCCATAAGCCAGCCATTATTATTTCTTCTAGAACAAGTGTACAGCGCAAGATCTACAATGACGCAGAACCGACCAAACTAAGCTACTGTAAATTTCTAAGACGAAACCATCATATGCTACCCTGAGAAATCAGGAAGCATGGCAGATGAACCAACGTTTGAGAGAACCAATCCAAATGTGCCTGTGAAATGGGAGAAAGTTGTTAGTGTTACAAACTCTCTGGTTTCGATCGGCTGCAGGTGAGCTCCTCATTTTGTGTGCTTTCATCTGTGCTTTCCTCAGCTTCTTCAATATCTTATCCATTGATGACGATCTTGCCCTTTCAAGTTTCATCTGAATCAACAAGCCTCATCATCAGTGAACCACATAGCTTCTTCTAGTTCTAGTACATTCCCATTTTAATTTGACCAAGACCGGCATCCATGACAACACTATTGTTTTGAATTCAAATGCAATGTTGGGGAAAAGAAATCCACCAATAGTGGAAGCAACTTCTTATAACATTCTAGCATTTCGCTATGTTTTCTCCCCATGTTTTCCCAATAAAACAGAGTGAAAATTGCAGATGAGCTAAAAGCAGGCCTAACCTCGAGTTTGCGAATTGCAGCTTCAGCTTTCGCCTTCTGCAAATTCTCCCATGCTGTTATCTTGGCCTCTTCTCTCTGCAATCTAAACATTACAATTAGACTTGGTGGAAACTTTTTTTACACTTCAAGAGATTGTATGATAGATAAGACTGGATTCTGTTGTCAGACAGAATTATTTCCTAGGCAAAACCCAGGCATTCCAGTTCAAGGATGTTCGGTAGATAATTGATTTTACAAGTCATAGGAAGCTTAAATTCTTATAGGTATGCAGATGAAATATCAATCTAAAAAGGAAGAGAGATCAAGATCAAGCAATGTTGGAAGTTTGAAACCAGCATTGATTTATAATATACTAGAGAGAACTAAAGTAAAAGATTATATGTTCGTTTGTTTTTGTATTCATGTACTTAGTTGAGTTAGATTGAAAGCTTCAATTCTACTAAATTGAATCCTGAACTTCAATGATTAGAGAAATCAATATCTTCTTTCAAAACCAACTTAGAAAAGTGCTACCAAACAAACTAAGCAATAAAAATCACTTAAAATCCAATCAACAGAACAACTAAAGCCCAGTTATAAAATGGGTAAATCCAACAACAAAAACAACCAGTCTGGGAATTAAACAAATAACAACTGGCTCAAACACCAAAACACTCGAAAAAACAAGCAAGATAAATGAGCAACACAACTACAAAACTAGCATTCAAAAAGGTAGACCACACTTGTATGCAAATCCCTATGAACCAATACCAACTCAGATAATAAAGAGTATTAATTTTACCATTTAGTTAAGTTCAAGAATAACCCAATGAAATTAAAACTTCAAAGTTAAATTTTATACATTTAAATAAGAACAAAAGAACACCTACTTGGAAACCTGAATAGCTGCCTCTGCAATATCCAGAGTTGAAGCTCCAGCTTCCACAACGTTTTCATCCAAGTTTTCAAGGTGTGGAAAGTTTTCCTCGTTCAATCTGAGTTTATGTCCTTTGGATCTCTGCATCATGGCTCCCTTATCTACCTCAACATCTCTCACCTCTTGTTTAGAACAATGGTCACTCTCTTTTCCAACCATAGATTGATGTGTTGAAGGAGGGGATGAAGAAGAAATCGAACCATTCCCTTGAGGAGATGAAGGAGTGAAATCTTCACTGCTCATTTGGGTTGCCATATTCCTTTGTGAAACAACAGCTGAATCCATTGTCTCTTCGGAACAACCAAAATTTTCATCTGTAGATATGATACAAGTGTCACAAAGAACATCTTGACAACCACCAATATCTAACCATCTTCAATATCCCAACAAAATAGATCTCCAATGTTCAGCTCTTTAAGAATGAAGATGAAGAGACAGCTCAATTCCAACCTAACATTCTAATATTAATGTGATACAAGCAAATATGAAAGCTAGAGAGACTTGTTTTTCAACTCAATCACTGTCGCATAGAAACTATGCTGTACTTTAATTAACATGAATAATTAATGCAAATAGCCAACATGAGCATCATTTAATACTAAGACGATAGACTTCCAATTCAGCCAAAAGCTAAACAGATTGCTTCAAAACTACCCGAAATAAAGGGATACCTTGGAAGCTCGGCAGTGGCGACTCGCTCAGTATATTTGACCATCTGGGTGCTGATACTAACCGTTGAATGGTATGCTCTGGGTAAGATTGTCCCCTTTCAATGGTTCCGCCATAGCAGATGGAAACCCCATCGGCCACTAATACTCCAGTGGAAAGAGCAGAGCCTAATTTGGAGGCGGCGAAACCCCCATTCTCGGGCGTTGGAATTGCAGGTGAATAATTGGAGTAATTAGGAACTCCAGGCGACCCAATGGGGCCACTTTTTGACTTGGGTCTTCTCTGTAGGTGAGACTGCAAACTTCTGCTGAACCCATTGCCCATAACAGGGCTACTAATCCATCGCTCAGCATCCTCCCATTTGGAGGGCAATGTCCTACCGTAAAAAGGCGTCAAGGCCGCGACAGAAGCATTTCTCCGCCGAGAGTTACTATTAGGGTGAGGTATTCTCTCGGAGCTGCAACCCCTTTGGTTCATGACATTGATTTCCCAGTAATTTGGGACTCCAGGGCTTGGAAACGCACTGAAATTGTGGGAAGAACTGCAACTTCTTTCCTTCATTATGAACAGTACAACACAGTAAGAGTAAGAAAGGTGTTTTGATTTTGCTTTTTCCCTACGTCCCTATCCATAGAATTTTTCTTTTGACACTATTCTTCCGTCCACTTTTGTCCAATACAGCTATGGTCCGTGGGAGTGTTTGGAAACTTTTTTTTCCTTTCAACAATTTCTTTCCTTTTGGCGGGAGGCTAGGTAGACGGTACAGCAGCGTGGGAGCATAGCTTTAGCTTGTTTCCATTTGGTTAGCTTACTAAAAAATGGAGTGAATTAGAGGATTTGGAATAAAGGTTCAACAAAGAAGGACAGTGCCAAATTGGGAATCACATCAGATTTTTATTATAAATTAGAATGTATGAAAGTCGACGAATTACGCATTGAAGATGATGGGAATCTTGAAAAGCACTTCAACCAATGTGGAGATTTTTTCTTTTCTTTTCTTTTCTTTTTTTTTCTTTTTAATTTTTATATCGTTCATCTTTTTCCCGACGGAACGAATTGATGGATAAATGATCTTTCTTTCTAGGCTTTGGGTAAGTTTAAGACATGGGTCGATAATTTCCAATGTTCAGTGTCAATCAACCATTTGTTTGGTAGCAATTTTGTGTTATTTATGATTTTAAGAAGATAAAGTAGATTGTGGTACCTTTTTGTTTTGGTCTGCTTTTACTTTTTGGGGGGTTTGTTACACTAACCTAAAACAATTTAGCTTTAAATCATTTTTAAATATTGTATTTTTCTTTTAATTTCGGTTCTTAAACTTTTGAAAGCTTAAAAAGAAAATTTTAGTCCATCAACTTTAAAAAAAAAAATTCGATCCGATCTACGATCTCCTCAGATCTAGGGAAGAAGGGGAACTATTCTTACTCTCGGCCTACCGACCTTGTTTGACTTGACTTTATTTCTTGAAAGTTCCTATCGGAAACTTCCTTTATTTAAAGGAGAATTTTTCCTACAGTATAAGGAAGGGAAAGCCAATATCGATCCGATCTCCGATCTCGAAGAAGAAAACTACTCTTGGCCTCTCGGCCTATCGGCCTTAAAAAGATAATATTTATCTGTAATTTCATAAAATTTGTTTTTTATATGGATTGTTCTTATTTTGTGTCTTTTAGTTTATTTATCTTGCTATGAATTTTAATACTAATATATTAGTTCTATTTTATTTTTTTCATTCTACTCTATACTATCATGATTAGTTTTGGAGAAAAAATTAATAAAATTAGTTTTGGGGTTTATTTGATTTGGTGGGTTAACTATGTCTCTATGTTTGGTATAAAAAACTTATGGAATAAATTAGTAAATTTTCTTTATTATTTATAAAAACATTTCGTTAAAAGAAGTAATGAAATGCTAATAACAAAGGTTTGTAAACTATTTATAAAAGTTTAAAAACTAAAACAGACATTTTTTTTAAAATCAAAATTTTAAGTTTATTGTTCTTGAAAAAATAGGTTATCTAGTTATTTTTCAACATTGCTTTTTCCACGTCCCCTTTCAACTTTTAGTCACTTTCTTACCCTCGTTTGGCATGAAGTGATTTTTTTTCTTTTCTTGGATGACCTTAGTTTCAATGATTAAACTCGTTGATCACCATCTTTGAAAAAGTGCATATACACATTGTCTTTGTATTCTATATTGGTATGTAGAAATATAGGCTAGTTAGCAAATTTAATTTTAATATTTGATGTTTGGAGATGTAGCTACTACATTCTTATTTATCGTTATTTGAAAAATATTTGACAACTTTTTTATCTTACAAGAATTGCAAGAAAGGGAATGCACCTATATAGAATGTCGTGGAGACATTCTAAAGTCTCTATGACTTGTAGGAGAAATGATATTTTTGGAACAAGTAGATCACTTGTTATTTTTCTCCTCTTTAATTTCATTCGTACGTAATGGACAATATGAATAATTAACATGCATTTAGTGTATTTTGAATACAGTATGATGATTAATCTCCGTTACTTTTAAAATTAATACTAAAACAAACCATTTGAAAAATAAAATGTGTAGATGACCAATCACACAGTATATGTGGTTTGAATATAGATTTTCCATTTCCAACTGATAAATGTTGTTTTAGGAGCCACTGTCATTTTATTTTATAGTAACAAACTTTTAGGTATTGAAAGTTGTGGAGAGGGGTAATGAACAATGGTTGGAATTAAGTAAATTTAGAAGGTGGTTTCTACTTCTAGGGAAAAGGGTTAAAGACAAGAATGGGTCATTGAATTTTGGATAAAATGGAAGATCCAATCCAATTGATACAAAGAAAGATTTGTTTTTTGTTCTTTTTTGTTTTCTGCCTCTGCTAAATGCTTTCGGTGCAAATAATATAAATAAAATAAAATAAAATCAATTATTAAAATAAGTAAAAGAACCTTCAAATATGGCTTTGGAATTTGGATTGCTTCATTCACATGCCTTTGCCCCTTTCTTCTTCCACAATATGCCTTTGCCCACTGCATTACTCTCGAGGCCACTATTCTTTTCTTTTTCCCTTTTGTTTTTAACCAACCTTACAAACTACACATTTTTAGTTCAACTTAATTGTGATTAAATAGTCGCTACAATTTTTATATAATTTAAGTTATTTTGTTTGGACTTCTCTTAGACAGTTTTCATAGATTCTGCTTTTCATTTTTATCATTATTTTCTTTTTCGTACATCGTGACTTCTTATTAATTTTAGCACTGGATCACTAGCTAGCTAGCTAGACTTATATAAAAGAATGTTCCTTCTATAACTAAAATAAAAGGTTTAAATTTTACAATTGAGCATGAAAGATTCAAAAAAAAAAAAAGAAAAACGGTAGAAAATTTGAAAAGAATGAAGTTGCATGTGCAAAGTTAAAGACATAAAGTAGTAGAGTTCGAGTTGACATGACCACACAACATATACTATCATCAATCTCCATCAACATGTTGTGTATTTTACCTACAAGAATATTTTGGAGCAGGTAAATATATCATGGAAGATATATATATATATATATATATATATATATATATATATATATATATATATATATATATATATATATATATATATATATATGTATATATGCTTGGTAAATAATAGTCCCTTTTAACATGAACTAGGTCCTAAAAAAACAAAGGCAAAAACTCCCTATAGTTGTGTAAGACAAATTTTGAACAAAATTAATAATCACAATAAACTTTAATAATAAAAATAAAAATAAAAAAGACAGTGGGCATTTAGTAGTAGTGTATAAGACCACACCTATAGATACAAAAAATCTAAGCTACTGACTAGAATTCTCAAATAAATCGTAATCAGAACACCTAGCCCTATAGAAACTATGTGTGCTAAACTCGAGGGAAAGAGCTTAATTATTGGAAGGTCTCCAAGTAAACTATTTCACATGATTAGTTTTTGTTTGATAGAAGAACTTTCCATTTTATTCTTTCGTCATTTGGAACTTGTGTATCAATCCACTTCTCTACTTTAATATCAATTTTCGAAGTGACTTAGATGAGAGTTACTTGTACCAATATGGTATCAAACTTATAAAATTTTGTCGTCTAAACATTTTATAATTCAATTAAATAAAAAATAATTAAAAATATATTTTAGGTTGTTTTTGAATATATAATTATTGTTTGGAAAGTAAAAAAAGTAGTGTGTTTCTAGGAGGGGGAGATTGGGATGGAAGAAGAAGATAGGAAAGGTAAGATAGATGCATCCCCTGTGAAAGGGTGGTGTTAAGTAGTAGTAGTAGTAGTAGTAACAGTACTACATGTGCATTTGTCTATTCTCTGTTCTCTCTAAGAAACAAAAATCATATGACCTCAATTATTATTTCATTCAAAACATCCCCCACCCTCCT